>NC_052047.1:22237798-22928423 GCF_903992535.2 Arvicola amphibius
GAGAAAAGTTTATAGGGGGTTATTCTTAATTCTTCTTTAAATATGAAACAGGATTCACTTCTGTAGCTTCAAATCTTAGGGTTTTACACGTTGGAGTGGTTAATGACTGATTCATTCTGTTTACTTCTTTGTTCACATTTTCTACTTTTTTGTTTCAGTCTTGGTATGCTGTGTGCTGTTTTCCACTTCTTTGATTCAGTTTTGGGTAAGTTGTATGATGTTAGAATTGATACATTTCTTCTAGGCAGTATGATTTTTGATCTTCAATATTTTCAAAAATTTGTAATGTTTCAGCTTTCATTTCTGTTATTTATTTGCTTTCTCATCTTTTTTTCTTAGTCTGACTAAAAATTTACTAATTTTGTTCATTTTAGTAAAAGCCAATATTTAATCTTTTCCATTGTTTACTGTCAGCTATTTTCTCTTTTTCTGTTTTAATTAATAACTTCTTTCCTGTCTTGGTCTTAGATTAGTATTTTCCCAAACTGCAAATTATTAATGCTATTTGAGATGGTATTTTTATTCTCTTGAGCATAGTTATTTGTTGCTTCAAAGTTATCTACTAGTATTGTTTTTGTACCATGCTTGAGTATATTGCATTTTATATTCATTAGTCTAGGGATAATGTTTATTCCATTCCTTTTTTTTTTTTTTTTGAAATATTTACTGACCTAAGTTTGTACAATGGAACTTTAATGTTGACATATTTATTTTTAACTACTATAACTTTTATTTAGTTATAACTTTCTTGTTGCATTACACTAAAGCGAGAGCATATATTTAGAGCCAATTACATCTTAAATTTGTAAATATTTATTGTATGAGCTTGCATTTGCACTGTCCTAGAGACCATGTTCTATATCTTTTGGGAAGAATGTGCATTCTAATACCTTTCTGAAGAATATTTTATATATATTTGTTAAGATTATTTGGTCTATAATATAGCTCCAATTCTTATTTTTTCTCTCTGGGTGATATGCTTATAATCACAAGTAAAGTATTAACATCCCTTATGATTATTGCTTTGCTGTCTCTTTTTTCTCATCAAGCCTGTCAATGTTTGTTTCCATATTTAAGTGCTGTATTCTTGGATGCATACAACTTCATTAAAACAATTAAATGTTCTTGGTTAACTGGCTTTTTTATCATTACATGATGGCCTTCTTTCATGCCAAATTTTATTGCAAGACTTTTTTGCAGGGAGTCCAATTGCAATTGCTGCTTCCTTTTATTTCTTTGGTTGCCCTTTTTACAGAATGTATCTGTATACCTTTTCACTCTGTATGTCTTTTAGTTTGTTTCTATACTTAAATCTAATGATAGTCTCCCAAAGGCAGCACACAGTTGGATCTTGGATTTCTAATATATTTTTGTAATTGTTATTTACTTATATGCAGAGGGTATGTTGTGATGGTATGTATACGAAGCTCAGAGGACAGCTACAGTGTTTGAGTCTCTGCTTTATCATGTGGATTTCATGAACTTAGGTAGTTAGTCTTGGTAGTAAGTTCCTTTCCCTACTGAGCCACCTCTATGTCCAGGATCTTGGATGTTTCTTAATCTGCATAGCCACTGTGTATCTATTTATTTGTGAACTAAATCCATATTTACTTAGTAATTATTGGTACTGACTTATTTTGTGAATTGTTGATAGTTTTTTCTCTGATATGGTTCTTTTTGTGCATTTTTCTTCTTGCTGTTTTTTCTGTGGTTTTATTATGTTTCAATGAAGGATTTTTAACCCCCCCTCTTCTGTACTTTATTGGAATCTGTTGCCTTTTTACGTTTTTTTCACTATTTAAGTATGACATTGGGATTATGCAAAATTGCTTATACGTATTAAAGTCAATTTCGAGCTGTTAACTTCAATTACAAAAAAAGACTATGCTCCTGCTCTCCCACATAGACCTTTGCTCATTGATGTCAAATTTTACTTATATCATGTAGTCATTAGTCAATATTTTTGTTTTGTAACCAATTACATTATCAAATTACTTTGAGATAATATTGACCCATTTAAAAGGAATAATACCCTTTCTGGTCTTCTCAGGATGGTGTTAAGAAGAAAATGATTGCGGAAGATACAAAATAATCCCACACTAGTTTAGAATTATGTATAATAAAGAGTTATTTATTTAGGGAGACTCACAGATCACTGTCCTAGACAACAATCCTCTGCACGAATGGGGAACAGGAGCAGAGTCTAGCAGCCGAAGTAAGAACTGAAAGCAAGAGAACAAGCACAAGCTTTACAGCTGCATTTGTAGTATAAGAAACCGTGACCAAGTGGGCTGGTATCTTAAAGGCTATTGACTAAATGATCAGAAGGAGCTCCCACAGCAAGAAAACCCCTGGCAGGTGAGTCTAATCAAAAACGTTGGGTGGATCAAAGGGAAGAGTTCACAGTTAAGACTCTGACAAACTCTGATTCTCATTTTCCTCTCTTTTCCCTTCTTTCTTCCATAGGAAAATTGTCAATCAAAAAATCTCTTTTAACACCTCACCATGGAGGTTTGAGAGAGGAGGAAAATGCAAAGGGTCCAAAAATATTTTTCTTCCATTCTAAAACACATTATTTTTAATATTTTGCTCAATCCTATTGTTGTATTTTTTTCTCTGAAGAATTCCACAGCCCATATTACTATATCATTATCTATGAACATTTGTGAAATTTGTTTTTCTAAGAGATTATGAAGTCTAAGCCCTCTAATTCTATAAGTATTGTTGTCATTTTCTTAGAAGCTATGCATTAATGATAATGTATTTGTCAGTTTCTTGGCTCTATCACTCCTTACTTTTAAAGTTTGAGAGGGAGGAAAAGGAGGAAAGGGAGAGGAAAACTCTACTATTCTTCACTTGGAAGGACATATCACACAGCGGTAGTGTGGGAAAAGGAATGGAGAAAGTGTTATTGTGCATTTAAGATATATATATTGACTTTCTCCCTCATGTTCTCACTCCTTCTGCTCCTCATCGGGACCTTGGGAGCTCAGTCCAGTGCTCCAATGTGGGGCTCAGTCACCTTCCCCATCTGGCGCCAGCTGGAGGTTCCCTCACGGTCCTGACTTTCTTTCTCATGTTCTCTCTCCTTCTTCCTTGGGAGCTCAGTCCGGTGCTCCAAGGTGGGGCTCTGTCATTTTCTTCATCTATCGTCAGGTGGAGGTTCTATGGTGATATGCAAGAAATTCATCAGTATGGCTATAGGAACTGGCCTTTTCAGGCTCCCTCTCCTCAGCTGCCCAAGGAACTAACTGGGGGCGTCTCCCTGGAAACCTGGGAACCCCTCTAGGGTCAAGTCTCTTGACAACCCTCAGGTAGCTCCTTAAATTAAGATATATGCTTCCCTGCTCTGTGGGAGCCTTCTCAGCTTGGTCGATCACCTTCCTGGACCTGGGGGGAGTTGGGAGGACCTTGGTCTTAGCATAGAGTGGGGAACCCTGATGGCTCCTTGGCCTTGAGAGGGAGGGAGGGGAGGTATGGGTGGAGGGGAGGGGAGGGAAGGGGGAGAAGGAGGGGAGGGAAGGGGGAGAAGGAGGGGAGGGAGGGGGGAGAAGGAGGGAAGGAGATGGAAATTTTTAAATATAAAAAAAATAAACCATGAGAAAAAAAATGATATATATATTGGCTTAAATTCTGATAGACATGGAATTCTATTTCTAGACTTTAATATTTAAAATGAGATCTTTTACTTTTATAATTTACAATGAGTATAAAAGCTTTTTGATTGGCTGCAGACGTAAAACAATCTGTATCAGAGACAAGTAATGATGAAAAACTATTTATTACATATATATATTTATTTATTACGTGTGTGTGTGTGTGTGTGTGTGTGTGTGTGTGTGTGTGTTGAAGAATTTGACCTTGGCCTCAAAAAAGAAAGTTCTGGTCTTTTTCCCTAATATCTAGGAAGAAATTTTTGTCACTACTCACAAAATATCTGTTAAGGTAGGGACTATATCACAGTAAAACCAGCCATCCCAGAAAAGACCAACTGTGGTTTAGGATGGGAAATTTGCATCAGAAGGTCTCAGTTGGATTCATATTATTAGTTGTATATTTGTGTGTACTCAAAAAGAAAATTCATGCTAAATCCCTAAAAGTTAATGTATTACATTAGGAGAGTAGCATTTCTGGAGTTTATTAGGGTATAGAGGAATCTGTGATGTTTAGAGCCTTGGCCTGTTAGGATTAATATTTATAAGAAGAATCTCTTCTTACCCATTTGTGTATGTGTGTGTGTGTGTGTGTGTGTGTGTGTATTTGTGTGAATGTGCATATACAGTGAAGATGCCAGATGATGGCTGTCTACAAGTAAGAAAAGAGTGCCCAGAATAAAATCTATTTCAGTAGATTTTTGATGTTAAACAACTCAGGTTCTACAATTGTGAGAAATATTTTTTTGTTGGTGAAGTCTCAAGCCTATAAAATTTTCTCATTGATTCCCTAGCTGACTAATATGCTATAAGTTAGATAAAATACAAAGGCAAAAAAATTAGTTAATTATGATGTATTTTAAAGATTCTTTAGAAATTCTGGACACTAAAACTAAAGCTGAACAAATTTCTCAGTACTCTCTATTGTTATTTTTAGAGTCAGGAGAACAACTGATTCAGAAGACAACTGGAGACTCACACTAGGAACCCTCCCAGACATTACCAAACAAGATCTTTCAAGGATTAGCTTTTATTTGTATGATTCCCCTTTTGTAATTAATAACTCACTTCCTCTTGTAATTCATAACCATGAGCACTAACTTTCAATAGGTTCTATTAGCTCCTCTAGAGAACTATTAAAACTGAGAGTAGTTTTTATAAACCCCTAAACTTGCTTTGTTATTGGAATTCTTAGAGGATTGCTTTGTTAAATCTTCCATTGTATCTATGTGAGCTAATGTTTTATGAATTCTAATTCAATTAATCTTAGCTAATTCCTATTTTTTATGACTGGGGAAATGTATTCATTAATGGTGTTTATTTTACAGATTTATAAAATGAATCAAGACAATTTGTGTGTGTTTTTTAAAAAACAGTCTCTTATAGCTCAGTCTAGACTCAGATTTACTATGTAAAATGACTGAATTCCTTATACTCCTGCCCCCACCTTCAAATTATTAGGATTACAGATATGCCTTACTGTGGACAAATTAATACAGAAATTTATAAATCAAAGTGATGTGTGTCATTTCTGGAAAAAATGTAGTGTTATTCTTCAGGATTGGTGGTACGTGCCAATTATCAATTTACTGAAAAGGCTAATGTAGAATGGGTACAACAGATTCGAGGACTATAGCCTAAAGTATATAGGGAAGACTAGTCCAAAAGGGATTATACTATATAGCAAGACTGCTTCATAATGAGAGACAAAAAAGAATAAAACAGAATATAAAAATAACCCTAAAATCATCAGTAATCACATCATCCAGACATAAACAAGATGAGTATGCTAACCCTCTGGCATATTAATTTGTACATTCTAGGTCATGTGGAACTGAATTATAAGATTGTTATTACTACATCTTTTTACAGAAAAATGTAACTACTTTTGAGGTACAGCTGGAGTCCTAGACAAAAACAAATCATTAGCTCTTGATCTCTTATCTATTTACTTTGTTCTTCTTTTAAAATTATTCATCTACTATTCTGTCTTTGTTGATTTTAGCTTTTGTTTTTTAAACAATCTTTCATTACATTTACCAGACTGGTGTGACTTCTAAGCTCCAGCAATCCGTTTGTGTCAGCCTTCTATGTAAGTGTGACTTGTCTCCCCGGTACTGGAATTAAAGGTTATAAACCACATTCAGCTTTGTTCTTTTGTGTTTCAAATTGCAAACTTTATCCTCCCGGCCTACACAGTAGGATGACCATTGAAAATGGCTCCAGTTTCAGATAGAAAGATGATAGATACTTAGACAGAGATAGATGATAGATAGATAGATAGATGATAGATAGATAGATAGATAGATAGATAGTAATGATAGATTAGAGAGAGAGAGAGAGAGAGAGAGAGAGAGAGAGAGAGAGAGAGAGAGAGAGAGAGAAAGAAAGAGAGAGAGAGAGAGAGAGAGAATTGATAAATTTATTCTTACTCTGAGGTCTAGAGGGAAAGTCAATTTCCTCACTGACCCTAAAGAGATGTTATGAGTTGAAAACAGACATATAAACCATAGAGCTTAGCTTATATGCTTTGCAGCTGGGGTGTGGGATGAAGTTCCTATGGGTATGTTAGCACTTATAGACGATGGAGAAATAATTATTAAGGAGCAAAATCAAAAACAAATATAGCTTCCTTTATGTGGAAGCCCGAAAATGTGAGCCTATTTCCTCATTGACCCAGGGTCAGAGAGTTGGAACTTACCTCTAGTTTCCAAGGTGATTGTGCTTCTACCTCAAACAAAGCTCCCAGCTAGAAGTAGAGCAGAGTTCTGCTCACTCAAGGTTGTCATCAACAGGTGTGGCTAATAGCCTGACCTTGTGCTCCGGGACTAGAGAAGTAGGTGCGTTCCTACCTCAAACAAAAATCTAAAGAGCCAACTAAGTTCCTGT
Organism: Arvicola amphibius; assembly: GCF_903992535.2. Taxonomy (NCBI): domain Eukaryota; kingdom Metazoa; phylum Chordata; class Mammalia; order Rodentia; family Cricetidae; genus Arvicola; species Arvicola amphibius. The sequence continues at coordinate 22,244,341 of NC_052047.1, forward strand.
TCCCTTAAAGAGATAACGTTGGATTCCACACAGGGAGTGTTTTGCCTACAGAATGTTTGGTCTAGGGTGTGAGTGTGACTTGTTTTGTTCTAGCAACAGAATGTTTAACTGTGAATATAGCCTGTGACCTTCGATTGATATGTTCTTTTCCTTGTATCGTCTTAATGCAGTCTTTTGTCTTACTCCCACCTTTTGGGTCAGGGGTATTTAAGCAATTGGAGATTAAATGGACAGAAGAATTTCAGTACTCACTAGAATTCCCTCCTGATACTAGTCTGTTTCTCTATTTTATCATTTTCATTTGTGTCTTCATATTCTTTACTATATTTTTAAATTCCCATGCCTCTTCCATGGCAGGAGGTATTTTTGTCGAAGCTGGTCCCCAACAATTATATATCTATAGGCTCATAAAGGAAAGATATTGATAGTTCTGGAGAAATGTCTCAGTGACTCCAGACCTTTGTGTGAAAGGTCTAAATTGACTATATTCTATAATAAAAGTCAACAAATGATAAATAATTCTGTCACATTCTAGAAACTAGTGTTTCTCTGGCATTGTTTGCAATGTCTACCCATCCACAGAGCTTTGCAAACACAGACATTACCAATACCCTCAGTAAACAGGGGATGCATTCCTAATGGCTCTGCTACATGCTGTGGTTGTGTCTGATGATTTGTCAGGTCCAGGTGATTCCTCTGAAGTGAGAAGAAATTGCCCAAACGGTAAAGATTTTCTTTCATCTCCTAGTTATAAAAGCTTTTACTCTTTTCCTTTTTCTTGTTTGGATTTACTCACCATCATCGCCTTACCACTTTCTGGAATCACACCAGGAGGCAAACCTGAAAATAGATGAAGATGAGGTGTAGAGTAGGAAATGGAGCCTCATTGTCTCTAATAAGACCATTGCTTCTGACACACGGGAAATAGCAGATGGAAGGTGTCAAAGGCCTCTCAACTGAGAAATGCCCAGGGGCTTCTGTAGAACACTCACCTCCTTAATAATAAGGATTTTGTCGGATTTGTCACCATATGCTTCTTTCTTCCTTTTTTTTCCCTTCTGGTGGGACCGTGAAAAGCAGCACCACTGAATTCCACAGCAGAAATTGATGAATAGATCCGTACAAGTACTGAACATTAACAATGGTTAATATAAAACCTATGCAGGGGTACAACTTTTAAAATTATGTTTATTCATTTTACATACCATCAACAGTTTCCCCTCCTTCCCCTTCTCCTGCTCTTCCCAACCAAGCTCCCATCCACTCTTAGAAAGGGAGAGGCCCCCCATGGGGAGTCAACAAAGCCTGTCACATTCTCTTAAGGCAGGACCAAGGCCCTCCCACTGTATCGAGGCTGAGCAAGGCATCTTACCATAGGGAAAGGGCTCTAAAAAGACAGCTTATGTATAAGAGCATGACCAGGAAGCCCACAGAGACAGATGACCCGAACTTATGGGAGCTCACATACTCTACACCAACAGCTGGGGAGTCTATGTGGGACCCAACTAAGCCCTCTGCATGTGGGTGACACTTGTGTAGCCTGGTCTGTTTGTGGGCCCCTGGCAGTGGGAGTAGGATTTTTTTTTAAGGTAGAAAATGAAGAAATTCCCCAGGACAACTGTGAAAGCACCCTAAATTTAAAATCCACCAAAAAATATATGCAGAGTACACACCAGAAATTCCTTCCTTTTCTCATCTGGACACAATATATTTACATTAGAACAACCATAAAGTAACACGAATAGCTCTGCCTTATGTAGTCCTTAAAGGTTCCCACTCTGTCTGAGTTGCCATTTTCAGACCACAGCCACTGGGACATCCTGACCCCTCGTGTAGCATGCTTTCGCTTACCCTACGCAATCTATCTCTGTTTTGCCATCTCCTTCATCTTTAGGCATGAGGTGGAAGCAAATGCTTCCAAAAAAGAAGCATTTCCAATTCATGGGTTCCTCTTAATTATCTTTATAAAATGCAGTCTTTTATTTAAAAAAAAAAAAAAAAACTGCCAAAATCCTAAGGCTCCCCTCTCCACTCACAAACAGAAATTCTTTCCTCACTTGTGTGTTATTCATCTACATAGACCAGAACAGAATCCTCCTCAGACCCTGCAGATCAAAGTGTGTGAACCCTGCTGCATATTCCCACCTGACCCTGACTGTTGGGGGATAATCCTTTTGCACACTGTGAAAATTTGTCTGTGCCAAGGCACCTTTTGATTGGTTTAACAAAGAGATGAATAGTCAATAGCTAGGCAGGAGACGATAGGCCGAACTTCTGGACACAGAAAGGAACTCTTGGAAGAAGAGAGGTGGGATTTGCCAGCCAGACATCTAGAAAGCAAGGCATACAGTATGGAGGAGACGTAATGAGCCATGTGGCAGAACATAGATTAATATAAAAGCATTCATTTAAGTTATAAGAGGTAGTTGGGAACAAGCCTAAATTAAGGATAAGCTTTCATACCTAATAAGAAATTTCTGTGTTATTATTTAAGAGCTGGAGATCCAAAGAAAGACCTGCTATACCTGACACCCTTAGTGCCCCACTTTGAAAATATTATTGAAGTGGGATAAAATCCACCAAAGCCTAAAGTATATTAGATATTATGATTATAGCTATTAATTAATATATGAAAAGTAATAATGTTCAATTAATACATATACAATATTTCAATGAAATATTCATATATGACAAAAGGTAAGATCTTCATCTTAAACACTTTTGATCACTAAGACAGCTGATATCGTTTTCCATTTCTGTCCTAGACAATCTACATGAAGTGTTTAGCAAGAGAAGACTGTAAGACACCTAAAGACCTTTATTAATAATGGAAATGTATGTATCAGAGTTTTAAAGAACACAAATAAAATAGCCAGTTCAGAAGATCAAGGCTCTTCAAGCTGAGACAAACCAGTAGAATGACCAAGGGAGAAGGGAATTGGATATTTCACTAACCATGCTTGAGGATTCATTGGTGAGAAGACTAAGAGCTAGCTATCAATGACAGACCTGGGGACAAGCACATGAGAACCACAAACTGTCAAATATGTCACAATTTACCTACAACTCTGCACTGCATCTCATAGAGATGGCAAAGCTTCTGAATGCTGGGTACTGTACCATGTTTACTATAGTCTCATAATACATGCATCTCATTCTACAAGTTCCTTTGCAGGGAGACTGAAAATCTTGCCATGTTCCCTCTCATTGTTTTTGGGCATGGATTTCTGGCTCCTCTCAGCCACTGAGTACAGGAGTATGAAGACAGTATATGACTTCCAAGGCTAGGTTAGAGAAAGAAGAAATGTGATGCATACTTGGGGGTCACAGTGATTCCAGATGATGAAACTGAGAAAAAAAGGTGGATGTATTTTTATTGTATTATAGTGTGGTCCATATTTTTGAGTAGCATAACACATTGTGTTTTTTTTGGGGGGAGGGGGAAGTAAACAATTTCTAGATGTATAACTGTAATGAACTTATTTCATAAAAATAATGAATTTAATAGTTATTGAGCATTTACTCAAATCTGACAAAGATATAAAGTACTTACATGTACCATTTTACTTGTGATCATATTAATAATAGCTTCTTTATAATATTCCAGTGTTAATCCCAGGGAAACACAAACATTCCCTTATATGTCTGGAGAACTGATGTAAATTTTGTTGATAAATTATATTGATATGGAAATACGATCCTGGGTTACCTAAGGCACTGAGTATAAGCACACAGCATGCAAGTTGCTCCTAAGCTGGTGAAAAACAAAATGAGAAAACAGACAGTCCCTCGGAGCCTGCAAAAGGAGCCAGCTTTACTGACATTTTGTTCAACCTAGAGAAAATTGAGTTTAGATTTCTGAACCCTGAACCTGGTGTCTGTCTTGTTTTGTTGCACAAAATGTGTTGTGTTTAGTTACAGTAGAAAGAGAAAAGTAATAACCTACCTAGTTATCACAACCACTCACTGTAAAAACTATTATCTTTCTTACAAATGAAAAATTGGAGGCAAGGGAAAATAAATAAGTTGACAGGAAAGCCATTCTACAATCTAAATCCAAATGGTCTAAACTTCTCTATATTGTGTTACTCCATGACAGTAGAGGAACACACAAAGTACTGATATACGGCCTTTGGTCTACCAATATGGCTTTTTGTTTGTGTGAACACAATAGAGGAGTTCAAAGAATGGAATGTACAGTTTGAGAAAGTTTTGTTTGGTAGTGGTTTCAGTTACTTTTAACTTTAGCTTCTTCATTATTTCCCATAATAAAGATAATTATGCATTCATTACTCAATCTTACTGTATTCTAATAACTAACATACTCAATAGTAATAAGCACATAATATCTAAGAAGCAAAGACACTGTGAAGAAAATTTATAATGTGCATAGCTGGATATTGGAAAATTGAAGTTATGCTAATAGACAAGGATCTAGCCATGGGCCTTACTGTGAACAGCAGATTGAGGTCTCTTAATTCTCTCACCTAGCAAATGAGGACTTTGCCCTGACATCTACTTTCTTTTTGCTGGGATTCTATGAGTCTTTGATTTATGTCCATATTAAACATCACATTTTGCTCTCTATCTTAAAGACATTGTTAAGGTTCTATACAGAAACCCACACCTTTGTACAAACAGCAGCTGCTTCTTCTCATTGGAAAATCTTTGACTTAGTTCAGGATTGAGCATATCTACCATTTGTAATAGAATTACCCGAAAGCAGAGTCATATGGTTTCATGCCAACCTCCATTCCATTTTTATTATGACTCAGAGAAACATTAATTTGTATGATAATTTTCTACCTCCTCCTTGGTGATTTGAAAGAAAATGTCCTCCCCTCCATAGGGAGAAGCACAATTTAGGAGGTGTGTCTTTGCTAGAGGTGGTGGTCCTTGCTGGAAGAAGTATGTCACTGAGGGGCGGGCTTTGAGGTCTTCTATATTCAAGCTATGCCAAATATCCCAGTTCACTTCCTGTTCCCTGCAGATGAGATGTAGAACTTTCAGCTCCTTCCCCAGCACCATGACTGCCGGCATGCAACCATGTCCCACCATGATGATAATGGACAAAACCTTTGAAACTTTGTTACCCAATTAAATGTTTTCCTTTATTAATAGTTGCCATGGTTATGGTGTATCTTCGGAGCAATAGAAATTCAAACTAAGACAGAAGTTGATACCAAAAACCTAGATACTGCTGTGATAGGCCTGACCATATTTTTGTTTGGAGAAATTTGGACTTTGGTATTTTGGGTTAAGGAAACAGTGGAATGTCTTAGGCACTGCTTACTAGGCCTTACTAGTAGTAGCATGCTAGATTTGAACTTAGGAGGCCTGGCTTAAGAGGTTTCAGAGGAGAAATTCAGTATGTTGCCCAGGGATTATTCTTGTGATAATTTGGTGAAGAATGTGGCTGTTTTTATGCCCTTGTCTAAAAAGTCTGTCTGAGGCTAAAGTGAAGAGATTTGGACTAATGCTGTTAGCAGAGGAAATCTCAAAACAGTCTAATATAGACTTTATTTTGTGGCTATTAGTGTTAACTCTGATGAAAATATGTATTAAAAAGGAACAAGTTGAATAAGGTAAAATATAAATTGTACAATGTGAGGAGAAAAGGAGCACTAAAAAATGTAATGGAGCTAAGTCTTGTGTTCAAAGAGATAAACAGATTAAGAAATTGAATAAGGGGAGTGGTGAGATCAGAGCAAGATCCCACACAGCTGTTTCCAACTTGTGAAGAGGAATTAAAGAAAATCTTAGAGCCAGGTGTGGTGGTTCATGCTTTTAATCTCAACACTCCGCAGGCAGAGTAAGGAAAATCTCTGAGTTTGAGGCTAGCCTGATCCTGAAGCAAATTCCAGAACAGCCAAGCTTAGGTAGTGAAGGGAAACATTGAATATGGAAAAGAGATAAAGATGTAATTGAATAAAGGGGACATGTTCCAGCCTCAGCAAGCAGCAGAACTTGGCAACTTTGGCCACATGGTTCTAGCATTAGAGTCAAGGATAGAGAGAAAGAAGGTTATGGAAATTCCTCCATCACTAAGCAAAGATGCTGACACTGGGCATGTGCCAGGGGTGTCTCTGAGTGGAAGCACAGAGGCCATTGTGTGAAGCTGTGAAGTTGAAGCCTGCATTGCCTTGGGAGACCTCAAGATGTTGGAGATTCCAGAGGAGTGGGATATCTGTAAAGGAAAGCTGCTAATAGAGAGTAGAACCAGTCCAAGAGAAAGAAGTGCACTGCAGGCAACATAGCTGAGCAGAGTTGAAAAGCTGAAAAGTGCTTTGCCATCAAACATGGAGATGCAGAGTTTGGAGTTTGCCCAGTTGATTTTCAGTCTTGCTTTGGTCCAGTAGTTTGTCACTATGCTCCCTTCCCTGTGTGCATATTCTGGGCCATTATATGTTATAAGTATGTAATCTGTTTTTTGATTTTGATTTTTATAGGGGATTATAGTTAAGAGACTGCATGAATCTCAGAAGAGTTTTTAAAATTTAGACTTAAATAAGTTTGAACTTGTTATAGACGATGGGGATTTTTGCAGTGGACTGAAGGCATTTTCACATTGTGATATGACTTATAAGCCTTTGAGGGTCAAGGAGTGGAATGTAGCTGTTTGAAAGAAAATGGCCTCCATATCCACGATGCAGGATAAGGAGTGTCACTATTAGGAGGTTTGGCTTTGTTGGAGTAGTTGTGGCCTTGTGGTGGAACTGTGTCACTGTGGGGTTGGGCTTTAAGGTCTCCTATGCCCAAGCTAATAACAGTGACACATTTTACTTTCTGTTATCTGCATACCAAGACATAGAACTCTCAGCTCCTCTCCAGCACCATGTTTACTTACCTGCCTACTGTCATGTCCCACAATGATGATAATGGACTAAACCTCTGACACTATAAGCCACCCAAATTAAATAATTTCCTCTAAAAGAGTTGCTGTGGTCATGGTAACTCTTCACAACAATAGAAACCCTAATTAAGACATTCTCCACTTTGCATAGTAAGGGGCATTTACTTCTAAAATTTTTAAAAACAATTCTAATTTAAAGGGCTTCATCGTTTAGGAAAATAATTTTCTTTTTTAGAAACAGTTACAGTCAACTCTTCGTGGGTGAGTTCTGCTTTCATGGATTCAGAAAAATACAGGTTAATTTCCTTTTAATTCCATGCAACACGTACAAAGAGCTTCTCTTGTCGCCATTTCCCTACACGATGCAGGATAACAACCATTTCTATAGCACCCACATTTTATTAGGTGCTAGCAGTGATCAAAAGGATGCAGAATGAAAATTCAAGCACTGCCTCGTTTTGTAGAATGGACACAGGTACACACTGGGGAGAGGTCAAGATATCTGACCACATGGAGAATCAAGGAGACTCCTTATGGAAAGCTAGAAGAGACACCTCTTAAGTAATATTTTAAAGCAAAACTTAAAATGTAATTTATAAAAATCTATCACATACATTCTCTTGCATTTTAACCAGATGATTACTAAACATACTTCTTTGTCTTTTATTTTAATTTCTTGTTTTCATTTAAGTGTTTTTGTGAGGCACTAGAGATCTAACCACTGCCTCACACATGCAAGCAATCAGGGTACTGCTGAGACCCATTCCCTATCCCAAGCTCCTTTTTTTTTTTTCACCCAGATGAGTAGCCATTTGCTGTGACTTCAGTAGCTCCTCGCAGGCAGCTCCTTCTTTTAAAAATGAAGGCGCTGTCACAAAGTAAACCCCCAAAATACTTTGCCCGGCTTCAGATTTCCTCATGATATACTGTTTCTATTTCTTCACTATCATAATCATCTTTTCAAGTACTTTTTAACTCTTAGTAGAAATAAGTCTGCAATTATTCAGAGTGATCAAATGTTGACCTTCCTTTCATTAATTGAAAAGTAATTAAAATGCTCGTCAAAAGGCAACATTTTTGCTTTTTCTACTGACCATAATGTATGGAGTCTCCAACACAGAAACAGAGCTCCTTAAGAGTAAATTAATTACTATGATTGGTGCAATATATATGATATACAACTTATACCAAATTGGCCTTTTAGCAATATTATATGAAATACAAATGTACCAGTGAACTTCCTGAGAATTTTTGCTGTTAATAGACTCTGGCTCACAATGAATGAGATTGCAGGCCTTTTCAGCTAGCACATGTTTCTAATAACACTTGTCTATGCCACACAGCACTTTCAGTGCAGACAAGGAACTCTGGTGACGTCACTCTTTAAGCTCTCTTTAGGTGAACCAGATGGCCGAGTGTGTATGCAGCAAGAATTTTGTTAAACTGTCCAGAGAGAATAGTTTAATCATCTTTAAGAATGTCACTAATACCCAACATGTGTACTTTTAAATGCGTAATCACATTGAAAAACCCATGTCGCAAAATCTGTTTCAGACACTTGTTATTTAAAGTAAGTGGTAGACGTTATCGAACTTTTAAAAAGCAAATAACAATCTTGAAAATTACAGCCAAGATGTAAAGAGTTCTGTGCATAGCTTGTGATTTCATTCCCATATTACAGAATCAATAGTCCTAAAATTCGTACCATGCTGCAAATCAATGGTATTATGCTATGATGGTACAAGCCAGTAGTTACAACTTACTTTTTATGTTTAAAAACCAAAAAGAGCCTCAAAAGAAGTTCATAGGTTACAAGGAAATAAATACAAAAGTAGAAAACGGGACAAGAGAAAAAAATTTTTTAAAAAGACACTGAACTCAAGTTTCTTTGCCAACACATAAATCTTAAAGGCCTAAAGCTTCGTCAAATACATCCTGACTGCATGGTTTCCTATGCATTCCATGTGCACCCTGTCATGGGAAGAGATTAGCTTCTTACGCTGATGTCATCAGCCTAATGGAGGTTGGAACTGCAGGAATCAAAATAAATTGAGATGGTCCAATGGGGGAAAAAGTTTATAAACATATTCTAAATTTGATATTCCAGATTTTTATCTACATAATTGCATTATAATCAATGCTTTGCCCTGGAACCTGCCCAAATGAGTTTCCTGCCACGTTGAAATTATTAAAAAATTAGAAATTTGAGCAAAAAGCAATGTTAAGTTAGAGGTTTGCAAAAAGACTGCTGGTTTTCATTGCAAGTGGCTAAAGAGAAGTTCATACCACTTTATGCATTGAACGTAAAAAGAAACACACAAGGTTGGGTGAGTGGGAAGTGGGGGTTGATCGTTGAGGAGGTGGGAAGGAAGTAGATATGTCAAAATACATTGCGTGAAATTATCAAAGGACTAATAAAAACAGAAAAAAATTTAAATCGCATTTCTAAAGATTAGAGTATATTTTATTGTTGAGGGTTTCATAAACCCTTACATAATCTTACATTAAATATAATTTGACATTTAAGACGTTCCAGTTGATCAAATCTTTAGATTTAAATCTACATAGGAAATTAAAGTAATATTACTTACTTGTCCTTAGCATGACTTGGGTCTCACAGTAATTTTTAAATTGGGAGGTAGTTCACTGAGTTAATTTAAAGAAAACAAAAGGGAGGAAGCTCAACTTACTTTGGTAATGGGGATAAAATTTTCCCGGTGCTTCTAGAAGAAAAAAACAAGCTGTATATAAATTTCTTGACCACTGCTTGCTTCTGTCTGACACAGGAACTGGACCCACCAGAGTGGTCCTCTGTCAGTGGTGAGAGACTGGAGAATAGCCTTGCTGTGTTCTCTGGAATTGTTCAGATACCCCACTTATGGGATGAGCTAGTGTAACATGAGATAGATTATTAATAAAACATTTCTAGCTTTGTGTTTAACTTTAACCGCTCATGAGAGAAACATTTGTGACTATTGCTTGACTGTTCCCTTTGACTACACTCAGTAGCTATTTTTATTTTATTCTAAACTTGACAAAAGGAGACTAAGTTTATTTATGGCCTGAAAAGTTTCTAAAAGAGAATAATTCAATGGAGTTCTGTGGGAGCTGTACTGACACTGAATTTTCATCCAAGGAAATACATGATATACAAGACAAAAACAAGATATTAAAATAGCAGAATGACACTATTACAAAGGACTTCATACAATGTGATGGCATTAAAGAATATTCAGCAAAGTTTATGAGATCAAGAACCATTTTTATGATTATTGAAAAGCATGAATTTACCACAAACCCTTCTAACCTAGAGCATCTGACCTCAAAACTGTTGCGTGGATTATCTGTGGGAATTCTAATATTGAATCAAGAATCTAGAATTCTCTTTAAGGAAGGAAGTTCAGCAAAACACTCATAAATATAATCGACAGTGTGGTGCATGCTGGCTTCAATCTGCTTACCTGTTTGTGACATTGTGTTAGTATAATGGCACAAGATTAGATGAAGTCACCCCACAGGATCATGGAAAAAACTTCAAATGGTTTTAGGAAACAAAGGAGCTAACACACACAATTTTCGAGGGCTATTTAAAGAGAAAAATAATAGCAACAAAGATGCGATGTAAAGGAGCTACATTAGCTCAGTTAGAAGTGGTCTGAATCTACAAATATGAAAATAAAAATTTCTTTTTCTTTTTCAAGTAGTTCATAAATTAAAACTGTTTCCAAAACAACATGAGAAAACACTATCATGAATCAAACAAAATTTAAAAAATAAACACTTACCCAAGTAAATAGCTGTAAAAAACTGTCTGTTGAAGTTTTTCCTACCCCAGGATTTATATGTTGTCTGTCTTAGCCATCATTATTCTATACAGAATGCTATTAATTAATCATTATTGTTCTTTTGTGTAGGCAAGGAATTGAGCCTTATGAATACATATGTATTTCATGTTTGTGTAACTGGTAACAGATTACAACAGAATTTGAATGCAATTTAGTGCTATTCTTTTTTTTTTTATTATTTTTTTCGAGACAAAGTTTCTCTGTAGCTTTGGATGCCTATCCTCGAACTAGCTCTTGTAGACCAGGCTGGCCTCGAACTCACAGAGATCTGCCTGCCTCTGCTTCCCAAGTGCTGGGATTAAAGATGTGCACCACCACCGCCCGGCAATTTAAGGTCATTCTATATTCCCAATTTTACCATCAAAATATATAACACAAAGATTAAAACGAACAGCAATAATGTATTCTGATTGAAAACAACACAGCCTGTAAAAGATCAGTTATGGTAGATTATAATCTACATGGGACAAAATACAAATCATGAAACCTGCATATAGAGAGATTAGAAAAGATTTTGACATATAATAATCACCCATAATACTTAATTAAGATGTTATTACATGGGAAATTAAAAGCACCTGTGCCTGAGAGTCAAGAAGGCCTCTATTTTAAATATTGTCATCAAAGCTACCTACATTACTTGATTCAATCATAGTCAGCCATTTAGCTATTTTGCTAATTAATCCAAATGTCATAGTAGTAAAATTCAAAGATGCTATAAATATATTGTCAGAGGACATATGCTAACCTTTACACATAAAGATGAAACTGATTTAAACAGTGATCAGGACTTTCAAGTGGAATTATTTCATTTTTCACCAAAGAACATTGATTTTCAAGATTCTATTTTTATTGAATAGTTGCAAAATACATTCTTATTTGTTGTTTGTTTTTGTTTTGCTTTACTGTTTTTGTTTGTTCGTTTGTTTGTTTTGAAGCAGAGTTTTTTGTGTAGCCCTCTCTGTCCTGGAACTTGCTCTGGAGACCAAAGTGACCTTGAAGTCAGAGATCTGCCTGACTCTTCCTCCTGAGTTCTGGGATTAAAAGTGTGCACCACCACCACCACCTGGTGTAAAATAGATTCTTAGAACACTTCACAGGCTTTCTGCCAGGAAGTAAAAGACTAAGTCAGAAAGAAAAAAAAAGTTCATTGTAGTTGAAAGCAAGATGTACTATTCACGGAGTCATTGCTCTTAAACAAAGATGAACCATGGTTTTCAGGTTTGATGTGAATACAAATCACCTGAGAATATTGATAAATACAGATCCTGATTCAGAAGGACATGGTCTGAGCTGCTAATTCTCTTAAGGACTTCTGGTAAGACACATGCATGTTGTTCCATTGACCAAAGTTTAGATGGCAAGAATTTAAAGCATGCAGCAGCTGTCAGTCCAGCTCGTACTTGGTAAATTGTCACATAGGCTATCTTTCCTCAAAACATTCTCCACTTCCCCTTCAACGCTGGCAGCAAACCAGTCACTGTATTCACAGATGACCGTCACCCATCATGCAAGTATAAGCCCAGGTCAGCCAAATTAAGTATTACAAAGTTACCTAATTCAGTATTTCTCACTGACCTCATAACTTTATACCAATTAAAGAGCATGTGTGGTGATTTTCTACCTATGAGCCTGAGAAAAAGAAAACCTGTGCTGCAATGAAGGAGAAAAGCGACTCACGTCGTATGGAGAAAAGCATACGTGGGGCTCCAAGAGAGGAACCTAATAGTTCCTCTAGTATGCTGCATTCCAATTCAGTTCCCAAGGCTTGGGAATATTGCTACCCTAATAAATTACCTTTTTGTTTGAGCTAAGTGGATTTCTATTTCACACACTTTAAGAGTGTATATTCGAAAGTGTAGTGTACTTTATCTCTGTAGAGCTAAAAGCACATGAGTGTAAGATTCATAATAACAGGTTTTATAAATGAAGTGCTAAGATGCTACACCAAGCAATCATGAGTGTTTATATAACAATGTATTATATATGTGTGTGCACATCGCTGTAAAATCTTACCTCAAATTTAGCTATGGTATATCGGTTATGTTTTAATTTGGCTCTAAATGAATGAAGATAACAAATGTTAAATTTAGAAATATATACAGTGACATGAAAATCAATAAAATGATGTGTTAAATGAATACAGTGTCCCCATAAGCTAAGCTGTCTTTTAGATATATATTGATATTTTGGGGGGAGAGTGGAGAGTTTTCTCATTAGTTCATTATAAGAAGGAAATTTTTTACACTTAATATATGTTTTGGAGCTTCAGAGATGGCTCAAAGGGTAAAATGTCTATTGTATAAACACGTGAACCAACGTTCATATCTTCAACACACATGTAAAAGTTAGGCATGGTAATATGTCTCCATTACCCAGCCCTGGGGGTGGGACGTGCAAATAGATCTAGAGAGCACAAAGGTGAGTCTGTCCAGCCCAAATGGCAGGCTACAGGTTTCCTTGAGATCTCAAAGATGAGTTGAGGAGTTACAGAGGTGAATATACAAAGTAGACCACTGGACTCCACATGTGCACACATCGGTGAGGGTATGCACATACACATTTGTAGAAGAAACTGCAGGCAGGCCTGCTTCTCATCCTGCCTGGCTCCCGCACAGCTAGATTAGCCCCGGAAATAACAACACACAAATTGTATTCTTTTAAACACTGCCTGGCCCATTAGTTTCAGCCTCTTCTTGGCTAATTCTCACATCTTGCTTTAACTCATATTTAGTAATCTGTGTAGCACCATGAGGTGGTGTCTTACCAGGAAAGATCTTAACCTGTGTCTGTCTTGGAGAGGAGAGTCATAGTGACTGTCTGAAGCGTCTGCCTCACTGCCTGCCTTCTTCCCAGCATTCTGTTCTGTTTACTCTGCCTACCTAATTTTCTTTCCTATCAAAGGGCCAAGGCAGTTTCTTTATTAACCAATGAAAGTAACATATAGACACTCCTTCATCACACACATGCAGATACCACACACACACACACACACACACACACACACACATACACATGAGCATATGCTCACACGCACGAGTGTATGCACACACATGTACACATGACTGAACATATTGACTGGTAACAGACGTGCTAGGATAAGGTTTTCTTTATATAGGAGAATTGAAAATGCTTGGGCTGGAAATGCCCCTCAGTTGTCAGGGCATGTCTGGCATGTGTGAGGTCCTGCGCTTGATTCCCCAACCTGAAAAAAATACATTGGTGTCTTAATTATTATTCAAGGTATCTTTTTATTTTTAGCTACTTAAAACTTTATCCTGATTAAGCACAATATTTACAAATAAGCTGCACCATGAAAAATCTCCAGGTTTGGACTCTAGCCAAGTATGCTTCCTGTAAACATCCCAAAATGAAGTCTCTCAGTAGGCAAAAAGTCCATCTACCTTCATTCTTAAACAGAATCCATACATTAGATCAAACACATCTTTTCAGTAACACAGGTGTTGTAAAGCTATGACAGAAATCAAGGAAATATCAGCTATCATATCCCATAAGTACTCAGCGTAACTACAATACAAACTTCAAGTGCATTAATAAGTCTTTATCCATAAACAACTATGCTGTTTGGATTAGTTTCCAGTATTAAATCCAAGAGCAAATATATAATGTCAAATTGAGTTGAAGAAATAATAACTATGGGCTGACCTTTACATGAATATTTGTATTATGGCCCATGCTTGTGACTACAAAGAATGTTTTTGAAAATAGAATATTTCCTGATTATTGTCACATCCTTAATAATTTCAAATGTAAAATGTTTTCTTATGTTTTATGACAATATATTTTAAAATTCTTTATACAAAAGTAAAGAGGAATAGAAAGAAAGCAAAAATGAATTGCTCGACCAACTATATAGAATAATTATTAAGCCATAATAAATAAGACAGTATAGGACTTTAATAAACAGCAATCTTAAATGTGCACAAGTTGATACTTAAAACAGAAAATCCAAAAGCATATTCCTACATGTGGACATATGACAAAAGTAATAATTCTCACAGAGAAAGAAAAATGCTTTAAAATCTAATTTTAATGAAAAAAAACTTTTTCATACTATGCACAAGTAGTCCCTGCTGCAAAATGAAAGACAAATATCAGCACCCAGGTAAAAGCATAGCCACACATTCATGTGCGTGGACATGAAACTAGAAGGGGCACTAAGTGCAGGGGAGAAGTGGTCTAAAGGAGCAGGAGTGAGATGGTATTTGTGAGAAAGACAAATATTCTGTCTTCTCTCATGTAGAAAATGAACAAAAGTGACATCATGGAATCCGTTATTTTGTATATAACTAAATACCATGAAAATAAATGAGGTGAAAGATGTTATAAAAGATTTGCAACATTGTATATTTTGAAATATTTGTATATTTGAAAGTATTTGTAACACAGTCAACTAAATACTACAATGTTATTAATTTTCCACAGGTTAATAAAAATGGTTAAGACGTGTTTTAAGTGGTCAAATGTTACAAGAAGAATTTTCACAGAATAAAACAATTATACCAGTAATAAAAATTGAGTTGAGAACCTAGGAGTGAAAACATTTCCACAGAGAAGTCAATTTCATGCACATTTAATAGCAAAATTATAATGAATAATCCTCCAATAGGAGGAAATAGACAAAATTCCAGGGTTTAAAAGAGAACCAGAATTTATTTCTTTTGGGGTTCTTTTTCAAAGAAAAGGATAAACTAAAAAACATCAGTAACAAATTAGATGAAATACTCAATATTTATGTATAGTGAAAACAAAAATCACAATAAATGAGAAGTTCCCAAATGCTGAAAATTACCATAAACAGAAAAGATAAACATGTTTTAAAGTTGCACTTTGACCAAAACATCTAAATCACTTTCTCTAAATATTTCTCCATTTAAATTTCTTAATATCTTTTATATAACAATTTGATAATTTTGACCAATAGATGAGAATATAATGCAATATTTCAGCATGATTGAAATTGGCTTTCCTTCTGGTAAATCAAAGCAGTATAAGCTCTGTGATTTGTCAATAGCAATATCATGTGATTTTTACAAATATTTTTTATATAATTTGGGGAAACTATAAAATATTTCATATATGTGCTGTTAAATTTGATGACACTGAAATTTTCCTTTGCAGGGAAAATAGTCACGAAAGATGAACTTATTCCTTAGATTCTTATTGATACAATTCTGATTGTGAACTGTGCCTTATGTTATACTGATCAATTAGTGTTTGAGATTATATTACACATATATACATATACACATATCTATATTCTGTATAAGCAAGGAGTGAGAAGACGTTGGATATGCTGAAATGTACCCCTATATTTTGAAAAACATGAAACAGGAGACTCAAACATACTCCTATGATTATTTCAATATTTAAGGACTGGTAATAGGCAACACGTAGAAGTTCTGATCCTCTTGAGTAAGACACTTTTTAAAATTTATACTTGTGTCTGTGAGTCATTGACTATGTAACTGACCAGAGAGAGCAGTGTTCTTATAGCATTAAGAAGAACCAAATCCTATCCAAGTCTAGGGGGGTGTAGACTTGAAGTCCCACCACTAGCTGAGAAGTTATTGGCACTTGAAAGCTTCTGGGAGAGGGAGAGCAAGTTTTCCTTAAGAGAGTCACCACTAGTAAGTCCACAAAACCCCATTAGAAGGCCACATACCCAAGACTGTGCGGGCAGTGCAAATTGGACTTGGGGAGAGAGCAATATTGGATGGATAGAAAATGAGAGTTGGTCTGGAAGGTGTTGGGTAAATGAGGACTATGAACAAAACACGTACAAAATTCTCAGAGTACTTATAAAATTTAAAAGCAAATAATTAAAAGAACTGAAACATCTGGCTACAGCTAGGAAGCTTAATTGGAAATTTTTCAATGTACACTTTTCTCCATTCAAATATTATAATCATGATTTCTCCATCACGTATGCAGATTTTTGCTGCCAGGTACCATAGGATAATGTGGATGGTGAGTCAGCCTCAGGTCCATAGGTTCTGTGTCCGGGTGCTGGAAGGCTCTGCACAATGCACTGCAGGAGGGCTTCTGGGAGGCATCCCTGAACCAAAATAAGTCAAGTGAACATTTTAAAATAGGGAAGGTATATTCAAAAATTTCTGTAAGTTAAATGAAACAGTAATAGAATAGAAATGACAGCTTCAGCATGTATAAATAAGAATTCAGGTCCTAAAATATGAAGTAGTAAGTTAGAAACAATAACAAGGACCACAATAAGCATTTCATAAGAATGAATGTCCAAATCACCATCAGGAATTCTAAAATGTGTCCAATTAAACTATTAAACTGCCACACAAACTAAAATTATAATCAGTGGGATGTTGTTGCCAGCATAATTGAAACTCATAGGTGTTTTTTCACTCTTTAATCTTGGGGCGTCCACCACGCAGCTCCCAAATAAATACACAGAAACTTATTCTTACTTATGAATGTCTGGCCCTAGCTTTTCTTTTCTCTAGCCAGCTTTTCTTAAGTTAAATTATTTTATCTACTTTTTGCCTCTGGGCTATTACTTTTTTCTACTCTATATCCCTTTCTTGACTTCTTACTCCCTGGCTTGCTGTGTAGCTGGGTGACTGGTCCCTGATGATGACCTCTACTTTTCTTTTTCTCAGTCCTGATCTTTTCTTCTTAGACTGCTTCTCCTATTTGTTCTCTCTGACTACCAGACCCTCCTATCTTTTCTCCAGCCTAACTACTGGCCCTTCAGCTCTTTATTAGACTAATCAAGTATTTTAGGCATGTAAAATTGCCTTCTGGGCGGTGGTGGAGCATGCCTTTAATCCCTGAACAGAGAGCTCTGTGAGTTCAAGGACAGCCTGGTCTACAGAGTAAGTTCCAGGACAGGCTTGAAACATGTAGAAAAAAAACAAAAAGGAAAAGAAAAAAAAGACCAAGTAATACAGCTTCATAGAGTTAAACAAATGCAACGTAAAAGAGTGTAACACATCTTTACATCATTAATCAAATGTTCCACAGCATAAACAAACATAACACATCTTCAACTACTAATCCACAAAACAAACTAATTAGAATGAGAAAGAGAATAAGAATAGAAATGAGAAAAACAGAAAGAGGATTAGAAGGAAGAAGAGAAATAGAGTCTAGCATGGTACCATATGCCTACAGTTACAGGTATTCTGACATGGGAGATTACTGGAACATTATCTCTAGAGTTCAGGACCAAACTATGAATATAGTAAGATCTCATTCCAATTTTAAAAAGAAAACAAATAGCAGCATTTGAATGTGTGAGAAAGAGAAACACAAAAACTCATACAATGTAAGTACATTCACTTTTGAAAATAGTTTAGATTCAATCAAATTGAAATTAATTCAACCTTACACAGCAAAAAGTTAAGAAACAAATATTCTTGCAAACACATACAAAGGAAACATAGAGGAAGATGGGTAACACTGATCTCCCAGTCCCAAACTAGAAATTATCCAAGTGATGTTTAGTTCTTGTTCAAAGTATAACATTTTTTTGATTGGCAAAAGAGATCCTATACAACAACCAAGTTTAAGTATAAACGCGTGTATCATTTGTTTTCACAAACACAGAATCTAGGAAAAAAAGAAAGGAAGGAAGAAAGGAAGGAAGGAAGGAAGGGAAGAAAGAACGGAACTTAAAAATTACTCAAAACTAGGTACAAAATACTTTTAAGGAATGAGAAAGCTGGAAAAGGGATTAATGTTGCAAGGAAGGGATGAAAGCAAGGGCACAATGGGCTTACCAGTCACTGGAAAGTCTCTAATCCTTAACTTTTAAAAATGTGGGTTTGTTTTTATAATGGTTATGTAAATGATATAGTTTACAGATTTTTGTGAAGTGTGATAGATTTTTATGATATATATATATATATATATATATATATATATATATATATATATATAAAACATGTAAGGGTCAATAGTTAGGATAAGTCTCTCAGCGGAAAACACATGCACTAAGAGTTCAATGAGTAAGAGAATAACGATGTTACCCAATCTTTATTTATAGCCATCGAAAGAAATATTTAAATGACGTAAAGGAGTTATGGAACAGAAAACAGGCTGGGTGGAGGGCCATGAGGAAATTATTAAGTGGAAGGGCTGAATATTACCCTTAAATGTTTAATTTTATCATTTTTGTTTCTTTTGATTTTTTTTCCTCCCTCATGGTCTCAATCAATTATATATAAACTGGTCTTGAACTTGTGAAGTAACTCATATTCCTGCCTCAGCCTCCCAAGTTCTGTCTGTATTTTATATAATTGAATTTTGTTTCTTGAAAAAAATATTTCTTAATATTACTCACAAAATACAAGTGCAACCTTTGATATAATATTTATATCCTGTACTGGCTGATTGTATGTGTCAACTTGACACAAACTAGAGTCATCAGAGAAGAAAGAACCTCAGTTGAGGAAATGCCTCCATGAGACCCTGCTGTAAGGCATTTTCTCAATTAGTGATCAACAGGGGAGAGCCCAGCTGATGGTGGGTGGTGCCATCCTTTGGCTGGTGGTACTGGATTCTATAAGAAAGCTGACTGAGCAGTTCTGAAAAAGCAAGCCAGTAAGTAGTGCCCCATCATGACCTCTGACTTGTATCAGCTCTTACCTACAGGATCTTGCCCTGTTTGAGTTCTGCTCCTGACTTCTTACAGTGATTATAGTGCTTTGAAAGAAAATGGCCCCAAAAGGGAGAGGCACTATCAGCCTTTTTGGAGGAGGTGTGTCACTGTGGGGCTTTGAGATTTCTTTGCTCAACCTTCACTCAGTGTGATGAACAACTTCCTATTGCCTTTGAGTCAAGATGTAGGACTCTCAGTTCCAGCCTCACATCAGCCTGCACGCCACCATGCTCCTCATCCTGATGGTAATGACTGACTCTCTGAAACTGTAAGCAAGTCATCCTCAATTAAATGTTTTTCTTTACGAAACTTGCCGTGTTCATGGTGTCTCCTCACCGCAATAAAAATCTATGACAGAATTTGGTGCCAGAGACTTGGATATTGCTGTGGTAGGCCTGACCATGTTTTTGTTGGGAGGAATTTGAACTTTGGTACTTTGGGTTATGAAAACAGTAGAATGTTTTAAGCACTGCTTAATGGGCCATTCTCATTGGAGCATGGAAGGCAGAGGTGCTAGGAGTTATTTAATCTGTTTGGAGCTCACTCAAGATGTTTCAGAGAATTTTAGAATGTTGCCTGGGGATTGTTCTTGTGATAGTTTGGAGAAGGAGGTGGCTGCATTTTGTCCTTGTTCAAAGAGTCTGTCCAAGGCTGAAGTGAAGAGTTTCCAATTAATTCCACTGGCAGAAGAAATCTCTAAACAGTCTAGTATAGACTTTGTTATATGGATATTAGTTGTTAGTCTAATGAAGATTTATAATGAAGAGGAGCAAGATGAGCAGGATAAATTACAAAATGTAAATTTTGAAGAGTAAAAGAGCACCAAGAAGTGGAATGGAGCGAAATCTTTTTTGCAGGGAGATAAACAGATTGAGAAATGGAATATAAAGAGTGGTGACCTCAGGGCAAGATCCCATCCAGCTAAGTTTCAAAGTTGTGAAAAAGAACTGAAGAGAAGCTTAGAGCTTGGTGTGGTGGGAATGCAGAAGCTGGTGGATCACTGAGTTTGAGGCCAGTCTGCTATAAAGAACAACTTTCAAAGAAAGCCATGTTTAGGTAATGAAAGAAAGCATAAAACTGGTGAAGATGTAATTAAACAAGAGGGTCATGTTCCAGCCCCAGCAAGCAGCAAAACTTGGATGCTTCTGCCATGTAGTTCTGACTTTAGAGTTAAGGACAGAAGAAATGGATTATAGAATTTACCTTCCCAAATAAAGAAAGGCACTGAGGCTAGGCTTGTGTCAGGGTGTCTCTGAATGGAAGCCCAGTAGAGTGGCCATTGTATGAAGCTAGGAAGTTGAAGCCTGGATTGTCTTGGAGATTCCAAAATGTTAGAGATGCCAGAGTCCGAGTTGTGGGATACTTGCAAAAGAGAGCTGCTAAAAGGAAGTGGAATCAGCCCAGGGGAGAGAAGTGTGTTTCAGTAAACAAATCTGAACGGTGTTTCATCACAGTAATAGAAACCCTAATTAAGACAGGGCATTATCTTTTAATTTATCGATTATCTCTCTATGACCTGTCTATTTACACCCTGTTTATTATCTGTGTACATCACTGAATGTGTAACTTGTCCTTTGAGATGAATCAACTGGCAAGGAAAGCCTAGATATTCATTCCTGTGAACGACAAATTCGCACACACAACTGTATTATGTAATCACATTCTGTGTTCTGACCATTTCACGTACAGTTAAGCTAGATGGAGGGGATCATCAGAAACCATTTTAAAATGTATCTCATTTCAATTAAAGCTCAGTCCTTGGCTGAGAGAAAACTCCTTCATGCTATACAGTGACCTCCTGCCAAAAGCTGTCCATCCAGTTGAGAATAAGGACGTGTGACATGTCTTCCTTCCAAAGGTAGTGTTCATATTTGCGGGTATGAGTGCCACTAATTCAATTCCATTAAAAGTAATGAAGTAGGGATGTCAGTCTAATTATCTGCAGAAATCTGCTCAGGCTTTTCCACAGTCATCACTGATGTAGGCTTAGAGAAGTTCTGTGCAGCAGAGCCTGGCTATGTAGTGTGTTTATATGTACATTAACTCATAGCTGGCATTTCTTCCTCTGAGATTTTAAAGTCCTATTTAGAAGATTGCTTGGTCTTGAAATTCAGTTATAAACACATTAATTAGAGAATGTCTAGTTTACAATGTTTAAACAAAAGTCTGTATATATTTTTCTTATATGTATATAAACATATTTTAGCTGCAGTATAGCAACTTCAATCATGAAATCACAAATAGGCTTGCCAGTTCTTACTATTATTATCCTTAGTGCTCCAACTTCTTTGAATAGAATGAAAGAAAATTATATAACTTTTTAAACTCTTTTGGAAGATCGTCATTCATGTGTATGATATTTTATGGGGGCGGGGAGAGCACATGTGTCATGATACATGTATTGGTGGGCAGAGGACCTTGGATGTCAGCGCTGACTTTCACCTCTTTTGAAATAGTGTTTTTTATTTGATCTCGAAACACTAGACTAGCTGACCTGTGAGTTTCTAGGAACTGTTTTA
This sequence comes from Arvicola amphibius, assembly GCF_903992535.2. Lineage (NCBI taxonomy): Eukaryota > Metazoa > Chordata > Mammalia > Rodentia > Cricetidae > Arvicola > Arvicola amphibius. Next base: position 22,266,214 of record NC_052047.1, read on the forward strand.
TTTTGACTCCCACTTCATCACAGGCACACTGGGTTTAAAGATGCACACACACTACCACAACCAGATTTACATGGGTCCTGTCAATCCAAAATTGGGTCCTCATGCTTGAAGGGCAAGGAGTGCTTTATCAACTGATATTTCCCTTCAGACTATATAAATTAACCTTTAATAATATTCTAGGAGTCTCATTAGAACTCTAAGTGAAATCAAAGCTGAACAATCGCTAGTCTAGTATATTGAGCATATAGTAAACCTATAATGGCTGTCGTCAACAGAATTTTATCATAATGACTGAATTTTGCTACCTTTGCTTTACACATCAACTGGTGTTAAGAATCATACAGATGGAAATCTGTAGCAGATGCAACATCAGCCTGGAATGCTTCTCACCTCATACTTTTCATGCCTTGTTTTGTTCCCTTCCAATTGCACATTGGGTGAATCCAACTTTGGGTGACCTGCTTTGAAAGAATTGTATCCAATTATGTGGTTAACGTTCAATATCAGTGCCAGCTTGCTAGTGCACCTCTACTGTATTCTAGTTCATTTTCTTGTTCTGATAAAGTAAGCTGTCTACTTGTAAGTTTCTCTATAGAGAGACCCAAGTGGTACAGAATTGAGAGCTGCCTTTGGTCAACAGCCATGAAAAAAGTGAAGTCCCTAGAGAAGTTAATACTTCCTTCTGCACACCGCGCCCCCGTGTCTGCACTCGGTACGCTTGAACCCAATTCACGAGATTCGGGAAAGGGGCAGGAGGTTAAAAAACACAAAGACTCACACAGATAGAGAGAGAATGACACGGGTCATCCTTGAATTCCCCAAGAATGCCCCCTTTATTGTGTTCAGGGGCAGATTATATAGAGATAGCCACGCCCCAGCCAAACCCACCAGAAACCACTCTCCTGCCATCAGGAACTCCTGAAGGTCTCGTGCTCAGAGCAGCTGTAGGCACTCAGATCAGGGGATTACAAGAAATTCAGGATCTGGGGTCTCACTGCTCCCAACACTTCCTGCCAAAAAGTCATGAATACTCAAATTTTAAATACAGTGATACGGGCAAACTTGGGAAGGAAGCCTAAGAGAAGCTTGCCATGACTGTAGTCTTACAAAACACCTTGACATTTCCAAGAAAAAGAGTAGTCAGCCCACCTCACAAAGTTGAAAAGATTAGTCATTCTTGCTCTAAGAAAGTAACTTTGGGTGTAGTTTTATATAGCAATAAATACTAATATAAAAAGGATAAAAGACTTAAAATAGTTGCCATGTTTTTTTGTATGCAAATCTCTAAAGAGGTATTAAGGAATACCAGTTTCTAAGACCTTTATGTATGAACTCCAAAGATAACTGTTTTTTTAAAAGATGATACTTATTATTTTTAAATTAAAAACCTTGTCTGTATTCCTTTAAAATTACTCTTCTCTGATGAAAATGAATCTAAACAATAATTATCATAGAAACAGTCTTTGTGCACAAATGATAGATGTATTATAGTAAAATGACTGCTTTTACAGTTTAAAAACATTTTAAATGAAATGTTTTCTAAAGATTTATATATGATTTCCTTGGAGGGAAATATGGAATGAAAGTACAAAAGGATATTATGCAATAATCTTTTGAGCCACAAATAAAGCTACTTATCATTGTAGTCTTAGGAATCAGCACAAAGTCCCAGCATGCATTACATGCCACAGATTTGTTTTTCTTTCTCAATGAAAACAAGTGGATTTTGAAAAAAATAAAAATAAAAAAGACCTATGTAAATAGAAGACAGATTTTAAAGCCAAGCAGATTTTATTTTAAATTCAGCCTCCACCTACTACTGTAACCTCAAGAAAACTACTTATTTCTTTGGAAAAATGAAATTTACAGCTAAATTTTATTGAGTCAAAAGAAAAAAATCAGAAAAATATGCTGAAATAAACATAGTACTTATATACTTAGTATTATCTGGCAGCAATTTTGGCCTGATGTAACTATGAAAAGCAAAGGAAGGCAAATTGATTAATCATAATCAAAAATCCACTTGGTAAATCCAAATGTAGTTTAGTAATATAAAGGTGTCAAGTGTGGGCTTTTAGTTTGTCTAGGAAAATAAAGAATAAATTTGGATTGTGGAATATTTAAACATTTATTTATAAAATCTTCCAGAAGAATTGGAACATTTGTGATTTATACAAATTATGATATTAATATTCATTCAACACATTTCACCAATTTATTAATGTATGAAGAAAATCTGAGAATGCAAAAGATCACTATCCTGTTAGACATAGTAGAGTCTATGCTTGGTCAGGAAGAACTCTAAAGCACAGGGTCCAACCTTCATAAGGTCCTTTACCAGGAAGCTACATGCTGAAGTGAAAGAGGAGCTTATGGGGGTGAGGGAGTGAGGGGTGGGGGAAGGTAGTGGGTGAAGGGGAAGGATTTGTAGGAGAAGCTGGGTACATTTCAGGAAGGTCTTGCAAACCCAATGTTTTACACCTAGTATGGTGGAAGAGACTATTGGAATGCTTACTATTCAGCAATATTGGCTTTGAAGCATTTTTTCACTTGTTTTATATACAGATACTTACTAAATGATTTGTGAAAGTTGGGTGTTGTGGGCCATGCTTATAATCTTAGCCCTAAAGAGATAAATGTCTGACTTTAAGGCCATCTTTAGGTTACAGCAGGCGATACTGTATCCAAAACTAAACCTCAAACAAAGACTAGTTCAGTTGTCTTACAGTTCTATACAAGAATTATCATGCTAGCCTGAACTGAGATTTTCATCTGTCCAGACATTTGACAAGACAATGACATGGTATCATGAATTTACTCATTTGACCATCACCCATTCATTTATGAGAAGATGCCCAACTTTAGAGGGCTTTCTAATAATGTGTTTGCTTCCTATTATGGCCTGTGATAAACCTTATCTGGTCCTGATTTTTTTTTTTTTCGCTCCCTCCCACTCTCCCAAATTCCCTTCCATCCTTTATCTTCCCCATCTTTTTCATTTTCTTTTACTTCTGCCTTATCATATAACTATATATGGATAGATAGACAAATAGATATAGATCTATAGATATAGATAGATCAATAGATATAGAGAGCTGTAGATAGATATAGAATGATATATCATTGGATTAGATAGATAAAGATATATAGTTCTTATTCCATCTTTAATTGAAAGATACTTGAACCCACTGCAGTACTAGTTTCTAATTGTGTAGTGAAATGTCAGTCTGGACAGCTTTTATACACAAATCATAGAAGGAGAGATTTATGTTGTTATCGGGCTTTAATTGAAGCACACTTACTATCTTTTGACTAAGTACTTGGCTGCCATTTTCACATGATTACAAACTTGAGAGGAAGCTCCTCTGATAACGGCAGGGTGGTAATGAGAGATCATGCTGTGCTGCCTCGGAAGGATGCCGGAGATTTCTCCCACACTGAAATGTAATCCAAGAAGACAGGAGACTTTACAATTGTCCTGTTTCGCAGGCTGAAGGAGGACCCTGAAGCGAAGCTGCGCTTGGATACCGAAATGCAAAACCGTGTCCAGTTAAAGAAGTGGCGTGATTATTGTATCTGCCAAAACAATGAAGTAATCATTTTAACAGATTCACTCTTCTCTCCTTTAAGGAGAATGTGCAGTTTCATGTGACAGAAAAAGCTTAAATATTAGTGATCAAAATGAGGCTGAGATTGTGTTTTGTTTTAGGGCACTAGTTCTCAATTTGTGGGTCGAGACCTCCGCGAGACCATCAGAAAACACAGATACTTACATTATGGTTCATAACAGTAGCAAAATTAGTTATGAAGTAGCAACAGAAATAATTTTATGGCTGAGGATCACCACAACATGAGGAACTGTATTAAAGGGTTGCAGCATTGGGAAGGTTGAGAACTACTGCTTTAGAATTTGCTTTTGTTTTTTGTTTTACATTTGACTCTTATTATAAGGTAGCCCAGGCTGATCCTGAACTTACCATCCCTTTGCCTTCACCTCCCAAATGCTAGAATTTCCAGTATGCACAGCACACTTGGACAAAATTTACTTCCTTCTTGGATTAAACAAAATGGCGGTGTCCAATCCAGGCTTTGCAGATGAGATGGCTGCTTCTCTAGTCTGTTTGCTTTGATATCTTGAGTGCATAGGCTTCTGAGTGTTTATGTGCCTGTTGTTATTGCTGTTACTAAAATTGCTTACTGGAGTCAGTGATCATTCCAACAGTATGAAAAAGGGAAGGAAAAATAGGCAATGGGCTTCCTGCCTGGTGAAGCAACTCCTTTAATGAGCTACCCTCCAAGTCATTCAGGAATCACACCTAATCTGCTCTTTCACTTTCTGCAACTTGAGTTATAGACAATCCACTGCAGACAGAAATTACTAAATGGAAAAATGTAGAAGTAGGAAATTCATTAATTATCATTTTTTCGTAGATCTGGGTAACATAATGAAGTCTCAAGGCCATCTAGCCTGGAGGGAAACCATCACTTTTTCCCTTCATAGCCACATATTTTCTCCATGCAATTAGTCTCTTTAGTAGCTATCAGTCATCAGATTATCTGTCACAGTAGGGCAGTGCTCAAGCTACAACCATTTTACTTAACAATGACCCAACAGCACTAGAGTAACGAGGCTGTAAATTTCTATATGCCAAAGAGAACCCCTGAACTATTTCTTTTTCAGTGAAAAAAAAAAACATTGAACACAATGTAATAAGAAAAGAAAAATGTCATGTGCTGGGGTAGGACCTTTGATAAGAAAAAAATCTTCTATCCATGAATTCTCGATGAAGGAAACAAAATTCAGGCAGGTCTGCTGCCTTACCTGCCTTACTTCAAGGTTCAAGATAAGACCCCAGTGTAGTGAGGGGCTGCGGGCAGGCCTGCTTTTCATCCCGCCAGGCTCCCGGCTACCGGCTAGTTTATACTCCAAAATAACATCACTCAAATTGTATTCTTTTAAATACTGCCTGGCCCATTATTTTCAGCCTCTTACTCACATCTTGCTTTAACCCATTTCTAATAATCTGTGTAGCACCATGAAGTGGTATCTTACCAGAAAGATTCTAGCGTATGTCCATCTTGGGCTGGAGCTTCATCGTGTCTCGCTTCTCTCTGAGGAGAGGCACAGCGGTCTGCCTCACTTAGGAGAGGCGTGGCAATTCTCTGAGCCATCTACCTCACTTCCTTTTTCCTGTTCTGTCTACTCCGCCCACCTAAGGGCTGGCCAATCAAATGGGCCAGGCAGTTTCTTTATTAGCCAATGGGAATCCTCCATCACCCCAGTGCATAAAGGAACTAAGAATAAACTAGCACAATCTGTGGGTAGAAGATACGAACGTGTTTTCCTGAACAGCAGCTCGTTGCATCAGAAAACCCCGAGTGAAAACATCAGCATTGAGATGGGCGGCGGCACACAGCTTCTTGCGAGGAAGGGATGGTTACATATCCGAAGCAGGTGTGGACTGCGAAATATTACTGTTACTAGAGAGGGGGCATGGGTGAGAGAGCGAGCTCTGATCCTGGCAGAGCTGAAGAAGTTTATAAAGAGAAACCATGACACCCAGGCAAGCCGTCAGTGGCAAGAAGTCAAAGCTCATTTGGGAGAAGCCCACTGCACTGTGCATTTTTAAAACAGCAAAGGGAGGATCTAGGAATAAAGCATAGTCAACTTCCAAACATGTCCTTCTTACAAATGGCAGAGGAAATCACTCTTTCAGAATATGTAAGAAAAGAGAAGGTGAGACTAATCCAAGTTCATTATGTACATTATGAAATTATTAAAGAAAAAATTCAATAAAACTCATGAAGTCTCTCTCTCTCTCTCTCTCTCTCTCTCTCTCTCTCTCTCTCTCTCTTAAACAAGTGACACTTGGGATTCTCCCTATCTCTGTTATTGTCCCTTTCTAAGATCTCTTCATGTAGCTAGCGTACGGATCAAATTAAACTTCTAAGTGGATCTCATTACAAAAGAGATTAGATAATATAATAGTAGCCAGAAACTGTTGTCAGTTCATCCTTCTTCTTATTAAAATAAATAAACATATAAATACACACATACACACACATAATGTTGTTTGTCTCCAATGGTAGCACATTGTTCTGGGCATTTTATTAAATGCTTGCAAAATAAATATGAATAATTATTTTGTTAAGCTATGCTTATCTAGCAATGGTTATGTATTTATTAGTACATCCACTCTAATGGTGTACTGTAAGTTAATATGTAGTAGTAAATAAGTATCTAATGGGATAATTAAATCTCAACGGGGACATAATTGCTGAGTAGCATTCTAAAACTCTGGAGACATCTGAGCTGCAGCTCATTTAATTAAAAGAGTCTTATTCTGTGCATACACAGAGTGGAGTCTCTCTCTAAAGTGTGCTCTTTTCAGCACCTATTTTCTGCAACAGCCACATCAGGGTTGATTTGTAGCACAGTGTGCTTTGTGACAATAGTCTTGAGAGTTGTAATCCTTTTAAGCACTCCCTGCTTTGGAGAGCATTTTCAAGCACTTTGGACATGCAACTGTATAAGACCCCCAGTGTGACTTAATCTTTACAATTGAGGTATATCTAAAGTTGATACTCTTTTGAGAAAGGTTAAAGTGTATGTTGATATTGTATTCTGCTTACATTTATGGGTAATGAGAGGAATGGGAAGGGTTGATCATTCCCCCATCTTCAAAGCTATAGAATCTGAAAATTATGCAGCTTCTTTAACATAAAGCCTGTACCCAATGATATTGTCATGTCATTTTAACTCCATATATCCAGAATTAGATGTTTAGACATAGTATGACTTCAATCAAACAATGATTTTCAACATATTTTTTTAAGGTGGAAATTTTTAGTCTTATTTGTAATTAAATCACAGTTAGCCTTTAGTTATTCTGATTGGAGATTGGTATTATTTTCTTGTGATGGTCACCCCTGTAGCTTGTTTTAAATATAGCAAAAAGAAGAAGTAATTTCTCCTGGTATATGTCCAAGTCTTTGAGTTTCAGATTTGAAGACTTCTAACATTTTTTAATGAGATAATTCAATAAGATTTTTTATATTTATGTATGACTTGTAGCATACCTGGAAATGCTTCAAAAGGAAAACCAAAATTTACCCTTCATCAAGGAAACTTCTCTTTGCCACAGACAAAAACTGTTACAGAAAATTATAGCCAATCAAAATGTAGAGTTGTGGAGCCTAGTCCCAGTGGATACATGGACAAAACACCTAAAGCTCAGACAACATTGCAGGGGAGGAGGTAAAAAGATTGTGAGAGCCAACCAATCAGGGAGCTTTGTTAAATGTGTCTCCTAGTAATGACAGAAGATTTACCCATAAAGTCTCATCAGCATGACTGACCAAATGTGAACGTGAAGGACGAAACTAGTGGCTGTACCAAAGTGGACAGGGGAAGTTCATGAGACCCCAAGCTTCTACAAACACCTACAGACAACTAAGAAATGTCAAAAGGTTAGCACTGGACTCAGATGTACTATGCCTACTCAGTTCTCCTAAAAATTGTTTGACTCTGGAAAAAAATGATAGAATTTTATGTGTCCACATGCTTGTGTATATGCAAATACACATGGGTGATGCTGTGTACATGAGTGAATATGCACGAGTGTGTGTGTGTGTGTGTGTGTGCATATGTGCACATTCCCATGTGATAAGGGTCAATCCATGTAAATAAGGTGTTTGGGTGCAAGGTGCAGTATAATTGGAGGGAAACTTACCAATTTTATGTGAAATTTCTGACAAAATGTGACCTTAATATCTGTTTCAGTATTCGTTTACTTTGCCGTGCATATATATATATATACACTGTGCTGGTTTGCAGCCCATAGCTCCATGCCCCGAGGCTTGGTGAGAATAAGGGTTTTTGTGGAATCCCTTGCTAATCCTGGATTAATCCTACCAGTATTTTCATCTCTACCCTTTCTTGTGCAAAAGGGTTTTCATCAAAGCCAATTAAATTATCTTCTCAAGGACATATAAGGATAGCATTTCGTTATTTGAAAATTTTAAAGTTACAGACCAAATTCAGTTCTTTGAAATAAGAGAACCATAAGCAGAGAACTCCCAAACACTCTGTTCTGAGTTTTGGCTGCTTTCCATTTAGACTCCTTAAGAAGAAAGGGGAAAAGAATTGCAAAGAAAGGAAGTTTGTACCTTTGGAATGTGGGCTGCAATGTGAGTGTAACTGTTGCTTCTGAACATTTCACTCCAATAATGAAATCTAGTACAGATAAACAAAGAGTTAAACTTAGAGGTAACGTGGCTCCGGTATGAATGGGACCAGGGCTCATGGACTCAAATTGCCTGGTTATAAGAACTGATACTGTTTTTCCACATTCCCCATCATGCATTGCCTGATAAATTGTGGCTGCTTTAATGGGAGAAATGAACAAAACCTGAGAGGAGCGGATCATGATTTATATTCCCCTGAGAATACTGGTCAAGGGCAAGGTACAAAAAACAACTGTGATGAATTTTAATCTTTCCTTGTAATTTGTCCAAACAAAGATTGTAGTAAAGAATACTTCTGTGTCTTCACAGAGGTATTTTATTGGAAGTATAACTAACTCTATTTCAAAGTATGAGTTTGTCAACTAAAGGTAGATGCCCTGCTACATGCATATGAGAAGATTGTGATTCTTAGACATGTGTTATGTGATAGATTTTGTTCTCAAAATCCTTCTTCTCCAGTGGTTTTACTTGTTTATGCTGGTAACTCTATTCAGTAAGTTTCATTGCTACTCCAACTTTACAGACAAGGGAATCAAAGCAGAGGAAGAAATTTGGTCAAAATCAAACAACTGGAAAATGGGGCAAGCAGGCTTTTCTTTCAGGCAGTACAGACTCGAAACTTATACAAGTCACATCAGTTATAGAGAACACTGTCTCTCAGTAATGGGGAGAAAGGTTATCAAGGGGAGAAAAAAAAATAAAACATAGAGACAACTTTTACTGTGTTTGTTATGCTGGTTCCCAATTAAATTGAGTCTTACCATTTTCCTCCATGATTAAATATGTGAACAAATTCCACAGATTCTAGTAGAGTACTTATAATTCCATTATTTTTAAACAAATATTTAACTATGTTCCAGTACTTTAAACCAAACCCTCCTTGAAACAGTCCATTGAGAGGAGAAACTAGCCCACCGCAGGATGTATTCTTAGAAGGTACCGAAGTAAGGAGTGTTAGCAAGATGTGTCAGTGAGTTTTTCTGTTGTAGCTGTTGCTCTAAAAAACATCTAAAAGAAATGGTGTACAGGATGAAGGATTTGTTTTCTGTCACAGTTTCAGAGGATTCAGTCCAAGTTCAATCAGAGCCCTTGCTTTCTGTCTGAGAAGGGGCAAAACAACATGCCAGGATGTATGGCAAAGAAGTATTACCTTGAGGCATTTAGGAAGAACAGCACAAGAAAGAGAGACTGAGGTCAAGGTATAGATAACAATCACATGCCTCTAGTGTTTCTGCCAAGTGCTCCCCAGCTTCAAACATTTCCAGCAACACTTAATAATAAGACCCAATTGTGAAGCTCATAGTGAGTGGATTAACTCATTGATTAGGTCAGAATCCTCGTTTTAAATCAGCTCTCTTTTTTTTTTTTTTTTATAATATAGAAATGGATACAATTTGTTTTAGACATTATCAGCAGTAAAAAAGAAACCACTTGTCACACAACTTAGAAAAATGTACAATTTAAAATTCGTTACAGACAGAAACCTAGAAATAATAAATCTAGGCAATTTAACTGAAGAATCTTCAATATAAACAAGTTCAACAAAGTCCTTTAGATGCAATTTCTTTTGGGTTCACTGCAACACTTTTTGTAATATTGTATGTTTTGTAAATTCCAATAAGTCTATCCGAAATCTCAAACATATTATTCCGGAGAGAAATTATTATGAACTGGACATTTTTGGTTTGCTCATATATTAAATCAGCTCTCAATGGCAGGCCTCTAGTCCTATTGAGCTTTCACAATGCAGGCCTTTTGGAAGCAAGCATTTTATATTTAAATCAAAATAACATATAATAAGGCAAAACATCAACAAAACCGAAAAATATGTAATTAAGAAAATCTATTCAAAACTTAGCTATTCTTGAATTATAGATCAAATAGACACCCGTTTTATGTTAGCTTTGGTTTAGAGGTGTAACTGATTAAAATCATTGTTTTCATGTCTTCAATTCTGTGAATTTTATTTATGCACACACATAAAATAGATAGAGGGCAAAGGGGCATGGGTAGAGATAACCAGAGAGATAATGAAAATGACCTAGAAAATAATGCAGTTCTGAGGCAAAGGTGGCTCAAGGACCACAGCAAAGGAAAAGAAAGAGCAGTAAATACAGATAATATGACTTTAGTAAGATACATAAACACAAGAGGAAAAGACAAAATGCCAAGATAAACACGAAATAATGGCAGGATGGTATTTATGGATAAATTAAAATAGAGAGGAGTTCCTGTATTGCAATGAGATTCAATGTTTAGACTGCATCTGGGGGTGAATTCAGGATGTGGTCTAATAGAGGTAATTATAGAAGCTTTAGTAAATAGAGCTAAAATTCACTCAGAAAATAAAAGAAAACCACCTCATGAGAGAAGAAAAGGGTATTATACAAAAATAATATTTATCATTTTGGAGGTGGATATTTTATCACACTGTGTGAGGATGTATCATTGTGATTGGTTTAACAAAAATCTGAATGGCAAATAGCTACGCAGGAGAATGTAGTCAGGACTTCTGAACAGAGAGAGGAACTCAGGTGGATGGATTTATTTTTTTTATTTTTTTAAGTGAAATTAATGGTTCATTTATTTCAACTTATTTGCTCGCAAAATTTGTTTCAACTAGAATTAATATAGGAACTGTTCATTGTAGTTGGTTGGTATATTTTCTTTACTGTTCATTTTCCTCTGTCTTTTTCTAGATTATGTTTTTTTGGGAAAACATAGGTTATTATTTTTTTTAATTACTTTTATTTATATGCACGTGTATGCATTTGTATGAATGTGTGTGACATCTGTTAACACAATGCCTTACTATACTGCAGATGTTTAGATTTAGGCATGGATGTATGCATCATCAAATTTACTCACAGTGCAGGGGTTATGGTCATAAAATAAGGTGGATGGATTTAGTTGTGTGGATTTCGCCAATAAGTCACAGATGGAGACAGACACACATTATGGAGAAAAGGTGACAAGCACGTGACAGAACATAGATGAATACAAATGGGTTAGTTTAAGTTATAAGTGCTAGCTGGAAGGCCAAGGCTTCATAATTTAAAATAAGTCTCTGTTTCATTATTTGGGGGCTGGTGGTCCAAAGAAAGTCTGACAAGAAAGACTGACTACACCCATTTTTGTAATTTTTCTATCACTGCACAACTGATAGAAGAGTTTACTTAAGATCATCTAAACCAGAAGTCATAGAACTCTAATAGTGATGAACATGAGGGATTTTTATCAACAACTCCATGTATCAAGGATGCCGTATATTTGACATGAACTGGTTATTTCCCAATTATGTTCTTTCTTTCAACTTAGCAGAAATAAATCATCCAAGAGACAAACAATCTTGTGTCATTCTACACTAAACAAGTATGGTCAGCTGATCACAAGTCATCATGGGGATGAATAGAAGGCTATTTTCTATCCACATTCTCAATGAAAAGTATACGGTAAGTAGCCTGAAATTTCAGAAGCATCAACTCTATGTGTTATTGTTAAAGGGAATGGAAGAAAATACCAATAGCTGTGGGAACCCAAACATGAAGAGTTTTTTGTCTTCTTCTGAGAAATGGTTATTGGTTATTTTTAATTTTCCGTGGGGATCTTCCAATCTATTCTTACTTAAAGCAGCTTTAAGACTTTGTTTTAAGTTTACTGAAACATAATCTAAATTAATGTAAACTTAGTGCCACCCAGAAATAAAATATCAAAATGAGATTTCATAGAGTTGAAACTGTTACATACTAGAAGTTCTGTGCATTTTGAGTGATGAAACTTGAACTTTATTCAACCAGAGGCCTCATTCTTTGGAAGTACAGATTTGTCATGTTTAAAGAGTAAAAGGTTTGGATAGTTGTGATGTTGTGGGTATCAAGACTCTGTGTAGGATCCAATAATTCAAATTTATAGGGAGAGTTTCTATTTTTGTAAATGACCCAATGTGCATCTGTGAATAGTCCTGCTTTCAAATTAGTAAGTGTTCTTATTTTGATTCTTTCTTGCTCTTCCCTCAAGAGTAATGGAAACATCACACTGAGAAAAATAGTTTACTTTAAGAATTAAATTATGAAAATGATGGTTTAAATTAACCATTTAAGAAACTACCAAATTTTATAAATTGAGTGAAAACCATATTTAGGGAATTAACTATACCCGCTGTTTATATGTTTTCTGTTCTGATTTTTTGATACATGCTTTCTGCTTATTTTTAATATTTAAGGCCATTTAAGAATAACAATGTAAATGTTTACATTTAATACACAGTTAATCTTATTATTCTCACTGAGCTGCACAGTATGTCAATATGTGTGTATTGAGTTTTACTAATATTTGAAACTCACAAGAGATTCAGTCTTACTGAGGTGGTTCTCATGAAGGAAGGGCTTGAAAATACTGAGCAGACTGTTCTATTGACCCTTATCATAAAGGCAGAACAGAGAGGTAAGTTCATTGTCCTCTAAAAATGAATAAATCAGATGCAAAACTGGATCATTAATGTTCTACCCTTCACAGGGTCAAGTATTCATCTTGACATTTCCTCCTTGCACATTATTTTCATTTATTCTCAAGACTCAATTAATAGCATTTATTGTTATTTTTAATCTTTGGCAGTTTATCTGTACATCAGTCACAACTGTAAGGCATACTTACTTTTTTATTATGTAATAATTACTTAAAATTTAAAAATCAAAAAAGATTTAAGTTAAGAGCAGAATATTTAATTGTTACTATGAATCTATTTCTTCTTTTGTTTCTGTATCTAATAGGATATTAAAGATTTATTTACATAAGCTACAGTGAATTTATGAAAATTAACACTGTGCTCTCAAGAATTCAAAAATACATTATCTTTAAGAAGTACAATATGAAAGACAAGGAATGTATATTTCATTACAACTTATATTTTTCTTCAACATTTGAAAGTAGGTTAATTTTGGGGATCCAACTTAATTGGCAGAATTGAGGCTACATCTAAATGTCATGTATCTATTTTCATTTCCTATCAGCAAGAATGTAAAGATGAAAATAAGGGATTTAATTAATCTTTTCTGTTCCAAATTTAAAGAGAATTCATACATGAATTTTAAATTTAAAGTGTTATCTCAAAGACCACTTTCAGTGTGTGGGTTGGATACTTCATACTCAGGTTTTTCATTAATACCACACTCTGTTTTGATTTTCATAAACTTAAGGAATCTCCACCAATATGGACATAACATTTTATTTAATTTTGTCTAGGAATTTAAAAACAATTGATCTCTATGAAATATTTTATAAAGCGCTTGTGTCTGGGAATAAAGTCTAGATGAAATCTCTCAGAGTTAAGTGTACAGCTGGTAATGTTTACTGTATTTGACTTTTTTGCTCATGAAAATCTTTTTCATAGTAAACATTATAGCTTTATAATACTATAATAAAAGAAATGAAAATAATACTAAAGATTAAAATGTTTATTTTTAAAAGTTCGAATTATTTACTTTCTAAGCATTTTTTTCACTTTTTTCCTCTTTGTATCTGTGTAATTATTCCCTACTTTGCAGATAAATAAAAATCCCACAAGTCTTTCTGGTTACACATCAGATGATTCTCTTATGATCAAACTAGTTTGCTTACTTTTATTAATTATATTTGGTATATCTTAAATAAATATCAAAAGGAATGCCATTTAGCCAAGCATTTTTCATAATGTGCAATTACTATATGCACATGTGTATTTTATACAAATATATTATCTATCTATGCATAATATATGTGTATATTATACAGGCAATTATACATGCGTTCTCCTCACTTATATATATACTGGGATCTTCCTAAGGTCCCATGGTGGGTTTAAAAAATCAGAAAGTGAACAAATCCTTAATATAAAATGGTAAAATATTTTGCATGTAACTTAAACATTCCTCAGTAAACTTAAAACAATTTCCAGTATAACCAAAGTATCTTTCAAGTGTAAATGTTATATAAATCATTATGCTGTGTTGTTTAGGGAAAATGTCTCTGCATGTTCAGGGCAGACACACTGGTTTTTAAACATTTTCCATCTGCTGTTGGTTTGAGCCACAGGATACAGAGCCTGCAGCTGGTGGCCAACTTTGTGCATACATAAACACACACATATGTGTTTTGTGTGTGTGTGTATAATGCATATGCATAAGTACATATACATTTATTTGTATATAGTCTCCAATTTTTCTATGTCATTTTTAACAAATTAGTACAGTGTCAGAGTGAGGATTTTTACCTCTGGTACTATTGAAGTGATAGATCATGTATTTATTTCCAACCACGTTAACAATTGACCTTTAGGTAATATTGAGCAATATATGGAAACTTTTTCTGTAATATCTTTCCAAGTATATAAAAGTAACTACTTTTGAGGGAGGAAAAATCTGTGACCTACAGAAGACAAAAAATAATGAAAGCATCTTGGTACTAGTTGGAGTGGTCTCAGGGCACATGCTTACACTTTAGAATCATGAACTAGACCATGTCAGAACATGCATGTTAAAAAGATTGCCACTTTTAAAAGGAGAACCACTTGAATGAAGAATATTCTGCAGTTTTGTCTTCATTTTTTGCAGTCAAATGAACATTTGATAATAAAAATTAAGAAGCTATACTCAAAGGAAAGTTATGGTTAGAAATATTCATCTCAGTTTTTCTACCTCCACCTAGGAACTGGAAGCCACCATCTGGGAGCTACTTTTATAAGACTGTTTCTCATAGTTTAGAAAGCCAATTACTGTTAGGAGAATCAAACCCCAGAATTTCACTGACTTACATTACTTAGATACAAAAATGTTCAGCTAACAAGGAGTTCACAGTGAATAATTCGATTGTGTACCATTTTTTAGTGCTTTGAAGGATTTCTGGGTCAAGTAATTTTAGGAAACAGCATGATATCCAGGCAGCATAGTCTCTGAAATCTTATAGTAAAGAAAATCTGTTTAGTTTCACATCTTTCAGATATTTTTAAACAAAAAAACATTGTTTACAATCAGCTAAATCTGAGTGTAGATTTAATTGGTGCATTACTGCACTGAAAAATAACAGCCTGGAAGATTATTATTAAAGACAGAATACTGGAAAACTGCGAATGTGAATGTTAAGAAATATGCTACATGATCTGATGCTGTCATAAGCCTGTCGTACTCATCAGAGTGGTGCTTCAATCTAATTTAGAATCATATTGTTATTATCTAACCGTTGGGGGAAGGAAGCTAATCGAATCAATAGAATCAATAGACACAAATGCTCTACTTAGAATTAATTTAGAGTTAATTTAATCTTCTGGATGATTTTTTTTGCCTATAAGTTCATATAGCACATAAAAATTACGTTTCAATATGTAGGGTTGGGAAACCCTATTCTTAAAAATGTGTTCAAAGGCATAGAATTGGTATCTGTCGGAAACAAAAGCCAAGGCAGGCTTGTCTAAGGAATGCTTCAGTTGATAGAAAGACTTAAGGAAACTTTGCTGGCTGCTTTCTCTCACTTGTGACCACTCAGTGTAGATTGTTTGCAACAGCCTTCCATGTATGCACTTTACTGCCCAGTGAAATAAGTTCTGCAAAATCCTCAAGATTCATTATCTGATATTTCATTAAGTACCTTACCGCTCTTATTAAAATGAAAGGGCGGTGGGTTTTTTACAAATGATCATTTATATGATGTAGTATAATAATTTAAAGATAATCAAAATCCCTGATGCCATGGAATGATAAACAGATAATATCTATTTTGTAATCCAAAGTATTTACTAATCCATAGTGTACCCTTATTTCAAAGAACATCCTGCAACAACACAGAGCTTGAAAGTTCTCCTTTGACCCAGGGTTCCACGGCAGGCTCTCATGATAGTGTTTGCATGAGGGAAATTAAGATGAAACGGAAGATATAAGGCTAAATTTCATTATATATTTTTGATGGCAAGCTTCAAGGTCAAAAAGTAAATGAATCACACTTATCTTCCTGTAGGTTACAAATGTCTGACAGACACTTCTACAGTTCTTTAAAAACAAAAGAAAAGCAAATCCTCCTGCTTTATGTCCAGTATGGGAGGGAAGGTTGGCAGGGTTGAAGTATGAGAGGTACAGGAAATACATGATTAGTTATAATCCTATAGCTTGAATCATTCCCTCAAAAGCAAAGCTGTGAAAGTCCCCACATGACAACAGGAACTACAGCACTGACTGTTTACTGATTTTATTGACTTTTGAAGCTCATGATTTTACAAGTGATTGTACAAAGCATTCAAAAGAAAAGATAAAAAGATTGTACAAGAGGGAAGTGGGGATCCAATAGCTTTGTTTTTTGTTGTGCATGGTCAGAAGAATGTCATGTGATTATCGGAGAATTCTCTGACACCAAAGTTGCAATAGTTGTAGGTTTGATTCTAAAAGTGATCTTCCATATTTGTGAGAAATAGCTTGGTTAGTCATTAGTCTTGGAATTAAACTATTTTTAAGAGGCATATCATGAATTAAATTTCAATCTTGTGAAGAAATACAGTATGTAGAACTTTCCCAATTATCTGTCTCATGTAAAATTTGTTCAAAGGTGTCAAGGGAAAACAACCTGGTTCTACGGTTCTTGACTTTATAATTTATAGTGGTATATTATTTGTGTTTTAATAAGTAAAGCTTGTCTGAAGGTCAAAGCAAAGCAGCGACACCAGTCAACCATACAAGTCAGGTAGTGGTGGCACACACCTTTAATCCCAGCAGCCATACTAGTTAGCCATAGAGGCCTGGCAGTGGTGGTGCATGCTTCTAATCCCAGCACAAGAAAGGACTTTAAGGAGGGAAACAGGAACTTGCTCTTTTTAGGTTGGAGATTTCAAAGAGGAAAGGGCTCTTTTTTTTTTTTTTTTTTTTTTTTTTTGCTTTTCTGATCTTCAGGATGAACCCCAATATCTGTCTCTGGCTTTGTATTATTTGTGCTACAATAGTTTACAGGACATATTAGATGTTAGAACATTAACATCCATGTTAGAATACATAGACAAAGGAGACATGTTTACAAAGCACACACACACATACACACACACACATTCTGCTATTGATAGTTCTTTAAGACAACATCTATTATTCAGGATGGTAAAGGAAATCTTTATGCTTTACTGGGGTGTGAAAACCAACAGTCAGTGATTTTCCTTAACTTTTGTGATTCAAAATGACAGTGAAATCATCAGCCACTGGGAGAGTTGAAATTTGAGACTTTAAAAACAATACTATAGGATGATATTCTAATTTTAGCATAAGAAGTCATGATATTCTAGCTGCTGTATCTAATTCTGAAAAAAACCACTACTCCCAGATCGCGTTGGTACATTAATTTTGTGAGACATCTCTTGAAGTCAATCAATTATGTTGTCAGGATCATTTTGCCTGTTTCAACCATCAGGGAGAAAACAAAACTTTACAAAGTAACTTCATGTCTATTTTTTTACAGGTATTTTCTGTTTAATGCGGCATGAACTTTGGCAGTGTTTGGCCAGTAAAACATATTTAAATCCTTTGAGTGTAAATACTCTGATTCTGGGTTAAGTAAATTCTGGGCAACCTCCTCTTTTGATCAAAAGTTGTAGCATTCCAATGTAAAACTATTGGGTCTAAAGAACAATGTCTAACTCAGATCTTCAGAAGCTGAGTGAACTTCTTCTTCCTTCAACATCTTCCCTTCAACACTCTAGGATGAAGGAAGCTCTGGGAATCCCTTCAGATGCTTTGCATTACCAGAAATTTTAATAAGCCAACCCATGTGCAGCTATACAGACTGAGTGAACTGACTGCAGTAATTGAAGATAGGACTTTAGGGTAGTACTTTCAGCATGATAGTAATTTGGAAAGTCAACAATATTAATATATAGAACACGTTATTTTTGTACAAAGAATATTGGCTGGCTATTTTGTAGACATTTCTAATATCAATTCAATGTACACTAGAAAGCCACAACAAAGCTTTAAAGACCACAAAGCCACTAGTAGCATTAAGTGTGTTAGTGTATAGTAGTCAGCAGAGCAGAGAGGGAAGGTGAATTGAAGCAAATATTATCTTAGAAACATTTATGATGTATTGAAATGTCTTTACAACAAGATCTAACCCTATGAGAAATACCTAAAAAGAACTAAAGTGTGTTTAGTGTATTTTCTGTGGTATTAAAATGATAAAAATATGGGATAGTACAATTTTTTTTCTTAACACATAAGTAGCATCAGGTTCAAAAGCTTTTTATCATTTTAAGTGATTTTTATTCCTTCCCCCCAGAAGCCTTTTCTCTATAGATCTAGCATAGGTCTTGGGTAGTTGGACAAAATATGCCAATCTGGTTCTGATTCCTTCCATTCATACTTTGGTTTTAAAAAGACTAGCTTATTGAAAGGAGTTGGTGTCCCTAAACTCTTTTTTTCCATCTTCACATTAAACCAGTTTCCTGCTTACCTTAAGCAGGCTCTATAGGGGGCAGGAAAGGTACTAAATGAGAAAAAGTAAGTCGACATACTATTAAGACAAGTAAAGAACAAAAAAAGTATTTAGAATTGACATTTTAATAATAATTTTAAAATGCTAGAGTCAAACATGCTTTTTTGTTCTTGAGAAAAGACTAGGTAATTACTTAAAATGAGAATATACCAAACTATAGTAACTACCTTGCTAATTGGGAATAAAACACACCAAGTTAATAACTGTAAAAAAGTTACTTCCTCTGAAAACTTGTAAAAATTATATTGTGTAAACATATGTACAGGTGAAAGACAAAAGGCTGATTTCCTTTTTAAAGCAAACATGATATCATCAGGGTAAGTGATTGTCGTGGACATGCCCCCTATGGCTTAACCAGGACACAGGTCACTATTGCAACTATTGACCCTTTTGGATTACAAATGCAAGTATGGGTGTCTAAAAACATTAATGATTTAAGATTTTCTGATTACAATACTAAGTTTACTCTTTTGAGCCTATTTTATGAACTCCAAGAAAATTCTTTCATAGAATTCATTTATACAAAAATGTTTCCAGAACCTGTTTTCCATGTGCTTTTATCCCTTCCACGGCTTCAACTTCCTAAAATTTGATGTGAGGAAATCTAAATTTTAATTAGAAATGCACAGTAACTGTTTGTGTGACAAGTTATGAGATACTAAAACTGAAATTAAATCTTTATATTCTGGACTATAAGATACTGGGACGTTTGTACTTAGTATTTTATAGCAGTTATTTTTGCTCAAGTAAAACACTAATATCAATGTGGGTTTTGGCATTTGTTTTAAAGACAGCACAGTTATTTAAGACCATTTTGACTCTTTAAGTTTAAATTGATGTCTGTTTATAGTTAAAATGGTTTTTGTTTGTTTGTCTATATTATTGGTGGTGTTTTTACCCCAAAATATTACAAGGAAAATGATTTTATTTAAATACTGATGAACAACTTCAAAATTTGAATATCTTCATTAGTATGAAGAGGGTAAAATTCAGTACAGAGGTGATCTATAGTTGAGCTATATTTTTCCTCTTTCCAAAAAACTGGAGCCAGTAGCTGATGAAAGTTTTTAATGTTACCTTTAAAGTCAGGGTATCTATCACATTCAGTTAACACTGAAGATTAAAAATCTAATTTTTAAATATTGTTTTACTGTGTCAATTCTTAAAATTATGCTGGTGGTCTTAAAACAGTACATATCATAAAATATGTTTGAATCTAGAGTCAAAATGGACTTTTTCTTTACAGGAAATTGTGAGTAATTTGATTACCTGCCTTTGTTTAATACAATTCCCCGACTTTTTATCTCAATATAATTAATTGTTCTTATGCCAATTCTTTTGATATATTAAGACTATTCTAGCATAAGACCTGGACATTTATTTCCCATGTGTTCAAATTTACTGTATTATACAAAGAGGAATGTCCAGAAAATTTAACTGAATTCCAACCAATTTTCTCCTCTGAATCTCTACTTATAAATGTCATTAGTTAGCAATATTAGCTATGCAACAAGCCAGCAATACAAGAATCAATTAAACCTGAGGTCTGTTAGCTACTGCCCTGACAAAGTATCACATTACTTAAGACTGCAACAAGGAGACAACTTCAAGTGTAAAATATTACAAAAATATTATTTACTAGGAAGCAATAATTGGTTTATTTCATTTACATGACTTTCTCTTTCAATTGGCTAAGTAATGTTCTGTGTATGTACACTGAGTCTATTTGACAGAAATCTACTTCATGGAAGACATGCAAACAAGCATATCACAAATGCCATAGGGTACTAAAAACCTAGAACAAAAGGTTTCAGAATGAGGAAACAATTAATAGTGTTAATTGGTCAGTGGCATTACATGAAATGGTGGGTGGGAGAATGAGAGGCAGCTTCAGGACTTTAGCTCGTATAAACAGGACTAAATGAATATACAAATTTCTACTGAAATGATGAAAAGTCAAATTCTTTACCCACTTTTTCTTTTGTTTAATTAGAATCAAATAGGGAATAGAAACTCCCTTCATCTGAAAACTTGGGGATTTTTATTATTCTGAAGCACAGCAGTTAATATGCATGAGAGGTCTACAATCACCCTTTCATCTTGATGCCAGAGCAAAGCTAACTGATAATATGCAAAGGCCTTCTACACTGGTTTATGTATCCAAGTGATCTTCCATCAAGCTGTCATTTCCTGTAGAAATGGGGAGGCTACCTGTCTCAAATTCTGTGTAATGAAACAAAAAGTATCATATAGGAAGGTAGCAATATCAGAGTATCGAGCAAGCCAAACTGAAATAGTTTTCCCATTGTTTCGTGAAACCAGCTTTTCTCTGATACTGTTTCCACTTAGAGTTTTCAAATCAAGCATAAATACTTGAAGTTCATAGAATAAAATGGATATTTCCAAGGCTGCATTAGATAGGCCCACAAAGGGATTTTTTAGATTACCAAATTTATATATGGCACACATATACATATGTATATATAAAAAAACATTACATGAATTAAACAACTTTTGGGTGCTATCGTTACCATTATAGCCACAGGGGAAACTAATTACTTCCAATGCTACTGTTTCTCCTTCAAACTAAAGTGTCCATGCACTTAAAGAAAATATTCATGTCAGCTGACTAAATGGAATGATCCATGGATTCTGAAGTGGCTTTCAGAATAACGTCTGCTCTGATCCAACACAGCTTTATTCTGTCACGGGATTTAAGTTTGTATGGGTAACTGGCTAATCCCACTCTCAACTCTTCCCATCTTGAGCTATCGTTTGTAGATGGCTAGTGTGTAGACTTTAGGAAAGTAAGCCGCAGGATGTACTACAGAAAATATAATTTGGCAAGTTCATTTGAGTTTTATTTTAAGTGGGGCTCCTTGCTCAGAAGCTGCAGTAGCAGTTCAAGATTTAGAAGTTCTTTTGAAGGAATTAGTTGTGTCCTTATTTTTTCCCATAAGCTGAAAAAAAGAAAAAAATTGTAAAACCTGTCAGACATATGAGGCATGAAGGTACAAATGGGCTATGAGTCAGAAGACTACAAATGGGAGTCAGAGGGATGGAGGAGGAGAATCAACACAACGAATTATCTTTGAGCTTGCCATAAAGAAACCTAATACTGTGTTCATTTTTAAAGGTCTTATACTCTTCCTCTACAATGAATATGCTCTGTGCTATTTCGATTGCATCTCTTAGCCAATTTGAGAATTTGCAAATTTCTCCATCAAAATGGAGCTTACAAAAAGGCAGGGGGAAGATGACTCTGTCAAATGTGATATTTAAACCATGGAATGAATGTGTCTTTAGACACAAGCCTAGTGAGACATTACAAGTAAGCACACAGTGGTCTTTGTTAACTGCTTGAGTGTGAGTTACTCTTCAGCTCATCCCATTTCCTTGGTTGACTTTGTCTGCACAACCTGTGCCGTGCTGTGTTTGTATATTGAACTTAGATTGATTCCTTTGGTGTGGCTCACTTGGATCACAAAGGATAAGGGAAGCTTATATTCTAGTAAAGGAAGAAAGGAAAGGCAAGAAAAATGAAGAGAATACTTGATAATATAGTACATACGTCAAAACAATCTCTTCTAAATCTCAATCAGTTGTTTATTGGTTGGCAAACAAGTTTCACTTTTACAACAAATATTAGTAATGAGGTCATCCAACTTGAGACCATACAAAATGGATCATAAGTTTAAAAAAAATTATATGTGCTGCTAATTGACCATTTTTGTATTCCTGCATTACTTAAAATCCTGTCAAATAAATAAATTTTCCTGTTAACAGAAGACTTTAAAAAATCATTTCAAAATAATTTGACCTTTCCACTCTCACTAGGAGGGAGTGAAATTCCTCTAACAATTGGTAGTGCAGGCGCCCTCATGGGGTCACACTGCACATTCAGCACTGGGAGGCCTATGGAATACAGCTTTTCACATGCAGAAGCCGCTCTAGCTCTATAGACACCTCTTAGCTTCTAGAATCATAGCTACTGCCTTGGTGATGAACTGCTTGCCAAATATGCTTTGCATTACAACAGATGTGCCCGGGAAACATAAAATTTGTCCTGCTCTAATTTGCAAAAATGGTTCTGGAAATATTCGGGCTGGATAAAGATATATAGTGAGGGAAGGACGTCTAATTTTATTTATTTTATTTTATTTTTTGTAAAAAATAATTTGTTTGCATTACTAGAAAATGATTCTTATAAAGTGATAGCTTCATTTCTTTATTATTATTATTTTTTTGCCAGGTGAATTTTTAAAGGAAAAAAGAGGTGGGGGAGGGGACAAAAGAAAAAAAAAAGAAGAAAACAAGAAAGGAAGGAAACTTGGCTCTTTTACTGGTAGACAAACTTGCAAGACTAGCACAAAAGAAAATTTCTTCTTTGCCACTACATTAACAGGACTCAAATTCTGGAGGAACAGAAAGCAGACTATATGCGCAATGCTAGTATCTGTACATTACATAGAAATTGTTCAATTTGTTTCTGCCGTTAGTTTTATCATCAGTTAATACAGCAAATCATAAAATATGCACTTAGCATATAATTCTAGAATTCCCCTCCGTCAGATTATTCATTGTGTTGTTTTGTTTTTGTTTCCCACAGCTGTTGCCGCTGTGGTGAACTCAGGTTGTGAGTGACCATGAACCGCTAGGTAATACAGTTCTTCTCTGCTTCTACGGCCGGCCAGCACTCCAATCTAGATGCAGCATTGTTACTAATTTCAAACCATTGTTCTGGCCTTTTTAAAAAAAAAAAACAAAACAAAACAAAAAACAAAAAAACAAAAAACAAAGTAAAACAAAACAAAACAACAGGTCCTTGTGATTGTAGTAACAGAGCATCAGAGATGTTAAAACAAACACAACATAATTCAACAAGGCCACAATGAGCGCCATTTTCTTCATATCTCGTTCATTAACATAATGAAGTCTCCATCTGAGGGGAAAGGATGGGGAAGAACGGGGCACAGGAGGGTCTCAGCAGTGAGCTTTCTCCCCTGGGCCGACTAAAAATTCAAGTTAAAAAAAAATGTCAGAGAGTCTCTCTTTCGAGAACAGCATCAGGTGTCGGAGTACACAGGATGACCACTGCTTATGTCAACTCAGAATGGTTCACTGGGTGTTTGCAGTCCTGCTGGCTGCCATCTCCGTGTCATCTTCTATAGACTAGTGACCAAGTGCGCGGGTCCTTTAGAAGTTCCCTCCGGAGAGGCCCCGTCTTTATTAGGAGGAACTATGAATCCATCGCTGCTGCCGCGCCCCAGCTGGTAGTAGGCGTGCAGCGGGTGCACGTGGTTTCTGGAGCCCAGGTTTGGCATGCTTTTGTAGTAAACATCTTCCGCGTCACCACCCTTGGCCGCTGCGGCTTCGGTCTGGGTGCTGGTGGTCACGCTGTCTGCAGCGGGCACGCCGGCCAGGGCCGGCATGCTGGTGTACAGAGAGTCCCTGTGCGGTGACTGCAGATCTTCTGTGTGCTCGTCAGTTAGCAGAGGGAAGAAGCTCTCGCTGTGGTCCTGGGGGAGCCGTCTCCTGCTGTAATGGTGTGGCTGGTGGTTCTCGGTGGAGTAAACCCTCGGGGGCAGCAAGGGAGCATCAGATTCCTCATGAATGAGTTCCAGGCCCAGACTCTCCTCATGGTTAAAGGACGCTGCGTCATCCAGGACTATGGCGTCATCTTCACTCCCACTGCCTAAGTTGTTCACCAGTTTGTTCATCATATTCCGGTTCTGTTCACTGGAGCGCTCGTGGTTGTTCAGGTACGAAGGGATATAGTTGGAAGTGAGTTCCTTTAGGATCTTTTTCTCTAGGGCGGTCTCGTTGTGGTTATAGCCACGGTCTATAATTTGCACACAGTTGCTCAGGTATTCACCGCCAGCAATGCTGTAACTGTTGCCATGGTTACCATTCAGTGGTAGAGTATCCATGACACTTGTATCCCTGGCATTGTTCAGAAGCCCCTCTGAAAAAGATTACAAGACACTATGACATTTATATCCAATGAGCCATCGAACACACACACACACACACACACACACACAAACACAAAAGTAGAAACATTCATGGAGTCTAAAATATGTATAAATTGCTAGCATCTTAAATATAAAATGGAAAGAAACAAAAAGCATATTAAATCTGTACATGTCAGCATGTATGTATATAAAATTCAAAAAACTAACAGAAATGTTTTAAGTAGAAAATAAATACTACTTGAAATAAATTTTAAAGAAAACTATGTTATTAATTTCCAATTTCACACAAACAGAATTTGATACATGAAGTGCATTTAGTTGTAACTGGCAAATTAAAATAAGTTTTTTATATAGTCATTTGTTGCTTTCAATTTATACACATCAAAGTCAGTTAAAACATCATCTAACTTTACATATCTCTGAAATAGCTATAACATAATTCATGTGTGGCACTTTGAATATGTAATTCAAAAGTAAGAAAAGCAGCTTTTGGTAATTTGACATATAATTTAGGAAGATTAAAATAATTGTTGCATACAAAACCACAAAAGGATTAGATTAAATTTGCAAGTCGTGAAATAATGCCCAGTCAAATAAGTGGCACATCGAAATAATTTATATATACTTCCAAAAGTGTTTGTATTTTTGTATTGTAATCACTTTAGATATTACTATATATTAACCCATAAGTTATTATTCAGGGTCACTGAAAATACTATAGAAGAATGTGTAAAAACACAGGGTTTTATTCCTAAAAGCAGGACATCATTATTAAAAATTACCATCTTATAGTGACTGATGACTTGGGATGTATTAAAATTTACTTAGAAAGAAGATAAACATTTTATTCTGGCAAGAAACAGCTGCAGGGAAATAAATTTAACCACAAACTTCTTCAAGGTTTTTGCATTCCCTTGAATAAGCAGAAGTTCAAGAATCTATAATAGTTTCACAAATCACTTTGAGCACATCCACAAAGGAAAAAAAAAAAAAAAACACCTACACATTTAGCCAGTGGTGATAAATAAGGAAGAGTATTTCCAAAAAATTTACTTGAAAAATTCTCTTAAACCTCACAATACACTTCTCAATTGTGAAAATATAACACCCATTCTATATCTGTGATGCATTTGTATGTTTATGAAAACGCAGTTTGATGACCGTTGAAACAACATGTCACATAGATGCCAATTTTATATGGACTTTTCACATGCTTTCCATTCAAGTAAAAGAGATTTCAAAAATAGCGACTGGTGAAATTCATTAATAAGCAGTCACCACAGACATAGGTTGAAGCGATTTATTTTCATGTCATAAAATATCTGGTACACAAAGTCACAATGTTAAGAAAAAAAAGTAAATGCTTTCTTAAGGTGCTGCATATGACGGGTGATTGCTGTGGGAGAGGCTGGGACAAGATGCGTAATGTTTGTGAGTAATGGTGCCTATGCATTGAAACACGCTATTTATTTTTTATTTTTGTTATCAATGCATTTGGTGTTGGACTTAAAACAGCCATAGAAAATAAAGTGGGCATGTTGCAATGGGACACATTTTTAATGATGGAATGCACTAATTAAAATTAAAAGTTTATGGGTTACTTTGCAAAAAAAATATGCTTAATTTAAAAACAATTTAACTCACACAAACACTACATGAGACTTAACAATTACATTGATTATGTGACAGAATAAAAGAATCAGACAACAAAGCGTCTAGTCTCTATTAGCAGATATTTATAGAAGTCAATTTATAGGCTCTTTCGTTTTGAAAATTGTGAGATGAACTGTTTTTAATAACTACATCATCTATATGTGATGCAATAAAAGTGAACTGAAAAAAATTACATTTGATATGCAATGTTTAGCTTTACTCCCATACTTGTCTCTCTGTAGGGCTCTAAACGACAGCATGAAGAAAAGGAAAGAAAAAACAACGAGTAAGCTCACAGCGACAATAGGAGAAACGTGAGTCAAAAGCAAATTGATGATATGCAGAAAAAAGAGTCACAGGATATCATTTCCACTGCCCCAAATCCATGAGTCTGTGTTACATGGTTTTTCATAATTCAAATACTAAAATGTTAGTCAAAATATAAGGGTCCTCCACCTTAATACACACCAGTACAATGACGCTTTCGTGTTTCTATAGCTTGTAAATTTCATATACATTTACATAACATTTAAAATTGTCTTAAAAAATAAAAAGAGGGTAAGCTTCACTGTTTCTGTCTGTCTTTCTTTCTTCCTTCCTTTCTTTCTTCCTCTTTTATTGTTTCACTTTTTGTTTTTCTTGTTTTATTTTGTTTTTTGTTTTTTCAAGACAGTTTCTCTGTGTAGTCCTGGCTGTCCTGAAAACTCATTCTGTGGATCAGACCAGCCTCAAACTCAGATCCTCTGCCTCCCAAGTACTGGGATTAAAAGTGTACATCTTGCTAAACTATGATTATTTCTATCACTGCTTTGTGGTATGATATGTATGTGATATTAGAAAGTATCTGCTAAAGGAACATCATATACTTTTAGAAAACATTGGTGAAATTAAAAATAAAACACAGAAAGAATACCCGAGTTGAAGTTTTCATAACTGTTTTCTTTGGTTACTTGTGTTTCTTCCTGGAGAGATGCTGAGTTATTATAAATAGAAGAATCAAGGCTGCCATTTTTGAAATTCACATTAAGAAGATGTTTAACTACAGGGAAAATATTAAATCCACTTAGTATTTCCCAATATGTGGAAGAAAAACTTTCACCCTCAATAGGAAGTTTCCTTTGGATTGTAGTATCATCATACTTAACACAATATTTTACGAGTAGATGATCTAAAAGACAATCCCAAGAAATTTTACTCTATGGAAAACCTATCTGTAATTCAGAGCAGAACAATAATTATTTTTGCTGTTTTGTTTATAGGGAAGTGAAAATAACTGGAAATAAAATCAAGACAGCTCCTGGGCCATATCATGTTAGCAGACTCTGGCTTGTAATTCAATGAGTTTTATGTTTTGACACTACGATTTTTGTTAGTGTATACAAAATGTACAATCTTATGAGTTTATATTTTTATATATTCACATTTTGGCCATATTTACTAGCTAAAGGAAGAGTTTTTATATTTTAAGTATTGATTTACTTTTCATAAAAGATGGCACATTTTAAGAGGAAGAGGCAATCACATCTAAAACTTTGAATTAGCTTTAGAAGGAGAGTTTAAAATAAACAGCTAAACTGTTTCTCAACCAATTAAATTCTTCCCAGCTCATTGTGGCTCATTAAGTGAGGCAACTAATATCAAAAGAGCCTGCACCTGACCTGATGCCACAGTGCTAATTAAAAAAAGCAAGAATAGGAAAGGTGGTCAGAGACTTCTCTCAACTCTTCTACAGTCTCTTGTGTTCCGTGCCACATGCTTTAGAAGCTATAAGGGAATATTAACTTATAGTCTATATAATTTCTCATTCCAACCAAACATGATGCATTCTTCACTGCATCCTGTCCTCGAGTTTATGTCTTTCTTTAAAGCTTTGGATTTGAATTCAAATACTGTGAAAAGTTCATTTATTTTAGTAAAATCATGACTTTTTCTCCATACAGTGTTGTTTTGACAAGTTTTTCAATGAAACTTATTTTCATAAAAACTTGAATTCCTCAGCCGGGTGGTGGAGACACATGCCTTTAATCCTAGCACACTGGAGGCAGAGGAAGGCGAATCTCTGAGAGTTCGAGGCCAGCCTGGAAGAAAAGAGCTAATTCCAGGAGAGAATTACAAAATATACAGAGAAACCCTGTCTCAAGAAACCAAAATAAATAAAATAAAATTTAAAAAAAGTTGAACTTTTCTTACTGACTAGATAATGGTCCAGAAATACTATGCATGAGATTTTAAATATTTCCTTACATAGGCATAATAACAGATGCATATTCTTCATTTTTATTTCTAACACTATATACTTCAATAATACTATAAATACACTTTTGCAAATTTAAGTAAAAGGCATTACAAGCAAGAATGAATACTTTCATTCTGTATGTTCCAGTGCCTGAAAACCACGGGCACAAATGACTTAGAGGGTCCACAGAACAAAATCAAGTGGTAATTCAATATGAACCACTCCAGGACATACCAAACCACCTATATTTCATGTAAGATTTTCCCTGGCCAGTAAGAATGTAAGGCATTCATCTGAAAGCATAGGATTAGCAGCAATATGACAATCACCAGGATGTAGTTTTGGCTAGTTTTTAAAAACTTACTTCAAGCACTACTACAGTTCTTTAATTTCTTAAAAAGAACTATAACATAAATAGCTACGTAATTTCAACTTTGACTCTAAAAACAAAATTACTTAAGTTTTTTATTTCAAAATAGCTCACAGTATTTATATTAACTTTACTGAACAAAAGACAAATTCATCTGGATGAAGTCTTCGTATATTTATTAATAACTTTATATAACAATGTCTAGTTATGGATGACAGAAGAATACCACTATATGCATATGATATTTTAAATTTCACACTGTAAAAATTTTGCTTCTATATCTTTATATTCATTTTGTCTAAGTTACCTCAGGGTAGCTTCAAACTTTATCATTGAGATTACTTATAGAGTTTTACCACCAGAAATTTCTTATTTAATAAGTTTTACATGTATTTCTTATTTTAAAAACTCCTTCAGTTTTGGATGAAGATGAAAAGGTAAATATTAGTTTAGGGAAAAATTTCAAATAATGATTGACAGTTTTTCTTCTATAAGCAATTATAAATTATGTATAAAAATCAAAAAAGCAAAACAAAGATAATTTAAATTCAGTATGTAAAACAATTTCAACATCTTGTGTAAGAGGAATAATGTTGAATATATCTAATTAAAATATATAGTACAAATAGTCACATAGCATCATTTAAAATGTGCTGATATCACAGCATGTTTTAAATTGCTTATAATGACATATTTACTTATCACTTCCTATGGAAAATAAAGGACAAAGTAAAATGTTTGGGTTTTTTGTTTTGTTTTGTTTTGTTTTACCAGATTGTTCTGCCAAATCACATATGGCAGACCATACTGGGCACAATTCACACAGTACTGCAAAGGCATAGAGCCACTGATAAACAGCAAATAGTATGAGAGGGTGACCAGGAAAAGATCCAGACACTGTCTCACACTGATTGTTCTGTTTCATGAAGGGACATGGAAGCACAGAGGAAACACATTGGCTGCTTTCAATATTTAAAAGATCATAGAACGAAAAAGGAGTCACGGGCTCTTCTTTACTTCAGAAACTGACTTAAGCGGCATAGCCAGGGAGATATGGACACACATGAAAAACAGACTGAGCACTTCAGTCATAAATATATAGGATCCTGAGGTGTGGAGGCCATTGTTACACGAAAAACTGAACCTTACAGTCATCGTCAAGTGAGGAGTTCATTTCTAGACCTCTCCTTTAGATTCTTAAAGTCTGTGAGCCTTAGACATGCAGTCCTCAAGAAACTTGATGGGTCTGAGGGCTTGCACAATTACTTATTTGCAAACATCTTAAAGTCACCATTTAATGGATAACTTTAAAACTTTAAAAATCATTTTTAAAAATTTCTTAGCACAGGGAAAGGAGCCATGTGTGCACACCCAGAAGGTGTGAGATGCGCTGGAATACCAGAGAACACCCCTTTTTAGAACGGGGCACAGGTTTACACAATTACAGCGATAATCCTTCACCTCAGATTAAATGAAAGCAAGGAAACAAGAAACCTCCTAGTGTTCTGATTGTAACAGAAAAAGAATGCCAATCTATCACATTTGATTTAAAGGAACCAAAGAAGTCCCTATCTTGATGAATCTTCTGGGAAACATCATTTTAAATGAGTGGATCACTGGGGGGCGGGTATTTTGTGCAACTTTTACTTGAGTAATTTTTGTGGTCTTTTTACATTCACAGAAATAGGACACTTAAAAATGCTCTGTGTTCCTATCAAATTTTTATGCTTGCAAAAGATTTTTTTAAAAAATGTTTATACTAGAAGACTTTTTTAAAAAAAATGCATGCTTATTTTTTCCTTGGAATATGATTTTTATATAATTTTAAGCAAGACAATGCACAGAGAAACCATCTTCACAATAAGTACGGTATAATTTTATATTTATTTATTTATTTATTTATTTATTTATTTATTTATTTTGTGGCTTGCCTGGAACAAGTCCTATAGGCCTTGCGAGAGCTGAGGGAGAAGTGAAATGGCTTCTGCCATGCCGCCTGCTGCTCTGTCCCCCATGGCTTAGGTCAATGTACTTTTCCCTGGAGTTAATCTAATGCTTTCATCAATACTAATGCTTTGTGCCCACAGTGAACTTCATGATACCCCAAAGAAAGATTTATTTCCCCACTCTTATAACATTAAGACTACTGAATCATCTTCCTTCATCTTACTTACCTTAGACAAATATTCTCATTTCTCACAATAAGTACACAGGTATTTAATATAGAAATAAATGAATAACAGGGAAGTACTGACAAAGCACAATACATTTCATAACAGCACAGGAAAACAAACACACACTGATAACTCAGGCATTTGCTTATCGGGAGGCATCTACTTCTTACTAAGGAAGCCTAAGGAAAATGGAAAATAAAAGCACCAAGAGGAGCAGAATGTAGAAGGAGTCTGTGTGTCTGCTTCCAAAACCAAGGAAAGGCAGGAGAAAAGAAAATCGAATGTGCTCATCAAAGCTACATAAAGTGGGACTCTCACTTGGAAAACTTAAGAGAAACTCCAGCACACCTTGTGCGTTGTACATGCTGATAGAAGGGTTGTTACAGACCGCCGGTTCCCCAAGCAATGTATTATAGGGATTGTTAGTACCATGCGGACGAAGCAGAGCATTGCTTATAAGATGATTAGCCATGGCTCCTGGAGCAGCCCCATAGAAAGACAGAGAAAAAAAAAGGTCAATCAGGCAAATGTGCTTGATAAAAAGAAAGGAAACATTTAGAATGACAACAATTGACATCGTCCTGATTACAGGCAGGCAGCTAAATAGACTAAAATAAAATAAAATAAAATAAAATAATAAAATACTGGCACACGCATTTCAACGATGCACATATTTGAGTAAATGGGAAAGAGTTTACAGTGTTGATTAAGCCATATCTAGGGTACTCTCTTTCCCAAGGTGTATGCAAGAATTCCCATGCTTGTAAAAACTGAAATTAAAATTAAAAAAATAAATCAAATCTTGCCATCCATACAAAACACAAAGCTAAAGCCAGACAAAGAAAAAGTTAAAATGCAGAAAGAAAGCTAAAAATTAAACAAAGATGTTCCCTCATTCACAGAAACCATTGAGGCTTTTCTTTTTTCACAAAAGTAAAAAAGAACAAAATGCAATAAATATGATTGAACACTCATTTGGAAAGCAGTTGTTGACACAGCGGAAGAATTTGATATTGCTTAAAATTCTATGAAAATATTTAAATTGCAATAGAATAAAGTGCAATTACTCATTAGTACACCATAGTAAGCATACTAATCTGGTGATTGAACAAATACGAAAATCATGTTATTCAATTTAAATAAAGTATCATCTTCATGGTATTAAAGAATATACACACACAGTCACACACATATATATATATTTTCCATTTTCCAACTAGTTGTTCAAACTTTAGAATGCTAAAGTAACAAAGTGTTAAGTGTTAGCTAACAGATATTGTTATTGTCTATCATATTAGCACTCTAGTGACAACCTGATACCTACTAAATCAATGACCCACAATGGAAAAGATAAGAGGAATAATTATATTAAATATGTTTAGACTCTTTATGAAAATGATATGTTAGGTTGTAATTTATGTCAGGTGAAGGGATAATGCAATTCAGGAAAGACAAACACGAATCTTATCAGGAGGTAGGTTGAATACATAGGTATACATGAATGAACATATTCACTGTAGACTTGAAGGATATATATGGATATATATATAATACAGGCTAATTAAATGAGTATGAACATAATACAAACTATAGACTGGGAGAATATATTTTTCATATGTCTGTGAGTATTTGCTATTCTACTAATCAAAACCATAGAAAAGCCTTTCAGAAATCAGCAGTAAGAAGCAAAATATCAGTATTAAAACCAAAGAAAATCCATTCAGAAACAGATAGATAATGATAAATAGACTTTTCAAAGAAAAGATTCACAAGGGTTAAGTTCACAAAAGAACTGTGATTCCATAGGGGAATGTCTTAAATCACAATAACACTGTATTTGTAAAATGAAAACGGCCTCAGCAGAGAATATAGGTGAAGGGAGCAGAGAAACCTGATTGATCACATGCCATGGTAGCAATATAAAATCACAGTTACTCTCAAAAAAGGTTTGGCAGATTCTCATTAAACAAAAAAGTCACCATGTCATCTGGCAGCTCCATTCTTGGTCACTGATTCCAGAGTAACTGGAATTCATTTTCAGGTTATAATTTGTAAATGAAATTCACAGCAGCTGTATTTCTAATAGCCCCAAACAGGAAAGAGCCTGAATTTCTTTCAACTGATGGCTAATAAGATAGTCAAACAGTCTGCCAAATATCTTGCTAACTATGGAAGACTTTTAGGCAATCAAAAAAAGCAATCATTGTATGCTTTAAAAACTAGCCAAATTTCTAAAGATTATACTGGGAGAGAAGAGTCAAAGCCCAAATGCTACATACTATGTAATTCCATATATATAGATGTATATACGTATACATGTATATATACATATATATTAATCATGTAAAAGGAGAACAGATGAGTGGTTGCTAAGGATCCAAGACAGAATGAGGAGGCAAGGGAATGTGGTCACAAGAGCATATCCTGCAGCCATAGAAATAGGAAACTATTCTGACTATTGACTGTGATAGTGGCAGTATGACTCTATGTTAGGATAATACTGCACTCAATAAATAAACACACAAACACTATTTAGCTACAAATAAAGCTGATGAAATCTGAATAAGTTGGGTAGATCACTGCGGATCGATATCCTGGTTGTGATATTCAGATTCACAAGATACTGGCATATATGATGGCTCCACATTGTTTTATACAATTACATACAGATGTATAATTACCTTCTAATAAAAGTAAACTAGATTTAGTTTGCAAGGCAAAACTTTTCTCCACACATAGGAAGTGTTTTAAAAGCAATAAAGAGACATTTGTCTGGTAAGATACTGGTAAACTAATAAGTATTTTAACCATAAAAGTGAGAAACTGGAAAATTAATTTAAAGGATCATGTAGCCTGCCAGTGCACTAAAGTTGAAAATATCAGATCTTTCAGTAAATAAGTCATTGTTTGTCTTCTGGATATCCTTTGTGGAATTTGCATAGAACTCAATCAAATGTATCACTAGTAAGTACTCAGCATTTACTGGCTGATGTTATTCTGTATGTTCATTTAAATTGTCTCTTATTGTGCAATGTGAGGCCAGCTATAAGTCACACAATAGGTCTGCCAGAATGTTATTTTTCAATAAAGAACTAAAAATACAGGGCATTTATTCTTTAAAGGTAAAAGCAATGTATTATAGTGTCATTAAGACAAAAGTGGAAATTCAAAAGTGAAAACACTTATGTTTTGGGTTTTTATATGCTTATGGTTGTTTGACACATTTACTGTATAAAATATCTTTAAAACAAACCATATGTAAGTAATGTCTACTACAGCATGCATTTCATTCCATCACTTTCAAGTCAAGAGGAAAGTTCATATTTTAAATAAAATATTTACCCTTTATAATAACCCTAAGTAAGTATTTAAATAAAAAATGAAAGATATAACTTAAGATGAACTAATGTCAAAACCTTAAAAATAGAAAAAACCTCAAAATATCTATATCCTTCGAATACACAGAAGGATAAGGTTTTATTCCTACATCTCTATACCTTCCTCACACATTAGCTAACAGAAATTAATTGGAAAATAAGCTAGGGAGAGACCTTTCCACAAAATATATTTATTAGCTTTATAAAATGTAAGATGTAGAATGAGGGATTGGAGATGGTTTAATTGATAAAGTACTACCCATAAAAGCACAAGGATATGAGTTTGGCCCTCAACCACCCAAGTGAAAGACCAAATGTGGCGGTGAGTTTTAGCACTGGGATGTGGAGCAGAAGGCTTTTCTCTGCAGCTGACTGCTTTGGCTTGCTAAATCAGTAAGCTCCAGGATCAGTCTCGAAACAAGCCCTGAAATCATATACATAGAACTAATATTAAATAGACTTAGTATGTTGTAGGTATATATTTAAGAATATATACCAACACACACACACACACACACA
This sequence comes from Arvicola amphibius, assembly GCF_903992535.2. Taxonomy (NCBI): domain Eukaryota; kingdom Metazoa; phylum Chordata; class Mammalia; order Rodentia; family Cricetidae; genus Arvicola; species Arvicola amphibius. The sequence goes on from NC_052047.1 coordinate 22,301,256, forward strand.
CACACACACACGTAATAATAATTAAGGAAATAAAAGCCAAGAATTTAAGAGCTAGCTAGCTAGCAAGGTAGGTTGTATAGGAGGGGTTGAAGGGAGAAAATGATGTGAGGGTATTTTAATTTCAAAATTTTTAAATTGAAAAAAAATGCTATAAAAATATTCCAAAAAGTAGCATATGTTTTGCACACACCAATTCCTCCCCCCAAAAAGATGGATAATAACGGAGGAAGATTTTTGATAACTGCTTGCTCTGGCCTGTCTTACACACACACACACACACATACACACACACACACACACACACACACACACACACACACTATACACAGAGCACAAATGAATAAAAAATGTCAAATGTTCCTTTATTCTATAACGAAAAGTTTTTATACTAATATAAAAATAATCTGTGCAATAAATAACAAACAAACTTGAGAAAATTCTGTATAAACAAGAAATTAATGGCTCACTGTTTGGTTTTTTTCTTATTGTTCATCTTATAAGAAATCCCAGAATACAAGGGGAAAATGATAGATATTTGAAAAGAAAGAATTTCTGAATGAATTCTAGTGAAGTGATTAAAGTTTTTTTTTTCACATAATCCTTCTGATTGTGTCCTTCCCAGAATAACATTTTATTTCAGTTCTCCAGGTATTTTATTTGATTTTATTTTTTAAAAAAAAAAAAAAATTCTGGAGTGTACTTTCAAAGCACTTCAGACAGTAAGGCTATGAATATAGAAGACAAGCTGAGTTCTGAGAATGATTTTCATTTCATTTCTCTCTATTTTTACTCAAGTCCCACTAAGGAAAGGCTGGCCACACTGGATGAAATTCTTATAGGTATTATGATAAATATTCACTGCATAAAGCAAAATTTGGTCTCAGCCACTTCACTCTTGAGAACACCTTCTTACACTTTGGAGCATGTCAGCATCAGTTGCGGATGACAAATCATAAGGAATGACACACATGCATCTAGGAGACTCATCATTACACTATAATCATGAATACACATGAAAATAACTAAATATTCTTGAATAAAAATGTATAGCATTCTTTATTCTTGGGTGCAAACAGCCTTTTTCCTGAGAAGATGAGAAGAATCACTATCTACAATTCACGTTTCTTTTTTACTGCCCTCGGCCTTTTATAGCTCATGCAGCCTTGGAGACCATGGTGCGTGGTACCCAAGTTGAGTATTACTTCAAGTGAAGGCTGCAGCAGTAAGAACAAGAGTGGGTAATAGCACATGATGACCTACTATTTCACAAACAGCGTAAAGACAGAGATTACTCTGGGAATGCGTTGCTATAGAAGAGATGGAAACTATGTTAGTAATCAAATCATTGCTCTGCAGATTCATCTGATGTAAAAAAAATATCACCTCTTCAAAAGCTGTTTGGTGTTTAGAGCAGGCTTACTGAGTTCTATTTATTGACCGGCATCCCCTAAAGGGAGCAATTTTTTATGAGAGATGAGTATCTCGGTCCCACAACCTGCACTCACACGGGGGTAGGCAATTATACTTGAGCGGTGATCAACTTTGACTGTGCAGAGAGAAACGAACGTGAAAACTAAATTAGCTTGTTGCCAATTCTTAAACCTTTTCGGTGAAAAACTACACAGAACCTGTTGTCTTCCACCTTTTGTGGGCAAAGGTACTTCTGTCTTTTCTCCGTGTCTGCCCTGCCCTGCACCCGTCTCTGGTGCAGCCGGTTCCGTTTGCTTCTGGCTGTTTTCCCCAATTGATGGAGGTCACTTTGAATTCAGAAACTGTTCTCCAGGAATCTGTCTACCTTGTCTCTTTCTCTTTCCTGGAACTGACTTCTGATTTGTAAACTTCCCTTGCAGCAGCTGTGAAATTGCTGACGACGTCCAAGAAGTTCAGTGTTTACAGACCATCTGTCACTGTTTTTTAGCAGAAAAGTTAAGCTTACCAGTTAGTTAGTTTGGAGACACAAATAAGTTGGTCTTCCTGGGGATGGGAGAGATCTAACTGTGTGTGTACAAGTGTTTAAGTGGTATTTTATTTTTTACAGTGTCAGGGAAAACTAGATGCTGAAGTTTTATCTGTATGTGACGTACCCCATGCTCAATAAAACCAACAACAAAAATAGTTTCTGTTTAGTTACTGAAAAGGTGATGAGATCGATACAGTCTATGAGAAGTGAAAGCAGTTTTGAGTAGTTTTTTAAAAGGGTGATTTATTTTTCTTTTTTGGGTATGAGTGTTTGCCTGCATGTAAATATGAATATCACATGCACATCCATGCATATTTGGTTCCTCCAACAGCCAGAAGAGGCCAACAGACTCTCTAGACCTGGAGTTACAGGTAATTGTGAGCCACCATGTGGGTGCCAGGAAACAAATCTGGGTCCTTTGGAAGATCAGAAAGTGCCCTTAACCACTGAGTCATCTCTCTAGCATGAATTTGGAATAATCTTTAAAGTGTGCTTGTTGGCCAATTTCTGATGGCATTTTTCTTGTTTGCTTCTAATATAACACTGGGTACACTTACTAATCAAATTGTTCAGGCAGAAATAAACAATTATAGAATTATGCATTGTGATAAAATATTCCTCAAATCCTAATTTTGGTAGTAACAACAATGTTCCCAAACAATCAAAACCACAATTCAAAAGAGGAAAAAAAATAAAATCTGAAATTAGGCTAAGAATAAAGTAGCTATCTAAAAATGCCCTTGCCTTAATCTGAATTCTGGTTATTACCTCCTCATACCTGTATACTTGCTGCAGAAATGTGACTTAGTTGTCTAGTAAAATATGAAAAGGACTTAAGGTTGAATTTCAACATATGCATAATGATCCAGAAAGTGCCACTCCTTCAGCCTTTTATTTCTGATGCAAGAAAGATGAACACCAAATAGGGTTTTCATGTTCTATGTGGAACAATTCAGAGAAGTTGCTCTTAATGGTTATTCAGACAATCAGAACCTAAAACCTTAGAAAAAAATAATCATTTTAAAAGGGTACTTTATTTTTTCTTTATTAATTTCTGAAGACGGAGATCGATAACAATGATTTTTGAACGAGTGAACTTCAAATGGTAGGACAGGAAACCCTGACATCTCAATAGGCAATTTCCCCACTGAGCATATCATCTCTTTCATTCTGGCAATGGCGTACATGTTCTGGTATTGGAACACCCGGATGACACTGTAACCTGGGCTGTTCCGTGTGGTGACTGTAACTGAGACTAGAAATCTAAGGCAGATCAGTATGCTTTCAAACTGTGAAGCAGGAGACAGATCTGAGACAAGATGAAAGTCTGGATCTCTCTTGAATGTCGATTTATCATTCAGAGAAATATTTCAAACAGCACTTCTTGACAGCAAGCTAACAAAAGTATTCTGATAAGCTCTTAAAATAACTTGATTGCTATTCTGCACTATGCCTCACACTTCTGATTTTAATGTGCTTATATTTATATGTGATCACCAAATTTGGAGGGCCAAAAATTTTGTGACTCAAAGTTTAATGATTCAATAAAATAATATAACTCTTCCTCAGGAACCACAGAACAATAAAGCTCTGTGTTCAGCCTCTCATTATTTATAGTGAGGATGATGAATATTCTGCTTATCCTAATCAGTTTTACCATGATAATTCTTTTCTTTCAGTCATCTTCCATTCTGTTCTTTGTGATTCTATCTTGTTTGAACATATTTTTTTGGGTTCAAGGTCATACAAGACATTGGTAGTCTTACTTATAGATAATTAAATCAGTGATCATCAAGCATTTTTTGGATCTCTTCCAACCCAAAAGGTTTTGAACAGGATATAAGTTTGATCCTTCTATTTAGGACCTAATTCTATATTAGTTCACTAATTTTCTCCCACATACTTTTCAATAATTTTATATTAAGCTATAATAAAAGTGTAAGAAGGTAGATTTTTATTAAGAACCTTCTAAATCCAGAGAAACAATGCAAAGACATTGTCTATCTTAAATATTTTTGTTTACTCCCTTTACTTTTCTTCATAACAAAGTAGTAACTGTACCCTTTCTCCCCACCTACAAGAAGACATTTCAATTTTGTAGGGTTATGGTATGGAATAGATAGATAGCTTTTATATTTTCAAGATGAAGTTATTTATTAAGAAAACAACTAATGTAATCTGCCCTACTCCCTTAAAATTGTATAAAATAACTAACAAGTTCCTATTTTTAATATTTTACTTTCAACAATGAATGAAGTTTCAAGGTGTCAAAGAAGCAGTATTTTGTTGAAAGTCAATAGCTCATTTGTCATTTTTTTTCTAAAGTCATAAATTGAACACCTGACACCTTGATTTATCACACTGTGCACTTTTAATAGCCAACAAGTTTGCTATTAAATTTTAATCAACCTGCCTATTAAATTTCATTCAAATGGTTTGGAGATACTTCAGCTTCTTTTTAATAGCTAATTCATTTGCTGGGAATCTGTTACTATGGATTTCAATGACACATTTCCAAAGTACAGAATGGCCTATTGTTAGTCTGATATAAAATGAAGGACCCTGCATGCCAAGTTGTACCCTCTTCTTTAATAATGCAATTCATACTTTGGGTTAGATCATGTCTCAGCCCTTTTATTTTGTCTTAATTGGTTATGTCCAGACCAGTCAGGCTTTCTGTACCCGATATGTAGAAGTCCATGGGTCAATGTGTGTATTACGTCTACATCACAACACATCACTCGGACACTGTCAGAAGTGTTCTTATCAGGGCACATCCCCTGGAGCAACACAGTTGGTCAAATTCTTGCTGACACTTAGTGGAGTCAGACTTGCAATTTGGTAGCTCCTGTCACTGCCGTCCTCTGTAATCCACATTTCTAGACATGTCTCTGATCATAAAACTTGTTTTCCTAAGCATTTTTGTGTTTTTTGATCTGTTTGTTCTGGTTTTATGTTTTGCCTTTGCTTCTAAAGTACTGAGTTTAATTTATTGACGTGTAGCTATCCCTTATATAAACCGGGCATTAACCTCTTTCATATACGCTATTTATGTTTTATTTTCACATTTCTCTTTTATATATATCATTTCTGTATTGTAAATCTAAAAAAGAACCTGTGCTTTCTTCTAAAGATTTTAAAATTCGGGTTTTTTTCTCATTAGCTATTTTTTTTTCACGTTAACAGATGCAATGCAGTGAACATGTTACTAATGAAGAAACTGATGTGTTATTTAGTGATGGCTTCAAGATGCCCCCAGCTAGTTCCTTGGGCAGCTGAGGAGAGGGTGCCAGAAATGTCCAGATCCTATTGCCATACTCATGAATATCTTGCATATCACCATAGAACCATCACCTGGCATTGGATGGAGAAAATGACAGAGCCCCACATAGGAACACCGGACTGAGCTCCCAAGGTCCTGATGAGGAGCAAAAGGAGGGAGATCATGAGCAAGGAAGTCAGGACCGTGAGGGGTGCGTTCACCCATTGAGACGGTCGGACAGATCTAACGGGAGACCACCAAGTCCAGTTGGAATGGGACTGATGGAACAGGGGACCAAACCGGGCTCTCTGAATGTGGCTGACGGTGGAGGAGGACTGAGAAACCAAGGACAACGGTGATGAGCTTGAACTCTACAGCATGGACGGACTCACTGTGAGCCTTGTCAGTTTGGTTGCTCACCTTCCTGGACTTAGGGGGAGTTGGGAGGACCTTGGACTTAACATAGTGAAGGGAACCCTGATGGTTCTTTGGCTTGGAGAGGGAGGGAGTGGGGGTATGGGTGGAAGGGAGGGGAGGGGAGAGGAGGAGGGGAGAAGATGGAAATTTCTAATAAAAAAAATGAGAAAAAACAAAACAAAACCTCACGAGAAAAGCATTGCATCACAGAGTCTGATGACTCTTGCCACCGGTGGTGGGATCGGAACTCAGAATTTTCCATGAAACTTGCTGATAGCAGAGGAAGTAGCGGCTCTGTAGATGTGAAGAACCTATGTTCCTTTGGGGTCTTCCCTTTTCTTTCGTTCTGTGTCAGTTCATTTCATTACCTCTGAGAGGATATGTTAGTGGGTAGTCCAGACTGCCACTCACAATTCTTTTGGTTTGGATACCTCATTGATGAGCTAACAGCTGTTTCCTTCCAGGCCAGCCAGTCATTCACTTCTAAACCTCACGGTTTGTGGTCAAAGCTTGTATTTGCCTGTTCTATTTAGCTGCAAATTAGGATTGAGCACTTAGAAAAGAGCCCACTGAGGCTGCAGTTAACAGGGTGATTTTCCTTAACCACAGAAAACAGCAGAAAGCCTGAGTTCCTTCTGAATAAAACATAACTTAGTAAAAACATATATCTGATTCTAGCATTTGTACATAGTGAACTGATTCTAGCATTTGTACATAGTGAACTGATTCTAGCATTTGTACACAGTGAACTGATTCTAGCATTTATACACAGTGAACTGATTCTAGCATTTGTACATAGTGAACTGATTCTAGCATTTGTACATAGTGAACTGATTCTAGCATTTGTACATAGTGAACTGATTCATTTTCTGTAAGTAAAATTGCTGATCATCTGCAAATGGCATGTGGTGAATCTCAAAGATTTAACTTGAAATTGCATATTTTTGCCAAATGAAACTTAGGAAACAATGAAACTATCACTTCTTAGTAACACAAAAGTTTACCCAAATCAAAAATATAAGACTTCCAGTATAACTCCCTATTTATGGCATTTTAAATATATTATGTAACATATAAAATCACTTTCAAAAGGTCCACTCTGGATGAAACTTGAACTATAAAACTAAAAGCAATACAATGCATGAAATGTATATCTAAAAAAATAAAACATTCTGTCTTGTATGTGGATTCTGAATTTCAGTGTAGATATGTCAGTGTAGGCAGAGGCTACCAAATTACAGAAGGGACAATGAGGGAGGGAAAGGCGTTTTAAAGTTGGGGCCAAACGTGACAGGAACTCGGGGTGGCATGGTACAAGGTCCAGGACATGGGTTAGATGAGGAAATAAGTAAATTGAAGGAAAACGATTCCTTTTGAAAATGGCTATAATGAAATATGATATTGTTTATGACATTTTTCAAAAGTATGCCTGACTTAAGAATTGAAGAAAGGGGAGAATTTTGACTTTTCAATTTTGGAGGCTTGTGGTACATACTACCATAACCCACTACATTCTGTTTAGACTGAAAAATCTAACAAAAAATACTGTTTCTACTTTTTTTTTGGACAGGGTTTCTCGGTAGTTTCGAAGCCTGTCCTGGAACTAGTTCTTGTAGACCAGGCTGACCTTGAACTAACTCACAGATATTCACCGGCCCCTGCCTCCTGAGTGCTGGGATTAAAGGCAAGCGCCACCACTGCCTGAACTGTTTCTGTTTCTTTAAGACAAAACTGATTCTCTTCCTTCACTCCTTATATCCTCTCTAATCTTTCTTAATGCACAAACGACCTCCTGTATTTACACATTTCCTTCTATTATACTGGGCAATGTCTTATAAAGTAGCCACACTCTTAGGATGAAGAATTATGAAAAAACATGATGAAAAAATTCACCATAGAATCTATTAAACATTTACTTGATATACTGAAAGTTAGATTGAGCTGGTGAAAATGTAAGCCTTTGTTTTCAAGAAAGCCATTTTAATTGGATAGAGTATAATTATGGGTATAACAATTTATTCTTTTTCTAGCATGTATTTTTCTTAAGCAGATGTCACCTTTCACATACTAATTTGTGATGTGCTAGAGTTAATCCCTGTTTACTTCAAAATTATGCCTAGTTCTCATTTTGGAGTAATTAAAAATAAAGGTCACTTAGAAATACATTCTTGAAAGAAATATATTTATTGTAATCTGTGGTAGGCAAAAGCTTCTGGGAGAAAGTAGGTCTGGTACCATGCTCTGCTCTGGCTGTTGCCTGGCTTCTGTTTATAGGTGTCATGCAGTAAACCGCTTTACCCTTTGTCATGTCCTCCCACAATGCTGAGGTCTGTCATGGGCTTGAAATCAATGGAGCCAGTTTACTTTGAATGGCAACCTCTGAAACCATAAACCCGAATCCATCTCCACTGTTCCTTTGATGTTGCAGCATAACAATAAAAAGTTACCACAGAATTTATGGGTGTATTGTTTCCTGGGGGAAGTTGGGAGGACCTTGGTCTTAACATATAGTAGGGAACCCTGATGGCTCCTTGGACTGGAGAGAGAGGGAGGGGGGGTATGGGTGGAGGGGAGGGGAGTGAAGGGGGAAGAAGAGGGGAGGAGATGGAAATTTTTAAAAACAAAAAAATAAACCATGAAAAAAAATAAAAGAATGCCTCCATTTCCTATGTGAATTCTCCATATAGCTAAAAAAATGCTTAAAACAAACAAAAATCTCAAACTATGCCTTTATAAAATTCTGTTAAATGCAGTAACATTTCAAATGTAAGTAAAGAGGCTATGTGGCACTTATATTAACAACTTAGCAAACTTTGGCGGGATTTTAGTACAGGAGAGAAAGGGATAATGCAGTAAGCTGTGTAGCCACTGGTAGAGCATTCCCCTCATAATGGGTCAATGAAAGCTTTAAGTAATATAATAATAACAACAAATACAAACTGCTCACGACTGTACACTTTCTCCAGGGGAGTGGATTATATGAAGGAGCTATATTACAGGGCGAAGGTAAAGATGAGGGGAAAAGGTGCTGAGGAACTGCTCAGAATCACGTTCTCTCTTGCCTCTGCCAGGAAGTTAAAACAGGTAATTTTACTCCTGTCTGAAACAGGTCTGTGATGTATTTCGTTTGGCCAATGGAGAGGCAGTCATTCTGACCACCTCTGGCCTCCTTAAGCTAGGAATCAGAGTAATACTAAGACTTCTTTGTTTGACCCAGTTTCTCACCTTTAAAATCTGTAGTTTTGCTGCACTTGGTTATTTTAATAAAAGAAAATTATTTTCTAACAGAGACTTTATTTTATTGTACAGTTTTAGGTTCTTATTGATGACATACACAAAGGAAGAAACTGACATAGAAAGTGCTCATCCCCATAGTAATAGAAATGACAAAAATCCTAGAATAAATATAATAGTAGAAAAGCTGAGTTATGCCCCAGAATACTCATTTGCTCCTCATAATGCTTAGTGTGTTAAGCATTCTGTTCTGATTTATGAAGCTATGCTACCCACTATAAGCAGATTATTAAATCGTTTTCCAAACTTCAAAAGTCGATGTCAGATTATATTAGTAGCTGGTTAATATTTACAGTGAGTGATTTTATAATCCCTCAGAACAGCGAGGCTTTGGGGCACTATCACTTATTTTATGCACATAAATCAAATCATATTTACTGATATTAATAAAGTGCATTGAGTGCATGTGCTGTTTTACCCTAGTAACTTTAATTTATATAAATCATTAATCACAGTCAAACACCCCTTACATTTGTTCATTTGCATTCACTTTAAAAGCATAAAAACAAAATATGTTTAGAAGCCTGAATGTTAATGAGATAGCAGGTGATTTATTGTGAAGTTGCTTCCGCTCCAGTGGCCTCCCGAGGAAGACAACAAGGGCTCCGAGAAGACATGAGGTAAAAACAGGTCTAGTCACATCCCTGCTCTGCTACAAAATGGTTATTTAGCAGGGCTGGCCGAATTGAAGTAGTGTTTCCTAAGCTTTTAGAGAGTAGCATAGGGCTTGGAAGAAAACATGAGACAGTATTTGCCTATATCATGAGATAAGAAAAAAAAGATACATTATCTTTACCTGGTTGATACTAAAATATAGCTCTAAAGCAAAATGAAAAGCAGGAATAGCTAGATGTAATTTAATTTTTTTATAATTTAAACAGACAATTCAGCATAATTATTCACTTGTTTATTTACTATTTATTTATTTATTTATTTGCCTCAAGCTAGCATCCTTTTAGGTAAATTATCACATTTTACTTGGCTTTTATGGAACTGACTCTTTCACCCCAACCTTTTCTGGGCAATAAAAAGGAAAGGAAACCCTGAGCAATAAACAGTGAGTTTTAAAGTCTGGTTCCTTGAGACACTGGCAAGAATTAGTTTTCATTCCATTTAGATACTCATTCCATGGACTGTGAGTGAAGAATCCCTTTTCCAGAAGTCACTGAATTAAATGGTGTAATTCTTCGAACTACCGTGAGAGGCAAGAGAATTAGTACTTGCAATGTCTCCCTGGTGGCAATCTTTCTCCCATTTTGCCAGCAAATGCTGTTAGCAAGTCAGCTCAGCTTTGAACAGGTTGGTAGCTATGTTCTTACAAATCTATGAACATAAACAGGGTGTTATGGGCCACCATAGATTTACTGACTACATACATATATTAAGAATGTGTGGCAGATTGATACAACTCTGGACCCCCAAAAGAGAAATCTATATGCAAGTGCAACACTTGTCAACAACATTCTTTCCACATGAAACAATTCAATATGGCTTCAATAAGTGTAGCCTCTCTGCTCAAGTCTCCACATAAAACATTTAGATCTTATGTGTGGCAGGTTGACAAAACCGAGGTAGGAAAAGGTAAGGGGGAAATAAGAACCTAGGACACTAGCCAAGTCATTTCTCTGTAAGGGGAATTTTTTTTTCTTTCTAATTCAGAAGAACCTTGTTTTTGAAATTACTATGGGCCAGGGTTAGGCTTGGGGGCCCCAGCACATTGGAGGAGCCAGCTTGAAAATCTTGGTTCTAAAGGGAAAATGTTTGAACTCAATTAAATAAATAGAAGAAAAGCTAAGTGTAATGAGAGCTCCAACGCAGAGATGGTGAGCGGGCGGTAGGAGTGAGGAGATGGCGACACTCCCTACTAGTGCCAGCCTACAACGGTGAAAAGCAATTTGATTTCTTTGTAAATAGCCATGGGAGAAGCTGGGGATGAACACAGTCTCGTAGCCGTCCAAAGCAAAATAGTAAATATTCAAGTAAAGCAGTAAGCAAAGCCTCTAGCTGCCAATCGAGTCTGTGGAAACGCTGGCTTCTTTCAGAGTTACACTTGGCTGGACCCCTATGCCCACCATACAGCTTGTCTAAAGGTCCCTCTCCCAGGTCGAATAGTGCCATGAGAAATGTTACTTTAGTAGTGCTACTGGCTGCAAGAATCACAGATTTGCCTAGGTGTGGAAAACTATGCTGAGCACATGGGGAAGAGGGAAAAAAAAAAAAGAAAACTTTGAAGATTTTTAGGGCATATTTATGGGAAAAATATCATGAATACAGATAGTCGAAGTACATACCTAAATGAACATTATAAAAAGACTGGTGACCTAACAACAGCCTTTCAACGTAAGACTTTACATTAAAAATTAGCAATGCAATTATCAGGATTTTATATAACACCTAGAAATAAAGTTCAAATGGTAATCAAGTTTGTTATACTGGGAAATCTAAAAACGATAATCTGATAGTCAATATATAGAATGCAACAAGTTGATTAAGAAAAGACTATCTCAGATGGAAAAACAAAGAAATTAACAAAACCCAAACACCAACCAAAAAATAGTTTAAATGTCTCTGCTCTGTATGACAGACTTCTCATCCTTAACAGATCCTAAGATACTGTGATTGTTTGAAAGAACATAGGATAAGACATAAATTTATAAAATTACACTCCTCTGACATAATGTGCAATAATATGATTTGAAAGAAAACCTAAGTTAAAAAAACATAGTTTGTAGTTTCCAAAGTTCAGTACTCTTAAAGCAAAAAATAAAATGTGCAAATCTAACTAAGATATGGATTTAGAATTTCTAAATTTTACAGCTGGATCTAAGAATGAGTGGGAGGTTAGAATATATGAAGATGCAAAGATGTAGTATCTATGATGTTTATTTTAATGATAGAGGATATAATCTGTAGAGTACACAGATGTGATTTACTATATTGCTGAGGTGACTGACGTGTTTATCTGGAAATATGAATCTTGGATGTCACATACCTAAATATGTTACACACGCCTGAATGCAGGGAAGATATGATCCTGGGGAATAAGACAAGATTAAAGAAGGAGGTTAAAGACTATCTTTAGATATATAAGAAGAAGAAATAAAATTTCAAATTATTCTAATAATTTGGGATTAAAAAGATAACGGGTGAACTGGCAAAGGTCATCTGAGGCTCTGTTTCTTGTGCAGATGCTATCTCGTAGTTGATGAATATGGGGGTGAGGGAGAGCCACTTCTCTTTAACAGTGTGACCTCTTGAAGGTCGTTTCATGCCCCTAAGGATAACCCCATACCCATGAGCATATGATCAGTATTAACTGGAGTCTGTAAATTAAAATAATATAAATAAATAAATAGATAATCGAAAGGCATAAACTTAGAGGAAGATGTGACAGGTGGTCCTGGAGAGAGGCGGGAGGGAAATGAGGGATTTGATTGTGATTCACCATTTACATGCATGGAAATTCAAAGAAAAAATAGATGAAAATAAACTGAAGAATTCCTCAGTTGGGACATTTTTGAAAGGGAGTGTCACAGGAAAATTAATACAGGAAATGAAGAAAAGCCCTGTGACTTCCAGCACCACTAATATTGTGATTGAAAGAAAGAATATATACCATGAAAAAGATCACAACCCGAACACATGCCAAATCAAACCCTCATGTTTACCCTTCCCCGAGCTCATTACCAAAGTAACTTATTCATGTTATAAAAATTTTAGACTCTGCAATTAACAGCTTCACTAAATATCTTCAGAATAAGAATGTTAATGAATAGACTAACATCAGCCAATACAAAATATATTTATTTTTTAATTTATTTTGAATTGGCCCAGTCATGCTTAGATCACTGTACTCAAAATTGATGAAATTTGAGGGGATTAGTGAGAAAGAAAATAAAATTTATACGTAATGTGTTTAACTATGTGTTTGATTTTAATCTCACAAAAAATAGCTCAGTAAAGCATTTATTAGTAAACTTACATAGTATAGTGTCTTTACACTAGATCTGATCACATCACTAGCTAAAAAAAAAAATAACATAGTGTCTGTCCTCACAATAGGCCAAAAGATTACATATCATTAAAATCCTATTGTCTCAACTTTTCTAAACAAAAATTCTCTCATGGCTGCTGTGATCTCTGGACTCTAGATACCTTGTCAGGATCTTACTGGAAAAGCTAGTTTTCTTTATAGGATCAAAACCTCTACAGATGGCATCATTCAATAGCAAAGAACATTGGTCATACAGGCAGCAAATTAATGTCAAGGTCATGAGGCATGAGTGATGACTTATGAAAGAAAGTGAGGAAATCCTGAGATTTCCACACATTTTCATGAAGAAAACATGGGAAGGACTTTCTAAGTTGGCATAAGCCAGCAAATAAAAAGTTGAGAATGAACAAAGTAAGAATGGAGCTGTTCCATTTTAAAGCCTTTTCTTGGGTTTGGATGAATGTCCCCACTCTTTTTCCTTGTCATAATGTCATACAGGTAATTTCAAGTCATCACTGATTACAGTTGCTATGTCAATGACTCAAACACATCCAAACCTTAACAAGGTTAGTGTAAACCATGCAGGCTGGCATCAAGCTCAACTCGCATACCCTTTGTCCTACCACATTATTCATAACTATATGAGTACAAAACCATTTGTATGAGGCTATCTGGAGCAACATCAGAGTTCATACTGATAAAGCAAAACAGCTGCATAATCTGCTTCTAAGTAGCATTGTTATACTGGCTGAGAAGAGACTGATCAACTTGTTTGACATTAAGACAAGAACAATGGTAGTATTAAAAATAATTTATTTCATAAAAATGAGAGCTTCAGGGATAAAGCTGTGATGTAAGTGCTTTCCCACACTCACTTCAAACTGTATTCACCCATTTCTATGGCAGCCCAGTTATTTCTAATCTCCCTCTTCTCTCTCTCTCTCCTCCTCCCTCTCTCTGTCTCTCTCTCACAAACATACACACATACATACTGAAAAGCACACTCACGTGCACATATAAACACAAGAGAGAGACAGAGAAACAGAGAGAGATACATATAGATTGATTTTTCACAAACAAAATGGCAAGTTATGTTAACTTGATTTCAAAGCTTAAATGGTGATTTTGGAGCATCTCATCCATGAGTATTATATGAACACCCCCTCCCCATTCATAAAACATTATAAGCGTTTTTTTCACCCTAGAGCTTTAAACATCCAAGATTATCTGGATATATGTTTTGATACTAAGGTTAAGTTGATTTTATCTTATCTTGCCTCAACTATGTGTTAGACAGTATATTTTACTTCCACAAAGATGATGAAATCACCTTATACCTGGGACAATTGGAACTCTATGATGCTTAGCAGACTATACAACCATATAATTGCCCATTTTCACTGCTTCCAGGGAGGCCTAACAACTCACCAGTTTATAAGAGTGGCAGATGATTAGGAAAAGGCGTTTCTCGTTCTATAATTTCTCTCATAAAAGATTTCATGAGAATTCAGCACTAAAAATAATCTGTGAATAATGGAATAGAATGCTGCACTCACCAGTGCTCAAACCCATAACAAATATTTCCAGTACAAAGAACATGTATATGTAGCAATGCATTTAAGAGTTCCTACATTCTTCAGAAAAGCAAGAACTATGAAACATCATTCCTAACTACCTCTGTTGAGTGACGCAGAGCTGTTTATGTCTCCAGTAATGAAGGATGACTCCGACTGCTTTCGGACAGTATCATTCCACATTCTCCGAATTCGGCTCTGAATTGAGAAGGGAGAAGGAGGCAGACTCGTGAGAAAGTGACTTTCTGCATACATTCTCAAGTTTCTTTGAAAGCCATATGAGGTCTCTGGTCCTAGCATCCAGCAAAGAAACATATTTCTCTACACTTGCAAAGCAGTCGCATGAGACCATCGGGAATGAAATTAGTGATGCTGTTTTCTTGTTATTAGCCATTTTTATAGATGCCCAGGCCATAACAACTGAAACGTGGAGAATGGAACAGGCAAAGTACTATACCAGCGTAACAACGTTAAACACACAGAGATGCGTACTTTAGAAAAACTTTAGTTTCAAACGTAAAGCAAATTAAAAAATTCAGACTCTCATAAGAGTGTGGTAACAAAAGAACACAGAATACTTTTGAAATGCTACTAAAGGTTCATTTTCCAGAGGTTTTTCAAGGAAACCAATGGCACTTCAGAGATTACATACCTCCTGGCTTTTCTTTTGAGGAGTTAAAGTAGGTATCTCAGCTGTATTCATCACGGTAGGAAGCTTTTAGAGATACCTGAAAAGTCTTCCATTATGATTTTTATTTCTAAATTCAAATATCTAAGAGGCAGATCACTCACAAAGGGAGTTTTAGTTTGGGGAAGAAGTTTTCTCTTTACCGTGTTTTGCTATTTTATTAAATTAGTGTTCAAAACATATTGATCTTCTGAGGAGGAAACAATGTCCTTCCAGAGGCTGTTGCAGATAGAAAAGGCTTAATAAGAAACCTTGGTGCTACTAACAGTGGCCTCAAACTCACAAGCTATCCATATTCCTGCTAGTTTGAATAGTAGCAATGATTAGTCTTAGAATATCTGACAATTGTGTAGGTCTTAAAATTCGGTGAGAAGTATTCAGCCATGTTGGTATATAACACTAATCTGAGAGAAGATTGGAGTGCAGACACATACAGCAAAACTCAACATCTTCGACGACATCAGGGAATGTCTTAGAATATGGAGGTGAAAGAAACAATTGCATAATATTCATACAATAAGATACCACTTTACTTAAAGGGATAATAAAGGACATAATGTAGAAGAAGAAGAGACAATGATAATAAGTCAATAAAATAAAATAATCAGATTTGGTGAGAGACATATAGATGGTTTAGGGAGATGTCACTTGGGGGAGAAACACACAGAGAACACTTTGTTTCCCATTCTAAATGTTGGATCAAAGGGGGCTCATTCATTTCATATGCCTCACAGCTTCATATTTATCATGCACATCCTTTTCTTTTTAAAAAGTTATATCTTAAAAAGTGAATACATCCAAATACAATATAATAAATCAGGAAAGATAAATAACAAAACTATCACAGGTTGATCAAAGTGAGTAGAACATTCTTTTGTTCCATAGTATAAAATCTCCCTGAATATAGTCCTATAAATTGATGTTTACCAGATTCCCATATTATTAATCTTTTGTAAGTTATAGTCAGCAGGAAGTAAATGATACCTAGAGATGAGGAGGCCTCTGACTCTTTGTTTTGACAGCCACATCCCTCCAAAACCACAGTTACTATATAATATTTACTACATGTGGATAATAGCTTATCTCTTCGTTTTTTCTAAGCCATCCCTTCAACTTTTCAGAATAATCAAAACAAAATCTAAATTTGCATACACATCACCTGTGCTCGCCTATGGCTTTATCTCCCATGGTTCCTCGGAACCTCAGGTTTCCCCAACCTTCCCGAGAATTTTGTCAGCTATCTAATGATATTCTTTCTATTCCTGAATTTGCCAGTTTCCTTGGCCTCAAGTTTTCATCCACCCTGAACTATGCTTTCCTAAAATCCCTTCTCTGATAAAGAATACTGCTCAGATGTTGACATAAATGACAACCTCAAAAGAGACCTTTCTCCACGACTGGAACCGGGAGACATCTGAGGACTTCACATAACTTATCTCTCTCCCCAGCAGCTTTCAACCTGAATTTCATTGTGGTCTGTCTGCTCATCAATTCTTCACTATCAACATGAGAATTAACATCCTAGATTATAAGGAAAGTTATCTTTAAATCCTTTTATCCCAAGAGTTTAACAGATTTATGCCATTATGTAGGATGCACTTAGTAATCCAAATTCAAAATTAAAATACACATACATTATTTTAGAGGTTCTCTGATGTAATATTGTATTTCTAGGTCAAATTGTTTTATAATGGTGAAAATTTTGACATTTTCTTACAAAAAGTCACAATTAATATTGAAACATTTATTTGCTTTTAAAAGGATTTTTGAGACTAATTTTTATTTTATGGGCGTTTCGCTTGCATGAATGTCTTTGCCCCACATGTATGCAGTGTCTGCAGAGACCAGTAGTGGAAATTGGAACCCTGGGAACTGGAGTTACAGGAGGCTGTTACATGCCATGTGGGTGCATGGACTCAAATTCAGAGGAGCAGTGAGCACACCTAACTCATGAGTCCTATCTCCACCCCTATTTTTTTTATTGTACTCTGACAGAATGTATCTATTACTTATGTAGGGATATATTGTTACAACTAACAAAAATTAGCCTTATACGATATACAAAAATAATATAGAGCTATGTTATAGACTGCAAAGGTGAAGAAAATATACAACTTGAAATATATGTGACATCCTACCCTGTAATAGGGACACTTATAAATCACAGCAGCCACCAATTTATTGAACACCTATGACTATGATTATTATATTAATATATTATGATTATATTATAATTATTATGACCTATGATTATTATTATCTTAATCATGATAGCGTAAGAAACAACTACTACTGCTACCATTTTGCACATGGGAAAGCAGAGTAAATCATATTAAACTTTCTTCTGGGACTCTCTGAATGTGGCGGACTGAGAAGCCAATGATAATGACACCGGATTTTGATTCTACTGCATGTACTGGCTTTGTGGGAGGCTAGTCTGTTTGGATGCACACCTTCCTAGACCCAGATGGAGGTGGGGGGGGGCTTGGACTTCCCACAGGGCAGGGCACCCTGACTTCTCTTAGGACTGGAGAACGAGGGGGACGGGGAGTGTGGGGAGTGGGAGGGAAATGGGAGGAGGGGACGAGGTGGAAATTTTTAATAAATAAATAAACAAATACAAAATATATACAAAACTTTGGGAGCTCAGTCCGGTGCTCCAATGTGGGGCTCTGTCTCTATCTCCATCCATCGCCAGGTGAAGGTTAAGGCTCACAGTGAGCCCGTCCATGCTGTAGAGTTCACATTCATTGCGAGAGATCATGAGAAAGAAAGTCAGAACCATGAGGGACGCGTTCACCCACTGAGACGGCAGGACAGAACTAATGGGAGACCACCAAGTCCACTTGGAATGGGACTGATGGAACATGCGACCAAATCGGATTCTCTGAGGGTGGCTGATGGTGGAGGCAGACCGAGGAGCCAAGGACAATGGCGATGGGCTTGGTCTCTACGACATGGACGGGCTCTGTGTGAGCCTTGTCAGTTCGGTTGCTCACCTTCCTGGACCTGGGGGGAGTTGGGAGGACCTTGGACTCAACATAGTGTAGAGAACCCTGATGGCTGTTTGGCCTCAAGAGGGAGGGAGTGGGGGTGTGGGTGGAGGGGAGTGGAGGGAAGGGGGAGGAGGAGGGGAGGAGATGGCAATTTTTAATAAAAAATAAATAAACTGGAGAAAAAAATATATACAAAAATAATAAATAAAACTTTCTTCTGACTTGCAACGCTGAGAAAATAGAATCTCAATTTGTGAACCACATAATGAGATACTATATAATAAAAGGAAAAGAACAATATAAGAAGCTCAATTTTTTTTTTTTAAATCATGGCTGGTAAAGGGGAAGCTTGGGGCTTAAAGCGTAGTGTTCTCATCGGGAAATTTTACTGAACTGTATTACCTGGTCATATTCTTCAAAGGTATTGGCAAATATCACAGCAGTCTGTTGTAACTCAAGTAAAATTCTTGTACATTATAATTTTATAGTGATATTATCAGTAAAATGACTATAGAGTGATCAGTAATGACGAAGTAAAGTGGAATGCAGGCTGAGTCCAATCAGGCTGGCCAATATGCAGATTCTCAGTCATTTTAATTTAAAAGTGATTCAAACTGCTACCACAAAAAGGGGGAGGGGCAGAAGTTATTTGGTAGAAATAACTATTCAGAAGACGGAGATGTTGCTCAAAGCATCATCCTGGTTTGCTTATTCTTCTCATGTGTCTGATGCACAGACTGAATATTCCAAACACACGAATCTCTGCTCACCTAAGTGAGTACATCTTTCAATCCTTAATTTATGACTCTGAAACCTCAGATAGTTATGAAAGTAGAAGATTACATTTAAAGTGCTAATGACTACACAGCATGTTTGGACTAAGTTTTACGATTTGTGGTTATTAAGATATTTAAGATAGTCTGATACATTTCGAAAGTTATAGGGTCTTGTTAAAATTTAGTGAGGAATATATTAGATTGATATTAGTTGTCACGTTTTATTTGCCAAATAAAAGTCCATTACATTAGAAGATAGTGTTTATGGCCAACTTTGATTTATGAGTTCCAGTGCTAGCTAGGTCTTTGTAGCTGTAGTCAGATTATGTGGTTAAAATAACCAGATGTGTTTATTTGCAAATGATTTTTTAAAGGGAAAAGGAACTGCTTATGTAAACTTAATTCATTAAGCTTTGTAAATAAATCCAATGATAAAGATTTTGCTGGAATTGCAGATTGGAGGTCCATTGCTTGCCCATCATGCATGTGCAACAGAATTGGTCTGACATATAGCATTACAAAACATTGAAACTGTACTTATCTCCTTAATTTAAGTCTTCCCCAGAACAATCGAAACATTATCATATTTGCTACTAAACCATGGAAGATTAGTCTGCTAGTTCCAATACAAATTCACTCATGACCCACACAATCGTTGCAACCTTGGTAAATGGCAAACACTTTACCTAAAAGCATATAGTGTTCTTAGGGATAATTTAACAATGTTTCCTATGGACTGGCAGGGGTGGGGGGAGTGGGTAGTAATGCCATAGATGATTTATGCCAAAGATGGTTTAGTGGTATTCTTAAATGCACTGGCTCATTCAATTTTCAAACACATACCATTGTGCTAACTACATTTTTTTCCTAAGCATGCTCCTGTTTGAAACTTTTATTTTTACATTTGTACTTCATGTATATGGGTGTTTTGGTTGCACATACACCTGTATACCACATGTGTACAGTTCCTGCAGGGGCCAGATGGGTTTTAGATCCTTTAAGGCATGCACCACACGTGGATGCTAGAAATCAAATTTTCAGGAAAAGCAGCCAGTGCTCTTAACAGGTGAACAATCTTTCCACTCCCATATATCATTTATACACTTTTTACAGTATGCAACTGAGAATTATTGTATCCATTTAAATATCTAAGACATTTGTGAATCATAAGTATAAAATATAACTTTCTGTAAATTTCAGTTCTAGTAGCAAATCGCTTTCTGTCTGCTGTAGCCATTCTTATGTCATTAATAATTATGTAGTTTTAGACTGTACATTTTACAATCTAAACATCTTTATTTCAATTTTTCATTTGAGAGTTCCATGCATGTATACAATGTATTTTAATTAGATCTGTTTTTTTACTCCCTGCTCCATCTTCTCCTAGACCTCCCACCATGCTCCCTCCCAACGTCATATTCTCGTTTTGCTGTTGTTTTTCTGTTTGTTTTCCTTGTGATTCCCTGGGTCTAATTAGTGCTGCCCTTCACTCAAATGGGTCTTGGACTATTTACTGGAGTATGGGCCACATACGAGAGTCCCCATCCTTGAAGTAAACTGACTTTCTCTTCTACATCAGCTATTATTTGCGGATGGCACTGAAGTTGGACAGGAGTCTTATAAGCCCCACCCACATTCTGTAGATCCCATAATTTTTGTATAATTTTTATTCCTCCTGTTTCCTTACAGTCACACTGAAACAAAACTCTTGACATGACAAACATGTGATGAGGTGATCAGAAAGTGACCAAAGGAAAGATTATTTCACCTCAAGGAGCCAGGTGTATTATTTACCTGTGAGCCTGTGGAGTACCGTCCTGGAGTTCGAGAACCAGATGTTTTCCCTGAGCCAATCGAACTCTCCGTGCTTTTCCCACTACAGCAATGCGTGCGCAAGCATTTCCCATACTCTTTCCGTACCTAGCCAATGAAATGTTAACTTCTATTAGAGCTTCATCCATTTTAGCTAAGAAATAGGATATAACGTGTATATGAGCTTTTATTTTCAAGAACTTACTTCCTAACTCCACAGAGAAAAAAAACTGTCTTAATCTAGTAGGAAATAGTAAAATTCATATTGCCAGTCTTAAATCTCATGATACTTTAATCTTTGTAAACGCACATGCTGCATCAGTAACACCCAGTAGTATTACCCCATAATTCAAAGGCATTGTATTTGAAGCTTTCAAGACACTGCTTTAGCCTTATTAATTAGAGCACGACCTATTGGTGCAATGGTATTTTAACTATTGTTCTTTAGATAAAGAAAAACCAGTGAGAAAATTGAAAAGAGTAAGATAGCGAAGTCATGAGAGCAAAGAGGAAAAAAAAAGATTTAATATTTTAAGACAGAAAATGGAACTGTGCTGAGCTAAGCATGTCATTTAAATCTATATTTCTTGCTCATTTTTCTTCTAAGGTTAAAATTTGGAGAAAGCATAAAACATTTGAAATATTTTAATATACTTCCATAAAATTGTTTTCAATAATTACACAGAAATACAGCTACTCTTTTATTTTTTTAAACAGCCCTGGAGAATAAATTCTTAATCTATAAAAGTACTGAGGAAATAAAGATGAACATCTCTAATATGTGTTTTCAAAGTTGGGAATATATCAAGAATTGTTGGACAAACTTGTGTCATGTTTAAATTTTTATTACTGTAGATTTAACTGAACAAAACATGAAAATAATTGATATTCCTATTTGCCAAAAATAACACAACAAAGGGACACCTTATCATATTTATTGTACACATATATGTTCACATGATGATGTGATATTTATACATAATTGTTAATCCTTTATATAACCAATTTCACTGAGTACCTAATTTCTACTATTTATAACAATGTAGCATTCTGGTGTAATTTCATTGAAAAATGAAAAATCAAATATGTGATTTTAAAGAAAAAATATTTAGATTCAAACTATATTCTGGTTTCTTTTAAGAACTCACTTTGTTTGAATAGCTATTATATAATAGGAATGGTATGATAGTTAATCCTCATGGTCAGTGTGAATAGATTCAACGTCATGAGAACACACCAGAGATGTGTCTCTAGGTTCCTTTCCTGAGAGATTTGACTGAGGAGGGCTGACTACAATGAAAGCTGCTATGGGATAATACATTTATACACTGTTAAGATTTGTCACTCATATCAGCTTAATAAAGTGCTGATTGGCCAGTAGCCAGATAGGAAGTATAGGCGGGATAATCAGACTAAGAGAATTTGGGGAAGAGGTAAGGCAGAAACTCAGTCATCAGCTAGATACAGAGGATCAAAGATGAGAATGCCTTACTGAGAAAAGGTACCAAGACATGTGGCTAAATACAGATAAGAATTATGGGTTAAATTAAGTTATAAAAGGTAGTTAATAATAATCCTGAGCTAATGGGCTAAACAGTTTATAATTAATATAAGTCTCTATGTATTTCTTTGGGACTAAATAGCTATGGGATTGGGTAGGACAGAAACTTCTCTCTACAGAAGGCAAACAGTACCACAGGCTGAAGCCCAGGTCTCTGCCTCCTGACTGAAGGCCTGATATAGACAGCTATCTTATACTCCCACAAGCCTTCACTTCCATGAAGTAGTATGTGAGCCGAAATTAATGCTTCTTCCTTAATTTGCTTCTGTCAGTTATCTTGTAATGAAATAAATTACTTAGTACAAGTGATGGAATGTAAGGTCATAGCTTTGAAGTTGAACACTTGTTTAGTGTGAACTCAGTATCCCTCACCCCACAAAAAGAACAATGACAGAGAAACAGAATAAAACCAAGTATCAATGAAGAGTGCCCTGGTGGGCATAGGTGGTGAGGACCAAATAAGACTTATCAAAGATACCTATGAGACAGCACTGAAAAGAAAGTTTAGAATTACTCTGCTTTCAAGATAAGGTTGAGAAAAGATAAAGACAAGAGAGAAGGTGGCATCCTATTTTAACAGTATGTGACATTTTGTTAGGATGGTTATTAAATTATCGAGAGAATATCTGCTTAATATTATTCTTAAATTCTTAATATTATTCTTAAAATATGGCAATAATTTGATTACAGTTTTAGGAACTTCTATTAAAATAATCTTAAACAAAGATATTTACGATAGAATAGTTTGAAATTTTGTATTAAATTTGTGAATCATCCTTAAGAACATTAATCTCACTTTCTTTTTCTGGTGCACCTAGCCAATGATTGTGTTTCCTCAATCCAGAGTTGTTTTTGTTTTTTGATTTTTGGTTTTCTTTGGAACAAATATTGTAGTAGAAAGAAAAAAGAGAAGGGAGAGATGTGGAGAAGCAATCTTCTTCCAGGTACCAAAGAAATACTGCTACGAAGCCATAGGAGTTCATTGTGAACTATTTGCATTTTTAAAAAAAGATTGAATATTCTGCACTCATTTTATAAACAACCAGCAAATCTAGATATATGGCAATTCCAACCTCCATGAAAGCTGTATTGCTACACGATTGAATATGCTAATTCTTATTTGCGCTCATCGATTTAAAATGTTCAGCATATGTCTTAATGAAAAAGATTAACTTGGGCCATGGCCATAGAATATCTAATCTACTTCACATGATATGTCATCTGATAACACTATCTTATTTCAATATGATGTCTAAAATATAGAAGACAGAAAATAAAGTAGACCTTACTTGTAGAATATTCTTCCATATTTTCAAGTCAGAATAAATAATCCTAGACCTTTGAGGGTATAATGAATAAATGAATTCATAAAAAAGGCAACAGTGACCAATCTTACTGTAGCCAGTGGAAGAATTGTTGATATACCATACAATCCCTATTAGAAAATAAATTTCAACTCAAAGGATTTAATTTCTATTTAAGAGTTTAATCAGTCAACAAGTAACCTTAGTGTATAGTATATATTTAGCCAAAATATATAAGCAATTGTAAGAGCAAAGTCAAATTAGTTAAATTTAATCAGAAAGCTTTTAAAGATGTTTCTGTGGTGACGAAAAAGTCAAGTATTTGACTCTGTAAGAAAACTTTTATATTTGCTGATGCTGAGGCATGTTCTTGATGCTAAATAAAAATGCCACCCATTTTTCTTTTAAAAATACAAAGAAAAGATGATTATTTATTATAAACCTAAAGATATGTTTCCAATCATGGCTTAGCAACTATATCCATTAAGTGCCCTATATTCAATACTGTAATGTGAATCTGTCCCTGAAAAATTTATCTGTTAGAGACTTAATGCCTTTATTAATGTGTTGATGTATCAGAGGTACAGTCTCTGAGAGGTAATTCAGACGAGATGAGATCCTGGAGTGGCAATAGTGGCTCTTGGGGAGGAGCAAGGCAACCCTGCTTGCTATAGGATGAAGACCACACAAGTCTAAACCTCAGTAGTGGCATCTCCAACTCCAAAATGGTGAGATAAAGAATCCTTTATAATTACCTGGTCTTTTTCTTTACTGTTTGCCTGTCTCTTCTTCTTTATACCCATCAAGTGCAGCTAATTACTATCTGGTGGCCATACTCATTTGTTCTACTTCTAGGTACACAAGCTAATGATTAAACTATTTTTCTCACTGCTCCTAGAAGTTCAATTGGTACTGTCTATGGAGCCAAGTCTTATGAAAAAGGCATAGAAGTGAGACAAGCCACATTCAGATGGTTTTCACAAAATTCTCTGTCATTCCCAGATTATCTGCTGGATGTCATCAACCATGATGATTACAAAATTATATGTCAAGTCTTTATTCAACTTGTGTCTTCATGGGTTTATTGGGTCATTAAGTGAAAATAAGCACATGGTGAGTTAAACTACTGACATTTTGGGGATGCCATCATTAGATAGACTTCAGTTATCCAATTTTAGCCTGCCTTTGTGGTGAGTGTGACTCCATCAGCATAAAATTCATCCATTCTAATACATGTAATCTAGATTTAGGGGTCTGACTGATCATTATTAATCTATCCTATATTTGTGACCATAGGAAAACATAGTAGATACTTACTGCCAGCTAAAATTGAAACACAATATAATTCTGTTTTATTCTCGTCCACTTGTTCATCTTAATAAGTGGACATGAATATGAAATGTCTGTTTTGGACAGTAATTTGATTTTTAGTTTTGAATAAAGAAATCTGAAATAGAGAAAATTAGTCCTCATATTTCTTGTTTTCCAAAACAAAATTAAAGTCTTAGTATGGTTTTCTGAGAATAAAATATTTGCCACTTCATTTTTAAAGCTATCTTTTTAAATACTTCATAATTATTTTTATCAACTCTGTGTCACATATTGGAAAACAGAGATATGAGGAGGTTAATTAACTTGTTAAAAATCAGAGAATTTTTTAAATGGCGATCCTAAGAATGAAACCCAAGCAATCTGCCTAAAGTCCATATAATAAAAACTATAGAGACAAATTTTTAATAGAGTTAATAGTATTAGGCTAGAAATCCAATATTATGGTTCAAAAATATGAAACAAAGTATTTATTACTAAATTTGTCTTTTTAAATGAAGTATTTCCTTATCAGTATATAAAATCATAAAAGTAACCTATTTTGCAATTTTACTTGGAAGAGTTACTCTCTAAAATACAACTTCCATTTTTCTCCCCATGGTTATACAAACCAGTCTGTAAGAAAATCCTTTTTTGAAAATTGTACAAATAATAAAATGTGGTTTGGTTAACTTGAACACCCTTTCTAACTATTATATTTTTACAATGTATATATGTTGTCATTACTAGTATAAAAATAAATGAAGTGATATGTTTCATTTGGTTTTTGAGAGCAATATGTTTCGTTTAAAGACAACAACAAAGAATGTTATAGGTGAATAGAATGTGCATCCATTACGATCACGAAGTATATGCTATTTGAGCTTGGAAAACTGTAGCTTACCTTCTTCTGGAGGACACAGTGGAAAATGAATATAAACATTCCCTGTAGAGAATTGAAAATGGTGAAGAGATACGCCATGATGACTGTGCTTTCATTAATATACATGAGTCCAAAGGCCCAGGTCAATCCTAACAGGCAGAGGAGAGCTATTGCACCTATAACCCATGACCTGTGGAGAGAAGAGAAAACTCAGGGTTAGCCAAGAATTAGTGCTGAGCTCATATAAGCATGTGCAATCAATGATAGTGACACTGAAAAGAAAGTTATGGTAAGTTTTCATGACAGAAAATGTGAGACAAGTGGTATATATAAGTGCTTTAAGATTTTAATGGTACTGTAAGTTATCAAGCTTGAGGTGATGTACATGGATGAAAATGTTATGAACGCAGAAATTCATTTAAGCAAAAGCAGATTCGTGCCATAAATTATTCATGTGTTTTCAATACATATGCAAATGGTATGGATATGTAATTATGGTGAATGGGAAAGGAGGAAAAGGTCTTCAAAGTTACATTAGTCTTCATCAGACTGCTTGGTATATTTGAATCACTCAGCACTCAGTGTTTCTTCTAATACTTTTGGATAGCACATTTCCAAATTTCCTTTTTTTTTTTTTCCTGACTAAAAATTATGATATTTGTTGTAAAAAACTAACTCTGACTAGAAGAAACCAGTCTTTGAGGCACATGTTTAGAGTGGAAGGGGCTTGTTTTTCTAATTCTACAAAGACGTAGAGCTGTTCAGGAAACAGGTTAAAAGAGAAAGTCCCACTCTACTGGTGAGCACCATTTTATAGCTTTCGTGTACTATCTTGTTGATTATGCTAGACTAGGCTTTTCAAAATCAGGCCTTCAACCTCTTGACAGACCTAGGGTGTCTTCAACTCTTAGAAGCGCCTACAAACTCAGGGAAGAGGATGAAGTTGAGAATGGGGATGGAGTGGTATGAAGGGAATAATATAGCACGAAAGGGAAGCTGTCACTTTTATTCCACTTGCTTAGTTTCCTCCAAGCTGCCATGGTTAATGGGAATAAGTGGATGACAGTTTATATACTAGTGGTCATCCTACACATTTACTAGGAATAAAATGAACTGCTGTGATAGATGGGGCTCTAGTAACTGGAAATGGAATCCTTTGCCTCTTGGAAGTAGACGGAAAACAGGACCCAAAGTATCTAAGATTCCTGAATACTCAGAGGCCCATCCCTTACTAGCCCAGCATCACTTCTTTGGACACAGCAAGTTAACAATTTTTTTCAGCATCCTGTTATCGTTCATTTTTGATATCCAAGGAGGAAATATTTGGGGTGATTGATTCTTTGCAAAGAGAAGAGGGAGAGAATACTACATAATTCACCATAATATGAATTCAATTATTTTATTTTTTGAAAAGATTTGAAGATATTGTCCCAGAGGCTTATTAAAATAAATAATATTGTTATTTTTCTTCCACATAATCAGGCATTATATTTCATATTTAAATGTCCACTAACCAGATCAGGTTTGTTATAAAAACACCAAGACTTTGAATGAAGGAGGTATGTTCTTGCATTTGGCACATTTGCTTATATGAATTAGAAAACGCCTTAAATGTTAATATTTATTTCATAACTGAATTCCAAAATATGAAAACATTCAAACAATAGCTCTTGGGTTCTAACAGATATCAGAAAAAGGAAAAATGGAAAGAATCATCATTAAATAAAGAGAAAATATACGTAGATTTAGAAACCAAATGATGGCACAAAATATTGACGTCAGCCATTATCCAGTAGAAAACACACAATAGAGCCAAAGGTTAAATGGTCTAGAACTGCAGTGAGTTCTCATTTCCAAATCAGGAAATAAGCAAAAGCATGAAGAAGAAAATGTGATGGGATCAGGGAATGGAGACAAAGGACTCTTCACCAGAAGAACAAACTGAACGTCTACAGCAAGGTAGCCCACAGGAGGCCAATTGTAGTTGATTCTTGCAGGACAGGCAAGTTTTAAAATTATAGGCAAATGACCAATTGTTTCATTATCTCTCCATTTGTTAGACTGGTACAGACTTGTAAATTTGTTTCAGAAATTTCAGTGCATTCATAAGCAATTAGATGATTCATCATGATACAGGTGCCAAATTTCAAAAGGAAGAGATGGCATAGGTAAAATTTAAATTTCAAAGGGCCTTTCCCCCTTTTTTAGATACAGTTAATACAGAAAATTGTTAATACTAATTACAAGCAGGTAGATCCTTATCCATAAAATCATTTTAAAGATACACTACTAAGTCACAAAATAATCTAAGATGAATGACACCTGACCACACAACAGAAATTTGACCAGAAATTTGACAACCGTGGAAGGGCACATCACAATTTGAGGAGCTCTCCGTGAGAGACAAGTCTGTACCACAGGACAGTGCTGTTACTGAGGCACCGAATTCAAGTGATATCCCATTAACAGAGGCAAAGGGGATTTCTTTTTCTTGTATGGCAATACACCCATAGCACTTTACGCATAAGTTGCATGCCAGCGTTCCCTGCACAGTTTGCTCTTCTGCCTCAATGTGAATGACAGAAGCTCTAGCGATTTCTCAGTACTGATCTGACAGCTGGTTCATGGGACCACACTGATAAATGCAATTTATCAGCCATTCAGGTCATTCTTACTTGATGAAGGGTCTGTTATCCTCATAGCTAAAGAATGCATAGACATAAAGACAAGAACACCAACATTAGCATTTTTATGATAAAGAATTTCATGTGAAAAAATATCCTCCTCTTTCCTCACCAAAGGCCTGTATTCGCCACCTCCCTGAAAGGTATCATAACCTTCCCTTTATATCCAGAAGGGAAATCCTAAAATGACCATGAGAACTTAAATACCAGGGAATAAAATCAATTTTACAATACTGCAATATCCCATATGAGACTCACAATTCCATTTTTTCATCATGTGCTCATATTACTTGTGACTTGACAGAGACATTTATTTCTTAGAGATCACATTTCTCTAGAGAATGAGAAATTTTATGAGCAATCTGAAAAAAAGGCTTGGGGGCATGCTTAAAATGATAGATGTCATGCCACTAAAAGGTATTCCCTTATTCTGTAATATTAGGAGATAAGATGACTTAATTATGGACAATATGCCTCTAAGTAATTTTAACACAGAGATGATGATTAACCTGAGTTAAATCTGATCATTACAGCTCGTTTTTTTCCTTCCTTCTTGCCAGAAGCAATATATTTTCCTGCACTATGAATATACAAATAATGTTCTTGAGAAGGCCCATCTGCGATGAATTTTGAATAAAGAGAAGCACTGATAAAAACTCACTCTCCAGAAAGATGAGAGAGTAAATATTGCAATAAGAGAGAATGAGAGCCCGGTCTTCGAAGCCTGTTTGCCTCAGGTTTACATACATTCCAGTTCCATCATTTACTAGATATTTGTTAGGCAGAAGGTAATTAACTTGTGATTGTGTCAGATTGTGCATCTATAAAGTGGTCACAATTATATAATATAAGTATAATCTATAGCATTCTTGTAAAAAACCGAGTTTTTATCTGAGTAACAAAATACTTTTAATATTACTTGGCTGTCTAAATCTAATCTCAAACTGAAAATATAAAATTAATATAAAATTTCTTACCCAAAGGAGAAAACACTCAATACATAAATACTGAACAGTTAAATGCCTGATAAGATATGTAGGAAGTAATATGATGCAGGGAAAGAGATGTGGCTGAAATAAATCAGTAGATGGAGCAGAGTGAATGGAATTATGTACTCCATGTGGTGAGTGCTAATCAAAACTGGCGGTGTAAATTCATCAAAACAGAATAACACTTCAAATTCCATTTCCAAGGCACACAAGTCATAATGCAAATGATCCAAAACCTCACATAAGTGGTACATATGACTCTAGATGGTACAGTTCTAGAAAATACCACCACCATAGGACCATAGGAAAGTTCTATTGGATAATGCTGAACCTGGACAGTTTAAGAACATTTTAGGTCAATAAGTATAATTGCAAGAGATGCTTACGTTATGCCACAAAAATTTGTAGAAGAATGTCTATCAATTGTTTGTTGGCTATAATGTACCCAGACAGAAAATAATGCATTTATTATATAAGTTACAAGACAAAGTGGAAATATTTACTGTTATATTTAGTCCCAATACATCAGTATATTCTATCTATGAGATAGAAGACTTACAAATACTTTAAACATTAAAATATCCAGGCAGTGGTGGGGCACGCCTTTAATAATAGCACTCAGGAGGCAGAAGCAGATGGATCTCTGTTAGTTCGAGGCCAGCCTGGTCTACAAGAGCTAGTTCCAGGACAGGCACCAAAGCTATAGAGAAACCTTGTCTTGAAAGAGGTATATAGAGGCATGGTTGACCTTAGTTAAAATTTTACATACACTGGCTTTCCTGACTAAATAACTATGCATGTAATGCAACTGTAATTAAAAGAAGAATACACTCAAACAATTATTAAACATCTGGAGTCTGTATGAAATCTATCTGAAATCTATCTTACAGATAGAGAACAAGTTATAGTGATAAGGCAGTAAGGGTAAAGTGCATCGATTATATAAATGGGACCAAAAGGGGACAAAAGGCAGAGGTGCCATGAAGGAGGGTAGCAGTGGAATTTGGCAGGAAAAGGAAATATTCATTAAAACATTTGGGAAACTAGGATTACGGAGTGGCTTCCAAAGTGAATAAACATAAACTGTAAATTATAAAACCATAAACAATTATTACACACTAGGGAAAATAAAAAAGAAATGGAGAAAATAGTTTTTATTTTGGCTTTAATAATTTCTCTAAAAAATTTAAAAATATATACAATACAGGAAAAAGTTGATACTTTATGTAATGTCACAGATATATGTACACATACATGATAAAGAAAAATTAGAAGTTACTTATTAGACCAAATTATCTCTTAGTAATGAAAGAAAAAAAGAATAGAAAGCTGCCAAGAAGTATAATATCTCATTAAAAAAGGAGTCTAGTAGTAAAAAAATGATCTTAATAATTTAGCTATATAGGGTTCTGATGTTTTAGCAAATAATGATAGAATGAGCAATATTTTATAGACTTTTCTATTGCTAATCAGACAATAAGCAGTGAATTCAATGATAATAAAACCAAAGCAAAACAAACAAAAAATAAACATAAAACAATTAAGAATTGTATAAAAGAAATATCAATCACTTTTACAAAGAAAACATACTGGTTTTTAAATTATATTTTGGTATACACAATAAGTTAATGCCTAGCAATAAATATAAATTTGCCAATAAGTGGTTTCTATTTATGTTCCTAGTTTATATTTCTAATATCATAATTAAATGGCTTAGTTTTAAACTTACATTCATCTTGGTTCTTTTACAGAGAAGATGTTGGGCAAGCATTTCAAAATGACTGGCTTAAATCCTCAGTTTCCATGAGCAGATACAAAGAGTGTGCTAAAATGCCTACTTTAATAGCATGTAAACAACCAAAAAAGTATCAGAGACTCTGATGACAGATTTATAAAAGCACATAAATATGTAGTGGAATATCTCAACAGTTGCTGAAATTTAGCCAAGGCAAAATAAGATTACTAAATTTCCAAGTGTGGACTGAGCAGCTCGAGATGTCTGCCACCCTATTGAACTGTCTGCACATTTTAATTACAACCAAGCAGTTTCATGAATAGAGTTTCATTTTAAGTCACTGTTGACATGAACATTCAGCACTTTTCAAGTGCAGATATAAAATATAATTTGAAAACAAAACAACCTTGCTATTGTAATCCACTCTGAATAAATAAAAGAATAAGAAAAAAAACAAAGCCTTCATGCTTGCCTGTTATTTTTGCTTGGGAGAAGTATTCACTTCAAATATGAAGAAGCTAATATGAAAGTTTGGAAATCTATTTGTGGTGGCTAATATCCTGATCAGTGGATTCACAATATGAAAACAAGTCAAATATGCATGAATCCATGCATTAGAGACTCAAAAGTGAAATTCTAGCTCTCACCATGCCAATTGTCTAAAAAATATTCACAACTAGAACATCCTTTAAGTTACTTGGGGAAAAATATTTGTCCCACAACAAAATGTGCTATCTCCAGTTTTACAAACATGAGCAGTAATAACCCACTTATTTAGTAAACAAGTTAAACACCTTAGAGTCCCATCCCTGTCTTCTAAATTCTACTGAATTATTTTCAATCTGTAAATTCTACTTTAAAACTTTAGCTCCTGAGGGGTTAGAATTGAGCTCTGTCTATATTCTGCATGGACAATGGCCCAGATTCAAATCCTAGAACACACAAAATGTCTGTTTAATAAATTAATTGGGCAATTAAGGATGCAACCTAATATCATATGTTAAGGCATGTAAAGAACATTATTAATCTGAAGCACAAATGCTGTTTAATGTAATTATTTTCAGACAATTTTCACTTTTTCAAAGATATACACTACTCTTTTGGGTAAAAATCACAGTTCTATGAGTAGCTAATTTAGATTCAGACTATGAAGCTGATGGCATACTTCCTTTGAAATATAAAAGGAATCTGACCCAAGGCCTATGCAAAGAACAAAGGAGATGCTAATTTTTACATTTTCATTATTAAGAAGACATTTTCTCCTTAGGTTTTCAGGATTTCTAATACATCCTTAGATAGTCATTGCTGCTCCCATATCTGATATAAACCTAATTATTTGGAGGGAAGAATGAAAAAATAATTTAATCTCAAGGTATAGTGCATAATACTGTGCCTACAACTATCATCCTTCAACCTGGTTTTCTCAAATGTCAGCTTCCAGCATATAGAGTGGGCTGAATACATTTATTCATAAAACATGGTTCTTGGGAAGATATGGGAATTTTAATGCATTTTAAACAAAATGCCTCCAAAAAGAGACCATCCTTTTAATACTTCAGAGCACTTGAAATTATAGTCTCTCAAAAATGCAGGATATGAAGAGACTCAATATCACTGCCTGAATACAAAGTTGTGTGAATCTGTAAAAACCTGACTGGTTTCAGCTTTTAAGCGGTGGAATCAAGGTAATCAATGAAGGACTAAGGAATGGTTAAGAGATGTCATAAATAGCACGAACTGAATCTGGTAGTCAGACAATCGACAGAGCTGGTGCTGTTTTGACTGTGTTATTCTTCATCTCAGTTGTTTATGACAATTGCAAAGCATGTTATATGCACTAAGAAAATAGAGAACAACTGGAAATAATGACAAACCACATTCAAGCACAGGATTCTCATAAAGGATGTTTTTTTTTTCATATAATGAATAGTAGAAAACTACTATTAATTCTAATTCCAAGAATGAATGCATCAATTATATGAATTGGAGAAATATTTGTTTAAAATCGTAAGAAATGCATAGTTTGGATAGGAATATCTCTTCTAGGCTCATATGTCTGAATATATGATCCTTAGTTGATGGAACTGTTTAAGAAGGAATAGGAGGTGATGTTCTTTTGAAAGAGGTATGCCACTGGGAACAGACTTTGATGATTCAAAGTTATTCCTGTGCTCTCCTTCTCTCTCTGTTTCCTGTCTGTGAATCAAGGTGTAAGTTCTCAGGTATTCATCAACTCTCCCATTATGGTTTCTAACTCTTTGAAGCTGTATCCTCTAAATTTAATGTTTTTTATAAGATACTTTGGCAATGGTGTTTTATATTATAGGAAAAGTAATGAAGACAACATATCTTCACTTTTGGCATTCCTTCTGCAATATAGAACCCTTTTTGAAATAATATTCCTTAGTATTTAAAATTCAGTCTTTGAAATTTTCAAAAAAATTAATAATTTTGATGGTGACAGAAGCTATGAAAAAAATTATATGGTATTGTAAGTTATGTCTAAACTTATGAGTATTATTTTGAGCTTCCCTCTTAATACCCCAAATCACTATTTATCACTATCTCTATCTATCTATCTATCTATCTATCTATCTATCTATCTATCTATCTATCTATCCATTTATTTACCATTTCTTCCTTCCTTTTTTCCTTTATTTATTTTTACTAGTAATGAATAAAGAACACAAATATTAATGTTGCCATGTATAGTGACACCTGTCTTCAATCCCAGTAATGAAGACAGAAGCAAGAGTAGCTTTGTTGAGTTTGAGGTCAGCTTGGTCTCTACAGTTTGATGTAAGTCAGGGATACATAGTGGTACCCTTACTCAAAATAAAAGAAAAAAAATGAAGAATGCCTCAAAATATTTTCCTCACTACTCACCAAGAAAACTTTGAAGTTTATGAACACTTTTATTAACTGTGACTCCATACTAGATTTATATTCTCATAAAGTTCAGACTTTTTTCATATTATTGCTGTGACTGTAGTATAAAAAATGAGATAATTTTGAAAAGTAGGCTATATATTTATATACAGGCTATATATATCTTGATATATTAACATGAAGAAAAATATAAGCATTAAAATCTTCCAGTGATATTGTTTTATTTTTCAAGTTTATGGCAATTACCCTTCCCTTTTATAGAATCCAATCTCTCTTGACTCCATGAAGTATTAATAGACTACTGATCAGGCTGAACATAATTCTAGCTTAATTATTTCTATCAATATTTAGAAATAAAGTACACAAAAGTTTACCTTTTTAAAAAGTATATTTATCTCAGGTATTGTAAGCCTTCTCTCTTTGTCCCTCAAGCTCCCCAAAGTTTTCTTGAGCTCCTTTATACACGGCAGGTGTTTAAGCTTGCTGAAGATACATTCTTTTTCCCTCTCAAACTACAGAACTTGCTATTTATTAATCAAATGAGCATTTGCCCCTGGAACTCCCCATTTTTTCCATAAAAGGCTAAGTTTGTCTTTTAAAAATGAGCATCATATGATGCATAATTTTAATGACAGCATATGGTAAATAGAGCCGTACAAATTCTAATGAGATTTTGATAGAAACTGTGCACAGCTTCTCTGTTGAAAATGCAAAGACCCAGAGGCAGCAGAATGTTTCTGCACAGAGTCGATTAAAATACATAATCAAAGCATGACAAGTATGTCAGTGCAGGTCCACAGTCGGAGCATCTCAGGAAACCAAGTCCAAAGGATCCTTTGAGTCCAGCACTTTGCATCTAACTCAGGTGAGATCTCATCTCCAATTTTTAAAAAGATAATATTCTGTAATGTGTACCAAATATATGATGTGGGTTTGTTGCATATATAATTATCATTAATTATGTGAAGCATACAATAGATTGTACCTATTTCCTGATCAGAGAAAAACTGCAAACCCTTGGTATAACTTGAAAAGGACATTTTAACCAGCCATCCCAAGACTGAACACATGGATCCAAATGGGATTGACAGTTGAGTAGTTATCACAGTTAATTAATCCACACATTGACAACTAGGAATGAAAAAAGGAAAGCTAAGTGGACCCCATTGTCACTCAGTTAGATGACATATAGAAATCATGAATGGCCAAATTCAGAGGCCTATGTGCAGAAACCTGTGCACAGATAAAAGAAAAGTAATAGTTATAGGAAATACAGAAAGACTGTACAAATAGACAAAAAACTTTCATTGTTTATTTTTATTCTTCTAAATAACTTGTGATTTTACTTGAAAAAAATTATTTTATATCTTTTGTGCTTTTGTAATAGAAAAATGGGTGATTGGTGAAGTTGTCAGTTTTTATTTTGAAGGTAAACACTGAGAGTTCCACACACCTCACCAATTAAAATTTTAGATTCGTCAGTTCATACTGTAAGTTAATTTTGGCTGGCAAAAATTCAACAATAGCCTATATATATATATATTAAATTACTTTCAATTGTATTGAGCTTTTGCTATAATTATAGTCTGCTCCAACTATAGTAATTGAGAAAATAAACCAGAAATACAAATGATTGGAATTACATCTTTCTTGTAATTACATATTTTGATGAAGGGACAAATGAAAAGCAATCAGTAAGTAGATGCGTACTGTTTAATTTAATTACTTTCCAAGGAAGCCTGAGAATTAGCATCCTTAATTTCTCGATTATTAGGCTAACTACATTATTTCATGTTATTACTTTTTTCATAGTACACCAGTAATACAACAATGCACTAGATAAATAAGTGTTCTTTGCTAACACTAAAGGGGCTAAATATGAGGACTCTGAGGTTTCTTTGAAATTGAAGACTAATATGACATATTTAAAAAAATTAGAAAATAATATTTAAATTAAGTGCAATAATAGGAGTCAGCCAGGTAAGGTGTAAGGAAAAGAAGGTGAGCAGTGATAAGCCATGATGGAAAAGAGCACATGCCCAAAGTAGACTGATGGGCTCATGACAAAGAAGGGAAGTAGAGTAGGTGGGCAAGACCACCAAGGCTTAGCTGCCTTGGACTAGGAGTTTGGACTCAAGTTATAAATACTGGGATCCTTTGAAGGATTTTTATCCCAACAGTTACATTACATGACTGAACTAACAATTTCAAGATTTTTTTTTTCTCGAGCTGCCGTCAGAAGAAGTCACAAACAATGTGATAAAAGCAGAAACAAGTTTATAGACCCATCACTGAGAGTCCTCAGATGATGACAGTGATTGAATGGCGGCAGTGTCAAAGAATGAGGAGAAAACACGTATTCAACAAAATACACGAGTCTGTGTGTACACGTGTGAAAATGAGCATATGTGGAAGATTGTTTATGTTACAAATCAAACTATAATAACTTAGTAGTTTCTGTTGCAATTTCTAGAAAAAGTGATAAAAAAGTGTAGTGATTAGCAAAAAAAAGCCAATATGAAAAATAAAATAGGATGCAAAATAATGATATTTCTCAATGGAAGAACTAAAGGAGGAACAGGAAAAGCACACAAACTCCAATAAAAAGAAACTCATATAGTGGGCCCACCATAACAATAATCATATTAAATGTAAGTGGAATAAATATTCTAATTGAAAGATTTGGATTTACTAGACTAAATAAGAAAAAAGATCTAAGTATATGCATAAACATATAAGAAATAAACATTTATAAGAAAGAACTGGTACATTAGAGAGGGTTTAGAAGCAAAGCAATCATGGTTACAACTCTTGGCTATTGGAAACTGCTTCTGAGACTTTATTCATTTACAGAGGAATAGAGCAAAATTATCTGTATGGTGTGATTGTTATGGTAGTGACAAAAACAAGTAAAATAACACCAGGCACAATTGAAAATAATCAATGAACAATGTTTTAACTTTAAAAACTCTGGTGTATTTTGAAGTTTTGATTTGATGAAGTGCATGCATGCTTGAGGCTTTTGGGGGGGGGGTGGACTGTTGATTTTGTCATAGAACAAATCTACCAGTTTCCAAGACTACTTTAGATTTGCAGCAGTCACACAAAATATTGTATGTTTATTGTTTGAAAGAGAATGCTCTCCACACTTTTATTTTCAATTCTATACAATTGCTTCTTACTTAATACATTGAAATTTAAATTTCCTCCAGATTTTGCAAAGTGCTCAAAATTTTTTTTCTTGAGAGGAATTTATCTTTCTCCCACAAACTCTCTTGATCTGCAAAAGATCCTAATTCTGTGTAGAGAAGTGTGAGCAGAAATCCCTCAATTTAGTTGTCTACTTTGTTTCCATCAGCATATGACACTGCACCAATGTTACTTCCTCCATTCTGTCACAGTGGGCAAAGCCTAGCCTTCCTGGATTTTTTTAGCATAGCAGAATGCCACTTCTGAACTCAAAGGCAGTGAACTGCTCTACCATTGCTGGTAGAGGTGATTGCCAGAAATTCCTCGGGTCCTAACTGTGACAATGACTTCCCTATTTCTTTCCTTACAGTCTTAAACTATTGCTGGCTTTTCTGTTAGCAAAGCCATAGCCACAATTCTATTTTAAAGTCATACGACACATCATTTTTAACAACTAATCTTCCCTTACAGAGTTTTTTAAGAGCATCATCAAAGGTTTCCTATGCACAATGGATAGTGAGGTATGCTTCATTCATTATACAATTGTAAGGAGGAAATCGTGACTCAGAGAAGTTAAGTACTCTCCAAATGCTCTAACCTTGTAAGTAGTTCAGACAGAATTGAAATCAAAGTACTCTTACTACATTTTGCTATATATTATAAAACTTAATGTGAACAATTTCATTAAATATAATTATTAGTTTTGGTGTGTTTGAATGTTCTTCTAAACAGTACCTGCTATCAAAACTATATAGAAAAATATTTTTTCCAATACGTGACAGTCAGTACTAAGAACAAGTAACAAATTTAAAGGAATTTAAAAATGCACAAAAAGTTTATAAAAAATTACTTAGAGATAGGACAATGATTGCAAAGTTTCTTTAAGTTTCAAATAAAGACCAAACATTTTACTGTTGTGTTTTATCTGCTGAACAGTACTTTAAAAATTTCCTGAATAACGTTTACAGCCTAGAATAAAAGGTATGTAAACATAACTCATAATGACTTGAGTAAGTATGTTGTGATAATAAAAATGTGTTTCGTGGGCTCGTTAACGTATCAAAGCTCACTTTCATCAGGACCAGCAGAGATGCACAGGATATTTAGAAAAACAACTCAACTGCACGTAGTTCAGTAACATAATCATGACTGTAATAAAAAGTAAAAATATGAGGCAGTACTTTAGTGTGGAAAATTTCTAGTTAATTTAAAATGTTCTTACTTGCCTAACTCCTTGGCTGTTCCTTTAAATTAACATAGGATAGTTATTCATTCACCAAAAATTAACTGCTTTATGTTAATGGGTTGTCACCACCATCTTAGTATACTGTAGTATTCTGAAACGCCTGTCATGGCTAATCTTGGGCACCAATATAGAAAGCTAGCAAGGGGTGACATCGCTGTTGTCAGACAGAGCTCAAGGGGGATCCTGAAGTGCATGGAAATGTCTTGAAGGTACGTTCATTTCGTTAGAAATACTGAGCCAAGTCGAAATAGATCGTAAGAAATCACGTGAAAACACAATTTAGCATGGGTGTGTCTATGTGCATATGTGCGTGTGTATGTGTAAGACTTTTTAATGTTAAATCTTTTTTTCAAGTTTCAAGATTATTAAAGAAATTAAAATACAATTATGCTTATAACAAGGAATTCAGAGACTGTAGAAAATATAATTTAGCTTTGATATGTATTTTTATTATAAGTTAACAAGAAATATTATTTTATATTTCTGCATACTTATACTTGCCTGAGGATAAAAACATACAAAATTAGTAATAAAGGACAGATTTTGAAAGCAAAAAAATAATTGAGTGGAAAATGTTCCGAATAGATTTGCTCCCAGGAGAAGGTTTCAAAGGCAGGTAAGTTAGAATTTATATTTACATTTCAAAATAAAGGCTCAGAGGGGAAAGGAGGGAAGTGGGAGGAGGGGAGGAGATGGAAATTTTTAATAAAAAATAAATATTAAAAAATAAAGATCATAAGAAATAAAAAAATAAAATAAAGGCTCAGACTTACTGAGTGGGAAAGTCCAAACCTGATATGCTCTGACATCCAAATGTAATTGTCAAAAAGCTTCAGATTTTTGATCTTCGGATTCAGATGACTTCAGGTTTTTATTGTCAGATTAGGAATTCTTAACCACAGACCTCTACATGAACTCTATATAAATATTCTCAAATCTGAAATACTTAATATTCTATAATGTTAAGACAAACAAAACAAAGCAAAAACATACAAACAAAAAAAAAATCTGCTGGGCATTGGTTACAGGCAATTTTAATCCCAGGACTCGGGATGCAGAGGGAAGCAGATCACTGTAAGCTCAAAGCCAGCATGGTCTACAAGAGCTAGTTCAAGGACAGGCTCCAAAGCTACAGAGAAACTGTTTTGAAAAGAAAAAAAAATCTATAATATTTTGATCTTAAGCTTTTTGGATAAAACATTCTTTTTTTTAATTTTTTTTTTTTATTATTTTTTGAGACAGGGTTTCTCTGTAGCTTTGGAGCCTGTCCTGGAACTAGCTCTTGTAGACCAGGCTGGTCTCGAACTCACAAAGATCCACCTGCCTCTGCCTCCCGAGTGCTGGGATTAAAGGCGTGTGCCACCGCCGCCCGGCTGGATAAAACATTCTTAACCTATGCCTGTGAATAGTAGAAAAAGTGTATCTCCCTCTTCAGAAGGATAACAGGACAGCTACAAACAACTGCTAAGTGAATACTCATACTCAGCATTTCAGGCTTGTTTTCCAGTATCATAAAATTCCCTTTTTGGTATCTGCAAGTACTACCAGTTCTCATTCATTAACAAATGAAATTGCAGGTACCTTCACTGCAGAAGCCATGCTGCAGGTACCATCACTGCAGGACACATCACTGCAACCACCACTTACAAAAACATTACTGCAGATATAACCACTGAAGATATAATCACTGCATGTACCATCATTGCAGGTACTATCACTGCAGATATAATCAAGGCATGTACCATCATTGCAGGTAGCATCGCTGCAGGTATAATCGCTGCAGGAACCATCACTGCAGATATAATCAAGGCATGTACCATCATTGCAGGTAGCACGGCTGCAGGTATAATCGCTGCAGGAACCATCACTGCAGATATAATCAAGGCATGTACCATCATTGCAGGTAGCACTGCTGCAGGTAATCACTGCAGGAGCCATCACTTACAGGACACATCACTGCAACCACCATTTACAAAAAACATCACTGCAGGAACCATCACTGCATTTACCATAACTGTAGGAACCACCACTTACAGATCACTGCAAAAGCCATCATCACTTACAGTTATCATCACTGCAGGAACCATCACTGCAGATATAACCATTGCACATACCATCATTGCAGGTACCATTGCTGTAGGTATAATCACTGCAGGAACCATCACTGCAGATATAACCATTGCACATACCATCATTGCAGGTACCATTGCTGTAGGTATAATCACTGCAGGAACCATCACTGCAGATATAACCATTGCACATACCATCATTGCAGGTACCATTGCTGTAGGTATAATCACTGCAGGAGCCATCACTGCAGATATAATCACGGCATGTACCATCACGGCCGATATAATCATTTCATATAGTATCATTGCAGGCGCCACTGCTCTAGGTACTATCTCTGCAGGAACTGTCACTGAAGGAACCATCACTGCTGGTCTTTGCAAGCACTATTGCTCTCAAGGACTGAGTACAGTGTGAGCAATTTCATACAGTTACTGCACTACAAAGTGGTTTCTATTCGCATTTAGAAATGCTGCACTTCTTTAAAGGACATAGTGAATGTAGCTTTAAAAGCATTATTTATTGCCGGGCAGTGGTGGAGCACACCTTTAATCCCAGCACTCAGAAGGCAGAGGCAGGTGGATGTCTGTGAGTTGAGGCCAGCCTGGTCTACAAGAGCTAGTTCCAGGACAGGCTCTAAAGCTACTGAGAAGCCCTGTCTCAAAAAAAAAAAAAAAAAAAAAAAAAAAAAAACAAAACAAAAAAAAAACAAACAAACAACACCAAAAAAATAAAAGGCATATTTATAAACTCCAGTTTACAGGGAAAGGTAGGTTTGGAGAAAGCGTCTCATTACATTGATTGTAGGCTAATCAAGTTACCTCAACTGTCAAAAAATAAGCTTACTCAACAAAATCAATACACTGAACTTTGCTATAATTTTTTACAATATAAACTAGAAATAACTTTCAAGTACAGTCTATAAAAAATAAAACTAAGAATCACTTACTTGATATTATCAAGACAGCCTGATTCCGGTTTCAGTATGGCAGTATGGTGAAACATTTTGTATAAAGCAATCCCAAGGAAGATCACATTCAGCTGAAATGCAAAAGGCAATGTTATGTAGATAACCGTAGTATATAAAAAAGGCAAGTCCATTCCCTGTAACACATGAATTGTTCTAGGAAATTAGTTCTCAGTAGACTCTTAAAGTAACTGAGTCACAGGTGACTGTCTAATGCTTTAGCAAAGGCAAGAAGCGAGCTTTGCAAATTGCAATACCACTGAATTTTAAAAAAAAGTCACTCTTTTTTTTTGCAAATGCATACAAAATGCAAAATCAGTGGCAGTTTGAAAGATGCTGTTGAAATTCTGGAACAACTCAAAGCCTAGTACATACTTAAGAAAATCAACCCCCCCAATCTAGAAATTATTCTAGGACAGCTAATATATTGACATCCTATGAACTATGAACATATCTCGAGACTGATTAATTATAGACAAATTTCATTTTAGTTATTAGAGATACACCTTTTAAATTTTTAAAAAGAATTTATTTTTTATGTCTTTCACATCATA
The DNA here is from genome assembly GCF_903992535.2 of Arvicola amphibius. Classification (NCBI taxonomy): domain Eukaryota; kingdom Metazoa; phylum Chordata; class Mammalia; order Rodentia; family Cricetidae; genus Arvicola; species Arvicola amphibius. The sequence continues at coordinate 22,343,405 of NC_052047.1, forward strand.
CATCCTGATCCCACCCACCTACCAAGCCCTTTCATCCATCCTCTGCCCCTGCAATCCTCTCACCCACAAATAAAAAATTTAAGATAAAATGGGAAAGAAAAAAAGAAAAGAATAGAAATTTTCTTTATGGAAGAAGCAGTGTGACACAGGGAGTCATGCAGTCAACCCCTTTACCCATTCTTCTTTACACATCATAAAGAATCATTGGTTTGGTTGCAGGCCCCTGGTCTTTGCTATACCACAGACACCGAGCCCTCGCTGAGACTCTTCTGGACACCCCATTGCTGCCCTGTGTCCTGGAAATCCTGTAGCCCTTGACTACAGGACCGTGCTCCCTCCACCCCAACACCTATTGGCTAGACCAACACTCAACCCCGGTTCTGTGCCTGGGTTGTTGCAGGGTTGGTCAGTCTGCCAGGTTAGAGATGTACTTTTAAAGATGAAAAATTACTAACATATGCATACTTCTTTCTTTTATTTATTTTGTTGAAACAGTCTCAGTGTGTAGTCCCAGTTGACCTATACCTCACTACAGAGACCAGGATTGACCTTGCACTTTTGGTCATCCTTCTACCTCTGACTCTCCATTCTAGGATTACAGATTCACACTGCTACACCTGGCTATGAATACAAATAGCAGTCTCAGTCATTTTGAATGTGTAAGTAAAAGGGATTTTTAAAATGCTGGTTAAATTCTGAGGCTTCAATAGACTAAGCTGTAAGCAGGGTCTCTCTCATGATATTGTTATGCCACAAAAGCCAGAAAAATGTCTATAGCTTAAAAAAACATACTCTGGTAAAAATTACCTATGCCTTATGTGAATGCTATAAATCAGTGGTTCTCAACCTTTGTCATGCTACAGTCCCTTAGTACTGTTTCTCATGTTGTTTTAAACCACAACCATAAATATATTTTCAGTGCTACTTCATAACTGTAATGTTGCTACTGCTATGAATCATAATATAAATAGCTTTGGAGACAGAGGTTTGCCAAAGGGATAGTGACTCTCAGGTTGAGGACCACTGCTTAAAAAAAAAGCCGCATGCTGAATTGCACTTGAACCAGTGATTAGCTTCTACACTCTACCACTGGGAACCTGCTGCAAACCATGAAAGTTCACTTAAATACTCCATTGACATTTTCGCGATAATACAGCATCATGGTCCTCTATCAATGATTACTGAGTCTCAAAAGTATCAAATGAAAGGAGAAAACTTTAAATGAAACAAATATACAAACAAATATTGCCATGTGGCTAAAAGCTTAACCTAAACAGAATGCAACTAGTGGGAAAGCCAGTTCTGTATTGACATAAGGATGTCCATAAGGGCCATCATCCTACTCTCTTTTGATTCTTTCCTTTCTTTCTTTTACTTCCAGAAATGCTATTTTATTATAGACAGATTTTTCGTCTCTCACATCAATCTGATTGATTTTAGACAATAGGCGTTTCCCGGTGTGTGTGTGTGTGTGTGTGTGTTTACACATATGCAAGACATATTTATGTACACATACACACACACACACACACACACACACACACACACACACATATATATATATATATATAATGTAGTAATCATGCCATATTGTTCATTTTCAAATCTGAAGTATTTTTAATTTCAAAATATATCTAGCCCAAAGGACTTCAGGAAAAAAACTTTGTCCTATATTTTATTCACAGCAAAGAGGCTACCACTTCTTTCGAAAAAAATGAGCAGTAGCTTTGTATATTTTTATTACATTTCTTTTTCTGTGTGTAATTGGACATGGGAGGTGTATGTGGTGGTGTGTATATATAGAGGTCAGTGGGTAGCGTGCAGAGTGGTTTATTTATTTCTACCCTGTGAGTGCCTGGGATATAACCCAGTTCCTCCAACTCAGTGGCAAGCACTTCAACCTGCAAAATCATCTTGTGGACCCTAGGTTTGTAATAGTAATGATACCAACAGATTCATTTAAAATGGGACAAACGATGTAGAAAATAAAGATGTTATTCAGACATAAATGGAAAAGGAGGCATGATTCCAGAACACTCAGCTAGCTAATTTACTTGTGCCATTTTCATGTAAAATCTTTCTTTAAACACCTTGAGGATTTACATCAATAAATGAATCAATCGATAAACAAATAACTGGAAGGAATGATCACATGTTCGCCTCCTTTTCTAATTCCTATTTATTTTCAATTCCAATTATCCCAAAGAAAAGGAAGGGAAATATGCTATTGTCAAAGTGAAAGTAATCATTGTTCAATTGTCCAGACAGCTGTATGGACTCTGTGGGACTAAATTTTCGAGTAGCCATTTACTCTTGCAAATGCTTTCTTTCCTTTTCTACCGCTTTTGATGAACTATTTTACAGTATCAAAGTAGACTATAGCCGGGCAGTGGTGGCGCACGCCTTTAATCCCAGCACTCGGGAGGCAGAGGCAGGCGGATCTCTGTGAGTTCGAGGCCAGCCTGGTCTACAAGAGCTAGTTCCAGGACAGGCTCTAAAAAAAGCTGCAGAGAAACCCTGTCTCGAAAGACCAAAAAAAGAAAAAAGAAAAAAAAAAGTAGGACTCTAATGGGCGTCTAATTGCTTGAGTTATGTAGGGTCATATAAGTACATGCCTTCCCCAAATTAACCTATGTAAATTTAGGACAGTTAGTACACGGATAGTGGAAGCTTTATTTCTTGACCTGGGGAGTGCATAGTTAATTAGGGGTTCTCACCATAATTATCAAGGTCGCTGGTCCTATAAAACTCCAAATGAAGTAGGTGTCAAGTCGCAGCCAGCATCTGCAGTGAAACACAAGGGAGAGAAGCCATTCAAGGACTGGCTACAGGACATACATCACCAGTGAGCAAGTGACAGAGAAGAATGCAAGTGGCACAGCATTCCACGGGGAGACAGGAAATATTACATTGCTTGTTCATTTAAATGTTGAATTATGTGTCCAATTTCTGACAACGCTATTGATGGAGTAAGATAATTACCCCTGGAGGAAGCAGGGGGGAAAATGGCATCAGGCCTATTTGCTAAGGCCTTTTTTTGTCTGTCATTGAAACCTTAGAGAGAAAAAAGAAAAAAACCCACGCACATAGCCATTAAACCCAGTAGCTTTAAGCTATCCTTTTCTCTCCAATTACAGTGCTACATAAGCTGTCTATCAGCTGTCAGGCAAAGTGACATTTTCCTGTCAAGAAGATCTGAGGAAATTCAGTACAAGGAAGAAATAAATTTGGTATCAGAAGATTGAAGTTTAATTAGGTTGGGCAGCCAACCTTTGAGAGCTCTGAAGCCTTAAAAAGAGCATTGTTACTGCTCGTGCTTCTGGGGTTACAAGTGGTCCTTAGCATCTGAAGAAGTTGATTCATGGCCTAAAAAGTAAATTATTAATCACTTAATTTCAGCCGCATTTAGTACTCCCCCACTTCGGAAAGCCCATGAGAAATTATGCTTCCATTCTTCACAGTGACAGGAAGACAAAGTGAAAGCGACTAGTTACGAGGAAGATTAATGCAAATATTGAACAAATTATTTGATGTTAAGAATAATATCTTGAATAATTTGCCATTTTGCAGTATTTGAGGCATAATTAAAAAAGGAGCATTCCCACTGGTAAATACCCAATAGCACTTTCTTATGTGCTTTTAACTTATAGTCAAGGGCTTGGATACGCTGTTGATTATACAAGTGTTAAGTTAAAGAGCGAAGGGATACCAGAACGTTATCATGAAAGGAATATATATTTTTTTTCAATAATCAACTGGTAAACAAAATACTGTTTTTCATCTGATAAAATGGTATGAAAGTTTAAACTAGAGTAGAACTATGTTTGCCAAAGAGAATCATTTAAAATATATATTAAGGGCTGGTGATAGAATTCAATGACACAAAAGACTCTGAGCTCAGATCCTAGGACCATAAAGAAAGATAGAAGGCAAGGAGGAAGAAGAGGAGGAAGGAAGTAGTACTAGTTGTTCAGTGAAAAATCTATGAAACATATTAATATCGTCTCTTTATTAAATATGTGTATTTAATAAATAAAACAATATTATATATATATATACACACGCAATATGTACATTCTTCATTATTTTCATGGCTTCACACATACATTTGTCTAAGTGATTAGAAAAACCCATTAACCCTTGTTGAGTTATCCCACACAGGAGAGTAGAGACAGCAGAGTGGATAATCCAAAGGCTTTAGCTATATGTTTTATTTAAAAATTACTGAAAGTAGCCAGGTGGTAGTGGTACACACCTTAATCTCAGCACTCAGGAGGCAGAGCCAGGTGGATCTCTATGAGGCCAGCCCGATCAAAAGAGTGAGTAACGGGACAACGAGAGACGTTACACAGAGAAACCTTGTCTCACAAACAAACCAAAAATACTAACAGTTTTTTTTTTTTCACTTGACTCGTAGAGACAGTTATTATGGCTTGTTTGCTGTTTTCTACTTTTTATAACTTTACATTTTCCTAAGATGGTTGGTAGCCGTGTTTCTAAACAAAAAACCAAATCACCACCACACATCATATGGGTATCATTTTTTTACCTTAAATTCATATAAACCAATTTTTGCAGCAGTGAGGTAGGCAGACAAGCAAGAGACTGAAAATTAGTTCATCTTTTCTACCTAGACAAAATGGTTTATTATTTTTCCAATACACATAAGAATTCTGCTTGAAAAATACAATTCATTTAAGCAATTAGGACTTAAATTACTAGCCATTTCTTTCTTTGAACAGTTAGCTATCTCTTTGCTCTTATACCTCAACATTTTGTTGTTGTGGAAAGCCTTTTAATTATGTAAAGATATGCTACATTTGTTTATGCTGAGGAAAATTATTTTAGCTGTGTAAAGATGTGTAACATTTATCTATGCGGCCTTTGTTTAGTTATATAAAGATGTGTTGCATTTGTTTCACCTGCCTGCCTAAGGCACCTGACAAGTCTAATAAAAAGCTGAATGACCAATAGCTAGAGGGTTGAGGGAGAGTCTTGGCTGGTAGGTAAAGAGAAAATAAGTAGGAGGAGAATGAAGGAGAAAGAGAGGGACCTGCCCAGGGCCATAAGCCAGGCAGCCACAAGTCAGACACACATGGAGACTGCAGGAAAGTAAAGTAAACAGAAAGAGAAAGAAAGAAAAGAAAGGGGAAAAAAACCATAGGAAAGAAGGAAGGAAAGAAAGAAAGAAGTAAGGGAGGGAGGGAGAGAGGGGGGGGGGGAATCATGGAGGGAGGGAGAGAGGGAGGAAGGAAGGCTGGAAGGCAGGAAGGCAGGCAAAAAGCCCCAAGGAAAAACATAGATGAAAAGAAACAGGTTAATTAAGTTATAAGAGCTAGCAAGAAAGGAGCAAAAGGTAAGGCTGAGCATTTATAACTAATAATTAGTCTCCATGTCATGATTTAAGAGCTAGTTGGTGGCCCAAAAGAATGCCAGCTACATTTAGTCATAGAAAAGAGGGGTGTAGTGTTGCCTATGAACAGATATGAGTCAGAGAGATCTGGCTTCACCTTGGATCTGTCTTCATTCTCACCATAAGCTAGCTTGTCATATCTTAAAGGATTGTCTGTACACGAGTGACTTGAATGAATAGAGAGATTTCCATAGTGTCTAGGTTCTTTACAAAACTAGATTTTCCCTTGGGCTAAAAGCAATAAAGAACAATGCAAGTGCATTTATTCACATTAAATCAGATATATCCCCCCCTTCCATGTCTCTGTCTCCCTTTCTCTCTCTGTCTCTCTCTTTCCATTGTTCAAGTTATAGCAACACAATACGACATAGTAATACATTGAAGAATGATTGATAATAGAACAGACAATTTATAGCTAACAAAATTTTCGAGAGGTCATCTAAGAACTAAACCACATTTTCAGCAAATAATTTTTATCATGTGAAAAATGTGCTTCAAGATCTTTTAGAAAATAGCTTTTCCAGGTTAAAAACAGCCCTAACGTCAATCACGTTATGAGTGATTTTTTGGATTAAGGTTAATTTAAAACTTTAATATCTTCATATATTTTATTTAAATAACATAATGACATTAACTGTATCCTTACCAAGCTTGATTTCTTTAGAAGTAACAGCTTAACATGCTTTATTTTGAAATATGTGACTGGCTTAACAATTCTCCTTTAAATGTAGAAGGAAAATGAGATGTTATTTTAGCAGTGAAGAAAATTCTTCAGTACGTACTTGTTTAAAAGTATTCAAATTCTCTTTATAAGTGAACAGTGGAAGAGGCAGTGTGAAATTCGACACATACGAAGTACATCATCCCTGTATGCTTGCTATCTGTGCTTTACCATCCTCTGGAATCTGTGCGGCGAGAATGCAGTTTCTAATTTGATTGCCATATGGCCATACCTGCTGTTGTTTTTGGCTGCATGTTGGCTTTTGCAAAGCGTTCTGAGTTTCATTTCTTTCTGATTACCCACCTTCAAAATTTACACGGTGCTTGCTCTATTCACTGTGCCAATATGAAAAGAATCATCCTTGACTTTAATGTGAAGAATGGTATTATGTAGTCATGCTTTACCAGGTATGTGCCCCACCCCTCAGTATTCTCAACTCTTGCCCCCTATGCTCTTGAGATAAAATCCAGAACCACTGGCTAAGAGGTGATCAGAGTCAATTAGTAAGATGCATGCTAAAAGAACAATTTATCACACCAAACACAAATGGTCAAATGTACATCTAAAGAAAATGGTTTATCTGAAAACCACTGAGATCTACTAAACAACTTTTACTTAACAAAACTGGTTGTTTTGGTAGGCCGTATTTGTGGAGTTTTTAAAACAGCTCATTTTTGTACTTTTTAAGGATATTCAGCCCATTGTTTACAATCTCTGAATTGTGCTTTTAGAAGTACTAAAAAAAAAAAAAAAAAAAAAAAAGACATGACCTACGGGTGAAAAGAAGTCTCATCCTGGCCATATTACCTCTTTCTTGCTCCATACTAAATGCAGTCTAGAATTCAAAGGAACACTTTTCATGTGCCACGTGTGCCTTGTCTTTTGTTTCATTAACGAAACACAAATGTGCCTTTAAAATTTTCTTATTGTATTAGTTTTCAAAAGGTAATAACAGATTGCTATTTACATGATGAAGTCTTATTGCATTGATATAATTTTATTGATTTCAATATTCCAAAGAATCGGTGCTAAGACACAAAGATAAATTGTTATATTCATCTAGTTTTGTTCTCCAAAATGTAGGACATAGCACTAAAATTATTAGTAAAGAAGTTGATATCATGCACCCTTAAAAAGCCAATTACCTATTCAATAATAACTACCTTCATGTAAACTCAGAAAGATAAAAAAATCTTTCATCACAGAAAAATTAATTTCTTAAAATAACACAAAACAAAATTTACTGCTTAATTTACCATCTTTACATACTAAACTACAGGTAATTGTTTTATTTTCATACCCCATCCTTTAAGGGGACAGTTCTGTATTTAGGAAAAGCATCAGAGACACAACCATCATCTAAAGCATGTTCCAAGTGTTTAGAATGAGTCACACCACCAGACTGTAGTTCCTTACCATGATCTGGAGTATAATGTCAACATATGGCTTTGAGGTGTTGGATTATATTCTAGTATAATACATCAATCAAACATACATCTAACTAGTACCCAAAGTTTTCTGAAGAAGTACAGATTACCAAGGCTAGGCTATTTTCTTCTAATGTAACCCAAACAGTTTTCAGGTGTTATTAGACAGCAAAATTTATGATAATTTCATATCAAGTTGTTCATGAGTTTATAAATCACTTAATATCCCCTTCCTAGGTCACATGCATATACACATATATCTATATTCATGTTCTGTTCATTAATTACATATTACCTAAATATCCATCTGTCTATGTAGGATCAAATGGCTAAAGAAAAAGTAAAGAGAAATGGGGCAAGAAACAAAGAAGAAAGAAGAAAAGAGAAGAAAAACAGCAAAAATAATGAATATAGTTCTACTTATATGGGTCTCCATTGCTTAGCAAGCTAAAACAAGGATACAGGTTTTTACATGGATCCATGTTTATCTGGGTCATCGGGCAACTATGATTTGATTGATATTGTGAATAGAATTTGTTTTTCATTTTTGCTATGGCTGATCTCAAATCCATGGCCTCATATTATCCATGCTGTCTCAGCCTACCCAATACCGGAACTACTGGCACCTCTCTCAAGTACTTAACCACACAGAAACAGTTTTTAACATTTGGAATGGTTCTAAATTTTACATCTTTAATTTTTATTATTATCTCCTTTGTTGCTGTCACACTAGAGGACACAGGCGTTCTAAATGATACAGTGATCACTATAAGTGTCATTAGGAAGTGACATTTATGAGCATTTTAAAATTTCTTTTTATCCAATAATAAGTAGATACTATTACCTTTTATATATTTCATTGCATTTTTAAAATAACAGAACAATGTCCTCTCGATGTCTGACACAGTTCAGGAATAGATAACCCTTCTATAGAAAACTGAATGGCAGCCTACTATTGTCACATATGGTGATAATTTCATTCCAATGAATGGAACATGGTGACACAATAAAACCTTAGTCTTCAATACATATGCACAGAAAGCATGTTCATAGACATTAATGAAATAATATTTAAGTTTACACATGTTTTCTCCATATATACACTGACTAAGTATTACCTTGTAATATAACTGAAAAGTACTTCCTCATTGGATATGCTAGTTCACATATCCAACAGACACATAGCTGATGACAAACTCATTGAATGTTTTGTGTCAATTAAAATAAGAATGCTTTTTCATGTGCTGTAATAAATTCTGCAGCATACACATTTTTCTGAGAGGGTTTTGGTGATTAGAAATTGGAACAAACTTATAAAGTAAATACACCATCAGCTATTGTGAAGCTCAATGTTCCTCTAGTTTTTTTTTTATGATAATACTATAATGTAATTGGATAATCCCATAATGTACTGTTTTTACAACCATCCGTGACTGTTTTTCTATATACGAGTTTTTTGATAAACTGAAATAAACTTGGTGATATTTATTTAACATAGACTACAACTTTATAATTATTCCCAGGCTAGTAATCTGCTGAGACAAATGTAAAGATTAGGAGATGGTGTTCTAGCGAGTGTCAGATTGCAATGTGATGTCAATTATTTCTAAGAGCTTGGCTCTCTTTCTGCTATCCATGGATTTTGGATAGGCTATGAATGCTCTTGATTTAATCCATGTATTTTGAAGCCCTGTACCAATTTTCTAACCCACAATTTATCTTTTATACCACCATCTAGCTTTACTTTTTCTAGTGCCTCCCTTCTCCTTCCTGTTACTCATTGTTTTACTTCTTCTTCCAAGACACTCAGGATGCTACACTCTCCCTTTGGTTGTACACCAGAGAACATACTAAAGGTCCAATGGATCAATTTACGCTATTTAGACTTTTAACTGTTTAAACTGTTCATATTTTCATAACATTTTGATAAATTTTAAATGAACTGATTTGTTTCAGGTCATAAAATCAGAGTATTTAAAACTGAGTTTCAGACAGAACAGTCCTTTTTGAAATATTGCTACCCTCCATTCTAATCATGTTTTTCCAGTATCCCATGAAATTAGCTTCACCGATTCTCCAAAAGAATAAAAGCATAAAAGATCAGAAGCAAAGATGAAATATATGCTTGTTATTAGCAGTGTAATATAGATTTGTGATCCACAAGCCGAGGGCTATTTTTAAAAATATTTTGGTTATTTAAATGAACTTTTAAAACATCATGCTATTGAATCCTAATGTTATTATAAGCATTTTTTTGAGTATTTGTCAATCAGATTAAATGATTTTGTTATACAAACATCAGAAGATAATGACTCTTTTATAAGCATTGCAAATTGATGGAGAACTAAACAACATCTTAAGATCAAATTATGCAAGCTTTGTTCATGAGTATGTGTTCTGTACATAATAAATTCAACAGCCTAATAACATTTCATAGAAAAACACATCATAATCCATCAGCCAGATGGAATATGATAGCTATCTCTATCTGTATCAAAATAACATTTATTTAGCCTACAAGACAATTTTATCTGTAAATTCATCATCTACCATCAGTATGAGTCTTTTTTTTAGAAATGTAAGCTGCTGTTATTAAAGGCTTCAGATGTAACACCTCATTATCACTATAATGAAATGATTAAGCAAAATAAGAAGAGGGAAAGGAGAAATCTATTATTTAGATTACACTACAATGTAATACATTAATTGGAATTATTCTGGATATATTATAAATATTAAATTAGAATAACAGTGAAGAATCATGAAATTTCCAAGACTTAAGCATTTACTTTATAGATATTAGGAAGTATTTCAGAACATAGCTGGCAATATCTTTCATTTCTGGATTATAGGAATTTATATTAGATGAAAATACTCACATTCTAATTGTTTTTGTGGAAAAAAGTTTTCTCTATTAAATATCTTCTGCCAGTTCTATGAATATTTCCAACCATTTCTGATAACTTCTAAAAATTTTCTTTGCTGCATTATTATGCAAGAAAGAAAAAAATCTACACAGTTAGCAAGTACTTGGACAGTCAGATCATTTTCTTGAATAAAAGTAAAAGCAATCAACAACAATTAGAGAGACATGAAAGACAAAGACAAAAGATCAAGTTATAGAATGCAGAAGTATTAAAAGTTGAGTCAAAATCCAGTGCCTTGCCAGTCTAAATCAGTGTACAGTGTACAGTGGTTCCCTCAAATGCAATGAGCCAAGTTCAATTCACAATGCCAGACCAAAAAAAATTATATATATTACAATCTTGATTATATTGATTACAATCTTGATTAGGCCCAAATAGAAACAGGATACATTCATATCAGCTTCTGGGGTAAATATTTGTCACAAAATAACAGTTTTCTTTTTAAAAACTTTCCTTATGAAGAAAAACATTCATAGGCAGATACTGGGTTCAGTGAGCTCCCCCAGTGTAGAAGTTAAATATATCATTCCCACAGATCCATGAGTCATCTTCGTGAACAATTTTTAAATGTAACCTAAACATTAAAATGTTTTCTGTCTGGTAGTGATAGAATCAAACCACATTTTTCTGTTTTCTTTCTTCCCTCTTTCACTTCTTCTTTCATCTATCCCTTTATTTTGCTTTTGGTTGGGAAAAATCTTAATTACATAACTGAGCAATTAAGGATTGTTTAGAATCATGTCTGGGAAATAAATTAGCCTCTTTTCTCAGTAAATGAGACCTACCAGTCATGGGGCAGGAAATTAAAGGAATGATGGCCAAAGCTTTAACAAAATCACTAGGAACCATGTATTATCGATTCTAAGAAGACAGATTTATACTATCCAGAAAATGACATTTGTTTCAAACTCAATGACCGAACACAAAGCAAACAGTTTGACTCAGTTCAGTAATAGGAACATTTGCAAATAACTTGGGAGAAAAGATAAACATTGAAGAAAAACCAAAAGAAAACCAGGAACATCCAACAAACAAGAGGGGACTGTTTAAGAACAACATTGGAAAGAGTGTAAGGTCACTCATAATGATATCACTCAGCTTTACGTTTTAGGGGGAGAATGCATTAATCAAAACGCAAAATACTGTGATACAGGAGAAGGGGCAGATAATGGGCTTCTTACTAGTTGATGGAAATAGCCTAAAATTAGTGATGATGATTCCATTGTATTGGGAACATATTAAAACACTTGAAGAATATACTTCAAAGGAGTCGTTGTATGGCCTGTGCATTATATCAATGAAGATATTATTTGAGAAGAAAAAAAGAAAGCCTATAATGAATTCAATGACTCTCTTTCTAAAACATCTTTACAAGCAAAGTTGGATATCCTTTTGCTAATCATAGTCTGATACCATGGTTCTTATTGGGAATGACAGAATAAATTCAGATTTGATGGCAATTTACAACATCAAGCCTGAAAATAATAGTTACATAGAAAGAAATAGCATAGCCTGTCACTGTGTTGAAAAAAGAACACACTAGAAATGAAATAGTCTCCTTTTAAATGTATTGTTGATGTCCGGGTACCACATGCCCTATTTTAACCATGCTCTCAGTAATTCTGGTGTCTTCTTTGTGTCATTCCCTCTTTATGAATATCCATTTCTGGGAAGCAAGCTGCTTTACTGCCAGCATGTTCAGGTTTCTGATAGAAATTTCATCATGAAATCTGGCTTATTAACTTCTGTACAAATGGATGCTAGTTCACCTTACCCAAGCCTTCACTGCTGCCTCAGAATCTTTTTATTAATGTCTAATTGGCTCTTTAACACATTTTCCATAATGCTCATCTCAAAGCTTTTCAAAACTCTTGTCCACTTAAAAATGAGCTCACCACTTCACTCCACAGAAAGTCCGCATCTTATACCTGTGGAACAGTTCCATGCTTAGACATGTACATTACTCCTTTCTTCCTTTCCCTTTTTCATCAGAAAAGTAAATCCAACTGTATTTGAAATAAACTGGAGAATACGTCTGCTTATATCTATCTCTATAATGATAGACAAGTCACAATGAATATGCTTGATTTTTCTCATTGACGCAATTTAACCATGGGAGTGGTGAATTCTAAAGATACTTTTAATCAACATACTCAGTTAAGGTCTAATGCTATGGTTTGTTTTTTATCTTTTTCTTTATTTCCTGGGAACCTTTCTTCTCATTCAGTCCTTGTGCACTAAATACAAATGAGAAATAACCATTTTTCTTATCATTAATTTTGTATCAACTCAATTTCCTTTCAGTCTATACATTCTTAAGGCTTCATCTTTTACAAAATTCTCCAACATTTTTGTTGTCTCAGGTTTCTGTCCTGCCCGGTTCCCACAATCTTTAAATCCCAAAGAAATCACACATAGGTCTATATTAGTTATAAACTGATTGGCCCATTAGCTCAGGCTTTTTATTAATGCTTATAACTTATATTAGCCCATTATTCTTGTCTATGTGAGCCACGTGGCTTGCTACCTTTTATTGGAGAGGCAGTCACATCTTGCTTGCTCTGCGGCTGGGTCAGGACTGCAGAATCAAACTTCCCTCTTCCCAGAATTCTCATTGCCCCATCTCTACTTCCTGCCTGATCACTGCACCTATACTTCCTGCCTGGCTACTGGCCAATCAGCATTTATTTAAAATATAATTGACAGGGTACAGACCATTGTCCCACAGCACTTTTTTTTGCATTCTAGGCAGGCATTCTCCCATAGATCCTGAGCCTCTGAGCTCATGTGACACAATTTGTTTTTAATTTCTTCATTACTGTCATTATACAAATCAGTATTTTTCAGTGGGATTACTTCAGGATATAGATAATATCTGAAGCCTCTGCTAACTGACAATTTTCAAACCTTCTGATTTGGCTTGTGCTTCTAGCACTGTCTTAAGGTAGCTGCTGCAAAGATCAAGGGCTATGGAATATTCCTTTACTTTGTGTGAATATATGTCTCTTTGATTGATTTAATAAAGAATCTGACTAACCAATAGCTTAACAGAGTAAGGTGAGGCAGGAAAGCCAGACTAAGTAAGAGAAGAAAGGAAGGAAGAAGGGCAGAGTCTAGCATCACCAACCAGATGAAGAGGGAGCAGGGGATGAATGTGCCATGCTAATAAAGGTATAGCCACATGGCAGAGCATAAATAAGGATTATGGGTTAACCTAAAATGTAAGAGCTAATTAGTAATAAGCCCGAGCTATTGGCTAAACATTTACAATTAATATAAGCCTCTGTGTGTTTATTTGAGAGCAGTTTCTGGACAGAAAAACTCCGCCAACAATCAAGTGACTTCTCTGTGGTGCTTATCTTACAAGCATTGTCTTTGACATAAATCATCACTGACTCTGAAAAGCTGACATGGAACTTTCTCTTACTTTCCTTGACCCTCGGAAATTAGGAATGTTCTGTTTCTAGGGTCCTGCTTACTCTTTTTCTCTGATTTTATTCTTCCTCTTTTGTTTACACCTAAAGTAAAAGTACTGGTCTTCTACCAGGAGTTCTTTGCACTTTTACTAGTGAAACTTTTATTTGTTGTTTGGGATTTCAGTTATCATGAAAGTCTTTTGAAACGAATGTCTTTCTTTTCTTTTTTTTTCTTTTTTTTTGATTTTTTAAAAAAGATTTGTCTATTTTTATGTGGTGTTTTGCCTACATTTATGAGCGTGCCAGATTCCCTGAACTGAAGTTATAAACAGTTGTGAGATACCATGTGGGTGCTGAGAACTGAATCAGGATCTTCTAGAAAGGATGCTAGTGCTCTTAACTGCAGAGGCATCTCTCCAACTCCAATACTTCCTTTTCTTTGCCTTCCTTCCTTCCTTTCTCTTTCTCTCTCTCTTTTTCCCTCCCTCCCTCTTTTTTCTTTCTTTCTTCTTTCTTTCCTTCTTTCTCTCTTTTTTTTTCTTTCTACTGTTGTTGTCTTGCTTGTTATTGTTGTTTGTGGTATTTTTCAAGAGGTTCTGTTTAGCCCCAGCTGCAATGGCACTTCCTTTGAAGACCAGACTGGCCTCCAACTCAGAAAAGCACCTACCTCTGCCTCCCAGATCTGTAGGTCATCACACCCTGCCTGAATGCCTTCCTTAAGCGCTGCTCATCTCTATAAACACGCTTTAACAATTTAAAGATGTATTAAAAACAAACTGTGTGACTATCCTCCAATAATAAGGTAGGAAAAAAAAAAAGAGGACGAGACACGAACTCTCCCTCTCCTTCAGTTTTTCTGCCAGTATAAAAACCCATCCAGGACTAGCACTGTCATTCCATGAAGAGAAACCAATAGAGTCAGGAGCAACTCTGTGGTCTGAAAACAGTTTTCATGCGGTGTGGCACACGTCTGAATGCTGTGAAAAACGATTAAGAAATTAATATTCTTACACTTACTGGAGGTTATGATCTAGAAACGTGCAGCTCTAAAATGGCTTCAGAGTTTCAAGAATTTTTTTTTAACCTCACAGCAAATATCCAACCATACACTGAATTATACTCTAAGTCGCTTGTCCTGTTCCCTTAGAGAATGCTGTGGGGGGAAATCCACACCAAGAGATTCCAAAACTTTCACCTTGAGTAGGTCTGAAAAGAGGGAGAGAAGAAAGGCAGCAAACAGCCATAACTCACACTTTGTCTGTCCCATAGCTCCGGTAGTCGACTGCCGCAGACACGGCCACGATGAGCGCAGGCATCCCGTAGCCCACCAGATAAAAGTACTTCCGACGGGAATGTTCGCTCTCGAAAACCTCCACCAGCATGATATATAGCTGCACCCCTTCCAGAAACATCCAGGTGAAGGCCGCCAAGAAGAAGAAGTGTAAAAGAGCCGCAAACACCGCACAGGCGATCTAGGGAAAGGGACACTGGCTTCAGTCACAGAACTCACACGTAGCTCTATTGCCCGACACAAAGCTAACGTAAGTGGCGATCAATCCAGCAATTATAAAATAGGTCTGCAACAGAATAATGTGGCTAAGACTTTTAACGTACAAACAGTAGAGTAAATAAAATACAACTGACTTGAAAACTGCCTTTTCTCTTAATTACAGCTTACGGCTGACACCACATTAAAATATGGAAACTCATAACATTTACGGGAAAAATTTATTAAGAGCCCAGGGATAATTACTACTGAGATTAGTCTAAAATTTAAAATCTCTATAGTTAAAATTAAAGAATTTTCAATCTTTCAATCTGAATGTGATTGTGTATACTCGAAACTCCAGGGCTCTGTAAGCTGGGAACAGTAGAAATGAAGTAGTCGGCGAGGGAGAGTAAGACTGCCCCAAAATTTACAAAGACAGGATAGAAGGAAAGAAGAAAGGAAGAACAATAAAGACACAAATAAAAAGAATATTTTAAAATTAATTTTGTTCAAGATTCTTCTGAGTTTAGACTAATATGCTCATTTTTGCTTCATTATTTTTCGTTTGCAGAGCTGGCAATCAAACTGAAGGTGTTAGACAAGGGCTCTGCCACTGAGCTACGCTCTCCTCAATCTCTTCGATTCTAAATGGAAGAGAAATATTAAAACCAAGGAAAGCAAGCATTTTCATGTTAAAACTATCCTTTGGGGGCTGCTGGGGGTGCCAAGGAGACCCACAAATAAATGATTACTCCTCCACTGAACTGCTAAACACAGAAAAGTTTTCCAGGAGATCCAGAACTCCCTGACAGGGTCCTTCCTTCTTCATTTAGGTAGTATGGCCATTAAGTGTAAGGTAATTATGTTCTCAATGCCTCTTAATCAAACCACTTAGATTAAAAAGAAATAGGAATCATCCTAGGCAGGAAAATTATTCCACTTTTTTTTTAAGTGTCCTTCCAATAACTCAGTGCCACTCATCTGCATTCTCCTATGTGGATATTTTATCTCCTGAGGAAATGCACTTGACAAGTGCTGAAAACTTCTTAAGTGGTTTAAGTTTTGTTTTCATTGTTTGCAGCAGATTACTGGACATCAAAGATTTACTGCACAAGGAACATATGAACAAGGAACCTTATTTTTAATTTCTGTGTAATTTTGCAAGGCTGTACAATGTGCTGATGCAAGCCTTTTTCAGTTCAAGAGAATAAATGTTTACAAATGTAAAAAAAAAAAACAAAAAAAAAAACAAAAAAAACCCCAAAAAACAAAATCCAATTACATCAAGTAATGCCATTAATTAATAGTAATCTTCGAATGAGATTGTTACTTATTAAGAATTTCTGATTGTTTAATCCCTGCTTTAGGAATGTCAACACCACACTGAGGCAAAATGGATCCGCTAAAATGTAGTGCTCAGGACCGCAGAGATGGCTGCGTGATTAAGAGCACCTGCTCCTCTTGAAGAAGCTACGCCTTTGGTTCTCAGCACACACATGGGGATCACAGACATTTGTAACTCTTGTTCCAGAGGGCCCAATGCCTTCTTCCAATCTCCATGGGTACCCGACATGTGCAGCACATAAATAGAGGCAAAGACTCAGGCACATAAAATAAACGAACAAAAAAAATTGCATCCTTCCAAAACTTCAATGTTGAAGAAATGTTTTCTCTCTCAGACTCGTTTTTGTTACTGCACTAGAAAATAGTCTAGACAGTGTGATTTAAATTAAGAGCAGCTATTCATATATTTCTCGCTGAAGTACTAGAAACTTTAGTGGGTCATCTATATGGTTCCCAGTAATAATTTTCATTACTTTGTGCTTGTTCTTATGACAGGAAGTCCGTACTTAAATCTGTGCCTCCTACCAACAAAGGTCAACAACCATAAAAACAAACAAACAAACAAAACATAACATTATGACGGCTTCACTGATTGGTGAGCATGATCTCTGGAGACGCAATGTAAGTCCATTTGCATACTCTAGGAGGATAAAGGAGGAATGAAGAAATGTCAGAAAGATTAGAGGGAAATCAGGTTCCAAAGATGATGAGAAATTCAAAAAACAGGACACCTAACTCTAAGAAAAGAAGAACATTTTTCTGAGTAGCATTCTCCCTGAATTTTTTGTATTGGTCTCCATTTTTTATGTTTTTGGCTGTTTAATACAATAGGCATTGCCTGGAGAAGTTTATTATAACATATTAACCTTGGAGAATTAAAACTCAAGTATGATTTCTACATGAAGGAAATTTTTTAAAAAAGGATTTGCATTGGGGGTTAACTAAAGAATAGAATATGTTACTCAAAGATAACACAATTGTTCATTTGAGAATTTTAAGGCTAGATAGAATCTCAACTATAAATTTTTGGCAGTCATAAAACATTAGTTTGAGGAGGAAAATGTGTTCTTTGATTGCTTATTCATATATTTGCATTTATGAGAAAAGATATCACTTTAAGTATATGCTAACCAATTAAAAATATATTCACCATAATTGTATCCTTTGCAATCATTAATCATGAATGCCTAATCACAGATTTGAATGCGACTGCATTTTATTATATAGTACATCATGCATATGAACACCTACTGGAGAGAAGCATTAAGGGAGTGAATTATTTATTATACCCAAGTTTTCTGAAAACTACAAAGTTAAGTTTTACTCGTCACTGTAGCTCTGGTCATTAGCATCTTCTAATTTCTGAACAAATGAGTGCTGTGACCACTGATGGTGCAAATGCAGGAAAACATGGGTACTTTTAAAGAGTTTGGCAATGTTCTCCCCAAATTAAACATACCTTACCACAGGACTCATTAACTATGTTTCGTTGTTTATTTGTTTTTGTTTATATGAGTTGAAAGATTATACAAAACAAACAAAAACAAAATAGCAAACAAAAGATCCTAAATGCATTAAAATATTAATAGCAGGTTTATTCAAAATTGTCAAAAACAGGAAGCAAACAAAATGCACTTCAGTGGTTTAACAGATACATAAACTGTAGTATATCAACAAAGGAATATTATTCAATGTCAAATAGAAAAGAGAGATCAGGTAATAAAGTGTCATGTGAGAAGCCAAAGTATATACTAGCAAAAGAAAAGAACCAGTCCTATAAAGTTATATAGTATATGATCCCAGTAATATTGGGGAAAAGGCAAAACTATTGGAAAACATAAAAAGAAAAAATGAATGTCATGGCTCATTGAAGACATGGAGATAAAAAGAATTACAGATAATTTTCAAGACAATGAAAAATATTGCATTTGCTATTAGAAGAGTGAATATGTGTTTCTGTGTATCCACAGACCACCTGACACTCAGAATGAATTCTAATGCAAATTATGAACCATGAACTTTCAGTGGCAATGATGTGACAACAAACCTTTATCAATGGTCACAAGTGCATCCCTCAGGTAGGAGGTGTGGATGACAAAGGAGGCTATGCACTTATGCAAACAGGAGCTATGTGGACAATCACTGTACTGTATAAAGAGCCAGAGACTGTTGTAATACAGATATAAATGTTCACTGTGTTTTTATGGCAATGGACATGAAAAATGAAAAGCAGAGTACGATGTGAAAGTCACTGAGTTTGAACTGAACAAATGGAAAGGGCACATTTGAGCCTCTGTCCCGAGGGCGGACAGTCCTGGAAAGCTAAAGGTTATAAGTAGCCTTGGCTAAGAGCAACACAAGCAGCTTACTGGTTGGTCGGTTCTATTGATTCCAATCAGGAAAAGCAGTTCTGCCACAAACAGGCTGATGCAGAGGTTCTTGTGAATGGTGTTACGATCACTCTGGAGCCCACGGAAGAAGCAGAATGTGAAGATGCAAATCAGGAGACAAACAAGGGACAGCAAGATGCCAACCCACGTGATCACATCCAGAAGAAGATCATGGACCGCATCACTGTGCTGGAGACACAAAAAAGACTGTAAGTCACCTGTGTGTATGAGCGGTAATCAGCTCTGGGTTCAGGAAGCAGGATTTTACGAAAACACTAAATATCCCCCATACTCACAACAACTATAAAAACTGAATCATTTGGACTTTTAATTCTATAATTAAAGGGTTTTCTTTCTTTCTTTTTCTTTCTTTCTTTCTTTCTTTCTTTCTTTCTTTCTTTCTTTCTTTCTTTCTTTCTTTCCTTCTTTCTTTCTTTTACCAAGTAAAACATTTGGAGATTAAGGAGGGTCAATAAAATTCATTGGCTACATTCTTAGCACATATATTTCCACGCTATAAATAAGTGAAGATTAATGTGACTCTGGCCAAAGATTTCAAGGTAAAACTGTAGGTTTTTAACCTGCATTGTTTATTTGAAGTGTTTTTTTTTAAATCAATTCCTGTTGTAGAATGCTCTATTCAAAACCATAAGATGAACATTTAGAAAATTAGTGCCTCAACTGGCTTTTGTGTATGTGTGTGTATTTCAGACAGATATATATATATATGAATTTTTAAATATCTCTACCTTAGATGAATCATCATAGTTTTCAAATTGAGTTCAGAAAAGTATAAATTGCAATAAAAACTTTAATTAATTCTGTTGAGTAACTATATGTGTACCACATATTTAGTGGAAAGCTCTGGGGTAATGAGGATATCCATGGGATTTATATTCATATTAGATTGCTTTCGAGTTCATAGTGACTTGTCACAAGAGTAACCAGAGTTGAGAAATAAAATAAAAATAGTTGTGCATGGCCATTCACTTTTGTTTCTTGGGTTCTTAAAAAGCCATAACCAACTAGTTTCTACCTCTAAAGGAAAAGTAAAGCATTAAGTTTATGTAATTCTAGTCAACAAGTGAAAATTATTAGGCTGACTTACAGATAATTCTCAAAAATGTAACTATTTTCCAATAAAGCAACCAAGCAGAGGACATTAGCTGGAGATCATTTGTAATTTCAACAAATACACTTTTTGTCGATGGTGATCATACAAATAGTTTTGTTAATACACATGATTACCAGTGCCAGAGGAAGCCAGAGGCATCAGAAGCCCCCGGGAACTGGAGTAATAAAAGAACTGTGAGCAACCCAACATGGATTCTAGAGGCAGAACTTGCATCTTCTACAAGAGCAGCAGTATGTGTTTGCAACCACTGAGCCATCTCTCTAGCTCTTTGTGCACATTTTACAAAGGAGACTACAATGTCTTCTACATTAAAATAGCCAGATTACAAATATACATATTAGTTAAGATGCTTTCTATTCTATTTTAAATTTCAACTTGGAGTGTGCAAAACACGGGTGCTAAAGTTGTTTGAATGGAGTCATTGTCCCTCAGTCTGAATCATATGAATCACAGCATTTCCCTCCTTTCAGATGCGGGTACACCATTGTGATTTCCTGAAGATCTGCCCTAGAAGTGACAGTGAAATAGGTCTGAAATATTCCGGAGTTGGCTCTGTGTCTCAGGAATAGCACAAATCACGGCAGAAAACTAGGTGAAGCTTTGCTTTACCGGCTCGGTTCTCTGAAGGTTATTACTAAAACAGCACTGGGTCTCTGATAGTTTAAATGACTTTTGTGGTTTGTGAGGGGAGAGTGATTGGTACTGCCTGGCTCCCTCGACAGAGAGCTATTTGCTCTCCTCTTTTCCTCAAAGGAAAGAAACTGCGGCAGTATCAGGCCCTGGTGTTCTGCACAGCGATCTCCCATGATGGGAAAATGGTAGGTACAATACCTTCTCAAATGTATCCAAAAGACCTAAAGCACTAGCGAAAAATTGAGGAGGAAACGGAAAACTCCCACTTTTGTTTGCCTGGGTAGTTGTATTATTAGAAATATATTTACTCGGTGCCTCTGTAGACCCTTCCAAAGCCCCATGCCGAGTGCTGAGAAAAGAATAACAGATTTCAAAATGTCAGCGACGAAAGTACATAAGACTCAAACACAGAGCAATAAAGCCTGGTGATTAACTCACCCTTAGAGTTGTCTATTGGGAAAACATCAACAGCCATCATCAACATGTATATGATACTAGGATAAGACACCCATATGATGCAACTGAAAATGTAAATATTATCCGCATGATAAAAAAGGAAACAGACAGAAAGTCTAAGAGATGTGACCATAAAAAGCCTGTTTTTAACAGTCTGTCATAATAATTCCAACGAGGTCCATGCTCAAAAAAATATATAAAATTAATTCTTTTTCTAAAAAAAAAAAGAACTCTTTCCAAGAGAGGGATCAGTGGAACAAAAGCGATAGTACAGTATTGAAGTGAAAAGCGAGCCTCACACTGCAGCTTGGGGCTTGTGAGTACTATATAAGTCAGTTGTGTAACAAAGATCTTAAACCTAGGGTACCTGGAGAACGAAGATGGCATCGATCTTCCTAACACCATATTCCAACTTATAGTATATGCTTTATAAATATTTTGGTTTGAGACGTTTGGTTCCCATTATTCTTAGATCAGATATCTAAGACTTAGAAGTAGAAGGATTTCAAGTTGAAGGCCAGTCTCTATTAAATAGAAAAAATGTCTTTTGTGGGTCTGTCTGTCTGTCTGTCTTTCTCTGGGTATTTGTTTGCACATCTGTGTATGTGTGTAAAAAAGAGGTAAAACTATATAGAGATAGATAATGCGATTCATCTCATTTAAGCCTACAGTGTCTCCTACCTACATGAAGGAAAAAAATAATTGAAATCCTTAAGGGATTATAAAATGTTATAAGAACTGTATCCTAGCCAGGCAGTGGTGGTGCACACCTTTAATCCCAGCACTTGGGAGGCAGAGGCGTCAGGTTTCTGATTTTGAGACCAGTCTGAGCTACAGAACAAGTTCCAGAACAGTTGTGGTTACACAGAGAAATCCTGCCTTGGGAAAACAAACAAACGAGAGAGAGAGAGAAAGAGAGAGAGAGAGAGAAAGAGAGAGAGAAAGAGAGAGAGAGAGAGAGAGAGAGAGAGAGAGAGAGAGAGAGAGAGAGAGAACGAACTGTACCACCCTGTGGCTGCAGAGATTGCTCAGCAGAAAAGAGTACTAATTACTTTTTCAGTATCAACATGGCAACTCACTACCATTTGTAAGTCCAGTTCTGGGAGATCTAATACACTGTGGTGGCTTCTCTGGGAACGAGAAATGTACAGGATACAATGTTGTCAGTCTGTACTGTAACAGACCTATACATAAAACAAAACAAATGTTAAAAAAAAAAAACAAGAAAGGTGAAAAAGAAGAGGAAGAGGAAGGAGGAGGAGAAAGAAGATGACAAGACTATGAGTGTACCTCGTTGTCTTCTTACTCTTCTATTCACTTCATTTCACTTCTGTTGGCCTGTTCTGTTATATAAAATGTCATATACATTTGAATTTTATGTTTCTGTAGTCTCAATTCTCTTCCAGAAGCAATCCACATGGCTCTCTTATTCTTCTAGTCTTTCATCTACATGTCTCCTTCTCAATGAGTAGTTTTCTTTTTTTGTTCTTTCTTTCATCCTTCCTTCCTTCCTTCCTTCTTTCCTTCCTTCCTTCCTTCCTTCCTTCTTTCCTTCCTTCCTTCTTTCCTTCCTTCCTTCCTACCTGTCTGTCTGTCTGTCTTCCTTCCCTCCCTCATTTGTGTGACCCTCAATAAGATTTAAGTGACACAGTAATAAGATGATTAATCTATTCCTTTGCCAATATTCTAAATCAAAGAAATATATATGCCATGTTCACAATCAGCATGTTGAATCTCTATTTTATTTATTTTTTTCAATCATATATTCAATCACTCATTTGGTGTGTTGTGGTTTTTGTTTGTTTGCTTATTTTGTTTTGTTTTGCTTTAGGGAGGGGGTGGGGAGGTTGAGACAGCTTTTCTCTATATAACCCTGGCTGTCTAGAACACACTCTGTAGACCATGCTGGCCTTGATCTTGCTGACCATTGGGATTAAAAGCATGTGCCCACCACTGCCTGACTTTATTTGGTGCTTTTGAGATGTAGTTTTGCTTTGTTTTCAGGCTACATTCAAATTTGTTATTCTCTGGCTTAAGAGTCCCAAGTGTTATTTTGATATACATGTGCGATGCCTGCCACCATAACCTGCTCTAATCTCTCTTTAACTATCCAGATCAATCTGAGATACATAATGAGCATTGGCCTACATAGGACTACATAGCAAGGCCCTGTCTCAAGAAAAGAAACAAAGAACAACAACAAAATAGAGCTATCGACTTACAAGTCAGTTGAATCAGAATATCTTAAGCTATCTAAAAAATTAAGCAGCCAAAAAAAAAAAATTTTTTTTCTTAATGGAGGCAAAACAGTAAGAGAATTTTAGAGTAATAACAACTTTGGATTTAACCGTGTCACTCCAGCTGAGTAATTGCTACCTTGAACCAAGTAGAGGTATCTTTCAACTAACTCGTGATGGGGTTATATCTGATGAACCCATTTTAAGTTTAAAATACTGTCAAGTTGTCATGAACCTATTTGAACAACCTAGTTTAGTAATGGAATACAATGTTATTGTCTGTAGGTTACTCTGGTGAAATTGTGGCTGATAGGTGATGTGGCTTACCCTGCCAAGAAGCATGAGTAAAAATTATACCCCATGCACACAAGCAACATTATATGAACTCATTATATGAGTAGGCGAAATTTGGGAATATATATGTATCATTTTATTATGAATACCAAACATCATTGTAAGTAAATGACACCATCCCATGTATAAGTCCTTCCTTATACAAAAATAAGTAAGTGGGAAACAAAGATGTAGAGGAGCAATTTGCTGTAAAAAATGGTTAGACTTCTAAAACATAGTAACATGACAGGCAAAGAAAATACCTGAAGGAAATCATCTACCTATGAGACGACTGGGAGAGTCTTAGGAGTCTGATAGAATATTCAAGAAGATAGAGTTTCAGGACCTTCAAAGATCCTCTCATCACTTGTTAAGAATTTTCACACAAACAGCATTTTCCTTCTTTCTCTGAAGTTTCTGTTCATATGTGAAGTGACAGATAATTTTGGAAGAGCTACAGAGAATTTCTGATATTTCCTTTATTTTGATCTCACCCAATCTTCTTTTACATGTCACTAAGGAAAGCTCAGGGAGAATAAAGAGGGGCGGAGAAAAGCTGTACAATGTCTTGTGAATAGCACTCTGGCCATGTAAAACTAAACACCTCAACAAGTGCAAACAAATAAATAAAATAAGTCCATGCTCATGAAAAGGGCAAGTGAGACCTTTGCTTCATGGTTTTAAAAATAATTCAGTCTGGAATGCAGTAATACTCCATGGGAATGGCTTGAAGTTGCCAACATTATTTAAAAAGCAAGCTCACAACACAATATATAGATTTCTAAATATTCTTCACTGGGACCACACAAATGTTCCTCGATGAGTAACACACTGAATAAATGAATTTTGATCCTTTCCACTGTCTTCTTTATAAAACATTTTTGAGAACTGTATTTCCTGGGTCATTCTATCACAACTGTGAACTCTACGACAGTCGGTATTAAGAGCTCATTTTACTTTCTACATACTATTGCACTTTCGTCTTATAAAACTACCTTTTAAAGCTATTTTGTTCTGAAATATTCAGAGTACTACTAAAATGTGGATTTTTTCCATAAAAGAAGAGATTGCCTTTACAATATCTGTATCATGAGATAAAACATGGATTACAACTGTAGGCTTCATTGAAGCCCATAGAATTCCAAAAAGTCTATTTGCTGATAAATGTAGTGTGGAGTCTGTTAAAAAAAGAAAAAAAAATTCCCTGGAATTTCTCTAAATCTCAGCAACCAGGTCACCAACCACAAAGGTCACCTCCCAGGCTTATGGGAGGTAAAGGGCTCAGTGGTCTGAAACAATGGTTTCTTCTGTAGAACAAGATGTAAATCACAGTTGAGTAACCTAGTGAGAAGGACATGTGGGTGTTCTTTCCCATTTCTTTAGAGCAAATTAACCAAATAAATTCACTGCGATTTTTATATTCCTATCAGATACTAATCAACATCAATATTTTCAAGCTTTCATCTCCAAAGAGAAACAGTAGCAAGTTAGAGGTTAAGAAAACATTCACATTCAACTGCCTTTCAGATTTAATAAAACTCAGCAAATTCTCTTCACTTTAAAGAAATACGATGCCACGCTTTGATGTATTTGAAAGTTTCTTACTGTGAATTTAAAAAAGAAGAGGAAAGCTCATCATGTTTGGTGAAGCAGACTCACAGCTACCTTAACAAAGGAACAGATGAAGAGGAAATACTTTTTTTAAAATGGGAATTAAATACTTCATTTCTCTCACTATTGTCTTGCTAGTGTACAAGTGAGTCGCATGGTGAACAGCTTCCTAATTCTGCTCAGCACTGCCCTAGTTCTCACACTACATTCTTGCATCCTAATAAATTCTTCATTGGATCGTGAACCAGTCTCAGATTTCAGAAATGAGGGCCAAAGTTTGAAAAGTATAACATCACTGTGACAACCCAGAAGATAGAGGCTTAATACCATTTTCAGAGCTACGTGGAGGAAGCATCGATGACTCCTTCTTAAAAGGCTCAGGTTGGTTTCTCTCTGATAATTAGCACAGGAGATCATGACTAAAATTGCGATACCATGTAGTCTGCATCTTCCTGGGTGAATGATAGAAGAGAGCAAATGCACTAAGTAGTGACACGGAATTCTTCTTTGCTTTTGCTTGTGAGTCAGCGGCTGTGTTTTGTGTCAAGATTGTAGTGCACTTGTTTCCTTTTGTGAATTGTATGAATGTTTTTTCCCAACAGCTTCATTAAAAAAAATGAGTGATCATATTACCCAAGCTCACGTCACGACTGTCCTGTGAAAACAAGACTGAGCCCATGTTACTCTAAAGGCAAATGGAAGGACGCAAGAGACCCCAAAAAGAAGAATCCCAAGCCTGTGCATACATCGTAAGATATAAACTGAAAGTGGTACTGAGGAGGGGCAGAAGGGTATGTGATGTCCTGACTGAGGCTGAAATTCACACATCTTGAATGTGATGACCAAGATTATGTAAATCGATCTAAAGTGTCTTCTCCCTTCAAAAGACACTAATTGTGGTGGAAATTAGTAGTCCTTGAATCTGCTCTGTTTGCCAGTATTCACTCTTGATTGTGATTATTCTCTGCATCTGGGTAGTTTCTTAATGTCTATCCGAGCTTGCAACCTACAATATCCTGAAGGTTAAAAGGGGAGAGAGGAGCTGTGACAATCAATATGTTGGCTTTTGCAGTATGGAACTAATTTTTCACACTTAATTGACTGTTTTTTAAATATTTCAAGAGACATGTTGAATCAGAGCAAAAATTATGATTCCTCTAACTCTAACTATACTGCCAATTGAAATATAAAATTGAAAATCACATGTTTATCCATGGGGATTTTAATGAAGTTTTTAAATGCAGACCATCTTAGAAATATAGATTTTACTCTTTTGTCTGCATAGATGACTATTATAAAATTATAAATTGTGCCTTTAGTCAAAGACTTTCTAACAAAACATATTTCTAACTGGCTAAATTATCTACACAATTTTATATAACAATGGTCAAAGGCATTGTGATTTGCTTATCTGTGATGTGGCAATAAAACTTTTGGTCACTTTCAAATTTACCCGAAACGTACAGAAGCGTTTAATTAGAATTCTGACATTCTAGACATGAAAGGAGGGAGTCTGCTGAGACATATGTCTACAAGACGTCTATCAGTGTGTGTTGTGACATATTTGTACACTGTGAGATGATATATTGCTGTAATTGGTATAATAAAGATCTGAATGGCTAATAGGTAGGAGGGAAGAGGTTAGGTGGGACTTCCAGAGACAGAGACGACTCTGGGAAGAAGAAAGGAAGAGAAGACAGGAGACACAGAGAGGAAACAGGAGTGAATTGTGCTATTTAACTGACTTTTGATAAAGTGGCAGCAAGTAGTTCATCAACTTTCAGTAAACTTAACCAATATGAAGTAGAAAACTGATACAGTAGACTTCACTGGGACTTCCTGAGACAGAGAAGACTCCAGGAAGAAGAAAGGAGAGGAAGCCAGGAGACACAGAGATGAAACAGGAGGTGTAAGATGGTGACATTCCCATATCATTATTTGGGAGCTGGCTGGCTGGCTTGAAAGAGAAAGACTCATTATGAATGTCATTTAAGGAGATGCTAAAACAGGAGTTTTCTGTAAAACTCTATTTTCAAAATGTGATAAAAATGATTTCTCTCTAATTTTAAAATACATGGCAGACGAGAAAAGAGAAAAGTTATAGTAAGACAGAAATTGTGAGGCTTCTTCAAAATTGTTTGATTTCTAAGAATGACACACAGAACCTCAAAATGAGACATTGACTACTGAGTTTTCTGAAGTTCTGTATTAGTTCAGAAGAGAACAGATATATTCTAAAAGTAACTCAAATTTTACAGTGCAAGACAAGACTTTCCTAAGATGTTGGCATAAAATGGCAACAAAGTTAATGAATTTTTCATTTTGTTACTAAAAAAGCAGCATGCTAACTGTATAAAGTAAAAATTAAAGCTTCAAAGTTATTACCTCTAATAGTGGTCTAAGATTTGTTAATATTCAGTGTGCATAGCACTCTATTCACAGCATGGGTGTTTGTAGAGTTTCAGAAAATATGTTTTGATCATATTTTCCTTCCCTAACCTCATCCAAGATCCTCTCCCCTCATACTATCTAATTAACTTTATATTCTTTTTCTTTTATAAACAGAAAACAAAGAAACAAACAAACATGACTCCAGCAAGGGAAAGAGGAAGTCACCACAAACCTCCACCCCTAGCCAAGAAGTCATTTGTATGTGATAGCTTCTGGTGAAAACCAGTTTTCATCAATGGAGTGGCTGTGGAAAAAAAAAAATCACACTTCACAGTATCCTCATGCTCAGGAAGAGGTGGCCAACACAATAAGAACTAATTATTATTATCATTAGGAGTCTATCAGAGCCAATTGCTTTGCTCCCATAAAAAATTATCAAAGAGAAGAAGAAACTGTTTAAATTAAAAACAAATTGGATTAAGAATGTAAGAAATAGTAAGTTCTCAATTTAGGTAGTAGAAGCCTTCACAAAACCAAGATTTTCCACCAAATTTTGATACATGCGCTATAAAAATATTCCTTGCATGGCTGCTGCATGTCAGGTATTGAGTAAAAGAATGGAAATATAAACACGCATACACATATATATTCATATCCCATTATTCATTTGATTTTCTTAGCCATAGGAATTTCAGATAAAAGAAAAGGAATAAATACCCTGCTTCCCTCTTTCCATTCTCATGAATAAACATCATATTTTCTGGAGAACATGGTCTTTCAGATAATAATATTGAAGGCAAATTATCCCCTAGGGACATGTGACTTAATCCAGATATGTTTTATAAAATAAATGCTTTTAAAATCTAATTTATGCAAGTTGTCTTAAGTGTCTATCTTAGAAAGCTATATAAGTAATCATTTTGGAGTGGTTTTCGCAATTGCCCGAGAGTCCAGGAGTGCCCTAGTTTTATCCCTGTGTTTGCCAGAAACAGTAGAATGAAGCAGGTCAGAAAAAGCAATAAGTAATCAGTGAATGGTCTCCATGCTATATAAAGCAAACTTCAGTGATCTGGAACAAACTGAGTGCAGTCAGGAAACCCTTCTACTAGATCCTACTAAACATACTATGAACCACAGAGATCGGGTGAAATAGGGGTTATTTATTCTAAGCATTGCATTATACCCGCACTTAAATGTCATGGTGCTGATTTTAACATAGTGTTCATGTGCCCAACATTTGGTGAATTTGCAAGACAGTTGTAGTTGTGGTAACATATTGCCCCAAGTACATACTTTTACAATTTCATTGTGGGGGGAAAAGAAACTAATCTGTTCTCAAGTCAAACAAAAGTTGTGGGCTCCACTTCTTTGCCTGGGAAAGCAACTTGAACAGAGCTGGTGTATCTACTTAGATCCTCAGTTAAGTACCTAATGCGTACTTATGGGGAAGAAGAGGGAATTGGTTTTAAAAAGTGAATAAATAACTGATATTTTCAGAAAGCATAATAGATTTTTGTCAACAAAGTCTTTGAGTATTTTGCTATTTGACACCTAAAAATTTACCTAGATGACTCTTAGAGGAAAATTTTATTTGTATAACTGAATCAGTTGATAATGTGAGAGGAATGTTCAAGATGACTTTCCATAGATAACGAGTCATTTACCTAAAGACCAAGAATCTTGACCCTATGCATTCTTATTTTTAATTCTTATTCCTGTTTCCTTGAATCATAAATTTGAAATCTAACAAACTGTAATGACAAAGTTGTTGGAATAATAACAGGAAAGTTGGCCCTGTAGAAGGCCTGTGCTTCCTTCTTACTGGTGGCTGGAGTAATACTGAGTTCCCTTTTGATGGCTGGAGTCCTCACTTGAACCAATACCTATTTAAACCCCCATGGTTAATTACTTTTCTTTTATAAAATATTTCTCAATAGAGCGGTAAGGGCACCACTAGCTGCCATTTCAGCCACGCTTATAGAAACCTAAGATGATAAAGATAGAAAGTTGTTGCTTGAGGGCCTAAACTCTCCATGCTTTGTGTAAAAGATAAAGTCAGTTATTTCTAATTAAAAATATTGCTAACACCCAGGGCTGGAGAGCAAGTAAGGTGTGATGTATAAATATATTACTGAAGCAAGAACACTCCCCAGATAATTCAACTTTATTTCATATTACTAAAACTCCATCTGTCTCTGATTCTTTAAACAAATGTCTTTGGAAATCGTATCATTTTCTCTGAGGCATGCTCATCAACTGGCTAAGACTTCTTAAATCATGCAGCAACTTCTCTTGCCACTTTTATTTCACAAAATGATGATTTTGATGATTACTTATCAATATTAAAATACAGATTCAAAGCTTTTTGAGGCACAAAGACTGAAATCAAGTATTTGGAGATCAAATAAAAGATAATTCATTCTGCCCTACCCCAGTGCTTCTTTAAAGGAGTGACAAAGATGTCTCCACATGGATTTCCATGGATTCTTCTTCATTACAAAAGTTCAATATTCTCATACACTGTAACTTCAATTCTGGGACTAATCATAATAATACTATTAATACGGAAGCATCTGCATGCACTAAAGTCTACTGTGCTTCAGTATCTATGACATGGAATGCTTGTCAAGAATCAGGGTCCTGAGCAATTTCTATGTTGAAACATTCAGCCAGATACGAGACCTGAACTCTATCCAATAACATTTTCCGGCATGAAGAAATCAAATGTGAAGACTAAGCTAAACTAAAGAGCCAGGGCTGGTGAAGATAAAGTGTGATCCTCGAGCAATTCCTTCCTGGGGAAAACCAAAGCAAAACCCAATACTGGAAGGATGAGAATATATTCTATAGATGAATTATGCAGTAGATAATAGAATTGCTTTCATGTAAGTATCTTTTTGGCAGAAAAAAAATTTTAAACTAATTTGCCAAAATGTTTAAGGATGGATTATTACGATGTCAGCCATTCACTTGCAAAATCTAATAATATCACAGCAAAAATAAGCATGCATATATAAAATGACAGTATGATTTAAATAGGAAAATGGTTTATTACTTATCAACTTCTCTATAAAATGCCCATAAAATATTGGAGTAAAAATAATAGAAGAAATTTAAATTTAATATAATCTACTCTTAATCCCAAACATAAGGATGCACCTGGAGTTTCAGGAAGGAGTGTTCTGGACAATCAATACTCCCTCTCTAAAGAAAATTACTTCAGGAAGATAAGGCTCCCCCATGTTCTACTGATGCCAGTAAACCGTGAATCTTTTCCCCATTGCCAGCATAGGATATTCCTCTTCTACAGCAGAAGAATACAGAACATTGTTCTTGGACGGACTGATCCTAACTAATCCAATACACACTAAAACAGGCAGTGTTGACAAAACAACAGTGTACTATCAAATAAATAATTTCAAATTTTAAAAGACATAAAGGAAACATAGTACAAAATTATGTTCAATAAGAGAAAGTATGTGTAAGTCTTTGTTCTAATAGATCACCAGTTTTTAAGATACAGTTAATACTGTAACTGATAATGTAAAATTTTACATTTTGAAGCCATTTTTATGAAATTTTCTATATTTGATAAACACTACACTTGCAAGCTATCTAGTGTTATGTTTTATGTAAATATACTTAATTACTACATGCAAATTATGTTTTCAATCTCTGCATCTACCTCCATTTCGCCATATGTACATAGAACATTAAGTAAAGAAAATAATTTTGGAAGTATGAGTGTGCAACTTTGAGTATTATATACTAACCATTTTTATTTTCTGCTAATGTAGTATATTTACTAAACTAACACAGTATCTTTTCCAGTTGGCACCTGAAAGAGGAAAAACAGTTCTTCTAGAACATAGGAAGTCTCATGTGCAGGCAGAACTTTATCGTTTAAAACTACCTCACATTTTCTTATACCTTAGAAAAGTCTCAGATGTTAATGTTTAGCACACAGATGCTATGTTATCGGACTTGAAATTTCAGGCAGGTAACACGGCTCAGGTGCTGCTTACCAAGCATGAAGACCTGGGTTCAATCCCAAGAACCCATATAGGGAAGGAGCCAACATAGTCGTGTGGGTTGTCCTGAAACTCCCACACAGGTTGCAGCATGTGCCATTCATACACCCATGCATATGCACATGCACAAGGACACAATGTAATAATAAAATAAAGTGGAAATTTTAAAATGAATTTATAGTTAAAAGCTTCCAGGTTGTGATTGCTTTAAATGAATGAACACTATATAAAGAGCGAAACGCACATTGGTTCTCTTTTTATTCTTTTGTTTTTCTTTTCGAGTCTATGGGTTTGGTGGATGCATTAGTATTGGAGTGAAATGGTACAATAAAATTATGAGAAAAGCAGTAATAAAATTAAGGGCATAAAAACATTTTATAGATGATAAAAATAAAAGTCAAGTTGAACTGATAAGAAAGTATGCGGAATATTTTATGACTAAATCTTAAAAAATTAAGAATTGGGGAGAGAAAATAACCCTGATGGCTCTTTGGCTTGGAGAGGGGTGGAGTGGGGGTGTGGGTGGAAGGGAGGGGAGGGAGGGGGGAGGAGAAGGGAGGGAGATGGAAATTTTTAATAAAAAAATGAGAAAAAAAAACAAAAAAAAACTAGAAATATAATTATGGGAATCTATCCTAAAGTATTTCTTAGGCTTCTGTACAAAACCACAGTATCAATGATAATTCATTTAGTTTGAAGCTGATTCATTTAAGTTTACTTAAACTGAAAAAAAAAATCAATTTGAAAGTAGAATCATGATTAGTAGAGGTTGGGGTGGGGCGTGGAGGACTGAAAGGAGTTAGTGAGAGAAATGTGTGGGTGGGAAACATCATCAAAATACATTATAAGCATGTATGAATTCTTAAAGAATTATTTAAAAGTTTTTAAAAATTTTTGAAAGTAAAAGATGCAAAGAATGGTTAACCAGATGTATACATGCATGAAAAAATAAAACAAAAAGATATTAAGATATTTTTACTATTTTGCTTGAAGCCTTAACTTTTTTCAAATTAAGATTATTTTTGTCAGTTTCAGTATTTCAGAAATAATTAAAATAAACCTTAAATTTGTTTTCCCTATATTAGAAATTCTAAAAAGTCTTTTTTTCTAATTCCTTTGCAATGTCAAATGATATATGTGTAAAATATGTAAGAAAGAGAGGAAAAGATATCTTAAAAATATTAATAAATCACTTAATAATTACTACTACTTATGAGTGGGAGAAAAAGAAAGCCCTCAGTATTTTGTAAGAATGGTAATGATTATTTATAGGCTATGAGATTCCCAGTGCCACTTTTGGCATAGGACATATAAGTCTAATACTAGATAAGTATTTCTTTATAAAAAAAATTTCCCAGCAGAACTCTAACTAGTTCTAGTGCCATTGTTTGTGATTACTGTGTATTTAATCAACCTATTAATAAGCATTCATGATATATATTACCCATTAGTAAATCTAATTTAAAATCTATTTACTTTTCTTACCAACTAATTAGAGGTTTAGAGACTAGCTCCCTGAAAAATGGTTGCTCACTGTTATTTAGATTTTTGGTGCTAAATCATGAATTTAGGATAGATAATTAAAATAGGACAATTTAAAAAATTTAAATAACACAAAATCCACCTTAGTCCATTGCCTTCCACTTTATAGAAAAGGATGGTGGTGAAAACAATCAGAATTTTCAGTGTCCATCCTGCTGTTTGCCTGCCTCTACATACCTAAAAATCGCATCTCTCACTTGATGAGCTGTGAATTCCTTGAGTCAAGAGGCCTGGTGTGTGTCCCTTTCCACTGTATTTTGTACAGGTACGGTGAAGTCAAATTTTAAACAAAGAGCACAAGGAAGTTCTCACTGAGAAGGTGACTTTGGGTCCACGTAAGGCCTGTGACTGTGTGGGGTGGAAGGAGCTGAGCATTCCTTAGAGACCACAGCACACCTGCTGTGCTTGGGAAGGCTCACACAACCTGAGACAAAAGAATCACAGTTAAGGGCTACAGGAGTTGCTAAGGGGGTCAGCATTTGTGAATTTGTATTTACTAAGGTAAGGAGACTTAGCTGGCATTTTTATTAAATGCACAAAACTGTTTTTAGAGAATAAATCTGAGCAGTGGTGTGACCTCTTCATAGTTCTGAAGTATCCCTTTGGCAACTATCCTGAGAATAGAACTGGGAAGGGCAAGGAGAGGGGGGACTGGCTAAGGAGTGACAGCAAAATCTCAGTGAGGAGACCCCAGGGGCTTAAAGCAGGAGGACAGCAACAACAATTAGGATAATGGTGAAGGTGCTGAGGTCAGGCTCTCTCTTGCCCACAGTGTAGTGAGAGGATCCGTAAAAACAAGCAAATCAAAGAGAATGTGTGCTGGAGGACAGGACACCTGGCAAAGCAAAGTAGTTATGTAACAAGATGAAGAAAACTCTAGGGGGAAATTATGATACTTGCGACAAAAAGCTCAGGACAGACTGTACCCAATTTATGATAGTTTGACTGATAATGGCTTTATCTAGAATATTTTGAATATGATGGTACAAAATCAGAGCTTTATTGACAAAAAAAATACCCTTCAGATTTGAACTTTGGTGCTTCCCTAGTCTATATCCAGTATAGGAGTCCTGGGTAGTAGCAGTAAGCCATATATCACTGGCAGCCATGTCTTCACAAGAGTAATCAACCTGTGCTTCACCATGCACTGTACTGCTATCAGTGTTTGTTCATTGGGTTTTGTACTCAAATCCTCTATGTTCAAAAAGCCCACCTCTGTCTCCTGGGCACATAAAGCCATCCTGTTTTTGCACTTTCTTTACTGTATTCAATAAATTATAGGTCAGTTTACATATTACTCTAAAACAGGTTTTGTAGAGGTGATTTTGTACAGTTGCAGCAGAATACATATACAAGAACATTTAAAGTAAAATTTTGCATGTTCCTTGTATTGAACCCATTTATGACTTATGGCATTTGAACTTACGATGGCAGCTTTTGGGATGTGTTTACAACACGGGGCAATGAATGTCTGCAATTATGTGAAGTGGCTATTTTAATCTATGAGTCTAGAGATGAAGATTGAAGCCTAGGGACTGTTAATTGATGTTTAAAGCCATATGCCCACATGAGATCAGCTAGGGAGAAAAGCAGTGATTTTGGTAAACGTTTGGGCACGAGTGACAATGAGAGGGCATGCAAGTGAGGACCAGCCAGATGAGAAAGCTAAGTAAATCCAGATGCTGAAGAAAGAAACCTATGAGTCTTATAGGCAGGGCACGTGAAGAAAGTGTTACACGAATATGGCCAACTCATTCTCCACACACAACCTAGTTAACGACGTTACACTCCTCCTACAGAGCAAGATAGTTCTTTATTAAGTGCTCTCTGACCAGTTAGGCTCAAATCCAATACCTCTCTCTACATCTCTTAGGCAAAGGGTAGGCCTCGGTAATCATCAGTATCACAGCCAACACCACAGTTTTGGTTTTATAACCTTCTTCTCGTCCCCTGCTCCTCAAAATGCAAGGTCTTGAGGGCCAGAACTTTGAAACAAAATCACTGGAGTGTGGTAATGCATGGAACAAGTGGGAAACGGGAACTTATACACTATCAAGGAGAGAGAGATGTGCATTCGAGGTTTTGTGAATAACTTTATGATGATTATTTTACTAAGGTCCTCAAAATATGGGGAAAAAAAACAAGTGTTGCTAAGAGTAGGGATGTAGGAGTCGGCCATGATAAGCTAAACATGAACACATCACCCAAAGAAAGTTCTTTACTTCCAACCATTATCACTTACCAGTGTAGGACTCAGCCATCAATAAATTTAATAGAGGCCTGAGTCTCAGTAGTTCACCCTGAGGCAATACCTGGTTGCAGGAAGGGCCACACACTGAGATTACCTGAGCACCACCCAGAACAGACCATCCAAAAGAAATGCCTAATGTTCCAACCATTGTAGATAGGATCACCCGCCAGCACACACTCACCAGGACACCCCCCAGACAAATGTCAGCGAATCAGGGATCCTGAACCTCAGAAACCCCTCACCCCCACCTTTACTGCTATAAAAACCCAACTCTAACTGAGCTCAGGGCTCTCCATTTATTCCAATACGTTGGACATGCAGAAAGACCGAGTTTGCAAACTTGCATAAAATAAAGGCTTCTTGCTTTTACATACGGGACTCGGCCTCTTTGTTGTTTTTGGGGGGACTATGCGGATCTGGGCATAACATTTGGGGACTCATCTGGGATCCCCCAAGCCCACTGGGACTACAACCTGTAGAACCTTCAACCGGCCAGTAAGTTTTCTGTGGTTTGTTTTATGTCTCAGGTCTGTGTCTCATTTCTCATGTCTTTCTGTAAGCAGGCCCAGGAACCATAAGAGCCTGTAGACGATCTAGGCGAATGTGCGAAAAGATCACAGGCAGGGTGCCTGGAGGAGATGTCCCCAGGGCCCTTCTGCAGAGGGTGGTTCCTCTGGTGAGATGTGCGGGTAGTGGTCTCAGTTCTGAGGAGAGACACGCGTATAGCAGTCTCAGTTCTATAGAGGAGCATGTCACACCCACAAAGCAGCTTGAGGCTGTCATCTTTGGTTTGGTTTGGCACCATTGTCCTGTTCATTGTCCTGCGTGTCTGTGTGTTGTGTTTTTGTCCTGACTTAGACTGACGCTGATGATATGGGACAGACTCAAATTATGACTTCTTTGACTTTGAAACTGTGATCATTTACAGGACTGGACTTTTGAGATTGGGCCATAAGCATAGGGCTATATTTTCCTAAAAGGGATAAACAAATAACCTTTAGCGACCACCTTAAACATTTCATGGAAAGGAATCAGCCTTGGCCCCAAGCACAAGGCTGCAGGGCAGCATGCTTGTGTGGATGGGTGGCTGGGCTATACAGCTACAGTTGTAGGGGGCAGATATACCCCAATAGGATTTCAAACACTGAACAGAGAATCTGGCGTTAATTGGAGAGGTTAACAATCTTTTTTTTCCCATGCTGCATACCACTCTGCCCTCCCATGCTGGTGAATGATTTCCTTTGCCTGCCATGGGGGCTGCATGCCTCAACTTCTGGTCAAACCTGATCAAAGTTTAGCTCTGCAGGTCAAGGACTCTGGCTATAGGTGTTGCTGTAATGGCCATGCTGTGACACTATAGCCAGACTTCCCTCCAACAGAGCTGCTTTGATCATTATTTGTTACAAATAAATATCTATTATCATTTATAGGAGCTGGTTACAAATTATTATTGGTTAATGTAAGAAAAAAAAACAAATTACTGTTGGTCTCAAATGTTTCACACTGGTATAAGCTTTTTCGTGATGTAAATTTAATTTTTTTGTTGTTGTTATAGTATATTCATGTTTCTGTTCTTGTTAATGCAATATATCCTACACCAAGGATAACCACAAGAAAGACTTCAGTAAGAGTTTTTATGTTGTCTGAAAAGCAAGAGAGATTTTGGTATGCTGTCTGGAAAGCAAGGGAGGAAGCAGGAGACTGAAAAAAAATGAAGAGAGGAAAAATGAATTACAGGTATATAAAAAGTTATAAAAGGTCAAAAGGGGACGTAAACTATGTTTGCTGTGGTTTCTCATACGTGAAAACACTGACTATGCTTGTTTTGTTGAAAAGTTTGTCTTTGTAAGTGTTCTTGCAAGCATGGAGCTGATACAGAAATGGTCTGACTATTTTAATTTTCTCTGCCACCCATCACTGTTGTGGCCACATTTACGGGCCTAACTTCAGAAATTTACCACTGAGCTCTGATTACTAAATTTGGGTTAGCAGAACTTCAGAAGACTTTTTGGTATAGATAATGTTAAAACTGCTACTTTTTTTTTTTTTATTGAAAGGCTGGCTTTAGAATTGGATTATGGCTCTTCCTTTGTTAGACCCATGTTTTACTTACATAAAATCTATGCATGGGTTATTTTAAAGAAACCATAAGGCATAATTTCATTTTAAATTATTGATCGGCATTTTGCTAGAGTTAAAAAGAAATGGATGCCACATGATTTCACTGCCATCTTTATTAAAGGTAACCATGTAGAGTGGGCCTAACAAATCTCCAAGATAGTTTGGATTGGAATAGATTTTTGCATGATGACTCATGTCCCTTTCTAAATACAAGGTATGTATATATATATATATATATATATATATATAAGCTGTACCTCAAATTTTTTATATGCAAAAATACCTAGCTCTGCCAGCTAGACTTTGTTAATTTAAGAGTTATCCAGGTGATGATGGTTATAAAGACATAAAGGGATCATAGGAAACAGCTGAGGTTTACAAATGTATGGCAGGACTAGAGTCCCAATGAATGTGCAGTTGCAACAATGAACCTTAATAGTTTTAGAAATGCCAGTGCCAGGTGATAGTCACCAGAAGTACCAGCTACAGTGAAATGGAGCAGGCTGTGATCTAAAAGACAAGATATATATATATATATATATATATATATATATATATATATATATATGCTGTCAAGGGTGGAAGCAAAGAAGTAGTTTATTTTTCATATTCTTGATATTACAGGAAGACATTTAAGAGATTTTAATTTTTTAAAAAAATTTAAATAAATTTATAAGGCCGTGAGACAGCTGTGCTATAAGATGTTTTTTGTTAATATTTAAATTTAAAATAAAAGGATAAAAATTAGGATGAGTGCCATAAGCACCAAAAGCTAACCAGAAATGGAAATGTTCATTTCTTGTGATGCAGAAGACAATGACCTAAGCACTTTGATAGAGGATTTGGAACAGCGTCCAAGCCTATGAATCTCAATCTTTTGGAGGTTGTACAGGGGTAGTCTGGGACCATCTGCATGTCAGATGTTTGAATTGAGATTCACAACATAGGCAAAACTACAGTTGTAAAATAACAATAGGAAAAAAATTCTGTAATGGGAAGATTGCTATAACATGGAAAACTATATTAAAAGGTAAAAACATTAAAAATATTAGATAATGGTTTAAAAATATATTTCCTTGTTCAAGGTCTATTCAGGCTTAAAAGTGCATGTTTAGCCTCCTTATCTTTGCTAATTTTGTAGGGTTTAAGCTATATGGATAAACTGAGTCATAAATTTTTGTATTGATACTAAGAGGTTTGGATCTCCTGGGGAAAAATGTTGTTTCTATGCCAATCACTCTGGGGTAATTAGAGATTCAATGACCTTGCTAATGAAAGAGAACAGAACACGCACCCAAAAGGTGGACGAAAACTTGCTCAGCTGGTCTCCTTGGTTAACAATCTCGCTTCCAGCTCTAACCGGCCCCTAATTATCTTGCCTCTTCTTAACAACAGACTTGATAGCTTTTGTTCAAGAATTGGTCAATACTGTTTAACTGATGTTACTGAGGTTCCAGTATCACCCCCTTGAGCCTCTGTATAGACAGGACCCATGATTGAGTCCTGTCATCAGTACTTGTGATGGGGAAAAAAGGAAGGGCCCAGGGCAGCATTCCCAGGGCAACTTGGTACACACCTGCCAAGATGAGTTCTATAGACCTGAGTCCCAGTTTGCCCTAGGGCAATGCTAGCTCTTAGACTCCCTCCTGTTCCCCATTCACCCTGGGACCTATTCCTTGCCATCACAGGAGACAGCAGTAACAGCTAGATATAAACTTGTTCTGTGTTTACCCTCGGAATGACTAATTCAGTATCTTTATTAGCTACAATTCAAAATCATTACAGAGTGTGGAGTTCTAGTCTTGTGAAAGCTGCTAACTTATTATACACTGTTAGGAAATACAAGTTAGTCAGCCATCTTTAAAGTACTAATATAAATAGTTAAAGGAATAAGCTTTATTTAATTCCCTGTATATGTTTTCAAAGCAAAACTTAAAACAAATAATGAGAAACAAAGTTTCTCTATTCAGACATACCTAGGCGGCCCTCATACTTCAGACTTCTGCAAAATATGGCATTTAAAATAATGATTAAATAGCTTATTACATTAGCCAGAGAGACTCCAAGATCCTTGCAGTAACCCAAGGTCACCAAAGAAGATTATGAGACACCATGATGTCTCTACCTGGATTATAATGTCACTGACCACTGGGCGAGATGCCCCAGTGCAACACCTGCAGCCAGGACCTGGTCCAGACTGTGGACAAACAGCAGGACCTTGGAGAATTGATTGCACCACTTTTGCCTAGACAAAATAAGGTCAGTCTTTTCCATGTCTCTCTTCCACAGAAAAAGAAAAAGTTCACCTTATGGGCCTAGCTTAGACAGTAAAACTGCTGTTCTGGATATTTCTGCCTTCAGTGCTATGGAGACCTGGGTATGACTAACTGTATATGGACTTTGGTTCCTGTCATTTTTAATAGATTCAAAAACTATTTGGTCTGTACTCAGGTATACTTTATTTATCCTTCTGAAATCTCTGATAGTATTAAGGGCAGCTACAACAACAGTTTAACAGCGAAAGGTATCCAGATTTTTCCACAAAGCTATAGCCAACTTGTTAGCTCATTCTAAAGCTACCATACATGGTTCTCTGGACAGCAGAAAAATATACATGCTTCTAAGCCAAACCTATAGTTTTTGCTAGGACTCAAAGGTATGAATCTATTCCTTCTGTTTACAGATATCTGTTATCTGCTCTTTTTTAAATTTTAATTTCTGTTTCTAGTTTAAACTTATCTCAATAAGCTTCCACTTAGTTGGCAGACCATATCTAAGCATGCATTGCTGACTACAACCTGCTCTGAATGGTAGCAAGCCCTGAACTTCCTGAAAGGTGATGTGGACCAGTCCAGCTGATGTGAACATTTCCTGTCTCTTCAACAATGTCTGATAAGTGCTCCATTGCCTAAATCTCCTCTCTGTCTTTGACTAGACTTTCAACTTTCTTAGGCACGAATAACAACGCCCCAATGGTCAGCTTGAAGTAGTTGTGGAAAGGAACCCATCGTTCCATGCCCCCTGCCCAGAATATGTAGATAGGCTGAGACAAGGGAAACCCCCTGGCATGGGGACAAGGTAACTACCAATAGTGCCCGTTGATATACTAAAAAAATAGGTTCAGAGTTGACAATTAATGGATTTATGAATTTAAGTAGTTCCATGCCTTTTAAAACCAGGGGCAAGCAGGAACCAAGACTGGGTCCTGTCACTGGTGCTTGTGAAGGGGGAAATGTAAAAGCAAGTAATAAGCTAAACATGAACAGATCACCCAAAGTTCTTTACTCCAACCATTATCACCTGCCAGTGTAGGACTCAGCCATCAATAAGTTTCATAGAGGCCTGAGTCAGTAGATAGGATCACCTTCCAGCACACATTCACCAGGACACCCCTAGACAAATGTCAGCCAATCAGGGGTCCTGAACCATAGAAACCACTCATCCCAACTTTTACTGCTATAAAAACCCAACTCTAACTGAGTTCGGGGCTCTCTATTTATTCCAATACGTTGGACATGCAGAGAGATCAACTTTGCAAACTTGTATAAAATAAAGGCTCTTTGCTTTTATATACAAGACTCTGTCTCCTTGTTGTTTTGGGGGGTACTTTGTGGACTGGGGCATAACAAGGGAGAACTCATCAGATAAAAACAATAGACAGAATTCAGAAAGACAGATAGATAAGTACAAAGGGAGACAGATAGACAGACACAGATAAGGGCAGTTCAGTGCTTAGATATCCTAGAATGAAAATAGATGCTAAGTGCCGGGCGGTGGTGGCCCACGCCTTTAATCCCAGCACTCAGGAGGAAGAGGCAGGCCCATCTCAGTGAGTTTGAGACCAGCCTGGTCTACAAGAGCTAGTTCCAGGACAGACTCCAAAGCTACAGAGAAACCCTGTCTCGAAAAAAAAAAAAAAAAAGAAAAAAAAAATAGATGCTAAGATTTGATGTCAATAGGTAGCAAGATTATCCTAGCAATTTTTCCTTTCTTTCCAAAGTTGTCAAAAATTATCTGGTATAATGTTCCTTCCTTTACATATGTTTATTATAGAGTTAAAAGGAAGGTAACTAGTGTATATACATGTATCTATTCTAACTGGTTGCTGTAGCTCTCATTGTATGTTAATAAATTATTTCTCTATTTCAAACAGAAGTTTAATGAAAATGGGTTAATATATTTCATTTTCGGATTCTAGTGATGACTAGGCCCAGTACTTTCGATTCTTCTTTAATCATGAAAGTGCCAAACTCATGTTCCAGGATCAAAATGGAGCTGACTGTGGTAATCACTAGAGACTGCAATGCAAGATCCACATGAAGCATTCTGTGTGAGCAATTGTTAAAGGAAAGTATCGATTTCCATTTATTTTGTCTCTTGTTGACACACAATAGTGGTCACAGTCATGATCCTTTTAAAATGGATTGAAGAAGGGCTGTTAGGAAATAAACTGAGCCAAAAAAATGATATTTTGTGGTTGTCTAAATTTGATCCATTTTTCAGAGTTCAACGTCTTGGCTGGTAGAAATGTAGGATCCAAGAACCTAACTAACACATTCCAGAATTAAATCTATCATTTGTCAATGTGGTCAATCTTGCTGACTTCAATCAGTTTGAAATGCTTTGACAAAAATGGCCTTATAGTACTTTGAAGACCAGAATTTTAACTGTGTTGAAACAGCAAAAATAATTTTATGTTGCCAGCGGATATAGATACAGTGTTCTTCAAGAATACCTGTACCATTTTTTTCTAAATTGTAACCACCCCCAACACACACACACACACACACACACACACACACACACACACACACACACGCCAAACTATGCAGCAGAAAATGACTTGCATCACAGGAATAAGGCAGGCAAACCCTGTACTAGAATTTTCAGTTTCTAAAAATGTGTTAAACATTAATCGCTGTTCCACTTTTACTAATGCCATAGAGGTGAAAATTCACAAGTATCTAAATTCTTGTTGCTAATTCATCTATTAGAATACATAACTGAGATAACAAGCTTTACGTATATTTTTATGTGCTCTCTGGAATACAAATTTCTCTCACGCATGCTAGGGTGATAGTCTTTCTTTACTATTGAACTATGCGCCTCTGTGTGGGCATCGCAGGTTCCACATCTGTCACTCCTATGGGATCGGGAATCATCTACGTAAACTGCAAAATGTTCCATTGCCATCAACTTCTAGAAAGGTAACAGTGATGAAATTGCTTGTAGATAAATTTTTCATGTATCCTCCAAACCCTAGATGAGGTTTCAGACTTTTAAAAGGTAAAGTATATCACTCACTGGCTACCACTGGATGATGCACCCCCGCCAAGGCTACTTTCACGTTCCAGCAGAACTCTGGTAATTGTAAGATTTCTAAGTTCAGATTTTGTGTCCCCTTGTCATTACACCTAAGTTTTATAAATCAGTATGTGCTCCGTGTTTCCCTAGGTGGTGTACTGCTTGTAAATATAGAGACACGTAGGTCATGCCGCATGTGAGCCTGTTCTCGGATTCCAGTCCTAGCCTATAGGTGTTAAGCTTATTGAATTTAGCCGTAGTCCTACTGAAGCCGCCATCTTCAGTTGCTGGTCAGTCAGGCTCTATCCAAGGCGCAGTAATCTTCAAATTTTCATAGTGTTTTCAAACATCATATTTAACTTCCTTGTCATTTTGCTTAGATGCTTTATCTAATTGGGATATTCTTTACAACCTTTCCAATAAATTCTTACTTTCTTAATAGAAATCTTATAACCACCACCTCCAACCTAGTAATTTTTCAGCTTTTATACATTGAATTTTTCCAAAGAACACTGCAAACGCTTCATTCAAATCTCTTTCTTACTGTGATGTAACTATTTGCTTCTGCTTTCTCCATGAAAATTCATATTTTTGAATATAGAATTTATCTTTTTCTTTAATACATTAAATATCAACAAAGCTGTGCTTGATTGAAGAGTTAAACTGGTTAATATATGTATTCTTTCAAATTGTATTCAACTTACGAAGTAATTTGTCTTAAAATGTATCATCTATCAATTCTTAAACTTGCATAGGAAGTAATATTATTTATATAATAAAAAACTTTATGAAAATTTATGCAGGAACATTCAGTTATTGTCAAAGCCAATTTAGGTTTTAAGTACTCATGCTTCTGAAGTTTCAACATCTATTAAAAATTAGACGGAGTACTATAATATGATATCCTATGAAAACAAAGGATTAAATGT
Source organism: Arvicola amphibius (assembly GCF_903992535.2). Taxonomy (NCBI): domain Eukaryota; kingdom Metazoa; phylum Chordata; class Mammalia; order Rodentia; family Cricetidae; genus Arvicola; species Arvicola amphibius. Next base: position 22,387,506 of record NC_052047.1, read on the forward strand.
TGACATAATTCATCTCACTCTAATAAAAATATTATGTTAACTACATAAGATTATATAATATAGGCTGAAGAAATGGCTCAGTGGTTAAGAACACCTACAACTCTTCCAGACAACCAAGGTTCAATTCTCAGCACCTACATCCCAGCTAAGAAACATCTATAACCTTGAGGCTTCCTCTGGCCTCTGTGTGTACTGAACACATGTGGTGCACAGATATACATACATGCAAAATATTCAGTAAAACAAAAGTAAAAAAAAACTTCAAAATATTAAAGTAAATATTATATACTATATAATGTGATTTATATGAGATTAATAACTTTAATATTAACTAATATTATTACAGTTAATACATAAAATATTTGAAGAAAATTATAGGTTGTAAACTAACACTTTAAATATTCATTTGGTTCATGAATATAATTGTGTATTCTTTTCACTGGATATTGTTTCAGAATACTGCCAGTTTTTAAATATATTTTAAGTCATATAAACCATATAAGCTAGGTCTTCTTTCCTTACAACTATTGATAATGATCCACAAGTGGAATCAACTCAGATATTGGTCCTGGCCAAATGTTCTTAAGAGGAGCAAGACACCAGCATTCATACTTATTCCAAATTATCTTGCTTTTAAAAAGCAGACATATCCAACCTCTAAATATGCTGACCTAGGACTTCTGGATAAAGACTATATTATACTTCTATTCTTGACAGTTGTCCTGTGTTTGAAGATACCCTAAAGCCTGCTTAGCCTTCTCTTTCATTGAAAACCCATGTTCTCTTTCTATGTGTATAAAACCGTCTATGTGTATAAAACCGTCTATGTGTATAAAATCCTGTCATTCCAGAAAGAAACAGAAGCAGCCAACTTAGCCAGTTTTCGACTGTGAAAACTGTCAACCACCGGAACTCTTCCTTAGAATGGAATGTGCATTTCACTGTATTACAATATGCTAACCCTCCACACCACTGGGATCAACTTATTTGTTGTTTTTCTAGGAATCAGTTTAATAGTATTTAGTCTATGGATAGTTCTTTAATCTTCTATGTAGCCAATCCCAGCTTCCATTCTCCCAGTTCTAACTTACCCTGTTCAGAAGATGACAGTATAGCATTCATTTGCCCAATTGAAAGCAGGGAGGCTACAAAGAAATTTATTGAGCAAACTTCGATTTTGTTTTGTATTGACAATGGAAAAAGAAAGAAGCAGTGATTTGAATCACTCAAAAGGATATATCAAGAATGCCAGAGTTCCTGGCTAAAATTACTAGGGGAAAAATATCAGGGATATTTAGAGTTAGCAGTCAGATTACATGCTAGCGTAGTCCTGCTTTGTGGTATATCTTACCTTAACTTCCACATGTGCCATCAATACTGCAAAATTAGTGAGGTGGTTACAGGAGCATGTAGTATGTGTCTTGTTTGTAGTCAGGAGTCGACAGCCTTGTGTTGACCAATAACCTGTCATTGTGCGCTTGGAATAGCTCCAAAATGAACAGTTAGGGTTGAAATTTTCCTCTGACTGCTACGGTGGAAAAAGAACAATAAAGGCAATAACTATTTTACGATCGAGCAAATGAAGTAGGCACTTTCTTTACCCACAGCACAGCCTCACGCTACGTTGTAATCCTTACAGAGGTGTGTTTGGGATTTTCATATTAAGTGGCCCTCATCAATTTGGAATGAAATTGAAGAGCTGTCATTTGTTGTGTCTGATTAGAAGTGAGATTATTATTTTTCAACACTGATGGTACTAAAACGATGTTACTAGCAATGTTTTAGGATTGTGCTGGTTTTTAAATTTCAAAGTAAAGAAGCCAACTGTTGGGGAAAAAAACCTCTAAAAGGATGGTGTTTACAAATCTTTATAACATTTACAGCTTCTAGATTTGTATATACACAAAAATACATCTTCACACACAGACGTGATTGCTTATAATAGTATTGAAGTGCTGCAGCTCAGTTAAATTAAGGCATTGCAAGTTCGTTTAAGAACTGTGTAGTTCATATTTAGAGTATATAATTCTGTATTTATATTACATCTAGATGCAATAATGTTACTATGGAAAAATTAACATATCACCATTTTACATAGAGATCAGTTTTATATATCTTTCTGATTATTTATGAAAACAATCCTGACCATATTCTTGAATGATATACTATGTCAGACAATAAAACATATTAAAAGAAAATTAATAGGTTTAATATTCATTTTATAAAAATATAAACAATATAGAAAATGAAACACGACATGTCATTTTCTTACCTTGATATGTTTAACAGTAAATACCACAGGATCGGCCAAATAAACTTTATTACTGAACTCCTTATTTATTGCTGCTGTAATAACAGGGGAATTGACGATAACGGAATGATTGGTGGACAGGGCTTCTGTGCCCAGCTTCATACTGGCGTTCTCCGTAGACAAATAAGGGCCCAGGTTGTTATACAGGACAAAGGCTACTCTAATCTCCCCTAAAATAAATGCAAATATGAATTAGAAATCTGAAGAAACTGATTAGTTTCTACTCCTTACTAGAGTTTGCAATTCTGATTAGGTCGTAGTCAAAGCTGTATAAAACACATTCGTGGATATAAAATCAAGGTTGCTTGATACCAAAGTACCAAGTCACTGATGAGGAAAGGGAAATTGAATTCGGTTGAGATCATTATATATCGCGTCCTTAAACACTGAATCTCAAGTACTGTCTCATTGTATACTTGAAGCTGAATTTAAGATGTTTCATAGACCCAGAACCAGAATCCAGAATCATAAAGGTTCTAGAACAAAATGTAAGATAATCTGCTTCTATCTTGAAGAAGATAAAATAATGCACATAGCCTCAAAACCTATCCATAAAAGGAAAACTGAACTTCATCAAAATTAAAATTATAAACCTATTAAAATATATCATTAAGAAAACAAATATGCCCACTACGGACTAGGAAACAATAGGATGAATAAACAGAACATCCATGCTGGTCAACAGTACGATGACAGAAGATACTGTAAACAACCCAAAGACATTAATGGGAACTTTAGAAAAGAATATAACAAAAACCATTTTATATATGAAAAGAGTATATATGAAATCATTAGCAATTAAGGAAAGAAAAAAAATTAAAACTACATTTGTAATACTATTTTTCATGCTGTGGATCCTAATGTTTATACAGTCTTGGACTTGGACTCTTATACACTGTTGATGGGAATATAAAACATTTCAGTGATTTGGAAAGACTTTGACACTTTTTATAAAACGGCATACATATTGGCTCTTCCTGGATAAGTGAGAACATTTACCACAAAGAAAACAATTTGTATGAGGCTTTTTACAGAATCCTTATTGATCATAGCCTCTCTCTTGAAAGAAATCAAATAGTAGAATAAATATATTACATTAATGGAATATACTATGTGTCAATATAACAGAAAATATTAGTTAATGGCAAATCATGACTGAATATCCAAGCAATTTTTTGGATTACTTAATCTAAATAGAAAATAGCTCATATTAGGTGATTCTGGATGTAAGACGTCTAAGAGCAGAATGATAATAAGAATGTTTCATTAGGAGAAGAAAAGAGAATCAAGGAACAGTAAGAAACACCATGGAAATATATAGGAAACATTTAGTTTCTGATTGGTTTTCTTTGTATTTTATGTTTTATTTATAGAGGTAAATATAGCTGTCAGATTTCTTAAACATTCACTCTGTATGTAATTCATTGTGTTTTAATTATATTTCAATGGAATTCTTTTATTTTATTTTCTTTTTCCAGACAGGGTTTCTCTGTGTAGCTTTGACTGTCCTGGAACTCACTCTGTAGACCAGGCTGGTCACAAACTCACAGATATCCACCTGCCTCTGTCTCCTCAGTGCTGGGATTATAGGTGTGCACCACCACTGTCCAGCTTGCAATAAGATTTTTTTATAATAAGAATGCTATTCTTTTGTTTGCCCAAGAACTTAATAACCATTTTCTTTTCAGGTCACTATTTCTACAAAGCCATAAAGCCCTTCCACCTTATTCCCCTTTGTAATAATCTCTTAATTATAGTAGTTTTTAAAGCTAACTACTTCTTTTTTCTTTTGTCATGTTTTAATTTTTATCATCTTTCCCATGTCAAATGTCAAACCCTATGTTTTATTTCTACTATAAGGTCATAATTTGCCAAGAAACCAATGCTATTCTGACTACTACAACTAAAAAGATTGGAAACCCAAAGTTTCTATGAATTTTAAGGTCAAATCGAGAAAGAGAGAACACTGGGTCAAATGAGAAGTATTTATATGTGTTGGGGGGCAGTTAAAGAGGTATGATCATAACTGTCTTGTACCTCAACTGTACTTATAAATTTATGAAATTCCTTGCTCTTAGGAATTTAAATAAACAAAGTAGACAAAGGCTGGTTTTTGCACCTAGCCATGCAAACAGATTCTTTGGGCACTCCAGTCAGACACACCCAATCAGATGCAATGACCTCATCATACTCAGACAGGGGCCAGTAACCCATGCTGCAGAAGGCAGAGATGCCAGCAGCTGCATCTGCAGTGTTCCTGCATCCAGAGATATTCCAGATATTGTCACATGATGTAGCAGGATGCTATTTGGTGGCATCCACTGTTATTTCAGTAATCCAACAGATTTCAATGAAGATGCCATGAAGAGAGGATTCTTTAAAAAGAAAATCTTATCTATAACTAATTTCAATAAATTAGGACACACTATCACATGGCAGAGCAGTCACTGAAAATCCCATTACTAATATTCATATCTTGCTTGCTATTACATCTGAGAGGATTCTTATCTCAGCTTTATATCTTAAGATACCAAATCTAAATAATATTTCCTTACAAAATACTTATCTGCTATGGTAGAAAAAAACAAATTTTTCTCCTAGATTTAGGATAAAATTTATGATGCTTGATGGTTACACTTATTTTTTATCCAAACATTTTTTCTTCTCGATATTAGTGACTTTTATTATAATTGGCCCATAGTCAGGCAATAAGTTATAACAAATCCACATAATGCTCAGTGTCATGTTGTCATTCCAACTTGTTTCGTCAGTGCAGGGAATTTCACATAATTGTTTCAGAATATTCACACCAAAGTGACTTGATGGAGCTTAAGATGAAAACGTTGCACATCAATGCAATCCATAAAAGTAGCAATCCACTAGGTATAGCTAATGCAGACATATTTATGTCCTCTTTAGCTTCCTGTTAGAAAGTCTATCCAGTTATTCAATATCATCTTTGAAAATTCATTTGCTTTATCATGTCTTGTTTACAACATTATCGCTACCAGGGTGATGACATCAGACATGGCCCCTGCTCTTGAGGAACTTACTGCCTGGAAAGAGTGGGACAATAAGCAGACAGGTAGTAAAACAAAACAAATAAAAAAAATCTGATTTGAAGCAATATTGACTTAAGTATGGCTGAGTGGAGAGGGTTGAGAAATAGTGATCCACTTTAGAGAAGAGTTTCCATAAAGAGGTACATTTCCTTTTTAGAGTCAAATGATGTGCCTTGCTCAATCGTCCTCAGAGAAGTTTCTTCAGTCAGCAGATGGGACCCATAGGTGGACAATATGCAGGTAGTGAAATCTTGGAGATTCGGCAGTTCTTAATGGGATGTCTCCATCAAATTCCTCCCCTCAGGGCTCAGAGAACCCCGCAGAAGAGGTAGTGGAAAGAGTGTAAGAGCCAGAGAGGATGGGGAACACCAATAAAACAAGGTCCTCTAAATCAGCATGAGCAAAGCTCATATGAACTCACAGAAACTGAGGCAGCGCGCACAGGGCCTGCACTGGTCTGCGCTAGAGGAGAAGTGGACAGATGACTTCATCCCCCTGCGGAAACTACCTTCAAATGATAACCATTTGCAAATGAAATTTTAGTTTTTCCCAAGGCAGTCTCACTGGGGAAAAAAATCTACTCAAGTGCAGACTGCATACCCAGTAGTAGATGGCCAGCAGAAAATGAACGCAACAGCAAGCACTGGAGGTTTCTTGTCTCAAAATTTCACATCAGAAGCTATTTTGTTGTTAATTTTTATCTTTTTTTAACTTTTATTCATATATGTTTCCTTCTTTTACCTTACCTTCCCTTTGCATATATATGATGGCTTCCAGGTTAGAGTTTTGATTGGATTCCTGAGTGTCCAAATGAGTGGGTCCCTTGTCCCCTTACTTAAGCCCTTATTCGTCTGTTTGTTTTGTCCTCTATTTATGTTTTATTTTTTTATTTTATTATTATCCCTTAAAAGCCTGTTTTTTTTTTTTTAATGAGTAACAGAAAGGGGCATAGATCTGGATTTGGAGGCATTGGGAGGAGTAGAAGGAAGGGAACTCTTAATAAGAATTAGGGGAGAGAAAAAGCTATTTTCAATAAAAGGGGAGGCAAAGTCAAATGATAGAGAGGCTGCTATGTACAGGAAACCCTGCCGCAGAACCATGAGCTTTGTATGGTGGACATAATTAAAACTATTTAGCATGGATCATGGTCATGCTGGAGAAAAAACGTGAAGTGGGGCAAAAAAGACAGGATGCACAAGACAGGCAGCTGTAGACCTCCCTTGGTAATGGGGCTTCATTCTTGGTAGTGAACTTGGTAGTGAGATTTCCATCTGGACAGGACTCTTTCTTGGAGGGATATACTGCTGCAGAGAGCAGAATTTACTGAACCAGCTAGGAAGTGGATACAAGTTTCTCTTTTCACTGACACAATCTTACTGCTTCCTCAAACATTTCCTTAGTCCAGTTCTTGAGGCTCTAATGATTTATAAGTTTACTCATAAATGGTTTTAAATGCTTTGACAACATTATATTCAGATGACAGAAAATTTAAACCCTTGCTAATATTAAGGAGATCCTTTTTTGGAGCTATCCTGTCTATATGAAACAGCGGTTCTGAATGGGTTACACTCTCCTCATGTCATCTCCACATCCCTTAACAAGCTCAAGGGTTTTCTAGCCTTTGTGACAAAGATTTGTGAAGTTAGGAATATGCTTTGCTCCATGAGGTTACTTATATATTGTACTTTATTATTTTTTGAGTGAATTCGATTTAACAGTTACTTAAGCTGACCTACATATCCTAGTCCCATCCCCTCGAAGCCCTCCTTAGAGTTAGTTAACTTTTCTGGATGTCTTACAAAAGAAAAATACAGATACATTTACAAAAATCTGAAGAAAACACAAGAGCTTGTGGTTTTAAAAAATAACAAGGAAAATCTGCACCAAATTTTCATCAGTTAAATCTTCAAACTCAATGACGGTTACTCCTAGCGGATGGGGGCAGAACTTGGCAGAAAATTTGAGTTTTGGGGTTCAGAATTTTCTACATATTCAACTTTCTGACAACCAACAAGTGAATTTTACTCAATGTATATCATTGTTATATTGATGGTCCTGTAGATAAGAAGGGGAAAAGGGAGAGAGAAGGAGTGCAGAACTCTCACATGACAGATATAAAAGCAAACGAATAGACGGGCAACAAAAACAAACTCCAGCCTACCGTTCCGGCCATTTTGCTTTAGAGTGTTTGCTGAGAGCTGGACGGTACTTCCATGGCCCATGTTTTCGGGAAATGTCAGGTCTTCTAGGTTCCCTTCTGTGCTTAGCCGAGCAACTTCTAGTTCTGTTCACAACAGAGAGGTGTCAGCGGCCTACAGGGGATCTGGCAAAGCTACAAGAATCTCCTTAACCACTAAACTGTTTCTATATTCGCAATTTCGGGGTCCTTGTTCTATTTGTCCTGTTAAAGTTGCTTAATTTGTATGCAAGGATATGGTTAGTATTGTCGTTTTATTTAAAAAATAAAATCATCAAGGATGTGCAAAAATTACGTAAATAATACAAATTTACAATACTCAAACCTAATACATAAAATTCTAATCCAAGTCTTTACATGTTGTCTTTGCTTTTAAGTTAATTTTCAAGATATTATCCCTATTCCATGAATTATGTACAAATATCTGTACTCCAGAGATGTACTGTCACATCTGTATTGATCTATCTACAAACCTAATAAAATTTGAAACAGCTTAATCAAATCTTCTGAAATAAAATTGTTAGCTACATCCTAAAACACAATAAAAATAGATTTATATTTATAGGAAGGGATGATACAATTTCCAAACATTAACATCATCACTCAAATGACTTGTTTCTTTTAGGACGTAACTCAAGACAGGTAATCCTCACATTAGGCGGTCAGGATAGTAAACAGTATAGAATCTACATACTTACTTGCCTCCATAAAAGTTCAACTAACAAATGTCACGCATCTGCTCTCATATTGGATTGCCCTACAGAGGTTAACATGCATGAATTCTGTTCCTGTTAAACTGAAAGCTATTTGAGAAATAGAATAACATATACCCAGCAACCCAAAGCACTGCTCATAATTGGGGCACCAGATTTTTTTTTTTTTTTAAATCCTTTTTCTGCTATGCAACCGACTCTAGACCTTCTGTCTTGGCAAAGGTCACTTACGAATATTGTCTGTATTTTCCCTGACAATGTCGGTCTTCAAAAGGTTATCGGCTAACACGAAAGCACTCTCCTCCACAGTGTCGAGCAACATGGTGGCTGCACGGAGTTGGTCGCTTGTTGTCAGGTCTCTCCAGGCATTCAAAGCTTGCGGCTGAAGGAGGTTGTTAACTGTCTCGACCATCGCCTGTGAGGGGACGAACAGAAAGGCAGAAGTCTCTAGGGGACCCGTATAGCTGTCAGAAATCCAGGTGTACATGCTGCCCAGCAAGCACGGAACAGCAGTGTGCATGAGATCACTATTGTCCCAGCCTCCCCTGTGACATGCTACAGCAGAAGCATTCATTATTTTTCTATAAATCCCTCACTGAGACTTTACAAGCCCGTAGTTGTCTTCCTTTGAAGGGCAACAAATAGAGCCATGCTTGCTTCTCAGAATCAACAGCAGAGGCTCCAGTAAGACTATTATCATAATTAAACGATTTGGCTGTGGAATTAGTGGCACATAATTTAAACCAACAAGTTTGCATACTATACAGATGGGTTTGCTTTTGCCCATCTCCGTAGAAGCTGATGCTGACCGCAGAAGAGACTGAGAAGATGAGGAGGTGACAGGGATTTCTGGCCTATAGTATGAGGACTCAGGGAGCAAACACCTTTTTTTTTTTTTCCTTTCTTTTTCTTCTTTTCACCTCCTCCTCTATCCCCAGACAGCTATGAAAATGTCAGAAAGGGGAAAGTATCAAAGCCTTCATACTGTCAAGGTACTCTGAGTACGTTGCATGGTGTGAAACCTTAACACTGTTTACCATTCACGAAGAGAGTAAACAGTTGGACATCACTACCTATGGCCCTGAGGTGTTTCTGTTTTCTTTACAGAGTCGCAGTATGAACACATCTACTCATAGAGACAAGGCATCGCGTTTCGCATTGCTGCATCCAGAAGAATAATCTCTGTAGCTACCATTTATATATTCCCCGTGGTTTCCTTTATGTGGTAGGTTACAAAGAGAAAACAGCTCTCCCAGGAAAGTCTTGGGTTTCATTCAAGCAGAGAAAGCAGCAAAATAGAAAAATACAACACCTGCAGTTTGAAAGTGATCATGCCTGAACCCATTCATTATTAAGTATGCCTCCAATGTAGATGACACCGTGAACAGTCAACATAGACACAGTCTCCAAGCACCACACTAATGCTTTAAAACAGGATGCACATTCTTGACAAATTGGCAAAGGGAGACAGATCCTTTACACCGCCACGTTTTCTTCTGGCTGGTGTTTTCGTTGTAACCAAGTAACAACTGTTAAAAATTCAGCTTCCTAATGAAACACCTTGGCTCCCAATTAACACCAGCTTCAAACACTAATTTGTCCCTTGATAAAGTTGTTTTGCTTGATATTTTCCAAGCTACCCCAACTTCTGGCCAAGTCAGCATCATTAGATTTTTAAGTAAGATAGTCTTACAACTTCTGTAGTTTGCATTATACATGCGCACACACTTTGCAAACCACCAAAATGACTTTTTTTTGTCAATTTAAATCCTGGATACATTTACTTTGTATGCTTAGCTCTGTCATTCTTTCTAGGTTTGAAGTAAGACCCAATAGTCACACAAAAGCATATCCAGATATTAGCTGCTTTCTAGGAAGTCAACTGTGGTAGTAAATGCCAAAGAGATATACCTAAAAGGAGGTACCAGGAGATAAAACAAATGAAAAGATTTAGGTATCTTCTGCAACCAAACAAAGAATATGGACCAACGGAGTGCAAGGAAGATTCTTTACAAGATTAGATGATCCTCAGAATTCATCAGTAATGCTCTGAAAAAAAATCCCACAAGCAACGGAAATCATTCCTTGCCTTGACAGTGGTGCAGACACTTTACCTGTTAATGATCTTAATAATGATGAAGTAATCTGATACTGATTATTTTAATCTCACTTCAAGAAATGGTTGTTGAGTGTACTACAGAATTTCTGTTCTCCCCTTTGTTGTTTTTAGTTATTTAATTTAAAATATTGCTAACTGGTAAAAATAAAAAAAAACCGAATAGAATGGTCATCTCTAAAAATGCACTCCAACGACAAGTATGTTTCAAAATTGAGTGATGAGAAAAGAAAATGCGTAGAAGAATCTAGAGAAGGAGTCAGTAATCAAACCTCCAAACAATGAAGCCCCAGGAACAGATGGTTCCACTAGTAAACTCAACCAGACATTTAAAGAATTAATAGCAATTCTTCTCAAGCTGTTCCAAAAAGTTCAACAGGAGGGAACGCTTCCAAATACATTTTATTAGAGAGCATTACTATTCTAATACAAAAGCCTGACACAAGCACCGCAGACAATAAAACTACCAATCATATCTCTGATGAATGTGGATGCATAATTCTTTAACAAAATGCCAGCAAACCAAACTCAATAGCACATTCAAAGAACCATACATTATGACCAAATGTAATTTATTTCTGAGATGAAAAGATAATTCAACACATAAAATAAATTGGTGTGATGTACACCCTTAGCAGAATAGAGGATAATGTCACCTGGTTATCTCAATAGATAAAGAAAAAGCATATAACCACAATTCAGCACTTTTCATGATTAAAGGCCACTGACAAACCAAGAATAGAAGGAAATTACCTCAATATAATAAAGACCATATATGAAAAACCCTCCACTAACTTTACACATAACACTCAAAATTGGGAATACTTTTTTTAAGATCAAGCCTAAAGTAAAGATACCCACTATAGGCTGTACTACCTAACATGATTATTTCAGACCATAGCCAGAGCAATTAGACAAGAAAAAGAAAACAAAAACTATTTAAATTTGAAGAAGTAAAATAATATTTATCAAAGATTATAAGAATATATAGGAATTCAAGATCCTCCGTTAAAAAAATCAGCAATAACAAAAAACCTGTGAGAAACAACCTCAAGAGACTGTGTACAGCACTGCTTTATCTAAACACTGGGTCTTTTGATTAATACCAGTTACTGCTCAGTGATCTTTGTTTTATAATCAAAGAGCTGTAAGATAAAATATTTCCATAAGAACAAGTTTTGAATACATTTCAACGATCTTATCTTCCCAAACATGATAAAATTTTTAGAGAAGCATTCAGTTTGAATGTTAAGCAATACAAACATCTTTTAAAATTTTTCTAAAAAAAGAACAAAGTAAAAAATATTCTTAATGAGTTACTAAAAAAACTAATCATTTAGTTTGCCTTTAAAAAGCCTGTTCATGTGCATGTCAACACTTAAGTATGAATGGAGGAGAGGTTCATGGGCCCTAGCCTTAACAGGTGAATGTTTTGGACCAGGATGGTTCAAAGAGAGATAAGTCATTGCTTTCATTTGTGTAGCCAAAGGCTACAAGAGACTTTTCCAATCAAATGGTCACACGGATGGCCCTGGTCAAACTTCTGTACTTGACACAACAAACCTAAAAGTCTTTAATTTTCAAAAAAAATATGTTAGGGATGAGGCAAGGTTGATGCGGATGAGAGGGCTTAGGGAAGAAGATAAGCAACATATATCAAGATGTGTGTGTGTGTGTGTGTGTGCGTGTGTGCGTGTGTGCGTGTGTGTGTGTGTGTGTGTGTGTGTGAGAGAGAGAGAGAGAGAGAGAGAGAGAAAGAGAGAGAGAGAGAGACTATCAAAATTTAAAAAAAAAATAAGTAAATCAATGATTTCAAGGAAGTTTTAGCACAAGGACTGATGGAATCTCTTGCAGCTTTTATCATAGTTGGAACCTTGGAACCACACTTCTAGCACTGGACAAAGGAAGTAACTTCTTAGACCTTATGGGCAAATCAAAGATGATTATAGCTTAATCGTATATTTACTTTCATTTGATAGCATACTATAAAGAGGAGGAAATGAGTCTCCACTGAGTAAGTGCAATCAAGACCAATCCTTCATTTGCTCCAACAGCCACATCATAGTGACATCTAGTAGAAAAAAAGTCTTCTGCAATGCAGTAATAACTTCACCTCTTACATGACTCAACTCCTAGATGGTATATGACTCACTTCCTTCAAGAAGAAGAGAGTAGTGGCCCATGCAAACATGAAGAATCAGAGCAGAGAGTCATAAGAAGCTGACCCGTTCCTGCTGAGGAACCAGCACAATGTGGTCCACTGTGGCAGATTTCTACTTCACACATTTTAAATTTTCTAAAAGTTGGTGGACTACTTGTTGCCGCCTAAATAAAAGTTCATTATATAGCCACAATTTTCTCCTGGAAGAAAAATATAGATATTTGATTTTTCTATAATATTTATATATTTATAATTTCATTATAAATGGTAACATCAAATGACAGGATGATTTTTGTTATTTCTAAAACCAGGTTGATTTCTACTTCTTACTTTCCATAGAATTAAGCTTGCATATACTATAAACACAAACTGAATAATAAATATACATTGACTTTCTTTAAAGTTAGAGCACATTCTTGGACTTCAAAGTGCAAAATCAGAGCTCATTGATTTTTTTCTGATTTTTTGTGATATAAAAATTTAAATTCTAAGTTGGAAGAAAATAAGGTTTGCCCTGGCTTTGTCTTATAGAACTTTATAATCTCACCACTTTATAGGACTTTTTATTTACTATATTCAATGCTGGAAGGGGAAAACTACCTGGTTGTATTACAGAATTTAAGAAGTAGATTATAATCAACACTAACTTTGCCAGAAATGAAGTATAAATTATCTTTTTTTTTGTGATTTTTGGTTTTGTTTGTTTGATTAGTTGGCTGGTTGGTTTTTCAAGACAGGGTTTTTTTGTGTAACTTTAGAGCCTGTCTTGGAACTTGCTCTGTAAACCAGGTTGGTCTCAAACTCACAGAGATATGGTGGGGGACAATGGTCTGTATTCTGTCAATTATATTTTAAATAAATGCTGATTTGCTAGTAGCCAAACAGGAAGTATAGCGGGACAACCAGACAAGAAGTAGAGGCAGGTCAAAGAGAACAGGAGAATTCTGGGAAGAGGAAAGCTTTGTCTGCTGTCCTGATCCAGCCACAGAAGAAGCAACGTGTGACTGCCTCACTGAATAAGGTACTGAGCCATGTGGCTAGCATAGACAAGAATAATGGGCTAATATAAGTTATAAGAGTTAATAAGAATCCTGAGCTAATGGGCCAATCAGTTTATAACTAATGTAGACCTCTGTGTGATTTCTTTGGGACTTAATGACTGTGGGAAGCAGGCAGGACAGAAAACTCAGACAATAGAGATACACCTGCCTCAGCCTCCATACTGCTGGAAATAAGTTGTACGCCACCAGCACCTGGCATAATTTATCACTTTACAAGTATTAAAAACTAAATAGGAGATGGGCACTAGAAAATTTTATTCTATTCTGTCATGGAATTTCACTGGACCTGAGAATAAATAACATTTTCTATCAAATTACTAAAATTAAAACTACTCATGTAGTCAAGTCACACTATATTTTAATTTGGGAGAAAACACTGATAGATATTCCCCTTCACATTATATAGTTGTTCACTGGACTCCTTAGATATTGGACCATTTCTACAAAATCAAGTTTGAATAAAATAATTCACATGTCCTTTGGAGATTAATGAGTATCATGGACAGTTTGTTTCTGGGCATATGTTAACATTACATAACATATTCTGAACTCCTTTCATTTAATTTAGACCTTAGACATATTCATTTGATCATTTTTTTCTCATGGCACATATTTGTGGAACATTGTTAAGAACATTTTATGATTCTACTTTCTATATTTGAATTGGGAGCTTTATTTATTTCTTAAAACTACGGTGAAGACTTTGGGAGGATATAGCTATATATTTTTGCAACGGCAGTTTCTATAAGACTTCCAAGAGGATCTGCTTGTAAAGCAGCCTAAGATTTCTTAGCAATACCCAAAGGAATCGTTGGTGAGAAACACATCAGTGGCACTTATCACCCAGGTGAGCAGTAACTCCCAGGCTAGAAGGCAAGCGGAACCAGGGGAGGAACTTATTTGCCCTTCTTCTTACATTTCAATGGCACAAAAAGAAGCAGCTGAAGAGAAGGATTGGTGAAAGGATGAATGAGTTTATCGCGCTTGCAATTTTCTCATACAAGCTTTGTAATCATGAGCTCAATCACTTTCTAGTTCGGCTTTCAGTTATCAAAATCTAGTCTGCCATCAGAGAAACTGGACGGAATTCTTCCACAAGTGAACCCGGTCCGTTTTCTTTGTAGCATGTATCATTCTTTAAAAGGATCTCACATACTCATTTACATCTATGGTTATTTTGTTCCTCCTACTGAAGAGAAAAGACCCTCACAAGGATTGCTCTAGAGATCCTTTATAATGGCCAAAACCAATGTTCAGTGACTGCTTTCTGCGTGCATGACGTCAGTGAAAATTTATACTTTTAGCCAGCTTTTCCATTTATACCTGTGCAGGCAAAAATCTCTGAAGGCAATGGTTGTCTGAGGCTAAGAGCAAAGAAGATAATAAAAGGTGACATATATTAAATGAATATATTTCATGGCTTCTTATTCCAGACATTCAACATCAAATGGGATCTCTCCCTCTGTGAGCACCTTAGACCTGGTTGTTTATGAATTACCAATGTACTATTCACAGTTCCTGTGGTTGAGCAGGGCAAGATCCAAGCAAAAACAGACTCGGGCTCAAGGGAAAAACCTGTGCATCCTTTATGTGATGGTGAGAGAAACAAACTTGAATATCACTCATGCAGGTTTGTTACTCTTGACCTAAGCACTTTCCAGATGCTCTGCTTCCTGTCCCCACCACAATGGAATTAGAAGATGCGAAGATTTACATTACAGCAGGCCCTCGTAGAGAGCTTCTTTGTGTTTGACAACTTTACTTCTATTTTATCTGCCTTTCTCATTAGACTATGTCCTTTAGGAGAGACACACTTTCTCAGAATATGTTTTGGGTCATAAGCAGCCATTAGACGAGCATAACTTATTTTATTATGAAATAACTAACAACAATTAGAAACAATAAGAAAACTGAGAGCATTCTATATATATATATATATATATATATATATATATATATATATATATATATATATATGTATATATATACAGCTTTTGGATATGTTTCCCAAAGTGACTTCAGAACAATAAAGGGGCAATATCCCCAGGGTGTTGGAGAACATATTGAGTTAGAGGGAATTAAAGTGTATGTTGGAGTTCAGGGGGAAAAAACCCACCTGTACTATACATTCCCATGGTGAAAGCAAATCATCATGAATAACAACACAGTTACTTTCTTTGATTATTCCTTAGTTTTCATTGTTTGGGAATAAAATTTATCAATCAAGAATAAAATAAAGCAAACATTGAAAATTATGCTCAAATCTGGCTTTTTATATTGATTCAAATCAAAATTTTAAGGGCCAAATCCAGATTTTATGTAGGTCAGTGACATGGCAACCAATGTGATGTGCCATGAACTAGGGAAGGCGCTTGAGCAAGATTAGGAAAGAGACAAAAAAGAAGAGACCATGCCTTTGGGTTTGGCATATGCTCCATGGTAGATCAGCACAAACATACTAAACAAAATTTATGCCCACAGTAAATCATAAATTTCTGTTTTAAAGGTTAAAAAAAAAACCAGGTGCACTGCATTCAAGTGGGGATTAAATGGTATATACTTGATTTTTAATGCAGAAAGGACTTGTGTAGCTAAGAGGTAAAATAAGGAAGATGGTGACGTGACAGAGCAATGGTGCTCAGCCCATCTGAAATTCAAGAGCAAGGATCTCAATGATACGCAAATTGAAATTAAGAAATTGCTGACCTGCTTTTAAAAACTGATTAGCAATCAAGGCAATATTTCACTCCTATGGCTGGTGTATTTAAGAGATCTGGCTGCTCTTCCAGAGGACCTGGATCCAATTCCTTGCAACCAAATGGGGGCTCACAGCAATCCGCATTTCATTTCCAGGAAATCCAAAGCCTTATTGTGACCTCTAAAGGTTTCTAAAGGCACACATGGTGCACAGGCACACATGCAAAAAACACCCATATACAGAAAATAAATAAATTAACCAAAATAATACTTAATTCCTTACTTTAAAAGAGGTTTTTGGGTTTCTCCTGAATGCAGCACCTTTATCATATTAACCAGAATCATGCTGAACAGCAATCCTCTCTTCTTCACAATATTTACATTCATGCTTAAACATTTCTCCTGCCTGAACCTCAGAATACATTGGGGAAGAGAAATAAAGCTCCAGGGCTTCTCTGTGCTCTCTCACACTGTGGATTTGTTTAACATATATAACTGTGTATCATATAACGGCATTGTGGTCAGTATCAGATCCAAAAAACAATGTTATCTCTCATTTAGTGAGAACAGCCATATCAGTGACTTCATAGCCACTTTAATTTGCTTTAGTATACTTTTTGATGTTTGTACAAGGACTAAATTATTGAATGACAGTTTAAAACTATATTGACATCATTGATAGATATAACATAGTATATGTACATCCATGTATCGATATAATATAATTTATATTTATTTATAATTTTAAAAATTAAAAGCAAGTTTTCTTTAGATTTTTTGTTTTTACTTTTGACACAAAGTTTGTCATCTGAGAATAAAATAAAGCAAAATATTGAAATCATTACTGAATAGGGCACATTGTGATTCAATCTGGATTTAGATATTGATTCAAATCAAAATTTTAAAGGTCAAATGTTCAAAAAGTCTTTAAAACAGTTTATAACTTGTAGGTTTTTTATTAGAAGTCAAGTTGAGTGACTGATATTTACACATCTGATCAATAAACCAAAGGTTCCTTTTATAACCACTGTCATTTAATATTATTAAGCATATAAAAATGACTAATCCCTGAACTCCCTTTTATATTACAGTGAAGTATTGGCATTTTCAAGTCTTAATTAAAATTATATTGTATAACACAACTGACCTTAATATAGTAATAAGAACCTTTAACAGAACATGAAACTAGAATTTTGTAGAAGAGAATGTTTATAAGAGCCCTTGTTGGATTAAAAAAAGTATTGTTTTCAACAAACTAGTAATGGCATTGCTTTAAAATGTAGTTTAATTTAAGGTGAAATGATTGAGTGCTGTCAACGCAATTTGTATTATGTCACAGAAATTAAATACAGCTATGGACTTGACTCTCGCCTTGTTGCAGACTCAAATTCCGCCAACAGTACTAACCGAGCACCTTCAATGTGGCAGTCAATCAGAATGCACTAAAAAAACGACAGCTATTCTCCCTTGCCTCCATGAGATAATATAGGGAGGGCAAACAATTAAACAAGTAATTAAAATCCAACATGACGTGTGCTGTAACAACAGGAACAGGTATAAAGACTATGAACAAAGCTCCATGAAGTCAGACATTTTCAAAACTGAGGTTCAACACTAGCAAAAGCAAGGCATGCGGCATGTCCCTTCTAGCAAAGAGATAAGAACAGCGTATTGAAGGAAATGAAAACAATTCCTCATAACAGAACAAAAAGCACAAAGATTCCAGTAGCAGTAATGATGAGCAAAGTCTAGATTTTAGGAGCATTTGCAAGTAGTGTGAAGAGATTTGCAATTTTACCTACAGGCAACAAGAAGTCACTAAAAAAAATTAAAGGCAGGATGTTGCATGCATCATCAGGACTCATGTAATCCAGATCCTAACAGAAATGCATCCAACTTTAATTTTCTCAAGAAACCACTAAAATACAAATTATTAGTATTGTCATGTTTCAGAGAAAATTGAGACCTAGAGAAGTTAAGTAACTTGCTAAAAAGCTAATTAGCAAACAACATGGGGTAGAATTGGGGTTCAAAGCCAGGCATTCTTTCTCTGGGGATGAAGAAAGGCAGAGATTTCAAACACATCTGAATGATTTGCAGATTAATTAAAACCAGTTGTTAAAGGAAAAAAAGAAGCTTGAAGCATAGAATCTATGGTAAGCACTGAGGAGGCACTCAATTAAAATGGGAGAAATAAAAAGAACGGTTGTGGTTTTATTTTTGAAGAATAGTGTGTTTACATGTGTTTGTGCATTAAGAGCTTGTGAGGAATTTGGTTAATACAGATTTGCCTATTTTGAGTTGATTTACAAAGCACTTGTAAGACACCAGTTAGAAAGATCTAAATAAGTCTGAACATTGCAGAAGAGTTCTGCTCTGTAGCTGTGGCACCTCAAATTAAAGTAGATTGATTGAAGTCACTGGAATATCTAACAGTTTCCAGAATAATTGAGTACATACAGAAGAACTGATGTCACAGAACTATTAGCAACAGATGGAAATTTGGGGAAGTGCAGTCGATAATTTCTCATTAAAAAGTCTATAATAAGAAGTCAAAGGGCAGAATGTAGCAGGCAGGTATATAGCACTTTTGCTGAAAGGCATTGACTTCTTTCTTGAGACTTCAGCTTGAACAGAAGCAGGACCAAAGCTTGGCAGCTTGCCCACACTTTGCATCTCTCTTCTTTGACTCCTGCTTGACTCTGCATAAGAATGTTAATCCCTCCAGGAGCGTCTGCCTACCTAGCATAAGTCATCTTCCTCCAAAGCTGAAGGCACAAAAAGATGACTGGCCTAAACCTATAGTTGCCTAGGATACCAGGGAGAAGAAAGCCACATAGTATGCTCTTCCTCCCCTGCAGAAGAGAGCAATTAGGCATGAATGCAAAGCTGTGCCCTCCCCCCCCAGAACAAAAGGAATGATCTTGTAGGAAATAAACTGGTTCATTCCAGTGACGATGGTGGTTTAATAAAATAATATATTAGGCCATCTTGCAGGAGTTAAGCCAAGACGAGGGCAAGCTGAGCCACACCTTGACAAGAACCACTTAATTTGCTTACTTCGTGCCCTTGTTCCCAATTTTTCTACTATTTAAACCCAAGGCTCATGCCAGCACCTATTGGATAAACTCAAGGTTCCTGGGCCCCCTTTATGTGTTCCTTTTCCCAGAATGCTTAACTCCACATGCTTAGTGCCCAGTGCTTAACTCCTCTCTTCTGCGCTTCATTACTATGCTTCTCTGAGCTATAGGGTGGAATTCACCACTGAATGTAAATGGTTGAAACTGTCAGAGCTACTATAAAACACAGGTTACAGAAGGATTTCATCAACTTTAACATGAGGGACTGAAATAGATCCCTCTGCTACTGTACCTTCACAGTTCAGAGATCATCTTTTGCTATGTGGTGAGTTCAAGGTCTGCCTGATTTACACAAAACTCTGTCTTAAAGCAAAAAGCCCCACAATCAAAAGAATAAACAACTAGAATAAAAAGTCTTCAAGTGGAAACATCAAGTCTTGCCCCTCAGACTTTTAATAGACTGTTTTGAGTGAGATGCAAGCAGTAGCTATAGGGACAGAACTCACTAACCGAGATACTGGAGCCTGAACATAAAAAAGAAGCTAGAGGATTCAGTTATGCATAGCAGGCTTGTGCTGCCTACTGCCCAACAAAGAAGAATGTTCAAAGGTTAAAAAGAACAGGACTTACAGATTTTAAAAAATGGTCTGATTAGGGGATAACATTTGTGATCACAGGCATCAAGATCATAGAGCTCTAAATTAATGAGGTCACCATGGGAACAAGTCAAAGAAAAGGCAACGAAGTATTATGCTGGGGAGCACTTTCCAACATTAACAGCTTGGAGAGAAAAGGAGGAACTATTGAGGATGAGCAAAAATAAGTGCTAATTTGTGGGAGGAAAATCAAGAGAGGTGTCCTTATGGGACTTCATCATGGAGGAAAAATCAAGAGCACCAGATTCTCCTGATCGGTCAGGTAAGATTAAATGTGTGTGTGTGTGTGTGTATACATACACACAAAACACACACTCATGTGCACATTTACAAAAATAATTAAAGAAAAAGAGACCATGAATTTAAAACAGAGCAGGTGGTTGTATAAGGGAGAGTTTGAAGGGAGGAAAAGGAAGGAGAAAGATGTCATTACACTATAATCTCAAAGAACAACAACAAAACACATCTAAAAGAAAGATACAGATTGATCATTGGTCATTGGTTTAGCACCACTGTGTCATTAATGACCTTGAGAAAGCATCATAGAATTAATAATGCCCTTAACAAGGGCCCATTCTGTCAAGTGCTGAGGACAAAGACCTGGGGAAGATTTAAGAGAGAATGAGAGGAAAGGGACAAATGGTCGTGAGTATCCACAGAGGCAGAGATTTGGCTGCAATGGAAGGCAACTGGAAATATAGGTCTGTAGCTTTGACTAAGCAGCAGCTAGAGATCTAAGAGATTGTAAATGGAATTGAAATGCCTAAAGATAAAGCCATGACAGTAGCACTGCTCCTTTCCAAGGGACTCAATGTCAGAAGAGGGAAGGGATCTTAAAAACAGCTTGATAATTGCCACCACAGGAAAAAAAAAATGAGTGTTACATAAACCCATATAAGAGGGTATTTATACTAAACGGAACAAAGAATGCCATCTTACAGTAACTGACATATTGAGTGGGTGCTGACAGATAACACAAAGCTATTCAGACAAGAAAAGGACAAAAGAGAGAAAAAATTGAATTAATCCGAGAACGGGGTATTGTGACAATTAAAGGCTTGGGGATCTGAACTGCAACAGCTGGATGATGTGGAAGTAGGCAATCCTTGGATGCAGGTGAGGCCAATTCAAAGTATGGGCCATTGACAAGAGAAGTCTAACACAAGGGGACTATAATGCAAAAGTAAAACTGTTTTGTAAGTGCCAAATGAGATTGATGGATAGATAGGTAGTCATAAAGTTGGTTCAAGATTACATATGCATTTTCAAACCTGACTCAGTGGTGAGACTTCAAGTTCATCTCTCCTTTCCATGCTTCGATTTTATCTGGCTTGATCTTACATGCATCTTGTGCAAACAGTGAGAAGTGAGTTTATATATGCAGCTACCTTGCTGTGTCTAGGAAACAGGGTTTTCTTGTAGTCAGCCACCACCTGTAGTTCTTACCATCTTTCTGCTTCTTTTTCATAAATTATATCTGAGCTTTGGGGGGAGGGGTATGGGAAGCTGATGGAATTTAACAGCTGCTGGGAGAATAGGTGTCAGTTTTCCTGAAGGCTACGGCTCCTGGTAGGTTGACTAGGCTCAAATAGAAGGCCCCACATCTGAGAGATTGTAGGCAGCATAGATTGGACTTGATGGGCAGAGAGAAGATAAAGTTGGGTGGGCAGGGAAAGGTGTGTGTGGATCTAGGAGGAGCTGGGGAGGAGTGAGCATGTTTTAAAGACATTGTAGAAAATTCTTAAACAACATATTAAAAAACAAGAAAAAAATGACTCAGCAGATGGGGAAATGGAATACTCGATGAATTGAGACAAGTGTAAAGCGATGGGCTGCCATGTTTGGAACAGTCCACCTAAAGGTGCTAGTCGAAAATGTCAGAATGCAGTATCGGTGGAAAATAAAATTTCCAGCCAAATTCACATTGTAAAAGTATGGAATCGCGATCTTGGTTAACACTTTAAAATGGTGTTCAAATCCGGATGCTTCCCACAGTCTTCCCAGTATTGTGTGATTCTTCAACTAGTTGCTATGACTACATGGGGCTTTGCATTCCCAGAACAGTCCAATAACCCTCACTTGAGTACCTTTACTCTCAGTGGCTTAGAATGTGTTCTCCAGCTGGCTTATTTGATTCATCGTGTCAGGACCAAGCTTCATTGTTGCCACTCTAGAATGTCTTCCTTACTCCATACAACCTAAGCAACAGATCTTTCAATGGCATGACTACATCTTACTTCTCTGGAAAAGATTTCTGTCATCACTGGGCTACTTTGATTTGTTAATGGCACTAGTTTCCAAACTAGTTCACCTGTTGAACTAGGATGCAAGCTCTACCAAAGTAGAATTCCTGCCTTCCCTTTGGAATTTCGGGCCAAGAACAGTGCATGCAAAGGGTCTATCAGTTGTCTCATTGAATGAATGAACAAAGAAAAACAGGCTTTTCTCAAAGGAAATGTTTATTGTTTTTACTTTATTATATTAAAAGGAGCATATGCTTTTGCATTCATGGAGAATTGTTGGTAGAAGGAATTTTTACAGTCATAAATTCAATGCAGTACTTACTTTGGGTTCCAAGAAATAGGACATAAGTAAAAAATAATGCTAAAAATTTATGAACTTTAACTGAAAATCCAGTTTTAGAATGTTGCTCCTTAAAATATCAGTTTGACAATTTTCAGATTAGTACATATATGCTTACAAGTAAACAAAAGTGTTTGCTTTTTTGTCCGCTGTATGTATATATATGTATGCATATCCCTATGTGTATCCATATGCACATGTGTATGTGTTTGTTTGTGGTGCATAAGTCAAACTTAGAGCATTTGTTTTTTCTGGGCAAGGTACCTAACACCAGTATCTGAATATGTAGCTTCCCAGGATCCCCATTGTATTAGGCAAGCACTGGGCAACATACAGCTAAAATGTTGTCATTTGATTGTAGAATTTCACTAAACATACCGAGCAGTCTTTTGAGTTCTGACCAGCAGCAGCAGAGTGGGAAGTAGAAGGGACACAGACTTTAGCCATTTATTTTCCTGCTTCCTGTTTAAGAATTTCATGAAGAGCCGGGCGGTGGTGGCACACGCCTTTAATCCCAGCACTCGGGAGGCAGAGGCAGGCGGATCTCTGTGAGTTCGAGGCCAGCCTGGTCTACAAGAGCTAGTTCCAGGACAGGCTCCAAAGCTGCAGAGAAACCCTGTCTCAAAAAAAAAAAAAAAAAAAAAAACCCAAAAAAACAAAAAAAGAATTTCATGAAGCAGGGCAGTGGTGGCACACACCTTTAATCCCAGCACTTGGGAGGCAGGTACAGGAAGATCTCTATGAATTCAAGGCCAGCCTGTTCTATAAGAGCTAGTTCCAGGATAGGCACCAAAGCTGCAGAGAAACCCTGTCTTGGGAAAAAAAAAGAATTGCATGGAAGGGTGACTGAACTGGAACCTATGTCCATCTTTGCACGTGGAGGGTGGAAGGCCATATTGACAATAGGAAAAACCATGGAAAACCGTGAAACCATGAAGGCTGATCTCAAGGAATGGCCATGAGCACCTGTACCACGTGCATGAAGCGATTATGAGAGGAGGCTCTGGTTTAAGTTGCCACAGCAACTTAAACAAACCAGAGCAACTTAAACAAACAATTTGTGTAGATGGTGTCTGCTACCATCTACACAAATTCATGCATTAGATAAGGGAAGTTATAAAAATTATAACTCTGTGAGGAGAAGTTCTAAAGAATCATTTGTTTGGTTCCAAGCCATCAGGCAACTACTTTATTGCAAATCACACTTTAAAACTTCCATTTCTCTTCTGACCTGTAGCAGAATAGTTAATGACAGCTTCTAAAAGCAGGATATTCCATCTGTAATGCTGTTTTTATAACTTTTTCCTTCTTTTTAGCTATGCAACCATAAAGCTATTAAAGAAATCACAAAGTAAATGGATATGTATTCTCTTGCTTTGCACACAAATAGTGTCTCTTTATTTTGTATGCATTTATGCTTTTCCCAAAGGTAAGTGTATGTTCAGAAAGCAATGTGACACAGAATGAACTTTAAATAAACAGCTTGACAATTAAATAACAACTCAGAAATTAAGTGAATAGAATACAAGTTGGTGAAGGGAGAAGAGGGTTTTTGTTTTGTTTTGTTTTGTTTTAGATACAAACATTCTATTTAGAAGCAGAATGCTGCTTCCCCAAGTCTTTATTAGAATTGCTCTCTGGGACATTTACAACCATGTCTATACAAACAGCAGCTGGAATGTGTGCCTATTTATAGGAACTCTACAGAATGGAAGAGGCAGGAATGACTTTGCATAAGGTAATCATCTCTGCAGGTCATAGAGCCCACCAGGGCAAGGTTCAGAGATTTCGTGAACGACATTCTGTCTGTGTCAATAAAGGATCTACATCAACACCTGTCATTGTCCTTTGGTGGTCTTTAGATGTATGAATTGACCTGTTCAAACTCTTACTAACACCTGTAGGAAGTACTGTACTCCCATTACACAACATTTCACAGTCCTCTGATTCATCAACTGCTTTAGAGCATCAGTTAAAGACTACAATTATGAGAAGGCATTCTAATAGCTATTCTGTAGGTGGAGAGGACTGTGGTTGTGTAGATGGAAGTGACTTCCTTTAATCTCAACAGTCTCTTAACAATAGGTTTAGGTCAACCGAAGCAGGCAGGGTACAGATTTGTATTTTTTTTTCTTACTGACACACATCAAGCGCAGATTTCTCAAGCTGTGAAATATATTAAGTTCACAAGGCTTTAACAAAGGGTTACCAAGGCACAAGAACCTGCTGTGATTCAAACTACTTTCAGATGTCCTTTTAATTATATTAAATGAAAGTTTGGGTTGGTTTTGATGCTTATGGGCAAACAAGGAAATCTATTGAAAGAACTGCTAAAAAGTACTCCCTGTTGCTGTGGTTAATATACTATGCTGTATGCACACTGCTAGCCAATTTATTCTAGCCACTTTAACAAGGACATCCAGTCTGACAGGGCACATAGGATAGTATCACAAGGAAAGCACAAATCATTAGAGACCTAAGAAAGTTGTTTGACATGCACCGCAGAGCTCTTTGTCACACAGCCAATTAAGTGACCAAACAAGGAACTTGAAAATACTCATTAATTTCTTCCTAGCAATATAAATGGAACATAGACGCCTTCTTGTCTCATTCACCGAAGGCACCCAAGTAAAACTGGCATAATTCAATTTGCACTTTGTCAAAGGTGCAAGTAGCAACTTCAGTTCACAGGAAGTCTGTATCGGTGACAAAAAATTAAAAAGGATGGGCAAAATGTCTTCAGATATTTTACTAGGGTAGAGATTGCTGGAATTTGTCGGGGAATGCTGGTAACACTTTTCTGCTTAAAAGTTGCGATCATCATTGTAGAGCGGGTTCAGCAACACTTGACCATCACTTCTTCCATGGGATGGGACTGGAGAGTTGGCTCAGCACCACAGAGCACAGCTTTCTTACAGAGGACTAAAGCTCCATTCCTGGTGCCATGCCAAGCGACCCACAACCACCTCTAACTCTAGCTCCAGGAACATTCAATGCCTCTGACCTCTAAGGGAACCTGCACTCGTATATTCATGCTCACACGGACATACATGTAAATAGAAATAAATTAAAGTAAAAAGAACTTTGGGTGATTTCAAGATGGCAGACTCTCCTGTTTTAGTTGTACTCCTGCCCTGAAGGTTGTTCCTTAAGTTGTTGCCAGAGTTTCTCCCACTCTTTGACCTCTTATAGAATAGGGAGCTGGGATGCAGGGCCAGATTGTTTTCTTTTTTTTTTTTTTTTTTTTTTGGTTTTTCGAGACAGGGTTTCTCTGTGGCTTTGGAGCCTGTCCTGGAACTAGCTCTTGTAGACCAGGCTGGTCTCGAACTCACAGAGATCCGCCTGCCTCTGCCTCCCGAGTGCTGGGATTAAAGGCGTGCGCCACCACCGCCCGGCCAGATTGTTTTCTAATCATGCTGTAATTCTGGAATTAATCTTCCAAGGGAGAAGCTATTCTAAAGAGAAATACTTGTGCTCTCTGGCTATTGAAGACCCTAAGATATGAAAATTTCCTCGAGAATCCAGGTGAGGTGAGGAAAGGTAGAAGCCCAAATGTGAAGCAGCAGAGAAAGAGATTTCATGGAATTCTGAGAACTGATTAGAGCACATTGCAGGAAACACAAGAGATGATCGGTCAGGGATGCATGGAGACAGAAGCTGACAGGGACCGCTTAGTTATCCATGTTTCTTATACTTTATTTAATCTTAAAACTCAAGCTGAAGCAAGTGGATTTGATGGTCACCGGATGCCTTGATTTGTTTCTCATTCAGATGTGACCACCATAAATGAATCCATCTCTGCTTTTCACTAAAAATTGTCTCCTTAGTTGGCATGTTGAGGATGGTTGCCCAAGCCTACTATGTAGGACTGCCAAAATCCAGGCTTTGGTCTTTAAAAGAAAATCACTCTTGATTTTACCTAGTACAGTGACTTGAAATCTTATTAGTTAACAGTAAGAAATGATAATCTCCTCAAACTAAATTCCAAGCTTATGCCATGTGTATTCCATATCTATTAAACTCAAAAACTTAACATGCCTCACGGCAGGTCCTCTACTTGTCCTTCTAATCACAAATAGAACATTTCAATAAATGGTGACATCATCCTTCTAGCTGCTGGACCTCTCAGCAACTTTCTGTTATTTCAAGTCTTCTTTCTCTGGCATTTTACTCTTTCACCAAGTTCTGTTTTCCAATCTTTTAAAGTATTAAAAATTTGAATGATGACCTCAGCATCCAGCACAAATACGCCCATCAAAGTGACTGTCTATTCTTGGATGCCCACACCATTCAGTCCTTACTACTCAGGCTGAAGAACGTGGTGTCACTCCTCGGCAACCTTCAGTGGTACACTGGATCTTGATAGTGACTGAAATCTCTATGAAGTGTACTTTTATTGCTCTATAAGCAAAGCATGGCTACATGAAGGAGAATGTACTACCTCTGAGACACAAAGAACAGCAATGAAAAGGGAACAAAGCATATTTATTAACTAAGAAAGTGTTCTTCCTTTAAAGCAGAAAAACGGAATGACAAAAACAGCTGTAATTCTTACTTGTTCCTTCTGAGGAAGAGAACAATGTTAGCAAACATTATTAATTGAAGGGTGGTGATTTAAAGTTGAAAAATATAAACAAAATCTTGTATACATTTATGACTCATAAAGACACTTGTTCTTTTCTTTTGTTTTTCTTTTTGGTTTTTCCAGACAGAGTTTCTTTGTAGCTTTAGAGCCTGTTCTGGAACTAGCTGTTGTATTCTAGGCTGGCCTCAAACTCACAGAGATCCGCTAGGCTCTGCCTGCCTCCCAAGTGCTGAGATTAAAGACATGAGCCACCACCGCCTGGCTGGCACTTGTTCTTAAGCTATTTGTATTTATTTATTTATTTATCTATTTATTTATTTATTTATTTATTTATTCATTTATTTATGCTGTATTTCCAAATTCTTATTAAAATCACACGAATCTCTGTGGAAGCCTATGGTCTTTTGCTGGTTCATGGATCACTTTACCCAATGCTGAGGTATCTCATCCATGATCAGAATCATGAAGTCTGGAGTTCACGCATATAGGATAGACTGACAGAAACCCAGTGTGGAGCATCATCAGTCTGACAGCTCCTCTAAACGCTTTTTCTTTTCTTAAAATTCCATTTGTATATCAAGGTCCCCTTTGAAAATGAACAAACCTCCAAATCAAATTCTGTCTGTGTACAAACTTAATATAAGAGCACACAGCCACAGTACAGGTTTACGTGGTGTGGGTTCTTGTACATGTGGGAGAAAAAGAAAGGGGGTTGCTTTATTCTGCTCTCTCTCTGTAATATAAGACACACACACACACACACACACACACCAATGAATATAAACCTATTGGCAGACCCTGCCTCCTACCACATAGTAGTAAGTAAAGTCAGAGACTGCAGTATCGTTGGAGTCAATGCATGCAAGCTTTCAAATCAGCTTCGCGTTTCCACATCCCTTCAGTCATTGACCTCCATGATCATTTGGATCAACTAACGTTTTGTGGGTCTCCATTTTTCACTTTACACACAATGAGTTGTAAGAATTGTTATACAACATTCTTATGAATATTAAGTAAGAATGCAATCTCGTGCCTGTGATCTCAGGCAGGATCCACGAACATGAGACAGGAGGCGCTCACGTGAATAGCATCCTGTTTTACACAGGGAGAGCATCTCTGGGGTCAAACATAAATAACAGAGAACACATAGTGTTCTGCACAATAGTCACATAGCTGCCCCGGTAAATGTTCTTATTATTTACTTTATTTTCTATTATGGTGTTTTGCCTGCATGTATGTCCGTGGAATACATTCATTCACTGTTGGAGTAGCTCAGAAGAGGGCATTGGGTCCCCTCATCCTGGAACTACAGGCAGCTGTGAACGGCCATGTACACACTGGGCATCAAACCCAGGTCCCTTGTTGTTAACCTCTGAGCCATCTCTCCAGCCCAAATATTCTTATTCGTAATAAGAAATCATTGTTATCTTCACCTTGGCATGGAAGAAAACAAGGGACACATCAGAAAAGCAGAGCTGTCGGTGTTAGTTCTGTGACCCTGGCCAGTCTTTCAGTTCCTTTTGCCTCTCTCGAGCCCCCTCATCTTAAGGCCCTTCTGGTAACATTCCAATCTAATAGTTGTTTTATTATGTTTCTAAGGCAGTCCGGACGCCCCTGTCATAAAATTTATAATTCCCTTCATAAATAAAAACAACGCTCTATTACTAGCTATATCTCAGCCTTTTTCCTTGTTATTTTGAGACAAGGTCTCACTAAACTACCCAGGCTAGTATTGAAGTCACTCGGGGGCTCACGATATTCTCCAACCTGAATTCCATAAATCATAGGGGTCCAGGCCTGCATCACCAAGCCAAATTTCAAACAATAATATACTCAGGACAAATTAATGTCCTTTTACTATAATAAATATAATTTTTATATTTTAGTAATCAATAAAGATGTATTATAATAAAAGTCACAGATGAATAAATAAATAAAAGTAAATTGCCTTATGTTTTTAAAACCTTAGCATGCAAATGTACTATTTATGGGATTCATGTATTATTTTAAAACCCACCCAGGTTAAACTGTTCACATATAAACCATTTATGACGGATAAGCTGGTAGGTCTGATTTTGTAGGTGCTTTTGTTTTTGTAATAGAACAAAAGGTGTAAAATAAAAAAACATAAAACATGGATTTTTAACATTCATAAAATCGACTCCCACTCATAAAATGATGAACGGAAGGTAAATGGATTCAGGGAGCAAAACTCATCCCTGGAGGAATCTTGTCTGATGTAAAAGGAAAGGCCACATTTTGTAGACACCCATAATGATAAGCAATGAGGTCAGTATGAATGCTGAAAGCCTTTCAAGTACATCAGGCTCCTGCCTCAGAGAGGGCCCCAGGTATGATCTGAGCCTATAAACAATGGGAAAGATAAAACTGCTCTTCTCGAGTCGGTCAGGGGTGTTTTTCCAGCACCTTTGACCGCAGAGCTTCACGGAATTGCAGTCTACACTAACATGATCAGAAGGAGTGCCTGTATTATTGAGCAGAACATTTCTGCATCACCAGTAGCCTCTGTTTGTATTGTGTCGAGTCAGATAGTTAGTCAATACCTGAAACATTTATTCGCAGCTAGTCAATTATAACACTAGGAGGCCAGCTGTTGAATAAACTGTGCTATTAATTTTCCATTGGAGATTCATGTTTGAATGACCATGCATTTCGGAGATTTAAATGCTGGAAGGCTTATTATCCTGAAAGCAACATTAAGAGGATAGCATAGATTACAACTGAAAACAATCCTGGCAGGGCTGCCACATGCTATGCTCCCCACCTTCCAGTGATGGACGTCCTTCCTCTACCTATCATAGTGTGCTTCCCTAAATGATGTTTTACTAAAACCTTAGACAATAAGCCTTAATATTTTCTTATTCACAGAAATTCCTTACTTCATAAAGGTAATGCAAATACAAAAGATAATCTCCCTAATATTCAATGTCAAATTAGTTATTTTTTTCCTTTCAAATGATTCCCACACAATGCTGTTATTTCCCCATCCTAAGGCCTTCAGACTCAAAATGCAATTTATAAGACAGGACGACAATTTATTTCTATTCTATGTTTTCCTTTAAGAAAGCAACTCAAGCTTGAAATTAATCAAACTAGAGACAAGAGTACCCTACCCTGTACTATGGCACCATGGTATTTAGGTCATCACCAGAGGCAGAAAGCAACTTGTACTTTTTCCACCAATCTTCTGCCAAGGAAAAGGGTCACAGAACTGAAAGAAAAATTCCATGGCCTTTTTTTCTGAAGTAGATTGTATGTCTTCATTTGAGAGACAGTTGCCTGTCTTCAAAAAAGAGAATCAAAGACCCAGAAATGTCGAAAGTCTGAGTGAACAGGCAACGCTATGTCCTCAGTTTACCTGAGGTTGCATTCACAACTCCCTCTGTCCAACACACTCCTCAACTGACCTGCTCCTCTTCAAGCCTAAGCAGAAAAACATATAGCTTTCTCTGCCTCTCTGCGTTTTCTTTTTCAAAGGTTTCCATGCCACATAGAGTTTATCTTTACTAAATTACTCTATTTCTTATGTTATTCTGTCAATTTTTTGTTAAAAGAGGCCTTTCCATTAGGCAAGAGATATGTAAGACAAACAAACAACCAAAAATGTTTCCCACCTTAGAGATGGAAATATGATGGTTAAATTTGCATGTTGGAAAATGAACTAGAATATTGGTAACCCTTGCAACGCATCCTTGAGTGACTGAGAAGACATGGAAAATATCTCATTTACTCAAAGTACACTTGATATTTCTCCAATATGATATTAACTAAAGAAAGATGAACAGAAGTTTAATTATTCAATATTATCTAATTTATGCTAAAAACCCTTTGGCAGAGATTGTAATTTTTTATTTGTTAACACTTTTGAGGAAATGATGGAGTCTGTGTATTTTTAAAATGGGGCAAGAAAAAGTAATTGTGGTCCAATGAAATAAATGACTAAGAAGAGACAGATATCACACTCATTCATTAAAATGTCTACCTCTTCTGCATTTTAAAACCTGAATGATTCTTCCCTAAAGTCATCTCCCCTAAGTTTCTTTTGACATGATTTCAGCAAATTAGTTTTCTAACTATTAATTCAATATCCCAGCTTTATATTAGCCATAAAGTTAGTAGATGTGAGTATTCAGGTCTTTGGAGAAATACAAGTGAACAGACAGATATCTAATATTTATAACAAGTAAAGCCATTAAGAGTATAAGAAGACAAAGTCAATGTTGCCATATTATATGAAAAAGTGGATAAACTGTTAAAATTTTTATTTGGTACTGCCGATCCTCACAAACACTAACTTGGCTCCTGACGTCATTTTTCTCTAAACATAAATGGATTTGCATCAATAGAATGCTGTGATTTGCACACAGAGAACATGAAGCTGACAGGCATAAAATAAAAGCCAGGTGTGGTGACACACACCTTTAATCCCAGCATTCTGGAGGGAGGTAGATGGATCTCTGTGGGTTTGAGGCCAGCCTAGTCTACAAAGTAAACTGCAGGACAGTCAGCACTGTCTTGGAATAGATAGATAGATAGATAGATAGATAGATAGATAGATAGATAGATAGATAGATAGATACTAGGTCTCTACACAAAACACCAGATAGAACACAACCCAGGAAGACAGTCAGCTTGTTGAGTCCCATTCTCTTTTACACTAAACCCCAAGACCACAAGAACTGTGTTGTGAGGAATATAAATTTGCATTTTGAATAAATTATATTTACATATCATCTCAATGAGAGTAATGTGGTGATAATCCTTCTGGAATCCCGAGTTCCACTTTGAAAAAGAACTAAGATTATTTCAAATACCTCATACTGTGTCTTATCTTAAATGACTCTGACTGATAATTCAGAATGAACTAACAATTCAGTGTATGAATAAAATCTATATAGCGACTCTGTGAAAAAACAGGGATTTATATGTTATATCAAACTCAGCTCTTAGATGAAAATGTTCCGTGCCTCAAGATTCACCTTCTCTCTAGTCTGTTTCTCATGCTTGACAGAACTTGGCACCATCAGCTTTCTTTTTAACACATACTCTCTTTCCATTCCCACCCTGCAGGCCCTCCCTGAAGTTCCTTTAGTTCAATATGGCACATTATCGTTTTTCCTCAGACGCCCATACATGCGATCGCCAACAGAGACAATTCAACAACTTAACACATTTATAAAAACACAGAAAGTACCTGGACATAGGCTCTGCAAGAGCGCTCTCTTTTCTGAAGCTGAATCCATTAAGACAGCAGATTAAACACAGAATAGAAAAAACAAGTTAGTGACAGAAGAAAAATAAAAGAAAACATCCACATAAGCACCTTACTTTTTGATTCGCTACTTTTACAGAAGAAAACGAAGGCTATGCTGCAGCAATATGGCAGACAAAAAAAAAAAAAAAAACAAAAAACTTTTTTCTGAGCAGCCCACCTAAAAACAAGATCGTGGAAATTGTTGACAGAAAGAAACCTTTGAACACATTTAGTAGAAATTAGTA
This sequence comes from Arvicola amphibius, assembly GCF_903992535.2. Lineage (NCBI taxonomy): Eukaryota > Metazoa > Chordata > Mammalia > Rodentia > Cricetidae > Arvicola > Arvicola amphibius. The sequence goes on from NC_052047.1 coordinate 22,420,248, forward strand.
CAGATCAATAGACATTCATGTGAAATGGTCCAGGGCACATCTGGTTAGTTATTCATTTATGAGCCACTAGTGGAGACATAAGATGGTTAAGTCAATTATGCAAAAAGTTTGGAACCCATTATTTTAAAAAGAGATTATGTGTGGTTTTCAAAACAGCCTAGATGGTCAATTGTCTGTTTATAACATGTGTTCATTCATACCTTCAAAATCCTACTATAAGCAAGATAGACATGTCCATTCTCTGTGACTATATTTACCCCTATGGGACAAATATTGAGTCAGATAACTGGAGATTACAAGAATGCGATTCATTTCCTGACTTGTTGCTTCTTTCATTTCTTAAAGAATTGGATTTGACAGTCTTGGCCAAAATAGAAAACATTTTAGAAACTAGTGGGGTAAGAAGCTTGATTTAATTTGTTTTTGTTGACAGAAGTGGTTTTCAGTCCCCAAACATTTTCTCCTGATGCTAAAATGAATAATCAATAACCATTCATTCAAGCTGTTTAAATGAGTGACCCAAATTTTAATAAATCAGACTCTGGGATTTCATATTTTCTCCTGGGTTTTTCAGTTCCCTTGGTTATTAGCCTTGAAATGCAAAATAGTTTATCCAATTTTAGGGAGTACTTGCTCTGACACTCTTTGTGTAGCTAGCTAATACTGTAGCAACCCTAATGCAGGCTTTCTTCAATGAGGGAGCAGTAACTTTGCTGAAGAATGAAGTCAGGAATGAGAGCAAGTGAATCACCAATGCTGGCATTCAGATCACTGACTCACATCACAATTATGTAGGACTCAGCTCTCCAGAATTTCAATGTGGAGTGCAATTGATTTGTACCTAGTTGACTTTGCAAATCTGATGGGCTGTAACTGCTTTGCGGAGAGTAGGGACCACAGGAAATGAGAACAAGCCAGCAAGCACATGAGGAACCTTTGCCCTCCCATCTCCCTACCCCTTCATGCAAATTAACATATGACAAACTGCATTATATAAACAATTGGAGAGCGCCAAATGGGAAACAAAAGAGAGCATTAAAAAGCCCCAGGAATGGAAATTTGCCCATTATGTAGTTATTTGATATTCAGTCTAGGCAAGCTGATTAGCTGTAGCCAGTTAGAATGTGACATTAATTGCCAGCTTTACCTGATAGCCCCAGACATCAACACCACTTTTAAATAAAGATACAAAGTATTGCAATAAGAAGTCATGTTATGGATATGTAACATTAATAGAAATCAGTACTCCCAGCCCATTATTATAAGAATAGCTGGCAGCCATATTCATTAGTAGCATCCAGTCAGCTAGGGTAATAACACATTAAAGTCACAGCATGCCACAGTATATAGGCAGCTGTCGAATATGCCATCAGAGACTCGGGTGTGATTGTTTCAGGACACAAGAGAAAAAGAATAACTCCTTCTTACTCAGCATGACAAAGAAACCTAATACATTATATCTTAATAAATAAAGACAAAAATTACATTTGCTTACCAAAGAAACTGAAGCAAGAGCTATCTGCCAGAAAAAAAAAAAATCTGGCTTTTTAATGTTGAATGATTATTATATAAAAACATTTTTCAATTTTAACGAGTGGCAGTCTTACCCCACCAAAAACAGAGAACTAAAATCAGTAAAAGACAAATTTATGACTCTTAAAATTTCCACTCAAAAGGGAAATATTTTAAAAATGAATTTTTTACAGGAGCGTTAGTCTTCTACTGTCAAAATTTTTTATTTCCCAGGTTGGAAAGATGACGTTAACAGTCCAGGGCACAGAATTCAACTATTCCATTTGTGAGTATCTATATTTGATGCTAACCATCTGACATGATAAGAGTCTACTACATAATATTTAGTTTTATATATATGTATGTATATATAAAACTGATATTCTTTACAAATATGCAGCATATACTTTGTGCTTACAATTTATGCACATAAATATTTATTAAAGTACGAAAAAAGTCATAAAGTATATTTCTTTTTCTTTCTTTTTTTTTTTTTTTTTTGGTTTTTCGAGACAGGGTTTCTCTGCAGCTTTTTTAGAGCCTGTCCTGGAACTAGCTCTTGTAGACCAGGCTGGCCTCAAACTCACAGAGATCTGCCTGCCTCTGCCTCCCGAGTCTTATATTTCTTGAAATGAAACATTTAAATTTGCTTCTTTAAAGTTAAAATTTGCAGAAACAAACACTCAAAATCTGATTGGTAAAGATTCAAATATATGAGTCATTTAAAAATTAAAATGAAATGTATATTTTAATTCAGTTTCTTGCCCTACCAGTTTTTAAGAAATATTAAGTAGGTAAAATTATCTTATTAAAAAATTTGAGAAAAAAATCTAATGGATTTTAACATGCTTTTGTTAATGTTTCCTAAATTTCCACTTCCTGATTAAAAACTATTTACACTGTCAATTATTTTGAGAGAGGAATTTGTAGGAAACAATAACCAGTTGCATTTATCTACACTAATTTTGCTACCATTTAGCATAAAAAAAACTGAGAAAGTACTACCAAAAAGAACTGGAAATACAAAAGACTGGCACATATTTCCCTAAATTAAAAGTCAACTAAGGTCATAATTAAAATAGTAAAGTCAATTAAATATAAGTATTGTTTTTTTTTTTTTAATCATGCAACTCGCCAGAAGAAAGAAAAAAAAAATCAACACGAACGTCTCAAAACAGTCTTAAAACTGAAAGACAGACAAAGCTGAGGTTCTCACCTTGTTCAAGCTGCGAGCTGCACTGTCTTTCCCGCCTGGGGTCAAATTCCGGAGCTGTACGTCCAGGAGACCAACCAGCTGGTCCATGGCACGGACTGAATAGGTGATGTCCCCAGCATTCAAATGATTTCTGGTCTGTTCCGCCAGCTCTCTAGCAATATTGGCAGCTGTCTCTCCAGACTTTAACTATAATTTAAATGGAAAGGAAAAATGCATTTATATGTTTTTTTTTCGTTGGTCTCCTTTAGCAATTGTTTGTGCATTGTTAATTACAGTTATTGAGTCAAGAAACAGTTTTTAAATCCCATCCTCAATCCCCAGCACTCTATAAAGTTTCCTGATAACTCAGCCTTTCCTCTGAAGCCTGACTTTCAAATCATGTGTTCAAGAAGGCTTTTTGAGGATACTTTCTTCTAAAGATTATTTCTCTCCTAAGTTAGTCATGTGGGTGGTTAAGTCTGAGGTGTGTCCCACAATTTTCTCTGCTAGTCTCTAAGTTGGGCTTTGGTGAGAGCTTCTTGTGGGTCCCTACTCTATATTCTCAAGAAGCTGTCCATGCTTTTCATCATGCCATGATGGGCACTTAATGGACTAAGTGAACTCACGGTTTCTGAGATCTGTGAAATATACTCTCGGCGAAATTCCTTCTTTCCTCCTACTAAACTAAGAAGTTTTCTCCCAATACATCGTGGAGCAAATTACTCCCGAATTTCCGGTAGTTTTCCTTTCTGAATCACATTGATTTTTAAATATATTCTTCAAAACATAACCAATTGTCAACACTTTAAAGGTGTTAAGGGAACTAAAGACAATATTCCAGGACCTCCCAAATATACTTTGCAGCCTTGATACAAGAAAACACAAACATAACTTCACTCATAAGAATTATGTGAAATAAATCTCTGCGAAGTAAATAAGTACCACTTCCCAGTTCATAATGTTCATTATCATTTTAAATTCTTAGAATTAAATTTAAATAATAATTTGAGTTTCTGAAACAATACTACAGAACATTTTCATAAGGAAGAATGTAATGAAAAACTTTTCTTTAGATTCCACGTGTCTTATGTTCATCTTTCTAAACTATAACCTACTCCATTGTTAATTAAGCATATGAAGATCATTATTTATGGATTAATTTTCTTATCTTCTCATGTTCTTGTAAGATGACCAGTGTAGACTATAACAAAAAAACAAATAGAAATTTTCTCTTTGTAAATTGTTTCCCAGTGATAATTAAGGAAGATACAAACTCATTAGAATAGCAAGTGAAGAAGGGTTCACTATGGGATGCTTCATGTTCTCAGTGGTACCAAACACTTAAAAACAAACTGATATAAAAAAACCCTAATAAGTAAATTGCAGTGATCAGAACATCTACACAATGTATAATCACAAGCATACACATATATGCATAAAAAACCTAATTCAAAAATTAAGTGCAATAATAGCAAGCACTGGCAAGGTTATGGAAATGACTATCACTCCCATAACTCTGGCCAAGAGTTTATAATTACATAGCTCTTACACAAGGTAAACTCTTGATGCTAAGACGTATTGCTGTTGGATATAAGAAATAATGTCCTGATGTCAAAACTAAACATTCAAAGACATCCAATCAGGCTTGTGACTGAAATCAATAGAGGTTATGATAATACAGACTCGCTTAATTATAAATGTACAATTCCAACATTTTAAAAGTATGAAGGAGTTTAATGTGTTGATATTTCTTTAAAATACACTGCTAGAATCATACTACTTAGAAAACATTTCAAATATGTACATATGTATATGTGTTTACATATTTATCTATATTAATATATTTAAATATACTTAAAAGCTTGAATATTCAGAAATAAAGGAAAAATTATTACTGGTAATGTTGTAATTTCACAAAAATATATTCACATTATGTAAAAACATATTTTACGGTTAGTAAAGTTATTGTTAAAATAAAATCATTATTTTGCAGAAATTATTAAAGTAAAACTAAAACAGAGCACATCAACTATAATGTAATGGGTTCAAAAATTTCTTTAGGGTCTTTATATTTAAAATACCTATAAGATCAAATGAACTACACTACAGATTTGAAGGATAACTATGCAACAATTTATATGTATGTATATATATATATACCAAAATAACATTCATGACCTACCAGTACTTTATGGAATTATATTTAAACAGCAACAAAGTGACCAATCTGAGATTTTTTTTATTAATGATGTAAAATGAAATGCTACAATATAATGAATCAACAAAATCTAAAATTCAGTGGGCTGGGTAAATAGCTCAGTTAGACCTGGACTTAATGCCAATACAGAAAGAAAGAAAAAGAGATGGAGGAGGGGAAGGGAAAATGGAGACATACAGGAAATGAGAATGTAAGCAAAGAAGAAATTTCAATATTAATAGATAAGTAATGAATTGTGACTTGTTAGGTGCTAGTGACACAGAAGAAAACAATAGGTTCTTGAAAGTGGCAGATTCTGTCTTGTCATGTGCGTATACCTTGAGTCCTAAGGTCCTGCACAAATTAAAAGCTAGTCCTGCCACTCCAAACCAGTGGCTGTGGAGTACTTTGTCAGGCAAGCCAAGAGAATGAATTTCACAGACAATGGGTAAATATAGAAATGAATTTGATTGTAGGACTTTAAGGAAGACTTCAAAGAAGGGGGCGGAGGGAAGGAAGGAAGGAAGGAAGGAAGGAAGGAAGGAAGGAAGGAAGGAAGGAAGAAAGGAAGGAAGGAAGGAAGGAAAAGGTCAAGCTCTCTGCAGCAAGATTAGACCCCATAATATGAGTTCATTAAGATATTAAGGGCATTCTATAGGCAAGGGAGCTAAAATTAGAAAGTATAAAAGAAAGAGAAGAAAAAACAAGGCAGGAACCAGAACCCCTTCTTTTGTTTTCTCCTCTGACCAGGGCCGAACTAAGGACATTTTGAGACTGGAATCAATGTCTCCATCTCTAAATCAGCTGAGCGCCTTGTACCTCCCTTTCTTATCTATTAACTATTTGAAGCCAGTACTCCATCAATGAATGTGGATCCAGGTAAAAAAGTTTGCAAACCTCTTCCTGTGTTGTAGATATATGGGACCTGCTGGTCCTATAGCTTCCCAAAGCTCACTCTTTTAATCAGTGTGGCATTCTTGGGTCATGCCTTCTACTTCTCTACTTTTTCTATCTTCATAATAATAAGCACAGCTTTATTATTGTTTTATTTTGCCAATCATTTTGCTGCATTCTGTACTTTTTTTTTGTCTATGAAAAGATTTGGCAGACGGACTTCAGAAGCTGTTTGATTCGATTATGTACCATGGTAGAAAAAAAAAAAGATGGTATTATAAATCAGGTGAAATATTATTTTCAATACCACAGTACTTTTAAAACTGCATATATAATAATTAACTTTCATAATATCTATCAGTAGCTGCTATGAAAAGGAAAAAGTATCAAACTGAGAAGCAAATTATCAGCAACACTAGCATTTTCATATTGCAATTCCATGTACTATTTCAGTGGCAGTGTATAAGCATAGTCTTCAATATTATTATGTCACTGGGTTTGAAAATAAGTTGCAAAGAAGAGTTATGATTCTATTATCTAAGAATTTAACTTTTCATATATAGCCATGAAACACTGAAAAGAAATGATTACTAAGTGAAGATACAATGATTCCCAGCACAAAAGATTAACAGTGAATAATCCTACTGTTTATATACCTGCTGATGACAAAATGATGCAGTCGTGGGAGCCACTCAGTCATTAATTTATCTTTAAATTAATAACCATACATAACTTTCAAGAAATATTTGCTTAAACTGGGTGAGGTAGTATGCACCTGTGATTCTAGCTCTAGCAGGCAGAGTCCAGTCATCTCCGCAAGTTCCAGGACAGCCAGGGCTACGCAGAGAAACCCTGTTAAAAATCAATCAAACAAACAAACAAAGCATACCCAGAAGCCTTTATTTACGAAGACAAAACAACCCCATTGCCCACATGGACACTGAAACTAAATGCTATCAAAGTTGTGAGGGAAAATGTGTATGAAAATCTTTCTTGAAATACTTTTTAAGCAAACTAAAATCCTATAACCGCTGTTTCTCTCTGAACTATAAAATGGAATAAATCACAAAAAGTTATTACTGGCAAAATAAAGCAAAAAAAAAAAATGCTCATTTGCCCTTAAACAGCTTACTTGGGATCTTTATATTGTGGTTGGAATGTGAAATGCTCATCAGACATCGTCTTCTACTGTTGGTTCTGTCTTGGGACACTGCAGTACTTTTAGGAAGTGTTCCTTGACGGAGGAACTGGGTTATTGGGGCAGGCATTATTACTGTTTAAGAACTCAGCCCTGGAACCTGCTCACTCTGATTCCTGTTGTGCTTGAACCCACCACCATGGGACCTCCCCTGCCTGCCATTCTCCCTTCCCTACCATGATGGAGTGTACTCTTAAAACTGAGTCAAGATAAACCTTTCTTCCTTTAAGTTGCTTCTTCTAAGGTATCTGGCCACAACAATGAGTAAAAATGAAAAAAAAATTGAATACGGAAGTAATGTACATGAAAGTATATAATATTAATTGAGCAATACAACTATAACAACACAATTATTTATGATATGTCTTGGGAATATAGCATAGGGTAACAAACCTTTGGAAAGGAAAAGGGAGGACAGAGGCAACGGCTCTGTGAAACCTTAAAAAATAATTCTAGGGAAACCTTAAAAAATAAGTATAGGGATGGAGAGATGGCTCAGTGATTAAGGATCTGTCTGTTCTTCTGAGAGACCTGGCTTCAATTTTCGGCACCGTAATGGCAGCTATCAACTGTCTGTAACTCCAAGATCTGACACTCTTACACAGATATGGATGCAGGCAAAATTACCAATGCAAAGAAAATAAAATTAAATTACTAAAAAAATAAGTCCAGAGTTATTGTTTGAGATGAAATGCCAAAGGAAGCTTGTAGCGAGAAAGAACATGTTAAGGAAGTAAGTCATTATACATTTTTAAACACATAGAATAACTTTGGTCAGGGAGGATAGAGTGCTAAAGGTAAAACTATAGAGAAAAAAAAAATTGCAAGTCAGACATTGTGACACACACTAATCCCAGCACTCAAGAAGCAAGGGAATGCAGATCTGAGTTCAAGTCAGCCTTGGCTACAGAGCAAGATCCAGAACACCCAGGACTAGCTACACAGAAAAACCCTATCTCAAAAATAACGACACCACCACCAACAAAACAAACAAATAAATAAAGAACAAAAGAAATGATATATTTTCTGCCTAGAGAACCCAATATTAATAGTTACTGAGGACAAACCTAGCCCAGTGAATTGGCCTCCAAATGAGAAGGGTAAATATACTGTAACAACTCTGTCTTTGCCATATCTTCTCCTGTGGGTCAGATTCCTCTTAGTTCCATTCATCCATGCATGTTGGTCATTTGAGAAATGTTTTGCCCCAAACTATAATATCCAATAATTTTCACTGCTCAGGGTTAAAGATAACCAGCTACAAGAACCAGAAATACCAAATCATGATAGATGTGTAAATAGGTTGAACCCAAGTTCCTGCCAAATCTACATCTAATCCCAGGAAAGACACAAATATTCCTTCCATTCAGTAGATTATTGTTCTATGTCATTATTCTCTTCTACCTGTACCCCTTGCCATCATTTGGATATACAAAGACTCCTACGACTTGGACTTCATAGCCAGCTAGTGGACTTTGGGCTTCAGTATTAGATTAGTAGGACGCTATCTTCATCAATGGATTAATAATACTTTGATTTTTAATATTATCCAATTTGTATGGCTTCTGCTTCTGCCTCCTGAGAGTTGTGATTCCAAACACGAGCCACATGCTGGGCTGTCAGAACATGGTTAAAAGAATAATCCGCAGTGAACGGTGTCTTGAAGAACTGTGAGAGAGGCTCCAGGAAAAAAGGTGGAGGGCCGTTTACCGCAGGCACATTTTGCTCCCTGGGTTGATCCTGGTCCTGTGATGCACATTTATATTCGATTTACGAAATAAGCTTATTCTTGTCAGATGTCAGAACACATCTGTAGAACCAAATCTAGTCAGTGTACTCTCAGTGTGGATATGACTTGCTTTCATACTTGCCCAGATGTGAGCTACAGTACATGCTAGGCAACTGTGTTGATATTGGTCTGTCCTTAGAAAGTTCTGGGAAATGGATGCTATGTTAATACTTAGTATGTGCTTACTGACATTCATTTACATGTTTTCCTGAACTCAAACAACCTTCTTTGGATCATTGTTTTCTTTGTTTCATTCCTGTATAAAAGCACACTGAAGCTGAAATAATTGTCTGCAACATTAGACTGTAGTCCACACTGTGCTTTCAGGTCTCAGACCCCAAGACTAGCAGGTATAATATGCATAGGCCAATGAAGTTGACACTGAACTTGTAATTTTGTGGCACAATTTGGAGGTGATATAGCTAGGAGGTAAGGTATGGGTAGAGGAAGAAAGCCACTAGAAGTGTGCCCAGGAAGGGTATATCCTGCCCTGGCATTCATTCTTCCTTTGCTTCTTGGCTACTGGGAGCAAGGCAGGTATCACGTCTGCCATATACTCCTGCTTTCATGATGGTCAACCTTACCTTGGGGTCAAAGAAATGAGATCAGCACTGTGGGCAGAAACCTCTTAACCCATGGGCCCATATAATACTTTCCTCTTTTATGTTGGTTTTTGTCAGATTTTATCACAGTAATGGGAGCTGACTAAAAATATCTCTTGATCACCACCCATACTGTCCTTAGCTGAAAAGCTGATTGGTGAGCACTTTCCTCTTCTCCATTCTTGGGTCACTTGTGGAGCCTTTATTTCTGACACTTTCTCTAGGGCATTGTTTGGTTTCCAAGATTGAGCTCTGGAGCTGGGGCTGGTAAAAGTTTCTGATGTATAAATTGCATATGTACATAAATACTTTCAGCTATATTTTATTTTTCAGTAGAAAAGTATATCTAACACTAAGAGTTTATCTATCTATCTCTCTATCTCTCTCTCTATCTCTCTATCTATCATCTATCTATCTATCTATTTATCTATCTATCATCTATCTATCTATCTACCTACCTATCTATATATAGATCTATCATCTATCTATATTTCATTTTTCTTGCGTGAACAAATCATTTGAACAATAGCTCATTTCACCTGTATGTACATTTGTTCTTTAATAAACTCTTGCATTATTTAGTGGGTGTAGGACTGAATCACAAGCCTCAAGGAAGCCTCAACTCTTTCTCTCCCACTGAACTTCACCCATTGCCCCATGCAATGAATGTCTCTACCACTGTGTTAAGATCTGTGAATATGGTAATAAAAAAGATGATTATTTTAAAAAGCGACTTAATTCCTAGCAGCAGAAAGTTATGAAAAACATATCTCTGCACATTCTTAGTTTATTGAATGGAATACAGAAACCCTGTGAAGTAGAATTGCTAGTAAAAATTTTACCTAGAATGTGAGAGGGTACTTTTCGTTTAATTTATGAAATGCTTCTCTGAGGAAAGTTTAATTTGAAATGCCATGATAAAGAATAGATTAGAAACAGAGGCAGGGATTCCAGGCAGAGGGAACAGTCAGTAGGAGGGAGGAGCATGAAGCTTAAGGCTAACCGCACTTAGAGTACTGCAGCTCAGGTTTAGGCAGCTGGAGAGGTGACTTGGGAGTAGAAGAGACCCTGTTTATGAAAATGGCGAGAGAAATCAGAAGGCGCTGCTATCCAGATTTGCATTTGAATGAGAACTCACGTGGTGCATTAATGCATTAGTAGAATCAAAAGAGAAAGAAATGAGCCAGGTTTGAGGTTGTGGGGAGGGAGGGATTTCCAGGTACACCTTCCAGGCCTCCTACCTACTACCTGTAGAGTGGACACTAAGGGTGCCAGATTCTGCTTCACGTAATTTGGTGGTAGCACCACTGGCTGGGTTTTCCCACAGCCGTCACAATCTGAATGCAGTTTCATGACCATGTTTTCCTGATGACCTCAACTCACAATCTCTCCACTGGCTTCAGAAAAGCTCTGTGACAACCTTATTTTTCTCACTTTACTTGCACATTAATTCTGTATTAAAATGCAAACACATTTTAATCGGCTTTAAGTCTTTTCTGCAGAGGCATGTTTAAAATAAACCTATTCCTAGCTTAAAGGCCTCCTTAAAATGCCTCTAAGGTTTTTTTTTCCCCCATTAAACATTACTAAAGTTACTTCTTATAAATACATATATAGAGACTAGAAATTTCATGATTTTTATAAGGATTAGTAAATTAATGCCTGTATTGATGTGGTAGGATTATACATAGGACTTATTAGGTGGAGAGGAGCCCAGCTGCTGTCATTTAGCATTGTAGATACTATGCTGATACACTACACCCTTTCAAACTTTGACAAAGGCAAAAAATATTAATTCAAAACTTAAATCATCTTTGAGATTTAAAGTAGCTTATGTACAGACAAAATAAAAGAGATGTGAACTTGTTGTGAAGAAAATGAAACCACTATCTCTGACAGTTCAGCTATATTTTTTTTCACACCATTGTTGGACCAGGCCGGGGAGTGGGGGGCACACATCACTCAGTGTGTACATAATGTAAAAGCTGTTCAAAACCATCATATCACAGACTAAACTAGACTGGTGAGGTGATACAATGAAGCATACTCAAAAGGTATGCAAAACAGGAAATATAGATTCTGTTTTTGAAATGTTGAGTTCAATATGTGGTTCAAATTGATGCCAAAGATAATTTCATAGACATCATCAAAGTGGCTAAGAGAATACGATTTGTTGCCGTATATATTTCAGTGAGCTGAACTCTGATCTAGCATATTTCTTTTCAATAAAGAAAAATACTTTTTTAGTCAATTAGAAGATATATCTGTCTATAAAATACATCTAGATGTCTACATATTTGTTTTTCTCTACTTCTTCATCGATCCATTTATCCATATTTCCAGCCATCCCTCACGTTCATGAGGTTTTTTTCTCCTCCTACTATAATTACCTCTCCCTCACTGGAATGAAGATCCTTTGGGTGTAATTTATTCTCTTTTCTGTACAAGATGTACATTTAAAATTAAATATAATTATTATGGAACTATTCTAGCTAGTTTGTTTATAGCAAGTACATTCATGAGTTTGTAGCACATTCTCTCTAATGAAATGCAATCCACTCTCTATATACTTTATTTACTCTATACCTTCATCAGTAGATAAGCAACTCCAATTCATTTGCAAGACCTAACCACCAGTATTCATTGTCTGTTTTCTTCCTTCTAGACTGACTGGTGGTAGAATAGCATGACTCATTTTTAAATAGAAATAACTTTGCTTTTTAACTCAACTAAAGCTTCCTAGTTTTCTTAATTGTACAATTGTCATCTATAATAGTTCTAATAAATATCAAGCAAACATTGCTATTCAAATCAAGGATCTATCCTATTTTTCAGATGGAGAGATGATGGAGGAGTTTAATGTCTTTTCCACTAGAGTTCGGCTATAAAATTTTCCTGGCCAGGTAGCTGGAAAGATGGCTCAGTGGTTAAGAGCACTGGTTGCTCTTCCAGAGATCTTGTGTTCAATTCCCAGCCACCACATGATGGCTCACAACCATTTGTAATGATATCTAGTGCCTTCTTCTGGCCTGCAGGCTTACATGGAGACAGAATACTGTATACATAATAAATAAATAAATCTTTTTTTTTTTTAAAATCCTCAGGCCAGTGAGTACCCTTTCCATTCAAGTCCCCAGGTGTTCCTCAGTAGTGCTATAAAACCAAGGGGGAAGGGCTATTACGGACCGTATGTAAACATTGAAAACTACATTGTATAAGATGAAACCAACTGGTAAGAAGGTGTGACTTTGGTGGGAGGAATTGGGCCTTGAGATCAAAGCCTCCATAGATGGAATGGGAATTCTTATGGAAGCGGTACTAAACACCTGCTTAACCTAAAAAATGGCCCTTACCAGAGCCTGAATCCACAGGCAACCTATGTTAGACTTCCCAGCCTATAAAACAATAGGAAATAACATCGGTTGCTCATAAGCCACCAAGTCTATGAATTTTATTATGATGGTCAAACAAGGTAAGACAGAGGGGCATCGTGTTTCATGGAACTTTTCATTCCCAAACTTTCTGAACAGATGGACAACCAACTACTCTGTTTCAGGGAGATGGGCGGTGGCGGGGGGGGTCACAAAATATTTTTAAAAAATTTATTCTGTCTTCTAATCCAGCAGGAAACCAAAAGCAACTGGCAGAGAAAAGTGTGGGGCATGCAATCAGCACAAAGGAGATGCTATGTATAGGTAAGGTGAAAAGAAAGGAGGAGGAGGAATGGAGAAGGCACAAGTAAGGGGAGTCTGCAAGCAGGGAAAAGAATCCAACCCTGGCAATAATCATATTCTGAGCAGCTGATCTAAAAGATACAACTAGAAAGAAAGGGCGGACACACTGAAGAGCGCCTGCTAGTGAGTGCATGTGGCTGGAAAAGTGAGAACTGTGAATCCCAGGCTAGCCAGCGCATGTGTAAGCAAAGAGAGTGGGCACTCTGAAGCAGTCCCTCTGAGCCTCCACTGTGGATGGCTAATGGGGAGAATGCAAAGATTCTTCTGAGGACTTTATAAATTTAAATCATTGTTATAAATTCCAGTTGACTAAATTCTTTAATTTGAATGTAATTATAATCTATCCTAACTCCACAGACCCATCAGGATTAAACAGAAACGCTCTGGATGAACAAGACCTATTTATTATAAAACAAAACATCTCCTCCATGAATCAAATGGGCAACAGCTGTCTGGTCTTTAAAAGGAATTATCTCTTTTGTCCTAAGATTAGCCGGGCTGCAGAGGAAAGAAAGGGAATTAACTATCATTATCAGTTCAAGTCACCCGGTAATTTCTGCAATGAAATAGCCCAACCATATTCAGAAATTATCATGAAAACACTCAGCTTTCCAGGTGAATTATTATTGAATTTATATTAACCCCTGGGCTAAGTATCTGGGGAACTTTTTTTTAAGTTGCTAATGTAAAAAGATATGCTGCTGATCGCTTAGTCTGGTCACATCCAGAGAGAGTTATTTGCCCTGGGGTCTGAGCTACATTGTCGTAAAATCAAAGGACATAAAAGCTGTGGCAGGAACAGTGCTGAAATTGGAGAAGCGCCATTATGAATAGCAACAAGCATGGAGATGCATACGGAAGAGAGTCACGGAGTCAGTAAAACCACAGTTCTTCCTTGATCGACGGTGCCCAGATAGTTACAGCTCATTTGCGAAATGATCTACTGGGTAAGTATTTATGGATTATTATGCAGAATATTATTGAGGATAAGCCTGGTTAAAAACAAATACAGAAAAGAGTAAATGGAACAGGCAGGCTTTTAGGAAGGCCAGCATTTGGAATATTTTCAGGGGGAAAAAAACCGTCAGAAATTCCTCAACATAGCTAATGGGCCTTAGAAGGACTCTCCATTTTAGGAGTGTATAAATCCACAGAAATTGCTGTAATAAGGATCCATTCCATAGCCCTTTTGGCATAAATACACATCTGGTCTCTGTTTGTAATGAAATCAATTTGAAGCCCCAGAGCGCATTAATAATAAAAATGTTCAACATATTGCACCCGAACAGGCCCAAATTTGAGTCTGAAGATCCCGTCACACATGTGTGTACTTTTAGCACTGATGACTAGGTTACACAACATCCAACAAGTGGCTGAGGATTCCAGAGGTACAATTTTCTATATTATTTTATTATTTCCCGAGGGAAAAAATCCATATGCATGTACACTTAAAACTTTTGCTTGAAACAAAAAAAATTGCTTGCTTGATGGGCAGTGCCTCTTCAATGTTTGTATCTGTATGGTATGATAGAACTGTGGTTAATAATAAACTTAATATAAAGATAAATGCCTGGCTTAGTGGAAGTTCATGGATTTGCAATTTAGAACAACAGAATCCTGGAATTAGCACATCAAGTGTTAGAGGTTGTCTTTTAACTTGAAAGTCTAATAAAATGAAGAAACTGTTGTAGGTTAATTTTTAAAAGCATCTTATTTGGTTTTCAGCAATAGTCATCAACAATCAAGAGACAGAGCCTGCTAAGCCGACCTCTTGGGCTTTGTATTTACCTTCTGTGTTATATGATTGACCCAAGGAGAAGAGCAGTTGCTGAGATCTGGTCCTTGGGGATCCCATATCCCATCAGGAGCAAGGCATAGGTAAGTTGATACACCTACAGAGAGAAAGAAACATCCAAACATTCAAACACTCATATCACATTTCTTAGAATAACTTCATGTCTTCACTATACATATTTAGTATAAGCAAGGGTAAAATTAGATAACTGCATTGAGATAGTAGTGTCTATTAAATCAGATACAAAGATTTGAAAGTAAATGCCATTGGGCAAATGTTAAGAACAAATGAAAAGGATTCAATGTTTTTAGGGTCTTGTGGGCAACTGTGGTGGGTGTGGGGAAGAATTTCACGAATTAAGACCCATGGATAGCTTTTCTTCGTGGATCTTTTGTTTGGGTTTGCAGGAGGAAAACAATGTTAGCAATGCACATTGTCAGAAAAACAAGAAAGCCTGTTGTGGGCAGAAGAACTATGTCGCCTTTGGGAGACATCAAGATTTTTAAGTGGGGTTTCTCTGAGATGAAGGAGTTGTATTTAATGCAATGGAAAGGCAAGGAAGTTGGACTATAAGCCTTGTGTCTACTATGCTACAAATTAGTGAAGATGATTAAGAAGAAGAGAATGGCTAGATTCAGGTTTCAGAAGGGTATCACTTGCAGCAGAATAGAGGACGGATCTGAATGGACTGTGTTTAAAGAGGGGCAGCTATGACTGGAATTCAGCGAGAACCTGTGTAGGGCCTGGTCTTAGGGTTTAACAGGAATTCAGAGACCTATGAAATTGGGGCTCAGGTGTACTGGCAGTACCATTTAAGTTCCCGGGAGAGCTTCAGAAAGAGTTCAGCTTCCACTAAAACTCTTCCCCAGTTTCCACAGAACAACACTGATCTAGTTCAGTAGTATGAAGTGCCTGCAAACAAAGGTTTTCACTACTGCTCACAAGATGTGTCTAGAGCAGCAAGGCTGCTGGCACCTCTCTTTCAGAGAGGAAGGAGTGACCTTTTTTTTTTTTTTCTCATGGTTTATTTTTTTTATATTTAAAAATTTCCATCTCCTCCCCTCCTCCTCCCCCTTCCCTCCCCTCCCTTCCTTCTCCCCTTCCCTCCCCTCCCCTCCACCCATAACCTCCCCTCCCTCCCCTCTCAAGGCCAAGGAGCCATCAGGTTCCCCACTCTATGCTAAGACCAAGGTCCTCCCAACTCCCCCCAGGTCCAGGAAGGTGATCGACCAAGCTGAGAAGGCTCCCACAGAGCCCATCCATGCAGAAGAATCAGAGCCCAGAGCCATTGTCCTTTGCTTCTCAGTCAGCCCCAGGCAAAATTGGGAACTTGAGGGTTGGGCAAGGAGTGACCTTTTAAGTAAGAAAGAAGGAAGTCTACAGTGGCTTGCAAAGGCCAATCCAATAGAAAGCTTTAGAAACAAATATTCCCATTACTTTTTCAGAAAGAGATTTTGAACACTTTGCTAAAAGGAAAATATGGGCCCTTATACAAAGCAAGACTTTCTGGTATATCCACACTTCATGTATTATGGAATCTGGAATGACATATCCACATGGTTAATGGAGTCGAGTGAATAATGTCTAAAGACAGTCCATAAGAATATATGCATATACAGCAATTACATATTTATTTTATTTATATGTTTTGAGGAAGGATACAAATATTTTTTGGTGTGTCAAGTATTACGAAGGTGAATGCAAAGGTCAAGTCAAGCAGTGTATTTGTCTTAAAAATGATAACTGTGACTACACCTTGGGAATAATAAAAATTATGGCAGAAATAGAAAAGATTCAGGGAGATTTGGTTTTAAGTTATCTCCTGGAAGAAGCAGAGGGAATTGTTCTTTAATGGATGCTTGTGAGTGGGAGATAGATCCCGATAGCAGGCTCATGACCACATCACATGGCTTTAGCCAGTAGGGAACAACGACATAATTTGTGACAAAGGTATTCATGCTTTCTCCTCTTATAAATGCAAAAGGGATCAATGGTTACCAGGAGCCCACACAGCTCAGCTTCTGCCACCAATATTTAGCTACCATTGAGAAACACAAACAACCTGGATGTAATCCAAGGACAGTTCAGGGACGTTGCAAGGGGGACCCAGCTCTGTGGATCATCATTGCCCCCCAGAACAAACACTAAAAGAAAACTGTTACTCAAGGCATTTCAACCAAATTCTCATCTGCGACTTTTCAGATTCACACAGCACTCATTTGGTTGAGCTCATAACCTAATCAAATCTTAATAAGGAAAATAGATGGCAATAACAAAATAAGTAGAACTAAGAGGGAAGAAGAAAAGAGAAGAGAAAAAAGAACTGAAGAAAAAGATCAACACAAAAATCAAGGCAGGACTTGGCTAGGCTGGCTGGGGCTGGCTCACCTATCGTTCCTGCTGGGCAGGGCTGTTTTGCTACTTGCCCCTGACGGGTCTTAAACCACATAATTTCCCGGGCTTCCACAGCATCACAGCTCTCTTCCATAGCTGGAATCTGGGAGGCTGCCGATGGCAGGTGTGTGGTGATGTCATCCAGCACCTCCACAGCTGGGGACGGTGTGCTGGTACTCCGGTTTCTTCTGCCCGGCAACGATGGGGTGGTATCCTCCCTATGTTCCAGGTGGGTTGTCCGAAGAGTGGTGCTGGTGGTTGTGCTTCCCATGCCCAGGGGTCCTGTGGTAGAAACTCCTGAAACACAGTGGGAAAACAAAACAAAGCAAAACACCTACATTGCTTGCTCATAGTAGGACCGTCAGGAAGTCCCCAAATTAGAAATCACTTTTATTTGACAGTTGAGGGAATGTCAAGGCCCTAGAAATCCATGCTCATTTTCATTTAAACATGGCAAAAACATGCCAGTACCGAGGTGTCAGAATGCCAATTGATTACCAAAACAGCCATTTGATACTGCCAAACACAGACTTTTGAGGTTGTTTTCTTTTTTAACTCTAATCACAGAAAGCAAAATTACAAGACAGTGAGACTCTCTGTAAACTTCTTAATGCTTTCTGACAATAGCAAATGAAAACCTTAAACCGTCTACTTAGAATTTCAAACTTAATATAGAAAGAAGTTAGATAAGATATTATAGTCATATTAGATGTTATGGTTTGAAAAGAAAGAGTCTGCCATAAGTTTATTTGTAAAAAGTTGGTCCACAGATGGCGATCTGGATTTGAGAAATTGTAGAATTTGTGGGAAGCATTGCCTAGCTAGAAGGAGTAGGGTCAGTGCAGGGGGGAGGGGCTATATGGGTTATATCTCTGCCAGGTGCTGGAGGAGCTCTCTGCTCTCTGATTCAAGGCCACAGATGTAAGCAAGCTGACTCAGACTCCTACTGCCTTGGACAGAGCCAGTTCTTGTTATGCATGCCCATGAAAGACTACAATGTTCAAACTATAACCCAACATAAACCCCCTTACAAAAACTAATATATTAGCGAATGCAAGCTTCTAAATATGACAAAGGCAAAATAATAAAATGACAAAGAGAGGACAAAAAAATAAGTCACTACACACTCAAACAATTAATAAAAAAAGAGGCCACAGATTTGAAGGGGAGCATGGAACAGTATATTGCTGGACTAGGAGGGAGGAGAGGGAAGGGAAAATATTTTAATTACATTATAGTCTCAAAAAGAGTAATTCTGAGTATGATCTTTTACTACACATCATTTGAGTACCTTAATGGTCTACCTGCATACTTTGAGAACTGACCCAACTTAAAAAAAAAATGAAATTTGACTTACTACATAAGTAGCAAGTACATCCTAAGAAATTACATTGCTAAATTAGTTTAAAGAATATTTTTATGGAAGCAAATGTATTCTAAGTACCAAGTGAAGATGCTTAGTGTTGAATCAACATGAGACACAACAAAGTCATCTACTATCAGCAATGGAGCACTCATTAACAGAATTCTATTTCTGGGAAAATATGTTTATGTTCTTATGGTGTCAAAATGCACTACATAAACACACTGCAGTTGGAGCAATTGAAGTCAAAACTACTGACTTCAATTACTGACAGGAGACTCCAGGAACACTGGCTCTAGCCTAGTGCTAGCTACCTCATATTTAAAAGTTTTGGGGGTCCTGTGGCAATTTTGCAGTCCCTCATTGTCTACCTGATGTAAATTAACTTCATAGTGATAAAACTATAATTGCAAACCCTCAGCTGCCCCAGGAGACTTCCCACATTCATCAGAGAGACTTTGCTGTCCATAAAACTTTCCAATCCAGGACCGATATGCCGGAGGCAGGGCATATTGATTGCCAAACATCAAAATGACTGTAATAGTAGCATTCCTTTCATTGTGTTCTCTGAATTCATGTTTTCTTTGCTTGTCTTACCTTCTCAGTTTTCTGCTTTCTCTTTGTTTTCTTTGCATATGAAAGAAAAATGGACAGGGAGAATGGCAAGGTAGGCTATTAAAACTACAACCACTTCAAGTTGAGACAACTTCTCTTTTCCTCTCCCAAGTAAATAATGTACTCCAAACTGCAAAGCTCAGCTGATTGTGTCTCTTTTTTCTATCTGAAACCTGTGTAGTTTTTTCTTTCTTTCCCCAGGTTGCTGCTGTGCCCGGAGTCCAATCACCGTTTGGAGAATGAGTACAGTAGAATTTTGAGTGTTTTCCTGACAGCTAAGCAGAGCAGAACGGCCATACTGTTCAGAATTTTATTGCTCCGAAATAAAAGCTCAGGATTCATAAAATAGAATGACTAATTCTGATACCTGCTACAGATTCAATAACTTTTAACAAAATGTTTCAAAATGTTAAAGGAAATTGATGCTTTAAATTAGAAATAATAAGACTAGAACATATTTCGATATCAGCAAAAATCTATAAAAAAACATCATTGGATGGTAAAAATAAATTGAAATTAAATACTTAGCATTGTTAACCATTTATTCATAAAAATTCATGTGAATGTGTCATCACTGAAATACAAGAATATTTTGAATTTTTTCAGACGATAATTTTTTCAAATGATAGAAGATGCTTACTACTTGGGGAGTGTTAAGGCAAGAGTTAAGAGAGAATCTTGTGTGTTTTCTCTTTAATTTAAACAAAGCTAGCTCTCATTTGTGTGTGTGAAGGGACCACTTAGAGCAACTGTGATGCTTTTGACAGGAACTATAATCTTTTCATTGATAATAAGCTGCAGTTTTTATTTCACACAAAGCCTTGCTCGTTCTTTGTCTTTTTAAGTTTGATCATGTAAAAATGGAGATGTGTAGAGTTACCTGCTATTAGCTAAATAATCTTATGCTCAAATTAACTTGTTTTGCGAACCTCTTTGAGCTGAAGGGAAAAAATACTTTTAAAATAGAAACTGTTTTTCAATTGTCTTCTTTCTCAAGAATTATACAGGCACTAAAGAATGCTTTCAAGATGAATGCCTTTCTAATGCGGGATATTTTAATTAGCACGTAACTAGGAGGGAGATTAGTTCAGCAATAATTTTCTGTATAAAGGTACGTAGTTGTACATGTGTACAAGAGGAGCCTTCAGCCTGCCATCTCAACTGTACGTTTCACACAGGACAATGGCAAACTTCCACAGGATTTTTGCTTGTGGTGATTTCAGCCTTAAAACTTTCAAACAGATCCTTTAGTATATGTTCAGTGTGTGTTGCTGTAGTGCTAGCAAGCAAAACAGCATTTTTAAGATGACATCACGGCAAACAATTTTATAAATAATAGTGTCCCATGTGATAAAATAAAAATTATGATTTTTCTTCTCTTTTTCAAAAATTAACCCACTCAAATCATTTTCTAACTTTACCAGAAATATTTCTTACAGTAAAAAAAAACCTAGACAATGTTACTCTCCCTTCCAAACTCTTTTTTATTTTATTTTATTTTTTCTTTATTATTATTTTTATTAAAAATTTCCATCTCCTCCCTTCCTCCCACTTCCCTCCCCTCCCCTCAACCCACACCCCCACTCCCTCACTCTCCAGGCCAAAGAGCAGTCAGGTTTCCCTACACTATGGGAAGTCCAAGGTCCTCCCAACTCCCCCCAGGTCCAGGAAGGTGAGCATCCAAACTGACAAGGCTCCCACAGAGCCCGTCCATGCAGTAGAATCAAAACCCAGTGCCATTGTCCTTGGCTTCTCAGTCAGCCTCCACCATCAGCCACATTCAATGAGTCTGGTTTGATCACATGCTCCATCTGTCCCATTCCAAACTCTTAAATGGTGTCTTCATATTCACCAATAAAATGCAAACATTTTTACTTTATGCTCAAAGACCTTCATAAGCTTCTCCAGGTTATTATGAACACTCTCATCTTTTTAACTCATTATTTAAACCACACAAGAGCTACAGTCTGGCACCTGCACCTTCTTCCTCTGTCACAAGGATTTTGTTCATGCTACAGAGCATCATTGCCCCATTTACATCTCACCACGTCCCTTTCTCTCCTTTGAGTCACATACAACTCCATCAAAGAGCCCTTCCAAATTCCCTAAGCCTGGCTTATATGCTAGCACATGTTTTGTTAAAATTATTTCTTCTGAAGTTGGCCTTAACAAGGGCAACAAAAGCTCTAAGTTAAGACAGTTGAATGTCAGAGATAGGGCAAGTAAGAAGCAGTAGAAGACAGAGGATCAGCAAAAATCAGCAAGACTATGCACATGAAATAACACATGGCAGCTAAATGTTTCTGAATAACCAGTCCAGAAAATTTATCTCATACATAAATCTATGCTTACCACTAACAAAACCAATAGATGACACAAAGAGAAAAGAACCCGAGGAAATGAATGCCTTTCCTTGAAAATGGCTGTCAATCAATACAGTCATAGTAAAGTATATACGTTCTACAAAGCAAATCTTAGCTCAATACAGACAACCTAACTCTAAGAACCAAATATAATTTCTTTCATTAGAACCGAGTCACTGAGAATTGTCAAAAAGTGGGGACTGCCCAATTTGGTTGAAATTTAATCAAAGCAACAGTCATTTATAAACAGCTACCTATGCTCTCTCCTCCTGGTCCTTTCTGCTACTGCTATGCTAGGATCCTATGGGCTCTTTGATGACAGTTTTGGCGGAGTAACTACTAGTGAGATACACAATGTCCCCTGGGGTTGGAAAAGAACTTGCCTTATTGATAGATATTAACAAAAGAAAACTCCAAACCTTCAGAACTGCCATTGCCCATTGGGTTCCAGCCCACATCACATGCTATGAGAGTGTCTTGGCCTTCCATAAGGAAAAAGTGTTGTGGATGCTGCTATAGAGTCTTACCTGAAGACAGAGAAAGCTTAATCAAATTGTGTGCTAAATGTCTGTGTGCTGTGCACCTTGGAAAGTTTACTGTGTGAAAAAAGTAAGTTTGAATGACTACTTACATTTCACATTTTATCCTAGTTGAGAATTCTGCTACTTTCCAGCATTATATTTCCTAGTGCGTTTCATAATAATAGCTAAACAAAATGACATAGTGAGTTTCCTTTCATAGCCTTATCCCACACACCCACACATACATTAACAAAAACTCAAGTTCTTCTGAATCTTGACATGTAATGTCTGTAGTTTATGCAATTTTTATTATTTGACTTATTTTCTTTAATTTTTCCCCCAGCCTGTCTTGAACTATTAGTACTTAGAATGTTAATGCATGTTTTGTAGACTATACAAACATAAAAATGTGAAAACAATGATGATGTTTTACAGTGATTGATGTTTTCTAAATGACCAAAAATATAGTGAATAATATTACAAATTATTCATTTTAAAATGGGAAAACACGGATCATCATCATACAAATGGGAAGTGATTTGTTCTCCTCTTGCTGCATGTCTCATGTTTACAATACTCTGCTATGAAAACTAACCTCTAACTCTGCTCGTATCTGAGAATCTAGTACTTGGAGGTAGTGGCCCAATGACCACAAATCATAGTCCAGCATGGACTGCATAGTGACATCCTGTGTGAAGCACACAGTTTGTTTAGCTCAGCAGTTGGATGCTTCTCTGGCATATATCAAGTCCTGAGTTTGATCTCTACCATCAGATATAATCACACAAACAGAAAAAAAATGTCTGCCACCCTGAATTGCTTTATGCTTCTACAATTAACGGCTTTACTTGCTTCTAAGACAATCCTGAAGGAATGAAAAGATTCTAGTAAGGCATGACTATCCTTGACTAGACAGCACTTGTCGTGTGGGATAAACAGCTTTTTAAAGATGCATTGCTTAAGACAGAAAAGAAGGCCATGCAATCTTAATGCAAATTTCACTTTACAGCCAACTTTCCTACTCATGAAAAACCTACAGCTTTTTTTCTCAGTTCTCCATTTTCTTCTTCCCTCTCTTCAATGCCTCTACTCTCTTCACGGTTTTCCTGTTACCAATACTTGTTTTCTATTAGCCTCATCTCGGTAGACCATATCCTGGCTGACTGCATAAGCACTTTGTGCTCTGCACTTGCCAAATGTTCATTTGAATCCAAGGTCCATTACTAAAGCAAGCCTCCCAGGGGCCTGATAGAAGAAACAAGAAAGCTAAAACCATCCCAGCACTGAGCAAGGGCTTTTGGCTATGTGTGCAATACTCAAGGTAGAAAGATGTTCTCCCTGACCCCTGTGGCTAGCCATAGGTGGCAGCAGATTTGATGAGACACAGTCTTCAAAGTGAAGCATCAATATTCCCATCAAATGTCTCCAGTTCCTTTCAGAATTCATTTGTACAGCTTGGCTGTAAGGGCACTTGAGAGTGGAATACCATAGACTAACAGCGGAGGGATCCTTAGTTCTGTAATTTGATCCATTTACATCTCGTGGTTTCCCAGAATAGTAATCTTATTGTAAACAGAGGAAATTAAGTGTTTTAGTATACGTGAAGTTGTAATGGCCTTACTATATATGATAACAAGTGCAAATAAAAGAATTTGAGGGACTCTTCTTTAAAAAATCTGCTACATCTTTTATCCCACAAAGCCAGATACCCCTACATTTTTCATGCTTTAGAACTCCCATTACCTTGGGGCAACTTTATTTCTCTTCGTGGTTGCTCCAAATACACTTTGGGTGGGTACACTCATCTTCAGCAGGGAGATGACAGAAGTCAAGTCAAGCAGTTCTCCCAAGTCTACAACCGGCAAGTTTTCATACCTGGGAACTTTATGTGATTGAACCTGGGTTCAAATCCAGACCTATCACAATCTCTTCCTGTCTACTTGGACAGTGCTGTTGCTGCAAATCTAGTGACCATTTACACATATTTATAGCTAGATAAACACAAGTGAATTTTAATATGAATTTGCACCAACAACTGCTCATGTATTTTTTTAGAGGTTATCCTATGGGACAGACATAGTGGGGTTTTCCCAATTGCCTATTATGGGTTAAGCGGTATTATTAGCACATCTCAGAGACTGCTGTAAATATGGAAAAAAAGGCTTGTGAGAAGCTATCACTCTTACTTTAAGATGGTGAAACTGAGGTATCAGGTGACTCAGTTGTTTTCCAAGGTTACAAAGTCAAAGTAAGAGGAGAGGAACACAGGCATTGCTCTAGCGTTCCTTTCTTTCGGTCAATTCAGGCTATGGAGAGTCTGCAGTTGACCTAAGACTGGCTCTTTTTAGTTGAGAGTAGAGGATGCAGGCCTCATAGAGATCACCCATTTGGTTAATAACATTTCTAATTCCCTGGTGGGTTCAGATCTAATACATAATGGATCTCCCTTGCTGCCTAAAATAATGTTCAGGATACAAATGAGCAATGAAATGTTGTGTCTGCTATTTTTCTAATTTATTATGTGCCAAAGAGTGCTCTATTAATCTCAATCCATAAATGAGACATAGAGAAATGAGACTTCTAGTCTTACGGAACTCAAATGTAATAAACCAGTATTTTTTAACCTAACATTCTTTGACAATTTCATGCATGTCTATAGAATATTCTGTTAATTCTCATCCCCTGGTCTCTTTTCTCTTACACCTGTTATCCCACATCCTTAAAGGCCCCTTTCCCACATTCAGGCCTTTTTAGCTTTGTGACCCACTGAGTTTGACCAGGACTGTCTGCCTAGGTAGAAATATGAAAGAATCCAATGGAGCTGGCCCGCTATTGGTACACAAAGGCTGTGACTATCTGTCAATCAGAATCCAACAGTTGCCAGTAGCTCATCATGAAGGGGTATGGGATAGGAGCTCCCTCTTCACATAGCAATGGCTGTCACCTAGGCCAGCACTGGGCAGGCCCAACACAAACATCTCCAGCTGCTGTGTGATCATGACTGCAAGGACTGTGTCAACCTCTGCAGATAGCATTTTGCCACACTTCTCACTAACTTCTAGCTTCTTTGTTTTTCTGGCCCCTCTTCCAGAGTGCTCCTTGAGCCTTAGATGGGTGGCAAAATGCCCTGTTTGGGATGAGCATGCAAATTTCATATATTCTAATCTTCTTGAACAGTCATGAGTCTCCACAGTCCCTACTTCTCACTGTGCTTGGTGACAGAGGGCAGCCGAATTCAGCGAGGTATAAACATGGCTAGTTTCTAGGCATTAACATGACTTGTCTGACTCCACATTCTCTGATGAAATGATGAACGTTTGATGTAATTTTTCAAGTGTCAGAGCATAGAGTCTGTGACATGCCTATAAAATATCTTGATTGTGTGTGCTTAGAGAATTTAGATTTTCCATGCACACAAGTATGTTTCTAAGAAATTCATTTAAAAAAAGACAAGGTCCTAGATCAGATCAAGGTGGGGTTTTTGTTTGTTTGTTTGTTTGAAAAGTTGTTTGTCTATATTTAGAAACTGGAAAGGAGGTATAGAGATTAGGCTTTACCCTGCTTTTATTTACTTTGTAATGTATAAAACAGTGTTTGGTGGTTTTGTTTGTTTGCGTGTTTCTTTCTAGGCTGTGCATTATACAAGAACACTCTCCCTTACAAGCACCTTTTGGCTTCGTTTTGAGGAGAGATGATGACTGCAAACCCAAAGATGTCCCAGAAACTGCACCATCCCCCCCCCAGAAGAAGCTGATGAACTCAGTTATTACTGGTAATAAAAATAGAGCCAGTCTATAAATTTGCTCATGTGAACTGAGATTAGGGGAAACACAGTGTATTAAAATCATATCAAGGAAACAACCCCAATATTTTATCAGAAATATCAGAGCAAGGAAATGCCATAAGTCTCTGTTGGGTTTCCTAGAGTGATAGATGCTTAATACTGCCATAGCATGGCTCCCACATCAGCCGTCATTGCGTACCTGATGGGTGTCAAGGACCAAGGCCTCCCCGAGTTGTTCCCAGAGCTTTGGTTAAACTTGTTACCTGTTGTAGACAGAGCCTACTAGACTGTCTGCCCACCCACCTATTTGTTCATCTGTTCCTAGACCCGAACCACCACTTTCTACTTTTAATCCATTGTCTGCTATAGACCAGGTTCAGTCTTAAACCTATCAGATGACATCTGTCTGCAGCATCGCTCTCAAGCCTGACTCCAGCAGCCCTGGGAGTCACTCCCTCCAAGTGCTGGTCTGGTTCATTCTCTCATTAGTTAAGCTCTTCTGTAGACCACTGCCAAAACCCTCTTGAAGTTTGCTGCAACCTCTTTCACTGTATTTACTCTGTAATCTATACATATGCATATAAAAATATAGATATGTTACTGTGCATTGTGTGGTATGAGACTTAATATTAGTACTTAAGACTGAAATAAAAGAATATTCATTTGCTTTGACCAAGGTAGGCAGAATACAGGACAGATCATAGTCATTAAAACGGGTGAACCTTATCGATGCATTGTTATTCAATGAATTTGGCGATTGTTGAACAACATAAATGTGTTTGTCTATGCTTTTGGCACTGTATGCTTACAACAGTAGGGCATTACATTGCTTTTCAAGTATAAAAAAAACAAACAACTTCAAATAGAAATTCCAGCACTGATTTTTTTCCCTAAAATTAAAAATGATCGTAAGAATGAAAGAATTAGGAGGACAGCAAGTTGCTACAGTAACAGCAATCAAGTCAACAAAACAGACTGCTTCCTCAGGAAGCTTCGAAGCAAGCCAGGCTACTTTATTTTTCACATCTTGTGAAGTCACACATTTGCTCTTCAGCATGAAACTTCCTTGATACTGACAAGACTGCTTACGATTTCATTTACTCAATTCTTTTAAAATAGTGATAGAAGTGATGTATAACTGATACTAAAGTTTGATAAAAGCAAGGTTATGTAGCAATAACTTCTAAACAATAGTCAGTGTACAGCATATAGACATCTGATAGATGTTAATCACCTCTCAAAATCCCATTTAAATTCTGATTCTTTTGGAGGGCAAGGGAATTGCACACTCTTTTTTTTTTCTCCTGCAAGTATGCTACCTGCCCATGTAACAGGTGTTTTGATTTCGATGTAAAATTTTTCCTACAAACTCATATGATTGAAATCGTAGTCCCTTCAAGGAGATCAAGACCAGTGAGATAATGTGCCTGAGCTAATGGGAGGTCACCAACTCCAACTGACTAGGAATAAACCATCATGGAATCAAACTAGTCCCTCTGAATGGGGTTGACAGTTGGGGCAGACTGTGTGGCCAATGACAATGGCACTGGGATTTGTCTTTACTGCATGTACTGGCTTTTTGGGATCCTATTCTCTTTGGATGTATACCTTGCTCAGCCTAGATATAGTGGGGAGGGCCTTGGACTTTCCACAGGGCAGGGTACCTTGCCCTCTCTTAAGATTGGAGGCGGTGGGAGAAAGGTGGAGGGAGGGAGTGGGAGGGAAAGGGGAAAGGGAAGGAAGTGGAAATTTGGATTGGTATTTTTTAAAGTAATAAAAAATCATAAAAAAAGAAAAAAGAATTTAGAAAAAAAGAAAAGAAAGAAAACTTAGTCCCCAGTCGCTGGTGTTGTTTGATCATCCAGGAGGTAAGACATGGTTGATGAAAGGTTGTTTCTGTTGCATAAACCTTGAAGAGTGTATGTTTGTCCCCCTTCTGCCCCATCTCTGACCCCTGGTCTGCCAACTGTTCATACATACACCCCCCCCCCTCCACAGCTGTGGCTGGGAGCTGCTTCTACTGTCATGCCTCCATTAACACTATGGGCTGAACCCTCTCTATCTGTGATTCCAAATAAATCTTTTCTTCTTCAAATTGCTTCCTTCAGGTGTCTCATCAGTGAGGAGAAAAGCAACTACGATGATGGGTAAAGGATAGGATCATTACATCAGCTCTATTTTGAAAAGTATTTTCGGGAGATCTCTCTATGCAGTGCAGTATCTTGATTACGCTGTGACTTTGCTAAGGTTAGACAAAAATCTGTGATCATCCACGCCAGAAGACATGTAATAGAAAGATTTAACATACAAGTGTTAATGTTTCACTTAAGCATTTAACATCCATAAGACTGTCATCAGAAACTACTGATCTACAGGCTTAAGAGACAAAGTGTTTCTATAGAATTATGAACTATGTTTTATCTATAAATTAATTTTGGCAACCATGCTTTATGGTATAGCAATAGTTTACATATCACGCAACACTAAAATAGAGTCCCTTGATACAGTTTCAAACAGAAGAAAAAGAGAAAAATCTTGAGATTACAAGGACACTCTTGCCAAAATTACTTTTAAAAAAAAAATCACTTTTCTTTTCTTTAAATACATAACCTGCTGATTTGTTATGAAACTGAATATATTTTTATACAAGAACCGTATGTAGCGTTCCTTAATATTCACCCCAAATACATTTATATGCGCGTCTAGACAAAGAAGCATATCCCGACATTCACAGTATGACAAGTTTTTATCTACTTCCTGTTGCACTAAAGGACAATATTGCTATTTCAGATTTACTCCCTTCATTGACAACAGACAGGAGCGCAATGTCTGATGCTGTGTGTTTCAAAAGCATTTCCTGAATTGGATTTAGCAATAGAACTCTTCTTGGTCATTTGCAAGGCAAATGTTTTCCCCTGGACATCAGGTTCAGAAATGGTGATATTTCCTCATTCACAGAGCAATTAGTTTTATCTGCCCAGTGCTTGACAATTCCTCTTCTCCTCTTTCCTCAGTAACAAAGTAACAACACCATTTGCCTTCACTTTTTCCCAACTGTTTCTATTTTCTCAGGACAAGTCCTGCATTCCATAAGTAGTCGTGGTACTGATCTGCTTAGGGAAGTCTAGCGACTACAGAGACTGCAATTCTTATATTTATTTCAGTATTTGATACACATTAACTATCAGGAATAATAATAAAATAAAACTCAAATTGTCTTAATTTACTGTGCACTATTTCAGGAGACTTTAAAAGAAACATTTACCTTAGTCAACCAACTTCCTACATTATTTTACAAGAGAAGCTAAGCTTTCTAAAGTCAAATTATAAAAGTTATCTTCCACAGCAGCCTCCAAGACCAAATACTATTATATGTCTCTTTTTATCTAAGCCTCCTACAGAAGATAATCAGATTACTATTGTTCTCTAATATGAAACCATTTTTTTCTTCAAAAAGGAATAACTTGGGTTGGAAAAATAGCTCACTTTAGACCATGCAAGGCCCCAAGTTTAATCTCCAGCATAAAAAAGAAATTATAAATATAAGATATTTTTCAAAAAATTTATCCATGAAATATTTCAAACTTTTAAAATAATTTTAGACTTATAGGAGATTATAAAATGTAGAATCATTTGACCCAGAGTCACTGAATGATAACAACTTACATAGCTAAATTTTAATGTCAGAGCGAGGATAAGACTCTGGTCCAGGTTTTTTTTTTTTTTCTACAGTCAGTGCGGACCTCAGTTTTCATCTCTTATGAACTCAGTTGTGCCCATTCCCACAGAACTGTTGAAATCCCAGCCTTATGAAACTAAAGAATGTCACTGCATTGCCTAGAAGACCTTTTAGCAAGATTGAAGTTAATTGTGTTTTGGGGAATGATCCTTACAGAATGGCAATTGTCCTAATAACAGAGTAGTACACAGAGAATATATACACTGAAGCAGGACCCTGGGAGGAAAAGCAAGAACAAATTCATCTGCGCGTCGAGCAGAAGATGTCCGATGAAACTAGACCTAGAGATTGGGTCTTGGACTTCCAACCTTGATATCTGTGGCCTTTAAGCCACTCAGCTTTTGGACATTTTGTTAAGAGTCCCCCCCCCCCCAAAAAAAGTAAATACTAGCATTTTTAAGAAAAAATAAATGATTGCTGTGTTTGTGTGTGTTGGTTCTCTGTAATGTTTTCTTATGTGCATATTTGTGTGACTACCACTACATGTGAGATGTAAAATTGGTCCATATATCAGCTATAACAGTATGGCATTAAGCCAGCTCTCCATAGCCATACCCAATTACCTTTTTTCCCATCACCAGACAGCCACTAACCTGCTCTCCATCTGGGTTTTCATTGTCTCAAAGATGCACTATAAATGGAGTCACACAGCACGGAACCCTTAGAACTGACTTTTTTCCCCACTGAGCAGGGGGTTCTTGGGGTCTCACAGGCTATTACTCCTGTCAACATTGAAATCATCACTTTGTATCACTCTGTAGATATGACAATCTACCTCTCACCTTTCAGTTTGGGTCATTGTTGAAAAGTGAAAATCAGATGTCTTTGTTTAAAAGCTCCCAACTGATCCTGTCAATTCACAATCCTTAAATAGAGTTTTGAAACCCTTACAATCCATGCTCTTCATACTTTGACTCCTGCTCTAGTAAACACAATGTCTTCAGGACCTGCATTCCCCAAACCACCTTCTCATCTTCTACCATCAGGATGCCTCTTTCCCTGATACAGCTGCCCATCTCAATCATAACCCTTCTTTCCTCCTAAACCCCAGTTCCTTTACTTAGCTAAATCATTGGTCCTGATATTTTGTGATTATAAGAAAATGGGAAAAGAATGAAATAATCATTTTTAGTAAGCTATATTTGTATTCAATATACTGTTATTTTGGTATATTGTCTTAAAATAATTTAAGGATCAATGCTGGAAGCTGATCACATTTTGCACCATTAGCCAAATAGGCCCAGGTAAATAGGTAAATAAAAGGAGCCACTGTGAGGCAGTTTACGTTTATACCAGGAGCTTGGATGAATCTATAAACTGGGCAAGTGATGTTTGAAAAAATAAGTAAAATAGACTTATAAAGGGTAATGCAATATTATCCTGGCATATATTTTTTCTGGCATATAATTGATGCTCCAAAAATATTTTAAATTATATATTATGAATATATAAGAGATGCAAATAGTATAAACACCCTTGGAAGTTATTTAAGGGAAAATTCTTTTTGACTATATAATTTCCACTCTTATTCCCAAAATTATGCATCTTAATGCAACTTATATAAAACAGAAATTCTGATGTCTCCTGTGAAATTGCAAAGTACACTTGCAATCTGACACATGATAACATTATCAGTTATCGTGTGTGAGATATTGAAAGCATGTTTTACAGTCTAAGTCTAAAATAGCATCTGAAAAATCATGGATTGTTTATAGACTAAATGATAAAAGATTCAAAGTAGCCATAAAATCTGCTCAGCAATATCTATACTACTTTGTTAACAATGAATCTCTCTAATGTTACCTTTCTACTATTACCCACCCTTTCAACTTTGAAATTAGTTAGGAGTAAATAAATTAAACTGGCTTAATTATAGCCAAGGCTAAATGTAATTCAATATCAAGAAATGATCCATCTGCATATTCTTAAGTGTATGTACAGAGTTTCTTAGCAAATCTCTAGTGGACAAAATTTATTATAATTACTTTTAATGGATGCTAGAAAGACACAGTACCTAAATATCATGGTTAGATCAAAGGTCTGTCCCTTTTAGAGGCTGGTAACTCTAAAAGGCATGATCCCTGAAGAAAGCAGGTCACAGCCCTGCTGCTCTGACCCTGGGACAGAGAGTTAATTAAGAAGCTGTTCAGGGCTGCAATTTCTCTAGCTCCTAATTCATGGTCTTACTCTGTACCTGCTTCTTCCACACTCCTGGTCATGTAGGCTATCACAGACTAAACCACACAGTATGGAGCATTTATTGTCCTGCCCTCCCCAATTTTTTTTCTTTGCTCTGTGTCATCTTTTATTTTCCTGTCCCCTTTCCACATTTCTTTTGCTCTGTGCCTTCCTAACCCTTAATGAAAGGAGTGAAAAGATTTGTAAGCAGTAGATTCTGCTTGTTCATGTTCCATTCGGAGAATAAAAGCACTGGAATTTAGCTTTGATTTCATTGTCTGGATTCACAGCATCCAATGGAAAGGTCTCTTCTCAGGATCCCAAAGAGGTAGAGACACCATCTCTGGGAACATGATTATATTTGTAACATTTTAACGTGCAGCTTCCAAGAAGATTTTCAACAATGGTTTTGAAGCAAGCACATCATGTTTTGTGCTAGCCGAGGCAGCTGTGAGACAAGTGGCTTAGTCCTACAGTAATCAAGAACCCAAAGTCCTTATTTTAAGCATCAATGAACAAGTACTGTAAGGCACATGGACTTGATGACAGGTTACCCCCAGTGAAGATTCAATTGAGAAATTTGCCTATAGTTCTCAGGAAAAGCCTTTCTGAGAATCCAGCTAAGTTGTGCCCAGACTCCTAACCAGCAAAACCTTTGATAATAAATCATTTTTAAGCCATCCATTGTTAAACAGCAGCAATGTTATTTGCAATCACGTAAGCCCCATCTGGATTTATTTGTTTATCTTATTCAAATAGGAGCTGTTTGAGAGTCAGAATTTAAAGTGTAGGATATGATTTTGCATTCTTATCCTTATTTGAGCAGGAGTTCTCAACCTTGGCACTAACTGATGCAGACTGCATCACTCTTTTGCATGCATGTGGGCTTGAGGAATCGCCCTGTGTATTGCAGAAAGCTTGGCAACATCTGTATGCTATACTCACGAAATGCCAGTAGCAGTCAGCATCCCAAAATGCCACTAAAAACTGTGATATGTCTTTTTGAGGGCAAAACCAACACTGTTTAAAGGCCACTGAACTAGAGTCATTTCTTCACATCTAATCTATGTTTGCTCAACAAATTGGCTAGTGCATGCTGATAACAGTATTGGCATCTTTTAAATGTATAATAATCTTTACCTGAAATGGATAGGCGGTTGCTCTCTAATTTGTGAAATGGCTCAAAGGTAATAAATAAAATGAAATTGGATGGCTTTCAAAAACACAGATTAATTTTTTTCTTTGTCTAGTGATTTGGCATTTATAAAACACACTCCCACTAATCATGCTTTATAGTGAAAAATCGGTTTCATCTGCTGTTTTACACTTAAGTAAAACATGAATAACGAGATAGGAGAAAAACAAGAAAGTGTGCAAAGCACAAATCACCTCCACCGCCTCTTTGAGCTGGGCTGAAGTTGGAGGAATTGGTGAGGCAGGGAGATTGCAGACACTACAGACTCTCTGACTTCAGTAGTGCAGTACACCATGATTCGAGCAGCCTCTTCTTTACTGCAGGTATTGGCCTTCCAGCGTGTTCAAATACCTCTAGTGTCCAGATGCCTTCTGAGAAATCTGCACTGAAAACTCCTGCTTCCCTGCCACTCCAGGAGACAATCACAAGCCATTAGCTTTTGCACAAGCTCACCTCACAGATGTTCCCAAGCTAAACATATAAGAAAGGGTCTGGGGAGTAACAAGCAAGCCTGCTCTCTGAATCACATTGATATTTTCCTTTCCCCACTTTGTACACACTTGCTTTCACATCATTAACAGGCAAATCATACTGCAAGAGGGTACATCTCAGACAAAGACCGCTAAGCAAGGACTGTAATTTCCTTATTGGTCTATAGATATTTTCTCCCCCAAGAAGGCGAACATATAATGGAACCTGGCCTTAGAGGTATTAATCTAGTGAAAGAATATAAAATACACGAGATACAGAGAGTGAAAAGAAAGAACTGATGGAGGAGTGTTTATGTGTTACTTTCATTATTAATAAAGAAAACTGCCTTGGCCCTTTGAGAGAAAATTAGGTAGGTGGAGTAGACAGAACAGAATTGTGGGAACAAGGAAGTAGAGTGGGAGAGACGCTTCAGGGAGTTGCGTGGTGAGTCTCCATGCTGCTCCTCTCCGAGATGGACGCAGGTTAAGATCTCTCCTGGTAAGCCACAACTCGTGGTGCTACCCAAATTACTAAATATGGGTTAAAGGAAGATGTGAGAATTAACTAATAAGAGGCTACAGATAATGGGCCAGGCAGTATTTAAAAGAATAAAGTTTCCGTGTAATTATTTTGGGTAAAGCTAGCCGGCGGCGGATTAGCTGGTTGCTGGGAACTGGGCGGCGGGAACGCAGCCCCGCCGCTTCACACTACAGATTGGCGCTCCAACGTGGTCACTAAATCCACTTAAAAACCTTGCCCGCTTGGTATCGGAAAGAAAGTACTCTGAGACCATGCCAATGGCTCACTGCTCCCTGCCTGCACCTGGGCAGATGGCGGAATCAGGCTTAGGCGAGCGGGACAGCGTTTGCGGATTCCTGCTGCCATAGAGAGAGAGGTGTTTTCAGACTGCGCAGTGCTCTGCATGTCAGATTTGGCTGTAACTTGGATGAAAAGAGTTTTTGTGCTGCACGCTCAGTCTCAGAGTTAAAGTGCTGAGTGCGGCTCCTACCTGGCGGCCAGAGCTAGTAGAAAATGGTACATCCTCCATTTTGAAATTGGAGAGAGGTGGAGCCAACATCCAGAGCAGCCCGCAGCTCTGCAGCTCAGAGCTGCAACCGATTCAGAGTCACAAGCGGCTCAGCTATGTTGGACTGGGCGTGGCAAGCTCACAGTACCTGTTTTTTGACCTAGGAATGTCACAGCTTAGAGTCTTAAGTGCTTAGCAATGTAAAGGCTCAAATCAAACAAGTTTCTCGACAGTAAAAAAATTACAGATTCACAATAGGACAGATTCAGACATAAAAGACTTTTAAATGAGTCACAGTGTTGGATGAATGTATGTAGGCTTGAGAGAGAGAGAAGAAAATATAAAAAATAAAGTTAATGCCTAAAAAAAGGCTAAAGTCTTTAAAGAGACAGAATAAAGTAAAGTGATAGAATGAAAATAAGCCGCATAAAAATGGAAAATTCACAGAGAGTCTGGATTATGTATTTTGTTGTGTTTTCTTTGATTTTTTTGACTGTAAAGGAGCTAAATACAGAGAGACATTTCATTATATGGGCTGCCAGTCTAGACCAAAATGGACATCTTAATGGTATGACTTCAGGATTTGGATCTAAGAACATGATGCTTTGGAAAAGAGTTTCTTCTTTTGTTTTCACAGAGGACGAGACTCTGTGGATTGCTTCTATCCCAATATGGTATGATAGACCACGCCCTCCTGAAAGGTTGCTGTGAACATCTTCAAAAAATTACTTCACTCAACTGCCAACTGAGAGGAACCTAGCACACAGGTTACACCATAAAAGACCTAAATAACAGCGCCCCCATTCAGCAGGAAGCAGTTTGGAGAGAAAAAACTGCGCCCATTTTCCCAAATATTGCTTATAAATGTTCTTTTACATTTAAAGGGGGAGAGGATATAGATATGAATTTGCATTGGTATAGATTTTAAGGTCAATTTTGTTATATGTATATGTATTTCTGATCTTGATTAAGCTATTGTGATTGTAGTTCATTTTAAAAACTGTAATGTATAATTAGGAAATATAGGTTGTTAATGGATAATCATTGATAATAGTTAAGCTTGTAGTCATGTTATTAGATTTTCTAGATATGTAGAGATATATTTCAGTTAGATAGACATTCTTCATATCTTTCAAAGACTGCAGAATATGGCATTTAATGTTTTTAATAACTTAGGGTTTTTCATGACAATGAGACACGTCTGCTCCTGGCAGCACCAATCTACTTCAAGAGGAAGATGGGCATCGAAGAGGCTACTTATGGAGTTTGTTAGCCATCTGGGCAAGAAACTGCTCTTGGCTGGACTGTTCCATAAACTGGACACAAAGAACCCGCAGAGAGAGGACTGCTGAACTTGCCTAAAGGTGAGATGGTCTTTCGGGATTCCTGATTCATGAAAGAGTCTGCGAGACGTTCTGCAGGACACAGCAGAAAGTGACTGAACTATCTTTGGAATTTTTCTGCTTCATGGAAATGTCTGCTGGATACTGTGGGCCTGAAGCCCGAAGATGGATGCCCCAACGGTACAGAGGAACTTTGGGTGACTGTCCAGGCAGCGAGTTGTCTCTGTCATTTCTAGAGTTTTATAAGTTACTTATTTCTTGTTTACTTAGGTAGCATTATATCCTTCTGGAGTCTTTGATGGAGCTGAAGAATAAATAGATAGTTATAGCTTTCCTTAGTTATGATAAAAGATAAAATAGATTTAAATATTGTAACTGTAATACTTGCTTGATAACTGTTTTGTTACATGTAATTTTACTATGTTAAAGTTAAAGCCTTTCTTTTTTGTTTAAACAGAAAAAGGGGAAATGATGGAGGAGTGTCTATGTGTTACTTTCATTATTAATAAAGAAAACTGCCTTGGCCCTTTAAGAGAAAATTAGGTAGGTGGAGTAGACAGAACAGAATTGTGGGAACAAGGAAGTAGAGTGGGAGAGACGCTTCAGGGAGTCGCGTGGTGAGTCTCCATGCTGCTCCTCTCCGAGATGGACGCAGGTTAAGATCTCTCCTGGTAAGCCACAACTCGTGGTGCTACCCAAATTACTAAATATGGGTTAAAGGAAGATGTGAGAATTAACTAATAAGAGGCTACAGATAATGGGCCAGGCAGTATTTAAAAGAATAAAGTTTCTGTGTAATTATTTTGGGTAAAGCTAGCCGGCGGCGGATTAGCTGGTTGCTGGGAACTGGGCGGCGGGAACGCAGCCCCGCCGCTTCACACTACAAAGAACGAAGAACAATGCAAGGTTATAATTAAGAGTGGAGTTAAAGATAGCAGTATCTCAAAGTAATAAAGAAGGTAGTGTGTCTATACAACAACAAACAAGAATCTGGAAAGTGATAGTAGGGGCTCAGAAAAGGCTGTGTTATGTACATACATTTCTTTAATGATGCTAGGAGCAGGTGGAATTTGGTCGATCTAGGTAAGGATGAAAAAAGGGGGAGAAGGCAGAAAAGACATGGTTTTTTTTTGAAAGAATCAGATCAGCTTTTAAAATTTCTGTAGATCTAGAAGAAAGAGCCAAAATTTTAGCAAAAGTCTTAATCAGGAAATGATATTATACTTTTAGGATCCTTAAGAACCACACATTTCACTTGTGATCAAATGAAGGAAACCATACACATTTTATCGCAAAATTATAATTTGTTATGTTTTTATATAATTATTTTTGCATATGTAAACTAATTGAATCTTTTATAAGAAACCAGTATTAAACAAAGTATTATTAAAGTTTGATATTAGGCCTATAAATGACAAAATATACAACATAGGGAAAATGAAATCATTCCTTTTTTGGGGGGGGTTTCAAGACAGGGTTTCTCTTTAGCTTTGGAACCTGTCCTGAACCTCACTCTGTAGACCAGGCTGGCCTTGAAGTCATAGAGAGTCATCTGTTCCTGCTA
Source organism: Arvicola amphibius (assembly GCF_903992535.2). Classification (NCBI taxonomy): domain Eukaryota; kingdom Metazoa; phylum Chordata; class Mammalia; order Rodentia; family Cricetidae; genus Arvicola; species Arvicola amphibius. The sequence goes on from NC_052047.1 coordinate 22,457,721, forward strand.
CCCGAGTTCTGGGATTAAAGGCATACATCATGGAGACACGGTTTTTTTTAAAAGGTCATTTTCTAATATTCCTATTTAATACATAACATCATCATAAAACAGTAGAAAAGGAATCTGTATGTTTATCTGTAAACAATCTGTAAGATGTTGTGCACCTACTGGGAAGCCAATGGAAAGAACACAAACATTCATGGGTAGAGGGTTTACTAAGTGGCCCACACATTATTGTCATTAAAAAGTATGTTATAGACATATAGGCCACATAATTATAAACAGATATAGCAGGAGGTTATACAGAGCCTCAGTAAGACACCAAAAATTCCTAAGACCTAACATTGTATGCAACCTTATAATCACATAAAACTTGAGTAACTAGCTTAGTACTGGAAAACATTATAAACAATAACAAGTATGAGTAGAGGCATAGATCCAATTTTAGGAGTAAAACGTCTAGATCTATTTGATATTAATTTTAAAAGTGCCTCTGTTTTTCCCACACAATTAAAAATGTTTTATTTTAATCTTTTAAATGTTTAATTTATACTCCTTATTTCTGTAAAAATTACATAAACTTGTACTAACAGGTAGGTTTTTACAGAAAATTGTTACAAAGAATAATTGTGCTTCTTATATCTTCTTATATTAACTTATTTCTATAATTTATCATCACTATTATATGTACTGAATAAAAACATGAAATAATCAAACTTACAAACAAGTTCACGTTCTTATCTATATTGAAAACTATGAGGATGCACATCTAATTTGAAAGTTCACTGTGAGCACTCATAGAAAGAAATTTCAGATCAGTTAGGTTTTTGGAATATAGCATATGCTCCTCAAAGTAATTTACTGTCATCAAATACACATAATTGCAACACTTGATTGAGTGACATTTCCTATAAAAACGAAAAGACAGATTCACCTTTATTATGAAAGCAAAAATCTCTTATTTCTTATTAAGTTCTCCAAATGTATTTGAAATAGAATTATTAAAAAATTATCAATTTTTATATAATTCCTCCTAATTGAACCAACTATCAAGATCTGTTTTTTAATAAATACTGGATAGATGTGGTGGTGAATGTGTTATTTAAATGACTGCGTGCCCTTAATATACAAAGCCACATTTCATAGCTTTCCCTTTAAAGAACAGACATAATTTAACCTCAGTTTTCACTAACTACTCCTTCTGCTCTACCTCTTTGTTTGCCCTGCAATTATTTAGAAAAAAAAGTATTGCATCATCGGGGAAGGAAAATGCTACTGTCTGTCAAAAACCAGCCAAAAGGCACATCAGGGAATCAGAGCGAAGTCTGTGTCATGCCTGAGGTGCATCAGCTCTACTTAACAGGGAGAAATTCGGCTTTGTTTCCTTCTGTACAGTCTTTCTTAATTCCCCATCTTGCTTCATCTGCCAGAATATTTTCTTATAGGTTTGGCTTCTGCCTTCTGTCTCCTGGCTCACGCACGGTTTATTCTTGAACTTTTTATTTGAACTTCTAATTGTACTTTTTATTCATACCATTGACTGTTCATGTGACTACCTGACAGCTACTGAACAAGTCGTCCCCAAATGGCACTTCAGAATCAGAGGAAGCAGCTGAAACAGATCACAAAAGAAAAAGAAAAAAAAAAAAAAAAAAAAAACACAATGTGTCTTCTTCACAAAACCTATTTAGCTGGACTCAGAAAATAGGTCAGAAGACTCTCTTTCTAAGAGAGCTCCCTTTGTCCACTGGAAGGAACCACCATCCAGCAACATCTTGAAGAATCTGACCAGCCTTGTAAGGTTCCCACTCCATCACACCTCATTTAGTTCAATCTCATTTGGTTAAATTGCTGCTTTCCTCATTGGAATTAACAAAGATTTTTCACCTTTACTTTGGGATTTTACGTCTGGAGGTTTTTGAATCACCTAAACTTGAATCTAGTTTCTTTTGTTAGTCTGCTTTTGCTAGACTTGAGCAGGGGGATGACTGTGGGGGGAAGCAGCACTTGCTGTGTGTTTCTATCCATGGAGTTCAATCTCTGAAACCCAGTTACAGCAGGATTCAGTCCGTGTCTACAGTCCTATGATAAATGAAAGGCTGAAACAGGAGGATTGCCACGAAGCTCGAGGGCCAGCTAGCCTGCAGTATGCAGTGTGGCAGAAACAAAAAACAAAAACAAAAAATAAAACTCGCTACAACGAAGTGGAAGGAAATAAATGACTCCCAGAAGTTCACACCACACACACACAAACACACACACACACACACACACACACACACACACACGCACGCGCGCAAGCTCCATTGCACCAGTACTCCTTCTCCCTGCCAATAATCACAAATGAATAAATAATCCTTTTTGTTAGAAAGATGAACCTGTTGTGATGGTAGTATTTTTTTCTCCTATAAAAACTAAACAGCAGCAAGTACCTACTATTTTCTTGCCTCCATGATACATACACTAAGGATGTGCACAGTCCTTCTGTATATGTGTTGCTTTTATTAGTTAAAGAATAAAGAATCTGCTTGGAGCCGATAGCAGGGCAGAACAAAGCTAGGTGGGGAAAACTAAACTAAATGCTGGGAGAAAGAAAGTATAGTCAGGGAGACACCATGAAGCTTCCACCAGGGACAGATGAGCCAGAAACTTGCCGGTAAGCCACAGCCATGTGGCAATACAAAGATTAATAGAAATGGGCTAAATTAAGATGTAAGAGTTAGCCAATAAGAAGCTAGAGCCAATAGGCAAAGCAATGATACAGTTTCTGTGGTTATTTCAAATCTGGGCAGTTGGGAATGAACAAGAGGGCTCCTACAACACACTAAAGCACATATTTGTATAAATAAAGTAAAACTAAAATTTATTTACATTTAAATATCATATTTCTTACTTTTGCTAAGACAGAAGACAGGTAAGAGAAGAATGAGTGGTTCCTGTGCAGTGGTGGCACACACCTTTAATCCCAGCTCTTGGGAGGCAGAGGCAGGTGGATCTCAGTGAGTTCTCGGCCAGCCTGGTAGACAAAGCAAGTTGCAGAAGAGCCAGAACTGTTACATAGAGAATCCCTGTCTTAAAACTGCCCCCCAATAAATAAGTGAATAAATGAAAAGTGAGAGGAAAGGTCACACACATGTCAAAGGCTGTGGTCCATCTTGGTGGGGAAGGTGTGGTCGGTGATGAGTCAGTCTGTGAGAACATATGTCTGAGATGACTGGTGTCATCATGGTATCAGACAGGAAGGGGAGAGCTCGGACTGGAAGCAGGACCAAGGCTATCACCATCCGCTTCCTGTGACCCTCCTCCTGGATATCCCTCCCACCTCAAAGGATATGTAATCTCCCCAAACAGCACCACTAATGAGGGATCAAGTATTCAAACATGAACCTGTGGGGGACTTTTCCCATGCAAACTATAAGCAATGCAATTTTCTGTTACATAAACATCTCTTCAGATAGCTATTGAAAAATGGATATGAGCAGTAGCACAACCCCCTTTCTACTATTTTTCTGTAAGAAAACGCATTGAATGTTAAATCCTGAAGAACTTTCCATGATGTAATTGAACAAAAGTAGCACCAGAAGTCACTGTAATCCTAACACCATGCTCATAATCATTTTTGTTCCTAACCTGATGCGCACAGTGCAGCTGAATACCTGAGCTTCCAGAGCATGGAACGATTTTCCGATTTTCTTTTGTCTTGTTGAATTTTGTTATTTAACAAGTGCGCACAGGCTTGATCGATGTGACACTACTTTTAATTCTTAAACTAAGATTATGACAGATATGAGAAAAGAACCTTTCTTCCAAGAAGGTTTTAGAGTATACTCCAGAGACACTTGTATTTTAGGAAGTAATAGGAGCCTCCCTGAAAACTGTATGAGGAGTTCCTCAATTTGGAGATGTCAGGAGACTCGGAGGCACTTGGAGAGCTGATCATTGCTAGCCCTGTGTGCAATGAGCAGCAGGAAGAAGAAAATGGAGCAGCTGGGAGTCAGCTCTAGCCAGAGTGTCCATGTAGCCAGGTACACAGGATATTAATCTGACATCATTAAAGACTGAATCCTGTCCTGAGGAAGTTCCCCAACACAGAGGCTTTGCAAGTTATGTGACCATGAAGAAGTATGTCAACTAGTATCCTATGTCACCAGCTAGTTATGTATGTTAGTGAATAATTAGTGTTTCTTCTCTCCTCGCCTAAGGAGTTGATTTGATGCTTCCCGTTCATTTAAGCATAGAGAGAAGGGACTCATGGGAGCTTAATATGGTCACCCAAGAGAAGCAAAGCACAGAAGAGGAGACAAATAAGGAAAGGAAACTAGCAGAAGTTCAACTACCAGAGTGAAAAGAGGATGCCAGCCTTAGAGCTAAATGTTTGGAAGGTGCAGTTGCTTTCCATACAAGACATGTAGAATGAGGTTCCCAGGAAATGCCTGAGGAAAATAGAGGACTAATCACCATGTGGGAGGAACATGAAGATGGGCCGTCGTAGCAGGTGCTCCTTCCGGGGGTACACAAACTGTCAGGACATTGCTGCATATTTCCCTTTGATCTTCGCATGGCAGACATTGGTTTTTATTCATCCCTCCACGAGGGAATGAAAGCTGGGCATCCATCAAAGCTTACCACACGCTCCTTCCCCGCCTTTCCTTACCCTCTCTCCATTCTCATGTTTAATTATTTAGGAGCCAGAAATACTCTACCACACAAAGAAGCAACGCAGAAACGCCTGCAGGAACAGTGTGAGGAGAGGCATTGAGCACTTTATTCCCATGACTGGGAACTACAAGACCTAAGGGAATGGAAAAGTTTGGAAAATGTATTTAAGTGAAACCTAGGTTATTTTTATTGTCTGGTAGACTTGCTCATTGAGTTTCAAATATTGGAACAGTTTTAGGCTGCAACATGATGTTTGTAGGTACATGTCAGGGTTAGAAGGAAGGTGACGTGGTTAAAGCTGCAGGAATAGAAGTAAGGGTCCTTATTATTTCCTGTGCTTGGTTATGACATAATCAATTACTTCAGCAATTTAGATTGAATAGCAGCCTTCCAGACAGGTATCTGTTTTAGAAAGCCTGTCTAAAGTCTCCAGAACTAAAGTTTCTACAAAGATAAAATACCCAGTTTTTTTTTTCTTTTTCTTTAAGCTAGAAACTTGAATGCTTTTATTTTAAAGAGGGTTTGGGCAAATGTAGGGAAAGTATAGCTAACTGTTAACAGACATAGTTATTAGCCACTAAACTATAGAAATGGTTGTTTTGCCTGGAGAAATTTACCAAAAATGTATTTGTTCTGAAGACCAAAATATTATCTCACAATTTAATTGAATCTGAACTAGTGGCAGATGAGTGAAATACTTAGCAGATTACAGATAAAAATAGCTAAAGCCTCCTACGATTTATTCTAGCAGGCGAAAATTCACCAGCTTACACAGCATTACTTAGGCAGTTGACACATTTGGGGTAAAAGCCATAAGCATGCGACATTCCCTAGGCAAAGTCATACAATGCCCAATGAAGTCAAACCTCACTCACTAAGCTTTTCTCCCTTGCATTTCGGTCACACAGCTTCCCAGTATCGCCAGTTTCCCCAAGCTGTTTCTTTCATGTGTCTTTGGGGCTATATTCAGAGAGCTCCCTCGGTTCAGCAAATATGACATTCCCTTTTATACTTTGGTCAGTTTTGCAGCAGGTTCAAAGGGATCTCGCTTGAAAATTCCATTACCTGCTCCAGTTTCTGCTAGTGACCTTAGCTTTACTTGTGGCCTCAGCAGTACAGCATCACTCAAACAGAAATAAAGGGAATTGTAGCTCAAATGCTGACCTTCTTAAAGCTAACATTACTATAGGTTCTGCATGTGTTTGGGGAAGCAAATGACTGCCAAAATAACATCCAAAAGCACAGCTTTCTGCTGGGCTCCATTTAACGTAGGTGTCTAATACCCTGGAGCTTTGGAATGCTTAGAGTCAACTACACACCAAGAGGGAGCCTGAGCTTTCTGTACAACAGGCCGCCATTTACTGACACTCAATGAAAGGTTTTTAAAGTAAAGAAACTCAGTCCTTGTCTTTCCTGCTCTGATCTGAAGCTAGAATTAATTTAGGGAATCACATAGACTTAGAGAAGTTACCTTAATAGATGATTTTTCCCACAGAATTTTCTGTCAATTCACTAATAAATGACAATATTTATTAGTGAACAAATAAATATCATTCACTAATAAATCAATCATTAATGGACAAATTGACCGGGAAAAGATATCAAAATAGATTATAAGCTTTTAAAAGTAAGGTCTTAGCAGGGCAGTGGTGGTGCATGCCTTTGAGCCAAACACTTAGGCAGTCAGAGGCAGGAGGATCTCTGTGAGCTGGAAGCCACTTTGATCTACAGAGTGAGTTTCAGGACAACAGGAGCTACACAGAGAAACCTTGTCTCAAAAAACAAAATAATATAATAATAATAATAATAATAATAATAAATAAATAAATAAATAAAAGCAAAGTCTTTTCCCTGGATGTGGTGGTGCACCTCTATAAACACCCGAGACAGAAGTGGGGAGACCCCAGGGTGAGTTCCAGGACAGCCAGGATGCTAGGATTACACAGAGCAACCCTGTCTCAAAAATAGAGGAATGAACAAACAAAAACTTGTAGTCTTTCCTTCAGTTACTAAATTTCTAAGAAGAAGCTCTATGATCCAGTTCCATTCAAATATGCTCAATTCATTTTCGAGATTATTTTAGTTACGTTGACTGGAACCAAAGGCTCATGAATGTTAGGTCCTGAGCCATACCCTTAAAACCTGTTTTCCTGATTCTGAAGACATGGTCTCCAAGTCTTTTAGACTGTACTATCTTGCTTTTGCTCTGCTGCTAAACAAGACAGTTCAGAAAAATCAATGCTGACCAATCATCACAGGGGGATCACAATGCAGGATTTCATTCAAAATTCTTTTAGCTTAACTACCATATCTTTTTTTTTAAAAAAAAAAAAAAAAGAAAGCAGCCATTTTTAAAACAATGCCAGGCAAAAATTGATGTTTATGAAGAGATGCTTCTATAGTTCCAATCTCTTCAAACTGGGCCCTCGTTTTTTTTTTTTGTTTTTTTTTTGTTTTTTTTTTTGTTTTTTTTTTTTTTTTTGCCTTTTCCTGCTGGAAATAAATTACTGCCCTGAAGTTTTAAGATAACTAAATTTCTCTTACAACTACCAGGAAGAGTTTTGTTAAATAATGTCTAAAAGGAAGCATTTTCCCCTTTCCTTTCTTTCTGTACCATCATTTGTGTGTATAGTACTTTTAAAACATCTACTCTGTCCCCGTTCTCAGAGCTCAGTCAAACCGTAGGATGGTCACACTGAGAGTGTATGACATCCAGACACAGCACAAGAAAAACATTCCCTTGTCAACAGTGCATAGCTCCCTATTAGTGAGGTCAGCACCTCATGCGTATCTTGGAGGATTAGACTGGAAACAGGCCCCAGTGTTCACAGTGTTGGGCGGCTGAGCTGGTTTTTGAAACCAGAGGTCTGGGTTCATTCACCCACACCTCTGTTGTTCTAACCTAGTAAGTCAGAATGACTTTGGTGAAAGTAGCCAGGAAGGTGGATTTAATTTGATTGCAAAACAAGGCCCTCCTCCAAACAAATCAAAAGAGAATTAAATAATACCCCAAACTTGAAGACATTTAGCTTGGCCCCATATGTGTATGGGATTGAAGGCCAGTGGCCTAGCAACAGTGTCGAACAATGCTGCTCACACTTTGGCAGTGTCTAGAAGTCACTTGTAGGGCTTGACTCAAGGCAGCAGTCTGAGCAGAACTCTTGAATTTGCAGTTAGTTTAACAAGTCTCCAGAGAAAGTCAATGCTGTTGTTGGTCCAGGAAAGACAGTAAGGTGCAATGTTTTCGGTAGAGAGCAAGGTCACCAGTCTATGGAGACTGACTGGGTCAAGAGACACCTAATATCCGAGGTAGTGGCAGTGGCCTTCGTATGTGGTACTAAGGCCTATGTATGTGGGGCGAGCCTTAGGTGTTTTTTCCATCCACATCATTATTCAGTGCTCTATCACAGTTCCCGCTTTCTGACTGTAGTTCACAGTGAAAATACATAACTGTGGATCAAAAGTAGATGAGAGATTGCGGACATAGCTAGGTGGTGAAGCACTAGCTTAGCCTGGCAAGGCCATGGCTTCAATCAGCAGAACCCCTGTGCAAACCAAAGTGAGTCAGGGCAGCTGATCTATGACCCAACGCCAGCACTTTCTCTGACCAAGACTCTAAGTAAATGTGGTAAGCACTGCTTTGACGTATCCATCTCCACTGCAGACCGAACTTTGAGGGACAATAACTTCCAGTGCTACTCGGAAAGTGAGCTGGAAATGCATAAGATATTCTATTTTGCTTCTGCTCTCCCCTAAGCCTTCCCCAATATCAAAGCCGAAGAAGTCCCCTGTCACAGTAACCCATAACCTTAGGAGATCAAGATGTTTCATCACTCTGTCTTGTTATTTCCCTGAATCAAAAGGAGTCAAAGTTCCCTGAACACCCATGGTGACTGTGTTGTGTGGCTTGGCTGTGCAATGGGAACAGTTGCTGTCCATAGTTTTTTGCGGAATGAATGGGGAGTACTGAAACCATTTTGAGGAACATTAGTCTCACAGGGAAGCCATATATAGGTGTAGCAGCTGTCACAACTTCCAGACGACCCTGTCTTATCCATGGAACCCTCATCTTTAAATCTCTGCTGGGGCATAGACGTGAGAGAGCACCAACAAGCCAATCTCACCACACTCAGGCTAAAATAGGTATAGTGGGGAAGCTAGACTTGATGACTAAGCAGAAGTCTGTTTCAGGACAAAAGGTAATTTGTTTGTTTCTGTTCAGACTGGTTGGTACATCTCAGTCAAATTCAATCTTTCATTCCATGCAGCCCTCTAATCTAGTCCTTTCATGACTGTTTTTTGAAGCAAATAAACAAATACATATCAGGCCTTAGTCTAAGTAACCTATGTTGCTTAGTTTAATCTTCGTAAGATCCATGCAACTAATGCCCCATCTCCTAGATGTCCAATTCACTTTATGTATTTATCAGAGTTTCCATGCATACATACACGCATGTGTGTTCTTGGGTTTGTGTGTGTGTGTGTGTGTGTGTGTGTGTTGCTGGAGACTGAATTCAGAGTCTTATGTATGCTAGGCAAACTCTACCAGTCAGCTAATCCGTAGACCTACAGTTTCAATTCATACAAGCAATGGGTTCTAATTCAAATATACAATCATTCCAATGTCTTGGCTTTTAACAATCACGTCCCGCAGTTTCCACAAGGGATTGGTTCTAGGATATCTTGTATATACCATAACTGGTAGATGTTCAAGTCCCTTGGATATAAAAGGGCAGAATATTCTTGTGTCATTGGGCTATCACTTTTTATATACTTTAAGATGTCTGTAGCAATTTTTCAAAACCTAATACAATAGAGACTCTGCCTTTATAATTGTATGCTGCCCTGTACCCTCACTAAACTAGCAGCAGATTTTAATATTTCATATGTACAAATATTTCAGACTGACCCAAAATGACAAGTGAATTAACACAATTGTATTTGGCATCGTGGCTCAGGAAAACAGCAAAAACAAGGATTAACCCAAAGTTCCTATCCTGGCTCCATCACTTTCTATTGCTGGCTAAGTTACTTTTTAGTTATTGAGACTGTTTTCTTATTGGCAATAGAAGATGATGAGGGTAATAATAATAACTATCTCAAAATGCTATGATGATAGTTAAGTGAAAAGATATAAATTACCCAGAAAAGTAACTGCCAAATGACAGGCACTCTTGTAGCAGCTATTAGTAACAGAGTTCTAGGGGTTGACTGCACAGGAATGGGGCATCTCAGTGATAGTGCTCAGCCGCGGCACTCAAGGGAAGTACCACAGATGGAGCAGTGGATGAGAGGATTTGTATAATACTGGCAACAACAGAGTGGCCCAGATATTGGCACGAACACAGCACACTGATGCCAACATCATAAAAGTCTTCCACTCCACCCAGATCCAGAGAGATAAAAGGATTAGCTGGCAGCTGTTGTTACCCTATCTCTGCCTGGGGGCAAATTTTTTCATTTTCCAATCAGCAATGCAAATAATTTCACATTTCATTCCAACCATCATAATTCAATTTTGGACAATGCTAGGAAGCAAAGGGCTTAGGTTTGCCTCTGTTCTATTAAGAAGAAATATTGGAAAGAGAATGAATGGGTGAGACCATACTGTACTTCAAGAAGGAATCAAACAAAACAAACACAACACAACTGTAGTTCTTAATAGTGAGATGCTCATTAAGAAGCACAGGGAACTTTCAAGGATGCCGGGTAACCAACATCTACCAAAAAACAAAACAAAATCTCTCCATAAGAAATTCCTAAGTATGGGTTTATCTAGGAGCATTGTGCCAAAACAGTGAATGTAGGTTTTTTTTTTTTTTTTTTTTTAAGTTAAATAACTTCTATTTTGAAAATATCCATCAGGTTATAATATAATGCTATCTTGTTAAGGTAAAAGTCATTAGGAATGTATGTATGTGTCTAACTCAGAAAAGCATCAGAAAAGGTCATTGCCATTCATTCCCTAGAAAGTGAACAATTGGGCACTGAGTTGCCTCTCTTAAGCATAGTGCTTGAACTGGCGTCTAGGAGCACATTCTTTTTGGAGGGATACCGTGATTAGTCTAGATACAGGGGAGAGCCTTGGTCTTGCCTCAAAGTGAAGTGTCAGACTTTGTTGACTCCCCTTACCCTTTCTGAGGAGTGGATGGGGACGGGGGAAGGTGGAGGAAGAGAGGAAGTGGGAACAGGGATAGCTATATAAAATGAGAAGAGACTGTATTAAAAAAATATTAATTAAAAAAGTAGGAAGAAAGTGGGTTTATAGGTTAGGTACCTGGATGTATGTTCCTGTTCCTTCCAGGAGGAATAATGGTGCTTTAATACTGTATGTCACAGAAACCAAACACCATTGTGCATTCATAATCAGTTATTTCCAGGCCTTCAGCCAGAGTTGAGCTACAAATAAGTTCTAGTGGGGCTCTAAGATTTTTCATACTTGAATTTCTTCTATTTGTTATTGAAAAGTGTGTGTTTCTGTTTCTGTGTCATATTTTTCAATAATGTACAAATTGGAAGGAGAAAAATAATTCTGGGGAAACTCAGAGTTCGATTTTTATTAAACACATCTAACTAGGGGCTTTAGTAAATATGTTTCTAACTATTCACTTTTCAACACAAACATTTGGGAGGAAAACTCTAATGACATCATGAATGAAGTGGAAGAAAATTGGATTAAGACACAACTTTGCCATTGGCAACATTAATACTTTTGCTACTTTATTTGAAAGTGATTTCCAGGATTCTGAATATTTTAGTTCGTCTCTTGCTGGTGACGTAAGTTAATAAAGAACACAAGATAGTCATCTTCATTAGGTAACCCAAAACCCTCTGAATGAGAGCTATACAAATCATGATATCCATCTATCCCCAAGACAGACTTTGTCCACTTAAGCTGCATTTTAGATTGCAAACAAAACACTGGGAAAAAAAAGTATTGAAAAAGAATGGTATGAGTCCATATCTTCTCACAGAAAAAAAATGATTATAAGTTCCATGCATTTTAAATGTATTCAAAAGGATACAAGGTTATTCATCATACTAAGAATTTGTCTGGGCCCCTCCACATTTCTTCTGCTAATTTCTGTGCCTTGAATTCCAATATTCCCTTCACCATATCCTCACCATACTCCTTTATCCACCAACCCAGAGATGTGATGGTTTCCAAATCCTTTATTTTCAATAGCTGCTTGTGCACTGATAAAACACTGCTGTCTGCAAGCCAGATTTCTTACTAATTAAGATCCTTAAGCTAAATCTAAACTGTCATGTGTTTTTGAACAACCTACAAGTATGCCTTATTTTTCATTTTGTAATAGTCGGAGAAAAAAGTAAGAAAAATACCATTCTAGTTGAGATCCTATCACTGCGAGAAACACCATAACAAAAAGTATTTTGGAGAGGAAAGGGTTTATCCCATCACTGTTAGCAGAACATCATGGAGAGAAGTCAGGGCAAGAAGTCAAGCTAGAAGGACCCTGGAGGCAGGAACAGAATGAAGCAGGAGGCTGTGAAGGAATGCTGATTACGACATTGCTCAGTTTGCTTTCTTCTACACCAAGTACTCCCTGTCCAAGGATGACATCGCCTACAAGGGGCTGGGCTTTTCCCATCAATCATCAATCAAGAAAAGACTCCACAAACTTGTCCACCCACTGGCCTGATAGAGACAATTCCTCAACTTAGGCTCCTTGCTCTCCAGTGACTCTAGGTTGCATCAAGTCGGGAAAAATCTAACCAACTCAAACACAGTGACACAGGTTTATAATCCTAGCCAAGGTCAGGAGTTCAAGGTTAGACTCAGCTACATAGAAAGTTCAAGTCCATCCTGGGATACAGTAAACCTTGTCTCCAAAGAACAGAGAACAACTGAAAAAAAAAAAAATTCTTGGCATGTGAAAAATACACAAAACTCAAATTCTCCTGTCAATATAGTTTTATAGGGTCATAGTCTTGATCATTTGCGCACAACTATCTCTTGGCTGTTTCAAAAACACAACCACAGAATGAAAGGGTAGAAGAGAGCCTAGCCTGCAAAGCATGAAATATTTACTATGTGGTCTTTTACAGTATCCTCTTAGTTACTGCCATTTGGCCACGCTTTCTCGTGGGCCCCATAGGCATCTCAGACTTAGCGTGCTAAAGTCAATTTTTCTTTTCTTTCTTTATTTTTTATTTTTTTTAAAAAACAACAAACCAATTCTGGCTCTTAATGGGGAGAAATTATCTATAACCTCTACTATGTTTTAACATCTGTCAAGGCTCAAGTTCCAAAATCTGGTCACATGAACAATGGAAAGAGTCACGCAAAATGTTTCGCAGCTACAGTATATTTCCCAGATGCTTACAGCCTAATACTCCTCCAAAGCTTTCCAAAGCTCCCTGCTGGAACACTCTTAAGGGCTCTTGGAAGCCCATTCTTAGGTACTTTGTTCCATCTTAGTGGAGAAATCTGGCACGGGTTGGTTAGTAGGAATTTAAAGCCCCTAAAACATACTGATAAGCAAAGTTGCCTCCCTATCTGTTTTCCCCTTTCCTTTCCTTTCCTTTCCTTTCCTTTCCTTTCCTTTCCTTTCCTTTCCTTTCCTTTCCTTTCCTTTCCATACTTCCCTTTTCCCTTCCTTTCTTCTTTAAATCAACCCCATTTTATCTATCTATTCAATCATTTATTTTTTATTTGTTTGTTTGTTTGTTTACTGGCAGTTTATTGGTCTATGGACCAGGCTGGATAACTACTCATTATCCTTTTTTTCTCCTTTAAGCAAGCCTGTAAGGCATTCTCTTATTTAGTGATTAACTAATGTGGGAGGGCCCAGCCTGCTGTGAGCTGGTAGTCCTGGGAGTATAAGAAAGCAGGCTGAGCAAATTATGGTAAGCAAGCCAGTAAGCAGTTCTCCTCCATGAACCTCTGTGGTCAGCTTCTGCCTCCAGGTTCCATGCAGTTTGAATTTCTGACTTGACTTCCCTCTGTAGGGACTGTGACTTGGGGTTTGTAAGAAAGTAAATCTTTTCTCCTCAAGTTGCTCTTAGTGGCTGTGTTTCATCCCAGGGATACCAGCACTAACTAATGAAGATATTTTACTAAACCAAGGTAATTTTTCAAACAAAAATAATCTTTAGTAGCATTCCTTACTTTTTTATGCCACGTTTACTTGCTGATAGGCAATTCATATAATAAGCATCAAGGAGAGAACAAATCTCTTTATTTTTCAAGTGTATTTTCTTTCTGGATTTGACTGCTCCCTTAAAAAACAAACTAAGTCAACTCTATGAATATGAAACTCCCAGTCTTGTTATTTACTTCTCTTCGCTTTTAATTAACTTTTAATTTTACAATAAGGAAAGAATTTAGTTCCTTGTTGACTCCACAAGAGCTCCAAAGACAATTACAGATGTTTACCAGAGACTCTGCCCCACAATAGTTAACATTACTTTATTACTATGGCATATTTATCTCCAATAGGAAGCCACTATTAGCAAAGTATTGCCTGAACTCTTCAATTTATTTATAGGTGCTTCATTCTTTCTCCCCACTTCCCTTCCACCTTCCAAATAACCTAGGATGTAATTCATTTGTTTAATAGTCACATCCCATTGGTTTCCTCTGGCCTGACTTCTGTTTGCTTTCTTTTTTTAATCCTTATTTTTTTTTAACAATTTAAGAGATATTGATGTTTTCCATGTTGCTTCTCAATTAGTGTTTGATATGCTTTTATTATTCTTTTTAATTTGTATTGAACTTCTGATGGGGAGACGGATCACCACAAAGGTAGCTCTCATTTGAATTATATCATACCAAGGACATGTGCTACTAAGTCAGTTTATCAGTTAGGAGGTTAGAGCTGATCATCAAATAAAGACAGTGCTGCCCTTTTCTTCACAAATTTACCTTAGTGCCATTACTTTTCCACATTGCATTCATCGGAGGCAGGAAACCAATTACAGCTTGCAAAGAAAGGGCAGATAGAAACCTTGTGTCATTGGTTAGCTTGCAGCTGTACAAATTATTTGTAATTCCTTGCTATATAGTACTTTTCTTCTTAGTATTTATTCATGTGTATCACATAGGTTCATGGATAGTATAATTATATTATAGGCTATTTATCTATTTCATTACCAGAGTATTCCACATTTGTATGCCATATTTTGGGGATGGCTTTGATCATCTCCGAGGTCTTCATCCGTTTGTGTCTGAGCACTTCTTTTACTTTCTAGTCTTACAGGAGTCTCCTAGCTCATTCTGTATACATTCAGCTCTAGACCCAGAGTCAACCCTTTTTTTCAAGGAGCCTGGTTTCTTTCACTTGAGGAATCAAATTAGAAAATAAGAATTGGGTGCAGATGGTTTGTTTTAGTTTTATCTTGACTTCAGTTTTGACAGGAAGGTATTATCCAGTCAACCCTCTGGATGGCTTTCATTATAATTGTCATGGTTCGTTCAATGAATAGGAAGTTCGCGTATGAACTCACTTCTACTGATGAAGAAGAAATAAACTCGGAGACCCTGTCTTAGGGTATCTATTGCTATGACAAAAGAACATGAACAAAAGCAACTTGGGGGAGGAAAGGGTTTATTTCTTCTTACAAGTTTTGGTTTACCATCTAGAGAAGTCAGAGCAAGACCAGAAGTCAGTAAGAGCTGACACAGAGGTCACAGAGGAGTGCCACTTATGAGCTTGCTCCCCGGGGCTTGCTTAGCTTGCTTTTGTATACAACTCAGGACCAGTGGTAGAACCATACACAATAAACTAGGCTCTCTATACTGATTTCACTAATTAAGAAAATGCCCCCACTGGTTTGCCTACAGGCCAATCTTAGGGAGACATTTTTTTTCAGTTGATAGTTCCTCTTCCTCAATGAGTCTAGCTTGTGTCAACTTCACATAAAACTTACCAACACAGATGTTTTTTGACTTACACATATGCAAAGAGTGGGGATTTCTGAGACCATAAACTATGTCGCACCTGGGTGCTTGTCACTTTTCTTGTCAGCTTGATATAAACTCAAGTCACCTGGGAGGATAGAATGTCAATGAAAGAATGGCTTACATCAGTTTGTCCTGCAGACATGTCTGGGGGGAATTGTCTTGACTGATGATTGATATGTGTGTGTGTGTACATCACCATCCCCAGAGGCATGAAGGCCAAGGCTTTAAAAGAAAGCTAGCTGAGCAAGACAGTGGTAGAGCACCAGTAAGCAGTTTCCTCAATGGTTTCTGTTTAGTTGTAGTTTGAAGTTCTGCCCTGGCTTCCATCAGGGATTGAATGTGACCTGGAAGTATGGGCCAAATAAACTCTTTCCTCCTCAAGTTGCATTTGGTCATGGTGTTTATTGCAACATCAGGAAGAACAATCTGGGCATGACAATCGCTGGGCACCAACATGGATAATCACTTAAAAAAATCACATATATTTTCAAGGGACAGATTTCCAAAGTACAGACTAGAGAAAGGCAGCTATGAATGAGAACAGTCAAGCTCAGAAATCACTGGTTTCCACACCAGGACTCCTCTGCTGAGCTTTATGGGTTTAACTATTCCTTTGGGATTATGAATGGGAAATATGGAACATAAGAACAAGTCTCAAGTATGAATTATATGAAAACATCAATTTAAGGAAAGCAAGTCATGTAGTCTATAGGAAAATACTTCAGCAGTTAGTTTTCAGATAACACTGTAGGCAAGGGGCAGGTTGGTGGTGCACACCTTTAATTCCAGCACTCAGGATGCAGTGGCAGGTAGATCTCTGTGAGTTCGAGGCCAGCCTGAACTGCAAGAGCTATTTCTAAACAGGGTCCAAAGCTACAGAGAAACTCTGTCTTGAGAAAAAAAAAAACTGTAGGTAATAGGTTGAGGACACATGCTTTTTTGGTGCGGGGTGAGAAGGAATGTTATTCAATGTAATTTAATAATAATAATACATTTTAGGTAAAAAAAATGCACTTTTTTCCAGTACTTTAAAACATTTTGCTTTTGATTTTACAGTCAAAAGTGAGAAGGGCTAGAACATAAAATAAGGGCAAAGGGCATGAAGGAACCCACTGAGCACTAAGGATGGTGTGAGAGAAGAGGCACTGGACCGCATTCACTCTCATGTGACCTTAGGTGTACTAAAAAAAGGTACAGTTGGTCATTCCTGGTTTGTGGCACAAAGGACTTAAAACTCTGGACTTTGGAGAGCTAGGACGTATCCTTTGCTCTTTATCACAGTTCCTTTTGGGTACACCTGAGATTAGGCTACCAGGGTGTTCTAATTAAGGTTTCTGTTGATGTGAAGAGACAGCTCTTATAAAGGAAAACATTTAGTTGGGGTGGCTCTCTTACAGTTCAGAGGTCCAGTTCATCATCATCATCATGGACATCATGGTGGGGCATGCCAACTTGCTGGCAGACATGGTACTAGAGAAGCAGTTGAGAGTCCTACATCTTGCAGGCAACAAGAAGCAGATAGTTTCGTTGGTTTAAGCATATATGAACCCACAAATGCCGCTTCCACAGAGACACAATTCCTCCAATAAAGACCACACCTACTCTAACAAAGCCACACCTCTTAATAGTACCACTCCCTTTAGTGGTCATTTTCTTCAAAATCACCACACAGGGAAACTCAAGACAGTGTTTCTAAGAGTTTCAGACTGCAGTATGCTTACCTAAAAACCCTACAAAAAGGAATAGGAAGAAGAAACTTTGAATTCTATTGAAAAACTTCTGGAATGGATTGAGGGGAGCTGGATTTTTCATAAAAGCTTTTGTTGAACAAGAGAGCTTTCTGATCGCTGGGTACTTTGAAAAGGTCAAGGGTAGTGAATGCAGAATAGCCTTGGGTGCGCTGTGTGCTCCTCAGAACCGAGCAATGCCCTAAGCTTCTTGACAATCTTTCCAGAGTTCTCTAAGTCATTTTAACAAATTATTGCAGTGGGGGTGGGACTCTGGGAGCCCTCGTTTTTATACTTGCTTAGGCAGAAGTCTAAGATGCATCTGGTTCATTTTTGGTGACTAAAGAGAAAGTAGTCTTTTGGGACAAAGACCTTAACTTAGAGCCTACATGAAGTCTATGACTTAGTATCTGAATTATACTGAGCCCAGAAGTGGCTGTTGTCGAAAGGTCTACACCCTTGTTCTTATAGCAGTGTTAAAAAACATCATATACACAAACAATAAGGAAATATAATGCAAAGAAATAACTATTCACGTCAAAGTCATGCCTAGTTTCTAAACAGTTCTTTATTCTAAACTTTCTTTTCTTAGTGTCTTCAATGCAGTAGGAGAAACAAATGAAAATAATTTAAAAAAGACTGCTATTCTTGAAATTGCAATTAAACAATTATATTTCTCCATTAAAAATATCATTAGGCACTAACACCAAAGCATATTAAATGCATTATTGCTTAAAAAAGGGAGAAAGAATAAAAAAAAAAAAAACAGACTCAAACAGAATCACAAAGAATCCATGTCTTAGTTTTACAGAAATTAAATGAAAACACACAACTTTGGGCACAGGAAGTGGCCTTGTTACAATGCCACAGAAGTAGCATTTGAGGTAGAAGGGTGAGATACTTTGTTCTTCCAAATTCGTGGACTGTGTGAAGAGAGGCCTTCTAGGGTTAACAAAAGAGCAAGAGTCATTCAATACATGAAGAATGACAGCAAGGGCCTGGGTAATACAGGAGCACACAAACGCCAGGGGCGACCAGTCATTCATCATCCACTATTTCACAGAAACTGATAACAATATTCCGTATTCTATACCTGTGTCCTTTATTCTTCATAGAGGAAGGCTCTGAAGCATCCTTTCTTGTAATGAAACTGTGTCATGATTAGATTTCTTTAAATTATAAATTTAAATTTTTACATTTAATTTCATAATAAATAACATTAGATTTGGCCTTGGCAACAAAAACCATAGGGAAAGAGTTGGTGTCAGTCAAACATAAAAAAAAAGCACCCACTCAGAACTCACAAAACCCTTTCAAGTAAATTCCTGGACCAAGAAAACTAACAAGTAATGAAAAAACAAATTAAAGAAATGTAAAAAAATAAATAAACAAAAACAAGATTGGCAAGAATCTGTTTTCTACACTTTTCTGTGCATTTGAGGAAGTTTTGCTAGTACTAAAAAGTATCACATGGGACATGCGATTTTAATTGCCATGATAGTTTTGGGGGCCAGGCTAACAAGGTAGGCATATTAGTCCACTAGAATTGGAAACCAGAACTTGTTAACAATACAAGGTGAGCAGGACAGGGTGGCACATGCCAGTAATCACATCTCAGGCAAACGATTGATGTGAGTTGCAGACTATCCTGGGCTAGAGAACAAGTATATACCTAAACCACAACAGAATATCAAGTATTACTCAGCAATGTATTTTCCTTGCTCCTGAAATAATAACAAGAACAGATCAATCTCATGAATTAATCTCAACTGCATTAAGCATTGTGGCGTTCTCATGAAAGAAATTCATTCACTAGTTAATAGATACTATACTTCATGTGTTTGGTATATGCTAGTTCAGGCTATTTTAGGTAATTTTGTCTATTTTCAGTCATCTTTCAGCAAACCCATGAAACATTATAAAATAGAAAATTAATGGTAAGAACTTTAAGTTGAAGCATTTCCATAAATTCACCAGCTAATGTCATAATCTTGATCAAGTTTAAGTTATTGTAAAATGGAGGAAATCATGTCTATTGAATGAAATTATAAAGATATAGATATATAGCAATTAAAAAGATACATGTAATAATGGTGAGTCATCGAAGAATTATCAGTAAAAATCATGTTAGGGGCAAGATGACAGTAATAAATGGGACATGATTGCTTGATTTTTCTGAGATTCTTGCTAACACTGAAAATTGATCCTCTTTTTAAACTCTGAAAAACCCCGTGTCAGAAACTGTGAAACACACCTTCAGAGTCTGCACCCCTGTTAATTCTTGCCATATTAAATTATGAGAACCTCAAGTATGTCATGCGAAAGCCTTTAATGAATATTAGCTTACACATATTATCTATATTTTATATTTGTAAAAACTATTGATTTCTTGAGACAACCAGAAAGTTTTACTCTGTTAAATCTTGTCTGTGAGGGTCCAGATGGGAATCCCAAGTTAGATGACCATGAAGAGGGAGGATCTCTATGCAAACAACGTGTCTTTCTTCTTCATCAATAGCTGATGGTATCAACCTGTGATATATATGCATTAGAAAATTCAACTTTAATCATTTGGTTAACTGGTGCTGGAGATGTAGCTCAGATCATAAGCTCACTTGTCTAGCATTATGTAAAGGCTGGTTTAGATCCAAGGATTATATGAAACATGTGTGGTGGTGCATAACTGTAGACCCAGCACTAGGAAGGTGGATGCAGGAGTGATGGAGGAGTGTCTAGTGTTACTTTCATTGGTTAATAAAGAAATGGCCTTAGCCCTTTAATAGGACAGAAAATTAGGTAGGCGGAGTAGACAGAACAGAATTTGGGAGAAAGAAGGCAGACGCTTCAGGCAGTAGCCATAGGCAGTCGCCATATGCAGTCGCCATGCTTCTCCTCTCCAAGACAGAGGCAGGTTAAGACCTCTCCTGGTAAGCGACCACCTCATGGTGCTACACAGATTACTAAATATGGGTTAAAGGAAGATGTGAGAATTAACCAATAAGAGGCTGAAACTAATGGGCCAAGCAGTATTTAAAAGAATACAGTTTCCGTGTAATTATTTCGGGTGTAAAGCTAGCCCGGTGGGGGGACACAGGGACACAGCCCCGCCACTCCATCTACACAGGAGAATCACAAGTTCAAGGTAATTTCCAGGTATATATCTCAATACATATAGTCATATTCTTATATATTTGAGTGTGTGTGTGTGTGTGTGTGTGTGTGTGTGTGTGTGTGTGTGTGTGTGTGTGTAGGAGGGTGAGTTCAAAATTCCTCCAATGACAAAAACTACAGTGTAATTTTTAGGCCCTTTGGGACTTGTTCTTTTAGCAAATTTAATTTTATATATTCTAACTATATATACTAAAGCAACTGAATAAATGTACTCCAAATCCTTTTGTTTATTTACTGGTTAAACACACTAGAGGAACATCAATGTTAACTAAGCAAAGTTTAGGGAAGGTAGACGTTCTTAATATGTTTTTGAATAATTCTAAGTAGTAAAAAAAAATCCAACAATTTTCTCCTTTTCATCCTGGTTGCAGACTACTACTTCTAAACTTTGAGGCATAAATGTTGAACTGTATTGAAAAAGAAAAATCCTATACAATAACAATACATTTTATCAATGGGATTTCTTTTCTTCAAACACATATGTTACTATATTGTCATGACCAAAAAAATTAAAAGCCATGTTAATCTAACCTCTTTTCTGGGTGGTAGCAAATAAATATTTGACATGAGGTAGAAGGAGCTGAGAGTAAGTATTATCAAGATACATTGTATATGTACATAAAATACATATAAGAAAGTCTAAAATATTATTTGAAGTGCCTTTAGAGATTAAGTAGTGAAACCCATTTCACTCCTTATATAATACCAACATCAGAAAAAAAAATTTAATATTGTATCAAAGACAGAAGTTTACTAATTTCTAAGAGAGGACACCTTTAAATGTAGCTTCAGCAACAATAAAATGAAAGTTATATTCTTGGTAAATATCTGCTGAATTGTCTCCTTAATAATTTCCACTAAAAATAAATGACAAGCACATTGAAAAATTTAGGGTTAATGCAGCAGATAAGTGGTAAATGATCTTCGACTGAGTGGACCCCATTCTGGGCTTTATACTTTTGCTAGCCCAAGATGATTGTAAAGAACTTCACATTTTTCCTGACATTCCAGATAAATCATTATGTTTAAAAAATAGATAACATCTACGGATATTAAAATATGTGATATAAAACAGAAGAAGTAGGTAAAATCACACCTGTTCCAGAGTAATAGATGGGAGGCATTCAATTCCCATTTCAGCTGTTGAATGATTAAAAATGTCTTCTGGTCATGTTTTTATTCATTTTCATTATTAGGAATGTGGGTTTTCCCCCCACTATTTTAGGGAGGTAATATGACTAGGAAGGCAATTCCATTTGGGGACAGAATTTTCAATAGCAGTATTTTCCTGAAGCTGATTTATTACTTAATTCTGCCTATAGTTATTTTTCCTCTCCTGTTTTGTTGTTTGGCAGGGGATACTACCTAAGTAGCGTAAGAACAAAATTTTAGATATTTCTCTTTATATTTAAATTTCTGCTTAACTTCCATTGTATGCAGCAAAGGAGGCCTTACCAATGCTACAAAGAACTGGTTGCCCTGACCAAATAGAGTTTCTTTTTTAAATCACATTTTTACTTCAAATGTGATTAAGAATTTGCTGTCTAGAGATCTCCTAGGGAGCTTGTGTCTTTACGCTGTCATTTTCAGTAAATGTTCCTTCATAGTTTTCATCTCTTTGCCTTAGGACAAAATTATGCACTGCATCTAAAATACTTTAGGGCTATCATTTAGTTAGGAGTTAAATTTATAATTTCAATAAGAATAATAAGAGAAGATAAATGATGATACCAGAACATATTCTATTCTTTAAATTTTTTACTTAGTATTTAGTTAATGATTAATAAATAACATCCAAAACTGGAACAAGAAATTCTACTGTTTCATTTGTCTAAAATTTGGTGTCTACTTGTATAACTGAACAAAAATCAATACTTCCTCAAAACCATTGTGAGGCAGAGAGGAGACAATAGGCACATAGTTTGAGCATACTTTATATGTTCTATGCCAGGTATTGAAACATAGGAGATTGTGTGGGTGGCCAGTGTTCTGAGCTAAAGGATTCGCTCTTGCTTTTGTTCTTATCAAGATTTGAATGTGTATCAAGGACAGAACACATCTCTTAGGAAGGAATATTCTGATGTATGCAATGGATAGATCTTAGAAAGTTACATCCATTAGAAAAATTAATGTTTCCAAAAATCTCCCTGAGAATTCTATATTATGTCATAATATAGGGGTATATTCTTCAAGTCAATCTGCTCAGCAATAGCATTGTGTTTATATGTAATGTGTTTATGCTTAAAACACAAACAATAAATGTTTACTAGAATTTTAAAATATTTTAAGCAGTCCTCAAATTAGGAATAAACTACAAGTGTTTGAGTATGCGGATTGCATTTCTTTTTGTTTGTTAAAAATGAAATCTGATCTGGCATTTAGGTATTGAGTATAATATTTATAAAAGAGCTGGAAATTTTTCTTAAAGACAATTCAAAGCAGGCACTAGAAAGAAAAGATTCATAACTGTTTTTTGAAATGCCACACATAATTTGTATATAAAACAAATAAAAACACTCCAGCAGTTGAGGTTGGGGGAGGGGAATCCTAGCACTGGGGAGGCTGAAGGAGTGAGTCACAAATATAGTACAGACTGACTACCTAGTGGATCCCTGTCTCAAATTCCCATGCTTTCCAAATGAGAGTCCCCCAAAGTACTGCAGAGAGAACAACTTGTCGTGGAGTCTTCAAAAAGGAGGAGAAACAGCCTTAAATTTGCTTTCTGTGAGAAAGGGTATTCAGTTTTGAACCACCTCTATAAAAAAAAATAGAAATATTTTCCTCAAGGAAACAGAGAAAACACATACAGGAGTCCTTCCTAATGAATCAGGCTGTCAGTGCTAACTGAAGATGGAGAGAAAGAAAAGAAGTTATTGCCCAAGGGAGCAATACTTCATCAGTAATGTGTTGCTGGAAATCATTGGATTTAAAGGGAAATCTGAGCATCTTTATAAGCAGACTGGGACTTTACAAACAGTAATAAGAGTTCTAATAAAGTACAGTGACATTGCAAAGGAGGCTATTGTGAAAAAAGAACAACCTGAAATAGGGGAAAAAGATCGATAAAATTTAGAAAAAATAGAGCAAAAGGAAGTCCAGACCAGATTAAAGAGATTAATTCTGTTACAACTGTGGCTAAGACATTTCATTAGGAGAAAATTAGTTATTGCTATCACAGCTACTGTACCTATGACTTCTCAGCTGTTAAGATGTATATACTCCCTCTTTAGGAGAGTTGGCTCAGTTATGAACTAAGAAGGGGTCCTCATAAAACATCCATTGAACATACTAGTGTGGACAGAATGCTGGAGGTGGAGAGGTGGAGCTTTCTCCATTGTCTCTGTCATATCTGGATACTGGTGACATCAGTCACCGATTCAGTAAATCATCACCGGATTTTAATTATGGCATCACCTGTGTGTGGGAGGATCTTTAGAGTAAAGAAGAGTTTATAGGATGCTACGTTAAGCCTTTAGAAACTTGGATGACTTCATTAATTCCTCCTCACAATACTAAAACTATTCATTGAGAACTAAGAACCACCACTTAATTACCCAATCTAAACAAAAGGTTATTTATGTAGAGTTTAAAATGTGGTACTTGCAGTTGGATGATGAACATGAAGGACGTTAAAGCCCCAACTCCTTGCAAGTTTCCTGTGAACTGTACACTATTTGGAATTAAAATTATTGCAAACGTGATTAAGTGAATGCCATCTTGTTTGAGACGTGTGCACTATTAATCCAATATGACTGGTGTCTTTATACAGAGCGACAGACACAACAAGGGTGGGGTATGGGAAGACAGAGTTAGATGTTGGGTGGATGGAGGTGGACTGTGCGAGCAGAGAATCCTTGGGAGTCTTGGATACTGAGGATGTAAGACTGGAGGCTGCAAGGTTAAAGGGTACCTTGGGATTTAGAGCAAAACTCAGGAGCGACAAATACAAAACAAAAATAAAGACGACACACACAGCAAAAAGAATTCTTGTGTTTATTTTCTTCCTTCCATATTATTTCTTAATTGTTGACTGGCAGCTACTATAACCCATTTTTTTTTCGCTATAGAAATACTTCAGCTGTTTTGATGGACATTTGCTGTTTTTACTGAAATAGTCCCAGGGATAACAATATTGGAAGGTGTTGTGAATCTTCTAGAAATGAGTCCAACAACAGGAGGTCCTTAGATCAATTAGTGGTATGGTCTAAGCAGAGACTGTGAAGCTAAAACTCAAAGCACAAAATGCATAATTTCTAACAGTTCATGCCTAAGTCTAGTCTAAAAGAGAAATTTCTACTATGTCTTTTGTAGACCAAGGGAAGATGAGATTTAACAGTTATTGTAGATGTTCAAAATGACAATGACTTATGGAAAGGATCATTTTAGGGACAGGAGAGGCTGCTCAGCAGTTTAGAACATACCCTAGGTTCAGGACCCAGCACCAACATCAGGTGGCTTACAGCTGCCAGTAACTTTAGCCTCAGGTGACCCTAAATACTGAGGCCTCTATTGGTATCTGTACACATGGGTTATACAAACACTTGTGCAAGCACATCATTCAAATACATGAAAAGAAGTAGCATCTTATTTTAATTAACATCTTATTATAACAACATCATATTTTAATAAAAGGGTAATTTTGTTTCTTTTTCAAGGAGAGAAAGGACTCCATCACTGGTATCCGAATACTCATTTTTTTATGGGATATTTTGCCTTCTCGGAAATTTTCTGATCCGCCATGGTCTCTACAGCATGTGGAACTAGCCAGTAGAAAAAGTAAAACTGAACAGTGCCTTTGTATGAGCTGCACACACCACTTCTGCTCACAACACTGCTGCCTAACACATAGCTCGTCACAAGGAAAAGCTGGAAAGCATCCTTCTTTGAAGTAGCTAATTGGTCTCCTCAAAATAAGGGGTTCATACACAACAGAAGAAAGGGGAAACAAATCGAGACAATTTTTGGTTGTTTCCGCTACAGCAATGTTCAATATCAAGAAAGTCACGTGCATACTTAGATATAATATAAAATCACTCAATTTCTGTGAAGAAAACTAACCGACTTCCACATAATGAGAACTGAGTCGGTCTCTCCCCCTGGTTGTCCTCCTCTATCTTTCCAGCCCAGCCTGACATTTTGAAGGACCTAATCCCCTGGTGTTCTTTACTCAGCTTTCCCATCAGAGTTTCTGTACTGGAGAAAGAAGGGTTTAACTGTGGTATTGTGAACCAACCGCTCTTTTGCTTTTTGTACCTGCCTTTCCTTCCAGTCTGCGATTCAGAGCAGCCCTTAAAGAAGCAATGCCAGGACACCTGTTTCCAATTTCCAATAGATGAATGATCATCCCGCTTGCACGCTATGTGCATTCAGGACTGGAGCCTCCAGTGAAGATAGCTTTTCAATAGCAGTGCACTAAAGTCACCTGCCACTAAAAACAGCAAATGATGCAGCTTTATGCAGAACAAAAAAATGCATTCACCCTCCAGCCTTCGGATTGTCACAAAGCCAATGGTCTTTATTCATCTGGAGTCAATACATTAATGGGATTTTGATTTCCTGGATAATACAGTTGATTTTCTAATTCTTTTTTTCCCCTTCTTTTTCTCAAGGAAAAACACGTGAGAGGAGGATGGCTCTTCACCCAGATGCGTTCTCCTGGGGTGGGGGGCAGTGAGGATACTTGGAGAGCAAAGGCCTTACAGTCCCAGCTGTCTTTGCCTTTGTACTCAAGACCAGAAGAAAAGGGAGCCCACTGGCCTTTCAATCAGCCAGCCTCCTAAATCTAAACTCTGAAAACACCAATGCCGAATGACTAGAATGTGCAGCTTTTAAAGAAATCTTTTTAAGTGCTCTAAAAGAAATGAAATACGCGTCACTTACACCAAAATGTATTAGATAAGATGAAACATAAACTTAGTTATACAAAATGTGTACAAAATGCCATTGAAAATGAGGGGGACACATTTGGGGAGAAACAATTCCCCAAGGTACGATTGTTTTTAGCCCAAATGCAAATATTTTCCTGTATTTTATGTAAGTGCTATTTTAAAGTAGTTAATTATCTTCACATTTCTCTGTAAAAGTTGCTTTTAGTACTCAAAGGTTTGACTACAAAAAATTTGTTCACTCATGCCTTTAAAAGTCTATGTATTACAAAGTTCTGTTATACATAGAAAAACAGATTTAAGTTAGGCTTTGAGTGTTTGCCATTTCATCCAATTTTCCCTTAGGAGTTTCAGCTAATTAAACAAATGATTGCAAAATATACCCAGTGTCAACCCTGCTGGCTCTTGCGAAGGACATCTGAAGCCAACTTTCAGTCATCTGTCTTCATGGTTTCTGGCCTTGGCTGGTACCCTCACTGTATCCCCGGAGACTTATCCACAACAACGTTGTGTGAGAAGAAGTAGAACTCCGGATATTCAAGAACGCATGGGCAGATGCAACTGAATTCCATGTTCGAAGATATTCAGTACTGCAAACTACTCCTAGGGATAAATAATTGATTTCACGTTATCCAGAACTAGTTTCCTTGGGGCTGGGTTACATCCAAGTGCTGGGAGGATTGCCTAGCCAACATAAGGCCCAATTTTCAATCCCTGATACTGAAAAAAAAAAAAAAGAAAGAAAGAAAGAAAGAAAGAAAGAAACAGAAAGTGTGGGCGGGGTGAAGTAAGTAAAGAGGGAGGAAAAGAAAAAGAAACAACGAGAAGGAAAGCTTTTGAAAAAGTCTCCACCTCTGAAATTAACTAAAGAGGGACCCTTTCCCCAAGTGTATTCATGAGCATCAACTATTTTCAACTATTTCCCCTTCAGGTGCCTGCTCAAGACCCGTAGTGGTTCTCTGCAGATAGAGAAAAGTAAGGTTTCACTGTGCCAGGCATTCCACGGGAACCTGTATTTGCCACTCTTTGCTGACTCTAAGTGTCCATGTCCTCTATAAAATCTAAACAAGAGAGCATTTCTGAGGTGTCTTAAATTTAAGTACAAGTCCCAGAAGGTTAAAGGGACATGAGATGGGGGAGGCACGGTCAGCTAATTTTAATTTTAATTACTTACTCAAGAATAAAACAGAGCAAAAGAAAAGAAAACTAAACTCACAGTATGACTACAAAATTAATATCTGTATAAACACACAGAAAGTGTCACACATCACTGATAAGAGCAGGAGTCAGAAACTGGCCAGACATGGTGGGCACCTAGCAGCATTTCCAAAAATGCCCTTAATTTCTAGCCTTGGCTTCAGGTAAGGAAGGAAGCTCTGGTTTCTTGTCTTTAAAATCGGCACCCCTGCCAGAAAGTCAACCATGAGGAAGTGATAAACATTCCATCCAGACACTCAACCCTCTGGTGAGCCATCTGAAACTGGATCTCTCTGGTTCTTTGTCTGTTCCTTTGTTTTCTGAGACAGGATCTCACTCTGTGGACCAGGCTCACAGAGAGGTGCCTGCTTCTGCCTTCCAGGTTCAAGGATTAAAGGAGTCTATTACCACTGTGCCCAGCCTGAATCTCTGGATTTTGATTTCTTAAATGGATTATATCTATTTTCCAGATTGAACCCATTTTCTAAGTGATCTTAGAGTCTCGTCTTTATAGAAAGGAATGTTTAAGTAACTGGATGAAAAAAAGGAAATGCATGGAAAAGAAGGACAAGACTGCTTGCTCTCGGGTGTGGTGGAGGAGTGAGATTATTGTTGAAAAAAGGGAGAACACAGCCAGAGAAAGAGAAATCTGTGAGAATCCAGGGTGGACATGAATAGAGCTGGGCCTAATGGGGAGAGGGGGAGGGAAGGGAGAGAGAATAAGCTACAGCAGCCAAGAGGGCAAAGGTACAAAAAGGGGGGGGGGGGGGGGAAAACCAAAGTGGTTGATTTCTATAGGGAAAATGTAACCAAGCCCCCTGGCCTGGAGAGTTCAGGGTAGGGAGCAGGGTATGAAAGCCAGGACCCTGCAACCTTAGGAACTGGGGGATACTGGGAGAACTTGGCAGCCAGATTGGCTTTGATAAACTAAATAGGCATTTAGTCACTTTCCCCAGGGTTTGAGACTTAACAGCAACCACATAGGTCACCAAGGAAGAACAGCTCCATCATAAACCCTCTGGGGTTCCAACTCCTGTTCTCTTGAAAGGTTGAAGAATCAGCTTTGCCACACGTAAGGCCTCCTGATCAAAAGAACAGGAGGCCCTGGGCCTGTGTAGAGACATGACATTCTCATCTGCGCCAAAGATGACATTATAAACTTTTGTACCCTCCGTTAAGAGTCAATCCTGTTGTGAGTTTCTGCACCTTGCCTAGGCATCCCCTACACTGATTACTCAAGCTGACTTACCAGAAGGCATGCTGAGGAGATG
This sequence comes from Arvicola amphibius, assembly GCF_903992535.2. Taxonomy (NCBI): domain Eukaryota; kingdom Metazoa; phylum Chordata; class Mammalia; order Rodentia; family Cricetidae; genus Arvicola; species Arvicola amphibius. The sequence continues at coordinate 22,486,549 of NC_052047.1, forward strand.
AGGAGGAATAATTGTGTGCTCAAGTAGACAATACATTTATTTTTCCAGAAACCCCTCCTCCATGGAGCCTGCCTGTTTTCCCGAGTCACTCAGAAAAACATAACATTTCCTTTTTCTTCTTGCTGCATCTTTGTCTTCCAGCTACTAACCTAAAGCCTAGGCGGGCTTTCTCTGACAGCCTGGCCTTTCTCATTCGTCCTCGAAAAACACCCCTCCTGCATGGTTTGCTGGGGGTTCCTGGCCTTTTTCTTCAGTCCCTGATACTTCAGTATCACCTTCCCTTCAGCCATATGATGATTTCCCAAGTTCCATTGCTGAATACACTGCTGGATATCTGAGATCACAGCACAAGAGGGGAGGAAGGGTTTATCTCTTCCTAGTCCCCACCTATCTCCTCCTGAATACGCCGTGGATATCTAAGATCATAACACAAGAAGGATAGATGGCTTTCTTTCTTCCTGGTCCCTGCTTCCCTCCTCCAGGAAGCTACTGAGACTTTTCAGCTTGCCCCACTCCCCCGCTTTAGTTTTTAAAATAGTCCTCAAGCCTCTTTCACAATATGTTTCTAAATCCTTTTATTAATTAGACTAAAAACCCAAAGGAGGGTAACCCCCCACATTCCAGCGTAACATTACAGCAAACACTGAAAACCGCCACTTAAGGTGCAACCAGTTTAAACACTACAGCAGATCCCCCCTTTCCTCCTGGCCTCACACCAATTCAACTCTGCTTCCAAGTTCTCTTCTCAGCAAAGCTCCCACAACACAGCAGGGTTTCATTAAAAGCCTCACCTCAGCCCCTAACATCCTTATCCATAAAAGCCTGGAATGTTTAGCTGGGGCTTCACCCCAGCTCCTGGCATAAGCTTGCTCCCCTGGGAGTTGCCTCAGTCCAAACTCCACCTCCAAGAAAGCCCTCCAAATGGTGGCCCCTCCCCAGGGAGGGTCAAGAAAGCCACTCCCACAGGCTATTTAAACTGCCCCCAGAGAATGAACACGTGGTCTCCTGGTTTTCCTTGGTCTTTTGGTTCTTTGTTCTCCTCTCTGCATTTTCCTGAGGTGCAGCTAGGGCGCCCAGGAGAATTGCCATCCATTAAACCTGGGAGTCTTCTAATTCAGTCTGATTTGGTCTGATTGGGATTATTTGCATCAGCAGAGAGGTTTGTCAGCTAAGGAAAAAAATACTTAACAAGCAGGTACTTATATTTAGTACCAAACTTTGTGCTAGGTTCTTGACACTGAACCTCTGTTTCTTTACAGATTGAGACTTTTAGGCACTTCAGAACGGAATGGTAAGTCACAGGTTGAGTCTGTCTCTCATTTTCATTAACTTTAGACAGTCATGTCCTTTCTAATCTCACTCAATATTAGCCTAGGCTTGTCTTAAACTCTTAGATAATCCTCTTGCCTCAGCCTCAGCTTCCAGGATAATGGGATTATAGGTAAGAATCATCACACTTGCTGTGGTGATTCGGTCAAGAACTGTCCCCGCGAGTCTTAGCCATAGAATGCTTAGATCCGAATTGGTGGTGCTGTCTGGGGAGGTTTGGGTGGTGCAGCCTTGTTAGAGGAAATTTGTCTCTGGGAGAACAGTCAGATAGTTAAAAACCCTAGGCTACTTCCAATTTGCTCTCACAACTTTGTGCACACAGTTCAAGATGTGAACTCCCAGCATTGTGCTCCAGCCACCATATTGGCCTGCTGGTTCTGTCCCACCATTATGGACTTTAAGCCCTAGATCCAAAAGTCAAAATCAAACCCTTCTGCAAGTCTTGGTCATGATGTTTTGTTCCAGCAACAGAAAAGTAATTGGCAGACTTGACCTTTTACCATTTACTTTTGTTTATGATAAAGTTTATTTGATGATATAGTGGGATTGGTGATTTTCAAGTTTTACAATGGGAGATGCTATACATTTATGCGTATGTATTAGACATCTGGCTTTATTAACCAATGTAACTTATTTGTGTATGTTCACATTCATTTCTTTTATATGACCTTACATTCACAGGTAGTTTCAATTTGCTTCACAAACAGTTCTAGTAAATAAAATAATCCTGAGTTTATCTACTTGACAATCTTATGTTGAATAAAATCCTAAAATTGGTGTTTAACTGACACAAGGCATACTATAAACATTTCCTGTTTATTTGTGTTTCTTTATATAGAACTAACCTCACAACACGTCTGGCAAATAATATTAAACTGCTGGGAACAGTTAAAATAGCTTCAGAAACTGATTATAGAGTTTCTTGGTTTTAGATGATCTCTGTATACTTGGGAACTCTCAGGGTGGTTCGTGACCATAACCTTTCTCTTGTGTTCGGGTGAGAATTCAGAAGCTGAGACCATTTCTACAGATTGCAATGAGGAATTCACTCAACTTCAGATCTAGACAATATGATTCATGACGAGGAGGATTTGTGGAGAAAATAACAAACTTCACTAGTAACAGTGAAGGCAACTCTAAAGCTTGTCTGCAGCATGAACCACCCTGCTCCCCATAACTCCCTTACTTGTTTTGTTTTGTTTTTTCCTTGATTTTTTTTTTTTTTGAGACAGGGTTTCTCTGTGTAACAGTCCCAGCTGTTCTGAAACTAGCTCTTGTAGACCAGGCCAGCCTTGAACTCATAAAGATCTGCCTGCCTCTGCTTCCTGAGTGCTGGGATTAAAGGCATGTGACACCACTACCCAACACCCCTTAGTCTTATACTTTTCCCAATACCCACTAAATGAACTCTATACCCATGTTTTCTCTGCATGGCATATCTGTCTGTCTCCCACACACCAGTAGAGAGACCTCCCAGTGTTGAGCTGCCCATGAATGATAACACTAATTATCTATTAATAGCTGGAAAAATAACCTTTACAACTCTGAGTCTTGACATGCATATTTTATTACATTTTATTTATTAATTTTATGTGTGTGTATGTGGAAGATATTCTGTCATAGGATGCAGGTGGAGGCCAGAGGTCAATGTGACATGCAGATTACATTCTCTCTCTCCACCAGCCGCATTCCTGGGACCAGGCTTGGTGACAAGTACCATTACCTCCTGAGTAATTGTGCCTGTTCCAGTCTCTTGGAATTTTATTCTCTAGTACTAATAAAGGAATCCACCTTGGATATTATCATAAGAACTAGAAATAGCCTGGAAGAAGAGCATTAGCACTGTCATTAGCCACCCATGTCATTGTCTTTCTTGTATTTGCTAAGAGAATTTCTAGCATTATTCCAATGTGGAAGTTTGTAGAAGTTCTATGACTAAATTAGGCATATAACCATCAGATTCCAATCATCTGCCCAGTATTACCCACCCTAAGCTAGCTACGTAGCTTGTCTTTCCACGTGAATTACACCTATAGATTAACCTTGATTCATTGGGTTGTATCTCTTTGGGTCTGGTTAATTTCCATGTGTCGCTTTACTTCTTCTCATTTGCAACCTTTGTAAATGGTAAAGTTTAAAATAAAAATAGTCTAACTCGGATTTTAATTTTCCTTCTACTAGTCAGCAGCATGACTCTTGACTCTTACAATTACAGTTGTATTGAAGCTGAGTAAAAGTCACATTTTAAATTACATGTTTATAAAAGTAGAGATTTTACATGACAGAATAAATGGAAATCACTTACCAATTTTTTTCCAATCAAGAACATAATAAAAAGTTCCATAGAAGTAAATTTGCTTGATAAATACAGTGATTTAAAAACAAAATGTTAATAAGCACTATAATAAGTATTCATGAATATCATTGTTATTCAGGAACAAACATTAGCATACGGAAGACATTTGGCTTCTACATGACTTTGACTTAAAAATATGGGTACTTCAGATTCCTAGTTTTAGAAACACATAATGTCCTCAATGTCAAAAATCAAATTTTCCCGACGGAGCTGAATAAGGCTATAAAATCTCCCATCTTTCAGTCAACAAAATCTACTTTCAACGCAGAGAAGAGAAACATGGGAACCCACTGCAGTGGGTTCTGTAAAGGAAACACTACACCCAAATCCTTTCCTCTTGGTTTTTAAAGCTTTTTTCCGACATGGTTTCAAAACTTTCCACTGCAAATATTATTTGCCAGTACACAGCATAATGAGTTTATATAGCTGGAGAAGAATGTAATCACAGAATATTTTTCTCAGCGGTCATGGAATTTTCAAGCTTGAATATAATGAATAGTTTTGCAAGGTTAAAAAACCTAAAATGTTAATTTAGCTAATGTATGTGAAGCGGGAAAGAAATTAAACCTTAGAAGTGAGATCTCGAAAAAAAAAAAAAAAAGATCTCCTGATTAAACTGGGAGCATGTGGGGGGATCAAAGGGGAGTAGGGAGGAGGAAAGAGTGGGGAGGAGAAGATGAGGGATCAGAAAGGTCAAGTGGAGGGGAAGACAGAGAGGGAGAACAAGGAAATAAATATCTTGGTAGAAGGAACCATTATGGGATTAGTGAGAAACATAGTACTAGGGAAATTTTAAAAATACACAAGTCTGACTCCAGATAAACCTCCAAGCAACGGTGGAAAGGGGCACTGGACTGGCCTTCCCCTGTTGTCAGATTGAGGACTAACTACCATAATCGTCAAACCTTCACCCAGTAACTAATGGAAACAGATGCACAGATCCACAACTAACCACTAGGCCATGGTTCAGGAGCCCAGTCGAAGAGAGGAAGGAATGATAATATAAGCAAAGGGGTCAAGACCATGCATGATAGGGAAATCCACAGAAACAACTGACCTGAGATAGTGTATAATCCGCATGGGAAAAAGCTAGACCCCCTAAATGCAAGTTACAGAGGGTGGATTGGACAGTTGATGAGAAAACTGGTAGTGAGACCAGGATCTATCCCTAGTTCATGAACTGGCTCTTTGGAGCCCATTTCCTATATGCCCAGCCTATACACAGGGTCTTGGTCAGGCCTCAACAGGATGATTGGGACAGACTTTGTTGACTCCCTATAGGAGGTTGGAGGTAGGGTGAGGGGAATGTGGGGGAAGCTGGATGAGGGGAGGGAAGAACTGGGATTGATATGTAAAATTTAAAAAAAAATCACATTTTTTTCTGTTCCTTAAATATTCTTCAGTCAAATTTCTTTATTGTTTGCTGTTGGGGAAAGGGTTTCAAATCACTCAAGTTAATCTTGAACTCACTGTGTATCAGACAAGGGTCTTGAACTTCTCACCATTCTGTCTCCAACTCAAAAATGCCAAGAGTATAGGTGTGTGTCACTACTCCGAGCTCAACACTCAATTTCTGAAAATAAGCCTAATTGCTACTTCCAAACTCCTGGCAATTTAAGGTCTCTTAATAATGCATATGTCTATATCCAGTAGTGAAGTGCAAATAACTTTTAGTTCTGAATTTATAAATAGCATTGTCTAGAGCCTTCTCATAAAAGTGTACACAGTCTGTATAAATTGCCATTAGACTACAGACTTCTTCTACCTTGCCATTACAAATGATAGTTGTTATTTCCTAACAATTATGTTATTTCATCTACAATTTTATTTTACATTTTTAAAATTCTCCTCGTTTTCTGTTTTATTTTAAAATAAAACATAGTGAATAAATATAGTTTCTTGAAATGTCTTTTCCATCAGTAGATAGTAAACTCATCAGACTCAGTGTGCCTGTACTGAATGTTGTGTTTTTGCTTCTTATTTTAAGTGGAAGCATACAGGCAAAGTGGTCCACCTATTTTTAATGCCAAATCAATCAAGTGCCCTTGCAAGAATTTGGCTAGTTATTTTTCATAGAGAATTTCATTGCATCTCTGCTTTTTTCTTACTACTCATGAAAAACGCTGCTTGCTTTTATTTGAAATGTAGTCCTCATACAAACAAAAAAATTCAAATAAATTTAAGGTGGATTTAAATAAAACACTTTTCTTTTAGTGCTTTGAGGTAGCAATGTTACCACTGGTTTATATTTTACAAAAAAAAAAAAAAAAAACCTTTCATTTATTTGGTCTCCAGATACTACAGAGACTACGCTTTGTATAAACCTGATGATCAAAACTGAGGGAAAAGCAATGCCTTTGGACCAGGATAAACAGGTTTGCCAACAATGTTCCACATAATGAAGATAGGCTTTTGAAGAAACAGATCCAATGCACCTGGGAATAAAACGTGGAACAACGTTTTTCAGAGACTGCTGACAATTAGCAGACTGGTGGTTTGCTGCTCTGAGGCCTACTGCACCGGTGCCTTAAGGCTCACCAATGTGTAGTTTGCCAGGAAACCAGGCAGTAGAGACTTCTGCCATCTTCTGGTTACATGCCGAAGTTTAAAACTTTGAAATGAGTCCTCCGGGTCAGTTCTTTTGGGAAGCCTGCATAGATCGTGTCTCAGTGTGAGCTTTCGCCAGATAAACCCTAGCAATACTACTATTAAGATGGTTATGAGAAGACCATCTCCTGTCCCTAGGATGCTCCTCAGCCCCAGGGTTCTTGTCGAGACTCCTATGTGACTGTGACCAGGAGTATCAATTGAGAGAAGGGCTTGGAGGCATCCACGGCTAATTACAGACTGATAACTGCATTCCTTCACAGTTTTCCAGCTTTCCATTGTCTAGGATATTAGAATTAAACCTCTTTGTTCCTCATTGAGCATCGTTCCCTCCTCATTTCTCCTTGGGGGGGGGGGGGATGATATGAACGATGTCCTTTCGAAAAATGCATTTTCTGTACAAAGCTCTGGCAAAGAGGTTAATGATCTTCTGCCACCTTGCTCCATTGAGAGTGGCAGAATGCTGGCTCTACCAGATGGAGGACAGCCAGGTCAGAAATCTTGTAACACAGATAGAATCTCCTCTTTGGCCGCTCTAGCCTTTCCCATACACAGGACAACTGTAACGTAGGATTGCAGACTCACATGAACCTATTGCAGTAACATCCATTTTTGTTATCACTTTGTCAATATTTCCCTGTTTTGTAACGTTTCGTTTCTCCATAATAGGGCTGGACAATAGTTTTATTTATGGTTAAATAGCCTTTGAGATTTCTTTTCCCAGGAATTTGGTTTCATTGCTCCGGCACTGGGGTACTTATTGGATAGTACTTTAGAAATCCCTGAAAAGATCTCCACAGAGAGCAACTTCAATCGGAAGCCTTGACAGGAGCTGAATATCTCTCTAGCAGTGATCTTGAAAAAGACGTGATGCATTTCTGACTGCATTTTCCTCAGTGTAAAGGAAAGGGCTAGAAGGTCCTACAGATGCCAGCAGGGAACATTAGTTCTTAAACCCACAGAGTACTAGTTCCTCACCTTCTTTTTATTTCCCTCGGCTCCTCTTTCACCAACCCAACCCTTTCTTAGCATTCCTCTTTTAAACAGGGCTTGCTGATGCTGCTACAGTTAGCTGTATACTGCTTTATACTGACCAGCTGAGAAGGCTTTCTTTATAACTGTGGTAAGAAAGATATAATACAAAATTTGTCCTTATATAATTTTTGAAAAGAATTTTTTTTTAATTGTATTAATGTCTTGTCTGCATGTATGTAGTAGGCATACCATGTGCATGCCTAGTGCCCGGGAAGGCCAGAGGGAGTCCTGTCTCCTGGAACTGGAGTTAACTGACGCCTGTGAATTGTCGTGAAGGTAAGGGAACTGAACCCAGGCCCTCTGCTCTGAACTGGGGATGAGCCATCTCTCCAGGCAAACCCCCCTCTCCTGCATCTGACTTTTAACTCCACTGCACAGTGTTAAGAGCTGTATGTCCACTGGTAGATAGCAGATATCTAAGGAGAAATTTTGTCTTGTTTTTCCCAAAAGCATTGTTGTTAAACCATAATCAAACTTGTGGATTAGTAAACAAATGAATAATATGCGTGCTGATTAGCATATCTGAACCTGGAATTCTTTATTAAACATGACCCACACCTGACCGTCTTTTCAAAACTTCACACATAGAAAGCGTTTTATATTATAGAATTCTAAAAGCATCTCCACTCAGTTTTATGTGCTTAAGTGACTATTCAGGGAAGAAGGGAATTTATGGTAAGATGGATCTGAATGGACTCTTCACTTGCGTGGCCACTAATTCCAGAGGGCAACTGATCATAAATTAAATGTCTGACATTTGGTAATAGATGATTAGATCTGACATAATGAAGTTATAATGGAAGGTGTCTGCACACTGCTTGACTATTAAGTGCCCATTTATTGTCCCTGCACCAGGTGTGGTGGTGATAGGCTATACAAATCATCCCTAAGAAATGTCAAAATAGGCTCCTTTGCTGATAAAGTACCACCCATGTTTATTAATAGAGCAGCTTGTCTTAGGACTGGCCCATCTGCTCATTTAAAACAAATCTTTTTTCTATAAATATTTCAGTTAAGAGCAGGACCAACGGCAATGGTTTCGAGAGCAGTAGGGACAGAAAGGGAAAAAAGAAAGGAAAAAAAAGGAACATGGCTGAGTTCAAATAGAGTCTGCTTCTACCTTTGCTTTAAACAGGCTCATTGGGGGGAAGAGGCAGCAAAGGAGCATTTCATACGCCATTTGCCTAAGATTAGGGTTGCAGGAGCGTAGGCCATCACAAACAGTCAAGGCTCCAGCTGTCGGGAAGCCAGGTGGGAAATGGCAAATTTCACCAATGTTTTCAAAGTACACATTTCGATAACGTACAAAATGAGGTACTCAATTAAGCAACCCTTCAGAGTAGCAGTTCATATGCACTTACACTCATCAGAAAGGATTTTAATGACAGATTTTATTTAAAAAATGCTATTACAGATTTTGTTGGGGTGGGGTAAATTTGAAATCTGTGGGTTTGCTTTTAGAGACTCATTTTTTTGCACGATAATCACTGCACTGCACATTTTTATATAACTGCAGAATACAACAGAAGCCACATTTGAATGTTTACTTCTTTTTCGTTTCTTTTCTGTCTTTTTAATTTTTTTTTTTTTTTAAAAAGGTACCAGCAGTAAAAGGCAAAGATATGCTCCATCTGGTTTCTGGGATTTTATATGCTTGCAGGGCAGCCATAAGTTCCGTGTTGTGTCTTTAGGAGTAGTTTTATCTAGCAGCAAGCAAGTGTGGCCTGAGGTGTTCTCTTGAATGAGCACACCGATTTGAAATAAAGAAGGACAATTGTTCAAAATGCTGAAACACAGGAAGTGCACGGGCCATTTGGTGACGGGAGGTGGTGTTCACTTTGGAGCATTGGCTTCATTTATTCATTCATTAAAAGCTAAATAAAGCCTGGCAGGCATGCCTTTCTGTTCCAGGAAAGATCTTTATCAGACTCAGTATCACATAAATCTAGCAGTCATACTTTTCTAAATAAATTACATCATGGGATAACTAACCACCTGATAACAAAGGGCCAATTCAATTACTTAGAAAAGGCTAAAGGTTCCAGACACTCTTGAAATTATTTTGTACATCTCCTGAAGCTTGAGAGAACTCCTTTTCCGGTCATATTTCATGTTGAGCGTGCTTTCACAGACTTAGAAATGGACGATCATTAGCATTGCCATACACTGCCCTTATGTCCCGGATCAGTATCAGTATCTCCCAGAACTATCCAATTAGAAATCAAAGAATTGTATTTGTTTCCACATAGCCAGCATAACCAGTCATTATGCTTTAACAAGAGTGTCTATGACTATTGTGCTTTCTTTAGTCACCACTCCTGTCGATCAGGATCAGTTGGCACTCCTGAAAACCTTTTCTGAAACAACCACCCTCACCTTAACACCAGAGTAAATATTTTCTATGTAGAAAGTTCTTGGAGTTGTCTCATTGTACCCAGGAAATTTGGAATGACTAACATGGATCACAATGACCCAGTGCCTCGGCTACAATTCCTGTGTGGACCTCTCTTCAGTTCACCAGATCATTTATCCACAATGAAGCCTTGCTATCTACTAGAGTCAACAGAGAATAACCCAACACTAGATCAGATCCTCAAAATCTCCCACCCAAGAGTCTAAAACCTGTTTTGCTCTAATAGGATTCACTATTCTTGCCTAACGAGAGGAACTGACTCTGGGGCTTGGCCAATTGTGGGATTTTTGCTGGTTATCTGCGAGCACTTATGTTCTGATTCTCTGCAAGAATTGTAACCTTGGGGCACTTATGGGAACGCAAGCCTGTGTTTCCTCGGGCACTGCTAGAAGTGCACAGACTTGGTTCTGAGGGTTGAATCTGTCTGCTTCCAAGTCCTTCTGCCATAACTGCATCAGAGAAGTCACACATTACCTAGAGGCCAGTAGCTAATGTGGAAAATGGAAGAGAAAAAAAGAAAGGGATTCTTCAGAGAACTGCCCTGGAAAGAGGGGAGTCTGGAAATGAGATTTTAAGGCAAGGCCACACCAGTTTGATTGGATTTTCTTCCCTCTGGGCCGTTTTCCACCCTGTAGCTAGAGTCATCTTTTAAAAATCGAAAACAGATTATGTAGTACCCTGTGTAAAATCCTTCAGGGAGTCTCACAGCTCTTAAAATAAAAAAACCCACTCCTCTTTCATGGTCTAGAAGGCCCTACACGGTCAGTTTATGGATTAGGTCCTTCCTCTATGTTCCAGAAATGATCTTATGCATTAATCGAGCTTTTATTCAAAGAAAAATAATACTCTACTTTCTTTCTCTCTTCCATCTGCTCAAAGACAGTGGAATCCTGACCAAGTCTTCCCATGCCCAAATACAGGAGGCCTTGATAAGAATTTTGCCTTATGAACCATGGATTTCTCATTTCAGAGAAATTTTGATACATTAACCTTAACTTTGATTATGGCCAATTGATTTTTCATTATTCTAGTTCTAGTTCAGGTAACCCATCACCTCATCTGAATGGCATTTCTTGACCATCTACCGGGCATCTCTTGATAGCAATAACAAGAATTAATAACAAACTCGAGGATTTAAATCAACAATTCATCTATCATTCGTTTTCCTCATCACAAGGTCCAGTTAAAGAGGCTGAAATCTCCTTTCTCTTGCTCGCTATTTTGTCGTCTGATACTAGGGTACATCACACGTCGTGCTGTAATGCCATCTTATAAAAATTAATTTGACTGAATTAAATTGTCTGTATCAAAATGTTATAGTAAGATTCTAGTTGCCGCTGAGTCATGGTGCGTGTGGCGCCAAGTGACTGAGCTAGGGAATGTGTGCCTTGTGATGCCTGCCACTACTCCTCTCATCACAAAGCGTACCCACACCTAAGACAGATTGGAGGTCATCCTATATTCAGACTTTCAGACACTTGTGAATAAATTACTGCTGAAGACACCACAGTTTACATGATGAAAGGGACTTTTCTGCTGTTTTCTTTGTGTGACTTGGGGAGCTGCTTAATCAACAACTTAACTCTAACTCATTCATAAGAAGAATTAATCCATAGAACTGTATAAACAAATACTCACGGAAGACTGAATGTAAGTCAAGTCTTTCAGGTAAGCAAGAGACAAGCTGGTATGTAGTTTCCTATAAGGCTAAGAAACTAACACATAGTTCAGAGTTTTAGTGGGTGGTCATTCAGTAAGAAATATACCCACTTGTTACATAAAATAGAAATTGTATAATTATGTCTATAATGTTGGAGGAAGATAAGAATGTCTAGGTGGAAGTTAGCTCCATCTTAGCTCCTGCTCCTCCCATTCCAGACCCCTCAGGAAGCCCACCAAGTGTTGGGAGCAGTGAGACCCCAGATTCTGAATTTCTTGTAATCCCCTGATCCAAGTGCCTACAGTTGCTCTGAGCACAAGACCTTCAGGAGTTCCTGATGGCAGAGTGGTTTCTGGTGGGTTTGGCTGGGGCATGGCTATCTCTATATAATCTGCTCCCTGAACACAATAAAGGGGGCATTCTTGGGGAATTCAAGGATGACCCATGTTGCTGTCTCTCTGTCTGTGTGTGTCTGTGTATTTTAACCTCCAGCCCCTTGCCCAAAGCTCAGTAACTGGGTAAAAGTGAATTAAATGCAGACACGGGTGCGCGGTGCGCTGCAACCAAGGGTCATCTTCATCCTCAGAAGGTATTAAAAAAAACCCTCCTCAAAAGTTTGTGCTTTCTCCTTGCTGGGACCACTTGGGAATGTTTCGCTCAGATTAAAACCTGGACTTTCATTCAGATAGATTGGCTAATTGCAATGTCAGAGTTATTCACTCCACTAGCAATGTTTTTACTTATCGTCTAAGTGTGACAGCCAGTGGCGTGGTGGTGGGAAGCCACTTTCCCTCCCCTCCTCCCGTCAAATCTTCATCATCCCTGACACAGAGACTTCAGACTATAGCAATGCAATACTACTGAATTCAATTAAGCAGTATTTTGATAGTACTGAACAAGTCGTAGAGTAATTCACTTCCAAAGGCAGAAAGTAATACAATCTTGAGAAAAGGGATTATTGGAAAATCTGAATTAGTATGGCTTCCAGCCACATGGTCATCATATTAGGATATCAATATTGAATTTATGGGGTATTCACCTTAATTACTTTATTTAATATTGTCCAAGAGATCCTGATTTTAAAATTACAGCAAAGGGAAGTTTCTTTTGATGGACTCTTAAGAACTGTAAATTTTCACTGAACCCAGAGGTAGAACAGAGAAAAATACTTTTTATTTAGGGAGCCAAGTACCTCTTAGGGTGAAGGAAAGCTGCCTGGGTATTAATGGACAAATAAAAACTAAAGCCAATTTTTCTTTTACAGAAACATCTTTCAACAGCTGTGAAGAAAATCATCCTCATTTCCCTAATGCTGAATATGATTTTTTTTTAACTTCACATTTTACAAACCTTATTAAATAATGGGCATTACTAACTTTCATTATTTTTATTCAGTATTTAAATTGTTTTTCTGAAAGATTAAATGCGAACTTATAAAACAGAAATAAAACCAAACCAAATCAAAAATCCCTGGACCCTGTGTTCAGCCAACTAATAAGAACGTCTAAGGCCATAGAACTTTTCCATAAATTATAGACAAATTGAATCCATAAAGAAAGCATTTGAGAATGAACACACACACACACACACACACACACACATACACACACACCCCACTCTTAAAGACTTCATCCCGGCCCAAAGAAGTGATCTATAAAACTACAGATTCATCTTAGAACCAAAAGAACCAACAACAGAGCGTACGACTGTAAATGACACTGAACAATGCAACAAAACACTTGTGTGAGGAATTAATAAATTCTGAGATTCAGACATTCAGTAACATGGACAATAACATTAGAAATGGGGTTATACAGCCTATAATGAGCCAAGTATAGTGGTGGTTTGAATGAGAATGGTTTCTATAGGGTCTTATGTTTGAACACATGGCCCCAGTTTGGTGGAACTCTTTGTTGCATGATCAGGAGGCATTGTTGGAAGAGATGTGTCACCTTTGTGATCCCAAAAGACTCGCACCACTCCTACTATGCACTCCTTGCCCTCCACCCCAACTCCTACTTACAGAACAAAATGTATGTTCTTGGTGCCTCTCCTGAGCCAGGACTGCTTGCCTGCTGCCATGCTCCCTGCTATGATGGTCCTGGAGTCTAGCCTTCTGAAACTGTCAGCCCTAAATTTCACCCCATTTTTATAAGTTGTCTTGGTGATGGTGCTTTGTCACAACAATAGATAAGCATTGCCAATGGCCAACAGCAAACTGTCTGCCCCAGGCAGTGATGAAATCAGTTTTCACTCTACAGGTATAAATTTATTTTCTGGTGATTATGTCACATTAATGACTGTGGAGGAAGAGTATGGTAAAATGAAAAATAAGATACACTAGCATAAACAAATGATAACTGCATATTAGCTTATACATGGCTGTAATACATCAACAAAATGTACTATCTGTTTTCAAATGTTTGTTCCCCACAATGCTTATAATAAGAATAATAAAAATGGTAAAAGATTTTGTTAAAAAGTAAGAATGATGCCAGGAATGTTCAGATTCTCTCCTCCATTCCTGGAAAAATGTTTCATTAAGAAATACTTGTTACAGTATATACTATGGGAAATAAAGGCACAGTTCATTTTGTATCTGTGTCAATATGCCCTGGAACATTTTTGCACATGCTTAGGTTCCAATCAGGGTTAAAACACTTTCTTTAGCTTTATGAAGGTAAAAATTCTCCCTATGTCTGTAATCTTTCTCTTTCTCTCTTATTCTCCCTCCCCTTCCCCTCCTATCTCTCTCTCTCTCACACACACACACACAAGCACAAATTTGCTCCATTGGATTCACTAAAAGAAAAGAAACAATAATCAGCTTAGAGCAGAGAACACACGATGGGAGTTCATACCAGATCCGCTCAGGAAGCTGGTATTTCCAGGAAATCAGAAATAATGTCATGAATGACTGCATTTGGGTACTATGTATGAGATAAATATGTGGCTCAGCTTTAGTTTGAACATTACATTTAAATTTGATTTCCATAGATTAGGAGCTATTCCTAAGGTGTGCCATGTGTTTTCTAACATTCCTGTGATCCTTGCTTCCACACCTTACACCTTTCCTACAATGTATGTAGCAAATTTTAGCTGTTCCCATTTCTACTGAACAAAAGTGCTTCATTGCAAAGACCTGTATGCATTTGGAAACTAGTTTCTCTCAAAAACAGAACAAAATGAGACAAAGAATTGAAACTGACTGCCTCAATTCGTGGAGGGCTAGGCCAGGAACAGTCTTCAGAGACTAGGCACAGAGCTGTGGAGCAGGACGCTGGGAGAGGCAAATTTCAGAAAATGACCTGGCAATGGCTGCACAGGGATTGCTTTATTCTGCTGATATATGCGCATGAGCAGGAGATCCACTGAGGGACAACTAAATCCAAAGTAAGAATCATCACTGCTGAAGCTGAGGAGAACAGCCAGAGCATCACAGTGCAAGCTTTCATTGGAGGGCCAGTGAGTACCAAAAATCTCATTCCATAAGCCAACACCCATGGAGCATTTGGCCAAACTCCACTTTCCTTCTCGCTGGGCTCATGCTGAGTCCAACACAAGGAGTTAAAAGCCTTAATTGGAAAAACTACTGGATCACTTCTCTCTCTTTAGGGAATTTTCTCTATATATGAATTATAAGCCTCAAGAGACCAGACAGAATGTACTAAGATTTGTTTGTTTGTTTGTTTTACCCAAGTGATAAAAATTAACTTTCATATAACTTGTTTAGAAAGCATGTTATAGGCTTACAAGCTTCTCATTCTGACAATACTGAATAAAAATCTATTTTACCGTTATGTAAACATAGAATTAGAATTTCATACCAAACATAACACAAATTTAATCACAAATATGCAGTATGATGGCAGTGCTCTAAGGACTGTAAATATCATGGTGGTGTCAAATCTAAGGAAGTCATAGGGTTATTTATTTATTTATTGGCATTTTGAGACAGGGTTTCTCTAACACTCCTGGCTGTCTGAAACTCACTCTGTAGACCAGGCTAACCTCAAACACAGAGATCCCCCTGTTTCTGCCTCTCAAGTGCTGGGAATAAAGGCATGCACCACTACTGCCTGGTATCTTAGCATATATTTGAGAATACACAAGACAATGTGCACTATTATTTTCTATACTTAGTTGAAGGTCCATACTAATAAAACAGGCTGAGTTTACCATTAGCAGTAAACTATAATATCCACCTGCATCTCACAGAGGTTTATCGTGTACTTTCGACAGCTTTTGTAGATTTATTTACTTTATATGCATGATTGGTTTTCTTGCATATGTTTATGTACTATATGTGTGCCTGGTGCCCAGGGAGGTGAGAAGAGGGTGTCAAATTCCCAGGAATTGGAGCTAGAGATAGCTCCCTGAGGGAGCTGCTGATCAAACCTAGGTCCTCTGCTCTCAGGTCCAGTGCTCTCAACCACTGAGCTATCTCTCCAGCCACTCATAGCTTACTTTAAATGATATCACTGTCCCCCAAAAATATTGCATGGGATTTAGAAGTGTATGAAAGAGTGTTAACACGGCTAGAGCACTCAGACACGACCATGGAACTCATAATGCAAGTTTCATTTTATTCTCTTGAGATAAAAAGTGTGGAAAGCTAAGAAATTTACGTCTCAATATATATTGTGTACACACTGAAAAGCTAGGAGAGCATCATCAGAGACTGTAAGAGAACAGGCCTAGAAACTCTTGAGTAAGAATGACAGATGTCACCTTCCAATTTTATTTTAATCAATCTAAAATGTTTTTACATTTCACTGGGTGATACTGTGTGTTAACGACTCTAATCTGTGATGCTAAATCACTGGTGAAAGTCTGTTTTTAATGGAGATGCACCAGGCAGCACCATCTGCTTATTTTGAACTTTAAAAAATATTTTCAGTGTGTGGATTTGCTCGATGTAATTCAATTCACACATGGAACTTAATGCTTGGCATTACTCTACTTCATTGATTATGTGCCCATTGAACCATGATTATATTCCTGAGTTTATTACAGCAAAAAAAAGTTTTAGAATAAACATTTTTTTAAATTCAAGTAAACTTCTTTAGATTGTACTCAGAATACAAGCTGTAACTCAAATTTTAAAAATGCAAAAATTAGTGTATATTAGACCTCCTATTGAGATCCTACCTAAAGGAAAAGACACATTTTCCCCTCAGTTATACAACTAGTCACTCACCATCTTGGAAGGCAGAGTGAACTAAGTAGCTATTAACGTTTTTATAAATAAAAATATTCAAAATATCATTATTACTAATATTATAACCAGAAGACTTAGTAATCCATTTTTTTTTCTTGAAACTTGATGTGAATTACTTTAAACACAGTTACTATTGATGTTGGTGAGGACAAGAGATATAAACAAGTTGGTGAGTTTAGGGATGGATACCTCAATTTGTTTCTGACTGGTAATGTTTCTAGCTTGGTCCTGGCCAAATACCAAACATTCCAGAAAGGGGGCGAGTGGGGAGAGGGGGCGCTTCTTCCAGCTCTGGTTCTAGTTAGTTTTTTACATAATAACTTCAGAGAGCCCCACTGCTGGTAGCTGAAAGTGGAAACCTGCAACACATAGATGCCTCAACATCTCACCCCAGTTTCTACCCTCCATCCGATAATAGCTCCCAGACTCCCAGTGGAATGGTACCCCACATTTGGGGGAGGGTTCCACCTGGAACTCAGCCCTTTGTTCCCACTTAAACTTCCACCTCTAAACCTCCAGTAGACTTCTTCCTATGACTCACTGGCCTATGGTTTTTGAATTATTCTTTGAATTCAAGACAGGAACATGGAGCAACTGACTCGGGAAGGTTTGTGTGACCAAGAGCTTTTGGCCTGCTAACTAAAGTTCTCATGAGGCTGGGAAGTTTCCATCCCACTCAAATACTCTTTGATCTTTTGGTTTGTTTGTTTGTTTTTAACTTTTTGTTTTACTTTTTGCAGTCCCTACTAAGGCTGTCACCAAACTGGATAGAACAACAATGCAAGATCAACGAAACTTGAAAACAAAGGACCAACTGAAAAATGCAGCCTGACTAGTACACTTGGATCTCCGATAACATAGGCGTCCGCTCTGAATCCCGACTCCGGCGGGCGTCTGCTCATACTTACACAATCGCCTTGCCTGGATAATGCTCCCTGTCACAAGGACATATTCTGAGGAGTTAGGAGGCAAAATAAAGGTAGAAGACAGATTGTGGGGACCAGAAGAGGTCATCCTACGCCTTGAACTGGAGCTTTGAGCGGCCATGTGAGCTGGGGAATAGAACCCATGAAACCCGGGTCCTCCAGCGCTTCGAACTGTTTTGGTCCAAGAACTGAAAGTCTTAATGAATCCTCCTGGGAACTACATTTACAAATCTGACACAATGTGACCATGACAGTATTTCTTTCACTTTTTAATTGTATAAAGTTGGGAAATGTGTCTCAAAGGCATGCACTTATTTTCTGTGCAGAAATATATAATGCATTCCACTGAACTGACTACAAATTGTAACAAATGTTTTAATAATGAAAGGATTAAAAACAATAGTGCGTCTAGACAAAGTTATGTTTTCCAGAAGTCCTGATTAATGAGACATATGTCAAGAAAAATTACTGTAATGGTGAATGCTGATTCAGGAGCTTATTTTTATTAAGTAGTTTATAGTGAAGGCTGTGACTATTTTTTCTATTTATAGTGGCATCTCTGGTTAATTACCTTGTAATGTATTGTGACATTAATGCACTAGTAAACTACAGGAATTTACACCCCTATTCAGTAATAAAAATCTGTAAATTGAAGAATGCACATAAAGTCATTGCAGACATAAATTATAGGACCAAATGCCACGTATGGTCACATCAGACTTAAAGAACAGAAACTCTCAAGTTTACTCATTAGTGGGTAAGTGTCACTGAATTTATATTCAATGGCCACTTTACAGCCACAGAGAGTACAACATTTTACCCAAGAGTGTTTTGTAAGTTGTTACACTATTTTCCTTTGGGCTCCTGAGAGCATAATGGACACAATTCAACTGCACAGAATCAAAAAAAAATCTGAAAAATAAGCAGAGGAATACCATAAAATACATTCTCAAAAAATGATAGGGTCCAGTATAGATGTTTGGAACCTATGGGTCAAATCCAAAGTAAGGCATCTGTAAACCAGAATGTAGAGAGGCACGACAATGTGAAGCAGATGTAGTTGCATATATATGTTTACAATATGGACACATAAACAAGGAAAAGTTTAAAACATAGGGTTTTCTTTTTGAGCGATCTACTTTGTTTTATTTATGTGAATATGTGTATGTTTGTGTGACTGTGTGTTGGATGGGAAAAAAAGCTTCCCAGGTTAATATTGTGAGTTAAATATTATTTTAAATATATTTTAAATATATTTTAAATATTTTATTTATATTATTATTTTGGTAAACATCAGAAAATTCATTATGGTTTGTTACAAGAAAATAGTCAATTGAATAAAATACAAAAAATTCATATTTAAAACAATAAGAAATTCCTAATTTATTCCTTCGTATATTAAACAGGGAGACAGATACCACAAGGAAAAGAAAGAGAATAGAGGGAGCCAATGAGTAAAGGGAACAAGATACAGTTTTTCATACCAGGTGTGGTGGCACACACCTTTAATCCCAGCACTACAGGCAGAGGCAGGCGGATCTCTACTAATTTCAGGCCAGTGTGGTCTACAAAGCAAAATCCAGGACAGCTAGGGCTGTTATAGTATAGAGAGAAATCCTGTCTTGAAAAATCAAAAAGAAAAAAAAAGATAATTTCTAACTGACTAGCCAGTCTTAGTTTATCTATAGTTCAAAATAAATTGTCACATAATCTCATTAAAATTTGGTAAGTAGCTCTTTTCCATCTTCTTCTCGGAGAGGCAGCTTCGCCTCTGCCTCTCTCCCCACTTTTCTGCTTCCCCCTGTCTCCCTCTCCCTCTCTCCTTTAATAAAGCTTTATGTCTATTAAAAAAAAAAAGAAAAACAAAAAAATGGTAAATAGAATTCTACATATTCAAAAGTCTAACTTGCCATCTATAGTCAAATAAACATCTATAACATGCGATAGAAAATTTCTCCTTTCCTCTTCTGTTGCCTTTCTCAAAAATATATGGGTATGAATATGGGGAGAAACATGTGCATGTAATCTGAATGTGCATAAAATCAATATAAATACAACATGTATTTTAAAAATGGTCAGTGAATATAACATCTGATAGCTGAGTGAAAACATTTTGACTCTGGAAAATAATGGATACTTTTATGCCTTCTCGGTGTCATTTTTAATATCTGCCTTTGAATGAAATGTTAGCTAGCCTTTGAAAATGTACAAGTTTTTTTGGGTAATAGGATTTTGATAATATCTCGAAATCCTATCTAATGACACTGTCTCTTAAATTCTTTGTGTGGTATATGTGTATGCAGGTGTACGCAGATATGTGTGCTGTGCATCTGTGCGGAGGCCGGAAGTTAACGTTGGACATCGTTCCCAATCCCACTCTATCTTATTTACTGAAACAGAGTCTCTGAATTGAAACCAAGCTCCTGGTCTGACTAGCCTAGCTAACCAGGTCATCCACGGATCCCCATCACTGCCTACTAGCAATGGAATTACATGCACATCACCATACCTACCAGACCTTTGAGTGGGTTCTGGGGATCTTACTCATCTTTACAGCAGTGAGGCAAGGGCTTTAGCCCAGAATCACCTCTGCAGCCCCTAACTCTTCATTCTTAGTCAAACAAACAAAAGTTGTTTCACACGAAGCAGTGACCATAAACGCAAATAAAGGGTCTGTGGGTCAATTCATGTTGAAGCATGAGGAGCCATGAAGACAGTCATTCTGAGGGCAGTTCCCCTTCATGCTGCATGTCTACTGATGGCATCTTTATTTGGGTCCTGTGTAGGTGACCGTGATGAAGAGGATTCATGGGTGTAGATACTTTGATTTTAAAGTTTGTGTTCCTTTAAAATGTTATATAAAAATAAAATCTCTATACTGTCTTGGTTAGGTATTAAAAATGGGTAACTGTGGGAGACCATCAATCAGTCTTTCCCAGCTCAACAGCGCCCATCAAGAGGGAGGAGATGTCATTTGAAATCCAGGTCTTAACAATGGCTACCTCCCTTCCTGAGAATTTCTCAAGGTCTGGTATGAGGCAGGTGCTTAACATGTATTGTTTCATTCTAATAACCCTGCCAGACTAGCCTAGTATCATACGCCATTGCAATGAACTCAAACAGCAGTAACGGCTATATATTATGCAGGGTTCACCAAACGCCAGGCACTGCTCCATGTCCACAGTATTCACAAACACTTGAAAAATTCCACCTTCAGATTTGTGAGGTGGTTGAGGACACTCAAATCAAAAGGGCCTAAAACCTCCAAATCAAACATTTCCAGAGCCTTTCTGAATTCATTTCATTTTCATATGTTTTCTTTTTCAAATTTCTCACACTCGTTTTCTTCATATATCCAGGTTTCTTTGAACTGGGGCACCTCCGTGATAAGCCCTAATTCACTTCTGCTCTCTGAAGTCTGCGGTGGGCTATGTGACTTGCTTTGACAAATGAGACATTAGCAAACCAGACTTAAGTAGCTGCTCACCCTCAAGCGAGGCTTCCTATTACTGGGGCCCTATTCTGCCATGACAGCAAAGGTGCTGGACCCGATTGAAGAGCAACAGGAGAGGCATTGGGTCACTTCCTATATGACAGTAAGGCATTTGTTAAAACATGTTTGACCCATGCCCTGACAGAACCAGCCAGACTGCTGACAACTGAGCATCTAGCTATATCAGCACAAAGTCTACTCAACCAACTCTCAGAGCGATAGTATGTCTGCTGTCTAGAATTACAATGTTTTGGAGTATATTCTTTATTCATTCCAGTCATGCCTTTTGATTTTCAACACAAGGTTTTCCTGTGTAGCCCTGGCTGTCCAGAAACTCACTTCCTACACCAGGCTGGCCTCAAACTCACAGAGATGCACTTGCCTCTGTTTTCTGAGTGATGGGATTAAAGGCATGTGCTACTATGCCCAGCCAGCATGACTTTTTTTTGTTTTTGTTTTGTTTTTCTTTTTTTTTTTCTAAACAGGGTTTTTTTTTTTTTTTCTCCAGCCTTCACTGTCCTGGAACTACCTGTGCAGACCAGGTTGGTCTTGTACTCACAGAGATTCACCTGCTTCTTCCTCAGGAGTGCTGAGATTAAAGGCGTGCACCACCACCACCCAACCCAGCCATGACTTGCAAATACTCCTTCTCAAATTATACTGGTATCACATCTAAATAATGGGATTATGATAAAGTACTCAACTTGTGTAAACAGTACTTCATTCTTGGAAAGAAAATATTCAAATAATTACCATGTATAAATCAATGTATCGATTCTCATGGGTATTCTTCATGAGATATTCTGTCGTTATCAGTAGGCATCTCAATCATGCTGTGTTAGTATATCAAAATATTTGAGACTGGTGTTGGAGCCCATGGGTGTGGATCTGATCCACCTTGATCAAAGGTCAGAGAGTATAAGCCTATTCCTGCTCCTTCAATTTTATGACAGGAGGTTTGATCAGGGTATGGTTGCCTATAGGATGCTTTTCCTAAGGTGTGGTCAATGCATGTTCTGCCTAAACAACAGAATACTTAATGCAGGATATAGTTACTTGATGCTTCAGATATTGAAGAGGTAATTGCTCCCTTTGTCTTTGTAATCGGTGTAATGCAATTTTTGGCTTCCCCCATCCCTGGCCCCTTTTGGATTTGGGTATATAAAGCATATGGGAAATAAACATGGGCAAATTCAGTATTCACTGGGTTGCTATCCCGACTCTGCTCTGTGTCTCTGTCTTTTTCTTTTGTATCCCTGTTTTTTCTGCCTAATATTTCTAATCCACACACCCCTACCCTGGTACACAGGAACCCATTGAGCCTGGACTCTGACAGATTGGGTAATTTAAAAAGAAGATAAATATATTTTCCTACAGTTTCAGAAGCTCGGGAATCCAAGAGGATGTCCGACTCAGGAGAAGTTTGTTCTCCCTCTCTAAGATGATCACTCTCACACTTCACAGTAGGAGCACGACAAAGCACCTTCACTTTTGATGCTAGCATCCACACCTGTGAGCGCAGAGGCCCTCCCTTAGAACTGCTGCACTGAGGGTTAAATTTCAACATAAAATCTGGAAAGGTTACCAACACTCAACCTACATGAGCTGTCAGTCAACACAGCAACCTCAGAGGTGCTTTTGCTCCTTCCCTGTGCCAGTCATCCAGATACCACACCTCCGGTATGCTTCAGATCCTCTCATCAGTGCCGGCATAATTCCAGTTAAGCGCACCATCATCTTTCATCTTAAGAAGGGAGTTGCCTTCCTTTGCCAACCTCTTCCCCAATCACCTCATCATCTACCCTGATGCCACGGAGGGTAACTTTGTCTCCAGCCAGAACTGATAATACGGTACATCCTTCATTTGGGAGGAAACACCCCAAAGGAACCTTTTCCCAGGACAAAGTACAAACCTTATGGAACAGAATATGGAATTCTTTAAAAGCTGTCATATTTCATCATTCTAATCTTCCCTTCCAGCACGTTCTCTTAAAAACAACAAAAACCTCATAGTTTCTGTGTTCGTTCATTGTGCTTTTTCTCCATGGGAGTCCCTTATGTACCCTGGATCTTGGTCTCTTGTAAAACAGAAAAGTATTTTCAGAAGTGTTTACTCTATTGCTTTTCACTGTTGGTCATTTCAACAGAAATCACTGGAGTGCTTTCAACTACGTACTAAGCTCAGCCCAGCGGCTGTGTCCTCCAGGAGCACCAAGATAGAGGAGGAAAGCATGCCCACTGGCCAGTCAAATACAATGTCTTAGGGAAATAACCGGGGGAATCATGGGGAGATTGTGGATGGAATGCCTCTCTGGAGGTCAAGGGACACTGCCAGACAGGTAGGAAAGTGCAGCCCTCCTATGCAGCAGAATCCTACATGATGCACAGGAGATAAGGGACTGCCAGAGGGAACTGCTCAAGCAGAAGACAACCTCAAAAAAACTCATACCTACTGGTTTTTGTTAAGCCTTTGATGATTTTGATTAAAAAACATATACTTAAAACCAAAATATTAACCCTGGCATAGTTGTTAGCTGTAAAACTGGAAGGTATGACTGTGGAACATTAGGTTCACAATGAAATATTCTGAAGAGTAGGGACTAGAATTTCTTTAAAAACAGAAAAATGAATTCTATATTTACATATTAAGCTAACTAATCTTATCTTTCAATTTTTATTGTGTATAAGCAATAAAGATATTTTCAAATGAGTTTTGTTGGCATCCAGGGAAAACAGTTTTAATATACATGATTTTATAAACCAATAATAATACAGACATTTCAAAGACTTTGAAAATTATTCATAAAAAATACAAATTTCCAAGGAAAATTTCTTTCACTGTGACTTTGATTATGACATTGCAAACAAAAACTCACTAATAAAAACATTTGATAATAGAAAGATATATCTAAGCAATAATCTGGTGACCTGTCATTCTAAATAGGTGATGTGAATATGTTTTATTACTGTATTCTGTGAATATGTTTTATTACCATTGGTTAGTAAAGAAGCTGCTTTGGCTAATTCAGGGCAAAAGATAACTAGGTGAGAAATCCAAGTAGAGAGACAGGGAGAAAGAAAGCAGAGTCAAGGAGAAGCCAGCAGCCATTGGAGAAATAAGTTGTCAGAGTATTACAGATAAGGCACGGGGGTACATGGCGATAAACAGATTATTAGAAATGGGTTGATTAATATGTAGAGCTAGCCACTAAGAAACCTGAGCTAATAGGCCAAATATTTGGAATTAATATTAAGCCTTCAAATGATTATTTTATAATTTATTGTAGGGACCAGTGTGATAGAGAAAAATGAATCCAGCAGGATGGGGCGGGACAGAGAAAAGTCTCCAGATACGATAGGGATTCAGTCCTCTATTAAATGCTTCCAGGTACCTAGTTTTTGAATCAATTGATTCATCTATTTCTTTAAACAATATATCAAACCTTTTTTGTAAGTTAGATTTTCTGAGTTGTTATTCACACATTAGTTTTCTTCATTTTTAACAGGTACTGTACAAAAATTTTTATTATAACAACCTCCAGTTTCATTAGTTACCCTTACTCTGCACTGAATCCTGGTTCTTCTCCCTTAAATCAAGAAAACTTACCTCTAACAGGGGGTCGTTCTAGGTCAGAGTCAAGGTGAATAGGTGGAGAGATGTAGGAAACTTGTCCATGATGAACTGGCCCTGTGAACACAAAAGGAAATATTAAGACATCATAGGAACCATGATATGGCTCGGTGGAGAAAGGAACCTGTTATGGATACATAGGCCAAAATTATGGAAGGAGAGAAATGACTCCTACAAGCTGTCCTCAACTTCTAGCCTTAATACTAATGACCTGAATGTTCACAAACACACACGCACACACATATGCACACAGAAACACAAATAATACAAAAATACACATTATAGCTGTCTGTCTTTTATTTGAAAAATTTTAGGATGTTCTATCATTTTTATTCCACACAGAAAAAAATAGCCACTGTAGATTATAAAACAATTTTCTTAAACATAAACCAAACATCACTCAATTAAATTGATTATTCTTTCTAACCAAGATAGATCTATAGATCTTTTTAAATGATTTATATACTTCTTTATGGGTTGCCCTCCCTCTTCCTTCTCTCTCTCACTCTCTCTCTCTCTCTCTCCCAGACAAGCTCTTGTGAGACCCAGGCTGACATTTAAAATTGCAATGTAGGCAGGAATGACTTGTATATATTTACCAAGTGCTGGGGACTGTGTGTGTGTGTGTGTGTGTGTGTGTGTGTGTGTGTGTTTGTGTGTGTGTGTGTGTGATGCGTGTGTTTAATATTTAGTTTGCTTTTTATTGAAATTGTAGATGATTGTGGAACTGTAAACTGTGTGTTAAGAAAAAAAATGAAAACCTCAGAAACATAAATATGTCTATCTGAATATTTTAAAGTTATTAAGAATAAACAGACTTTCGGTGCTCTGTCTTCCGGCTCCAGCATTGTCGGCAGTACCAGCTGAACTAATTTCACTGTTCATCACTGTTAAACAATTTTCACACTAGCACTCCATGTACGAGTAATATCTGGATGGCACGTAGAGTGTTGGAACCCTGACACACATGTTTTTCCTGAAGGCATTTCTTCCATAGTTTGAAGGGAAAACTATTCTAATCTGCTGGTTGTAACTTAATAGTAAAGGAAGAAAAGAATTCGAACAGCAAGAAGGTAGGTTCTTTTTCTGTTCTTGGAAAACATTCTACACCCTCCCATATTTCTTTGAAACATACTTTTTCTTATAAATAAAAAATACTAATGTTGATTTAAAAACTAAAATGATCATTTTTTTTAAAGTTCAGTTGCCTAGTCTTGGCAACATAGTGCAATCATGCCCCCATCAACCCAACAAGAAACACAAAAAAGAAGAAAGACTGACGTAAATTAAAGAAAAATTACAATGCTCAAAGTAGCTATCATTTTTACTGATGATCCAAGAAGCAATTAGGATTCTGAAGCAAGAACGAGTAATTACTGAGTCATTTCATTTTCTGAAGCTACTTCATACAAAGAAGATTTGGGCTGAGGTGGAGAAGCTAACACTTTCTTTGTTCATGGGAATATGTAGTTATACTTTACACATTTACTATAGCAATTTACAGGGTTGTTAATCTCTTTTCCTAAACAAGGAAAGTTAATGATACATAGATTATGATAACAGTTAGAGTAACCTTCCCGTTTCAAGTAATATTCGGCTTGTAATAAACGCCACTGATTCCTCTTACGAGGCACATTTCAAATAATTAATATGGCTCCCCGTTGATACGAGCTGCTGTTACTCACAGTATTTTTGCCACTAACAGTGGCGATGGTGGAGCTGCTATAAGGTCCACCGTTCCTCAGAATGGTAGCTAAGAATATTGCAAATCCTCTGGCCCTGTTCCAGTGGAATACTTCAAGAACTATTATAAAAGGAATATATTACCAGTTGTGCAGTTACCAGTCTGGGCTTAAAACGGTTTATTAAAAAGTTCAGATTAGCTAACCTAGAAAACTACCTGTTCAGATACACCGCACAGTGGACTCTAGCAACATTTCTGTTTGTAAAACCCTGTATCATTATAGGATGAGTCTGTTTAAAAATCTAATTCTTGCAAATAACAGTAATATATCATTTATTTGGTATTTACCCCCAATAATCTCCCTGTATGAAGGAATATTGATTTCACGTCTGTTATTGGAACATATTCGATTACAATATTGGACAATAGCTAACAGGCAGCTACATGTAAACAACCATCACTGTGCAGACTATATGCAACCTGCATGTGTACATATTTTAAAACAAAAAAAAATGAAGAAATGGGCAACTATGTGACGAACTTGCAAGGCTAGAAGCGTTTGGATCAAAATGTAATGTTTTAATTCAATCTCTCCTCAAAGAAAGTCTCTGTCCACTAAAACCTTGGAAACCATGAACTGATTTTAGAAAGACTGAATCTTTGTAACTATCATTCTTATATTTAGCATGAAGGAAAAAGGTAACTCATGATTTGATTCTCTTCTGGGCCTATGGGCATAGGGAGTAGAGGGTACATGGAACCCCTATGGACTCCGAGACAAGGACTATCGGAGGCAGGTTTGCCATCACATTCTTTCTCTCTCCTGGGAGAAATCTAGTAAACTGCAAGAAGGAATGTGTCAGGAAAAGCCATGCCGGCTGGGAACAACAGTGACAGGAAGGTGGGAAAGACAAAGAAGTACTGACCAGCTAACTGAGAGTTTGGACTTGGAGAACGGATACTAGAAATTAAGATGAGTGCTGTTGGTCGATTTGTTAGCATTACTCATATAATCTGAAAGGATTTTTATTGCACTTTGGATCAGCGGCAGTCACATATTTATCTCCACAAAGATACACAGAAATACAGTGTTTTTTTCATTGTGTGTGGCTAAGATTCACCAGAGCATGTAAAGCACAACTTGCAGTTTGAAATGTCACAGCTGACTTTACAACGCTCTCTTCTTCCAGTTAAGAATTATTTCAAGGGGTCCGGAGAGATGGCTCAGTGTTTAAAAGGACTGAATGCTTTTCCAGAGTGTCAGGGTTTGATTCTCAGGAACCCACAGTGGCATACAATGGTTGGTAACTCCAGTTCCAGGGGACCCGAGATCCTCTTATGGAGCACACAGACACACCTAAAGTCAAAGTACCTATGTGCATAAATTTTGTTAAAATCTCTATTTCAAAAAAGTACAATTTAATAATTCTTTAAAAATACAGTTAAAACTGTTAATAAACATGACAATAGCTTCTCTTCGACGTTGCAGGCTCAGAAAGCTCCTTGTTGCTAGAGTGCTTGCCTATGGTGCTTAAGGTCCGAACTCAATTGTTAGCGTTCCCAAGAGAAAACAACTTTTTTTTTTGAGCTAGGCAGAAACATTGAATATTGAAAACATAGCCAGTACTCTTACCTTCTGACCTTCTGAGCCATCTCTCCAGCCTGAATAAGAAAAATTCTTATAGACCAATGAGAAATTCAGGAAGAAAAGTGCTAGTCTGTTTTTGGGTTTTGTTTGTTTGTTTGTTTTTGTGGATGCCAATCTGAATGTTCTCAACTGCTTATTGAGGAGAGGAAAGAGGGAAGGAGGGAGGGAAGGAGAGAGGGGGGGGGAGGGGGACGTGGAGGGGGAGAGGGGGAGGGGGAGGGGGAGGGGGAGAGAGATTTGCATTGATAGATACTGTGGTACCTGAGCAGTAGGGAACCCAAAGAATCTGAAAGCATTCAGTCCCTCTAAAGAAGATAATGTCTGCTAGTATATGGTCAGAAAGCCCTAAAATAAGAGAAGACAAAAAGCCTAGGACCAAAACACCTGAGATCCAGCATCTTGTTAATCCATGTGTTCCGCAATACAAATTTCAGCATATTACTGAAGAAACGACACATTGAGAAAAAAAGGAGGCTGCATAACACGCGAGTGTTTCCAAGAGAATGATTATTTTAAGCCAAAGATAGCTGAGAATCAATACATGTGGAATTCTGCTCTGTCCATCTCCCTATCTAGCTAAAGCAAAGTATGCATTTCCATTTAAAGTACCAGTGGAGAAGACAGACCGTTTTCATGGAAAGTGGAAGTAACTATATCAAAATGAGACTGTACTTCAGATCTCACTAAGTCAAAAGTTCAGTTAATTCTCCCACACATTTCATAGTCTGTTGCCCAAAGCAAATCATGTCTTGAAGGTCAAAATCTCTGCCTTTGTTAAAAGGACACAGAAGTCTGAAATATATTTAAATAATAATAAAGATCTGTGTTACCTGCCTTTAATCTGTCTTTTGTTAGGTTACTTCCCAAACTAAGAAACCTAAGTTTAAAAAAAAAAATAGAGGAAAGTTTTCCTTCTGGCAAAGATGATTGACAGGAGCAAAATTAGAGATCAGTTTCTAAGTTCACTTTCATTCAAATATACTTGAGGTTAAATGATAAAGTAAAATGGATATATGTGTGTGTGTGTTTCATGTCTATATAAATATGAAATGTTGAGATGTAATTCGTGGAATATAAAGTTTACTCAAGATCCATAATTCAATATTTTTTAGAATGTATTAACATAATTGCATAACTCACCCCTGTAATTAATTGTAGACCAATTTCCACATCACAAAAATAGAAACTCTAGTTAAACTGGCCCACCTTCCTGATTTCGTCTCTAAGCAATCACCCAACTAATTTCTTTCTCTCTAGATCTGCTTATTTTGAACTCTTGTTATAATGAAACTACACGTCTCCCTTTGTTATCTGCTTTTGTCACTCAGCACAAATATTCACAACTCATTTATGTTGTAGGATAAATCATTACTTTATTCCTTCTTTCTCATCAAATAATTTTCATTTAACATCCATCCCATATTTTGTTTTATGCAATCATCATTTGATGGGCACTTCAGATTATTTTCCCATTCTGACTATCATGAAAACTGCTGTTAGTACCTTGCAAGTTGATCCTTTTGCATGCATTCTTCTTGCAGTTACCTGGGAGGTGGATTACTGCATCTTACAGTAATTCCTGACATATCTACGTATTTCTGCAGAACTGCTTGACTGATTTCAAAAGATACTCTCAGTTTGCTTTCCACAGAAGGGAGGCATTTGTTGCACTATGCTGACATTTTTTTTTTTTGTTTTGTTTTGTTTCTTCTTAAGATGACAGAACAGTAAATTCAGTGTTGGCAAGATTTTGAAATAATTCCATTTACAATGGCTGAAACTAGAAAATAAGCAGTCCCTTCAGGTTGATATCAAAAAAAAAATAAAATAAAATAGGAAGTATGAACCTGGAGTTGTGTAGTCCATGCACACTCTAAGGGTACAAGAAGATACTCTTGTAAACAGGAACTTAAAACATAAGAAAGAAGAATAAGATGTTTTGAAATAAAAATCCAATCTATTCTGTTCTTGGTATGCCAAAAATGCAAAAACTTGCAGTCTGGTCCACATAGCTCAGAGCTGTAGCGAAACTTTCCCATAGGCTATTGTGAATTCTGAAAAAGTACTATTTTTCTCTTTTAGAGTTTCATTTAATTTCTATTCATTGGAGAACCCCAAGCAATTTCTACTAGAGTTCAAATATAGAAAGGATTGACCAGCTTTCAGTAAGGAAAAGGCCTTCTCTCTCTCTTTCTCTCACTGCTTCCCAATACCTCACTTGCACATCTGAGGGAGGAAAGACGTTTACAGAACAGTAGAATTCGGAGAGAGAAAGGCATTTAATAGCTTATAACTCAAACCCACATTTTAGGATGACGAGATTGACAGTTTGAGAAGCTGAAGGGTTTTTCAAATGGCAAGTCCGAGTGGTTGTCATCAGGGTGATGCTAGAGACAGCGAGAAAAGATCCTGCAGCATCCTAATTTTGCTACCTGGGAAGCCTGGTCCAGGAAGACATTGTTTTCTAGGTGTGTGGGGCATGCCTTTTCAGAAGTGTTGAGGCACTCAGAGGTACAGAGCTATTTCTTTATGAAAATACGTATTTGTTTTCTTCACGTAGAGGCAGATAACAGATAATACTTCTTCTGGTCACAGGGTTCCTATGTTAGCATGCAGATTCTGCTGCTCCCTAGGTAAATAAATCAACAAACAAGGCACCAAGACCCCAATCTCCTCATTTGTATGATGAGTTAGTAAAGGCACTGACCTCGGAGGTTATTCTGAACATTAAATGAATCGGTAAATATGGAATAATTAGAACAGTGTTTGGTACAAACTTAAGTATTTAGCAATGTTTAGCTATTTTAATTACAGATTCATTCTTTCATTAATAATTCATCAGCCACAGGTACATTTTAAAGTGTTTTGCATTTATCACGCAATAAAGAAAGTGCTAATTCATATCCTTAAGTAGATGGAGAAAATGTAAGCAATAAACATAATTACATAAACTGTATTATGGGTTCGAGAGGCTAAGGGTAACAAGAAAAACTTAGAATAGGGTGCATGGAGTTCAAGTGGGGAAGAGACAGGCTTTAACTTTTCACAGCGTGCTAAGAGAAGATCTAATTTAGCTGTCCTGACAGCATCTGAAGCATTGGAGAAGTGACTTTGATGAAAAAATGAGAAAAGATAAAAAGAGGCGGGGGAGCAGGATGTCTCAGCGGGAAAACGCCCTGCCTGGGGACCTACCATCTATGCTGGAACCCAGATCACATCGAAAGAGAAATCCAAAGAGCTGTCCTCTGACCCCCACATGTCTACAGACTGTAATATAGATTTTAAAAAGGATTAAAAGAAAATTACAGATTCAAATTTCATTTAATTCTATTTCACTTAATTAATCAGCTTATATGTTGAAAAATCAAACCCGGAGCATTGAATGCTATGTTAATCTCCTTTCTGTAGCTATAACAAATAACTGAGGTGACTGCTTTAATAAGGACACAATGCTTATTTTATCACAGCAATATCAGCCCATGCCATTTAGTCCCTTGCTTTTGAGCCTGTTACCAGGCATCAGATTATGGTAGACAGGGAATGGTGGACCGCATCCTTACTGCCTTGAAATGAGAGATAAGGGCTGAGTAGCCAGTGTTCTCACCTTCTCTGAGAAATTAACTTTCTTCTATATCATGGTTCTACCACCTCCCAGAATTCCCTCAGGTGCTGAGTGAGATTTAAGCAGGCAGGCTTTTGGGACATGTCACAATCAAACCTTAGTAGCAGGTAAGCAAGCATTCGATCACTTAGCGGTAAGACCACACTTCACTCTGCATTTAATGATAAAAATTTATGCTAGCAAAAGGTTGGTATGAGATGTTTTTTCCTTTGCCAATTCAAAATGCACATTATAAAAATGATACTGTCACCATTGACTCATGAATTAAAAAAAAAGCAAACATAAAATATGGAAAGAAACAATTTGGGAAATGCACTTAATGTTCCTTTTGAAGTAAAATCATTCTTTACCATTACAAAGTCTCCAATGGTTTCTCCATTTACACTACCTCTCAACTCAGTTTTTTCTTAATTTTTCGCACAGTATTAAAGACAAGTTTCATAATTTATTGTTCTTGATAAATTTTATGCTAATATATTTACTTAAATTTTAAAATTTCAATTTATTATTTACCCAGGATACACACACACACACACACACATTTCCCCTTTAAATAAAATGAAATATGGAGTATTTTTGTTCTAAGGGTCCTTGATTTTACTGTTTTGCTTTGAGAAGTTTAGCATTAGTGTAAGTCATATTCCTTTGCTTTTCTTCAATAAAGACGTGATGTGAGAATAATAGATCCACAAACAAAAATATTTAAGAGTGGCATATTTGGCATATATAATTTTCCTTCAGTTTATGTTTTCAAACAACTCTGAAAGAAGCTTAACTTTCTCACTAAAATGCTTGATTCCTGTTGAAAATGATCTTCACTCCAGATTTAAAACCTATCAAAGGTCAACGAGTTTTTTGTGCTTCTGGAAAACTGTTCTTGCCCAACATTAAAACTTCTTTTGTTTTCTTTATATTCTACTCTAACGATGCATAGGGCATCGTCAAAATAAACTTGTAGGTAAGAAGGGTAGCACCCATCAAAAGCAACTCGTAGAAGAGATCTTAACGATGCCAATTTGATACCTTCTGATTCTGATTTCTCCACTTCGACTCACTATATAGACTTGTTTAATCCAGACGAATAACTTTCAGTTCTTTCTCCAGCACCATATCTGCCTGCATGCCCTGCCATGATGGTAATGGACTTAACCCCTAAAACTAAGTCACCCCAAGGAAATGCTTTCCTTTATAATAGTTGCTGGAGTCATGGTGTCTCTTTACAGCAACCCTAAGACATCGGTTTTCTAGATGTCTTTCTTCTCTACCAGAGAATATTTTGAAACAAATTTGAGACACCATATGATTTCACCTGTGTTATTATTTGCATCTTTGTCAACACTACATAGGGATTCTTTTAATTTCTTATAATATAATGCTGAAACCTACATTTTTAAAAGACACATTAAAAATGAATGTAATATGGAACTGTCAGTGAAATAAAATCTAAAAATTATCAAGACATGAAAGTCTTCTAGCATAAACAGTACTCCATCAGTCCAATGTTGAAACTATGGAAAGGAGTACTTTATAGTTTTTGACGAATTTTGGTGCTCACTGACATAGAGGGAAATATGAGTCCTAAAACTAGAGACATTTTGTTTCTCTTTCCTTTTATTCTTTTATATTTATGACAGAAAATACACATAGCATAGAAAGCCTGTTGTTTGACAAAATTGGTCTGAGATGTTGCAATATAGATAAATAAAATTTTTTCTGAGAGTAAAGTTTAAAGGCAATTGTCCTCTTTAAAATATAACTCAGAGCCGGGCGGTGGTGGCACATGCCTTTAATCCCAGCACTCGGGAGGCAGAGGCAGGCGGATCTCTGTGAGTTCGAGGCCAGCCTGGTCTACAAGAACTAGTTCCAGGACAGGCTCTAAAAAAAAAAAAAAAAAAGCTGCAGAGAAACCCTGTCTCGAAAAACCAAAAAAAGAAAAAGGAAAAAAAATATAACTCAGATCACATCACAGATTTATTATGAGAAAGTAATTAACAGAAATTATGAAGATTATTAGTGCCTAGTATATAACAAAGAGTCAATAGTTCTGTTTCCTGACACTTACTAATCTTTTAACATATGCTTTCTCATGCCTTTATTTTATTGTTATGTCATACATTTTTGAATTTTCTAATTCCTAAGTATATCACCAATAAACCAAGTAAAGGAATATTAAACAATGAAAATATTTTAATTATTTTTCAAACATAATTTTTATAAGGACAAAACTGAGACAAGAAAAATGTGTGTACCAGACTCTTCCTCTTTAGATTTTGCACTATCGGATCTTAAACTATAGTCAAAATTGGCTGCTGATTCAAATTGTGTTATTTTCTTTTGTAGTTAATAATCAGATATTTCATCTTACAGGTAGCAGTTATTTTGCTTATGGCTGTGATAATTAAATGTATTTTATGGTCTTTGTAGAAGGAAAGGAGGGCTGTGTCCCGCCACCCGGCTAGCTTTATCCAAAATAATTACACGGAAACTGTATTCTTTTAAACATTGCCTGGCCCATTATCTGTAGCCTCTTATTGGTTAATTCTCACATCTTTTTTAAACCCATATTTAGTAATCCGTGTAGCACCACGAGGTGTGGCTTACCAGGAGAGATCTTAACCTGCGTCCATCTCAGAGAGGAGAAGCATGGCGACTGCATATGGCGACTGCCTGAAGTGTCTCCCCACTGCCTGCTACCCAGCATTCTGTTCTGTCTACTCTGTTTTCTTAAAGGGCCAAGGCAGTATCTTTATTAATAATGAAAGTAACACATAGACACTCCTCCATCAGTTCTTGATTTTTCTTCAGGAATAAATGAGTTATTCTCACATTGCAAGTTGTCTCTAAATTATCTAATGTGATTTTTATACCAGCTTGATTGTGGAGTTTACAACAGTGGACAAACCTCTATTTCAGCAAACAATGGTGAAGAAGGAAACAGGAGATCATGAATGAGCCCTCATTATTTTTCTATTACTCTCTCATTCACTTGGACATTTAATGCATGCCACTATCTGCTTGAGAGAAGTATAGGAACTCACTGGGGAAATCCTAATCCCTTAATCTCACAATCCAAGGTGTTTAAAATTATAGATTTTAGCTGACAAATGCATTTTCTAGAATAACAGAAGCAAGTAAATAGATGCATGAGTCATAGTAAGTATTCTATAAATGTTCATTGTTATTTTTGTATACAAAATGATGCATCTCACTGTGACAAATGAAGAAAGCATTCCAGGTGGGTGGCTGACGCTAGTGGAAGAACCATGAGTCAGATGCTCTAACAGGCTCTCCAGGTCAAAGTCTGTTTGTCGTACACTGCCAATTTTCTTGCAATATTTAGAAATTCAATTTAATTTATTCAGTTTTGAAAATCTATTTTATGAATAGACAAACCTTTATCCAAACTAGTCAAAAGGCAGAGAGAGACTATCCAAATTAACAAAATTAGAAATGAAGAGGGGGAGCATAACAACAGACATGGAGGAAATACAGAAAATCATCAGATCATATTTCAAAACTCTGTACTACACAAAATTGAAAAGCTTAAAGGAAATGGACAACTTTCTGGATAAATTACCAAAATTAAATCAAGACCATATAAGCAAATTAAACAGACCTATAACTGCTGAAGAAATAGAAACAGTCATCAAAAGTCTCCTAATCAAAAAAAAAAAAAAAAAAAAAAAAGCCCAGGACCAGATGGTTTCAGCTCAGAATTCTACAAAATTCAAAGAAAAACTAATACCAATACCCCTCAAATTATAGAAACAGAAAGGAACATTGCCAAACTCTTTTTATGAGGGTACAATTACCCTGATACCCAAACCACAGAAAGATATTACTAAGAAAGATAATTACAGACCAATCTCACTCATGAACATTGATCCAAAAATACTCAATAAAATACTGGCAAATTGAATCCCAGAATACATCAGAATCATCATCCACCATGATCAAATTGGCTTCATCCCAGAGATGCGGGGATGATTCAACATACAAAAATCTGTCAACATCGGACTGAGCTCCCAAGGTCCAAATGAGGAGCAGAAGGAGGGAGAACATGAGCAAGGAAGTCAGGACCACGAGGGGGTGCAACCACCCACTGAGATGGTGGGGCTGAACTAATGGGAGCTTACCAAGGCCAGCTGGACTGGGACTGAAAAAGCATGGGATAAAACCGGACTCCCTGAACATGGCGGACAATGAGGGCTGCTGAGAAGCCAAGGACAATGGCACTGGGTTTTGATCCTACTACATGTACTGGCTTGGGGGGGGGGGCTAGTCTGTTTGGTAGCTCACCTTCCTAGACCTGGAAGGAGTGGGGAGATCCTTGGACTTCCCACAGGGCAGGGAACCCTTACTGCTCTTTGGACTGGAAGAGGGAGGGGAAGGGAAGTGGGGGGAGAGGAAGGGGGAATGGGAGGCAGGGAGGAGTCGGAAATTTTTAATAAAAAGTAATAAAATCTGTCAACGTAATCCACCACATAAACAAACTGAAAAATAAAAACCACATAATCATCACATTAGATGACAAAAAGCTTTCGACAAAATAAAACATCCCTTCATGATAAGGTCTTGGGGAGTGCAGTGCTACAAGGAACATACCTAAACATAATAAAGGCAATATACAACAAGCCAAGAGCCAACATCAAACTAAATGGAGAGAAAATCCGAAATCACTGATTGCACTGAAATCAGGAACCAGACAAGGTTGTCTCCTTTCTCCATATCTATTCAATACAGTTCTTGAGGTCCTTACTAGAGAAATAAGACACCAAAAGGAGATCAAGGGGATACAAATCAGAAAAGAAGAAGTCAAACTCTCACTGTTTGCTGATGATATGGTAGTTTACATAAACAACCCCAAGAATTCTACCAAGGAACTTCTACAACACATAAACTCTTTCAATAATGTAGCAGGATAGAAGATTAACTCAAAAAAATCAGTAGTCCTCCTGCACACAGATGATAAAAGGGCCGAGAAAGAAATCAGAGAATCAACACCCGTCACAATAGCCACAAATAGCATAAAATATCTCAGAGTAACTCTAACCAAACAGGTGGAAGACTTGTATGAAAAGAACTTTAAATCTTTGAAGAAAGAAATTGAAGAGGACACTAGAAAGTGGAAAGATATCCAATGCTCTTGGGAATGTAGAATTAACATAGTAAAAATGGCAATCTTACCAAAAGCAATCTACAGATTCAATGCAATGCCCATCAAAATCCCAGCAAAATTCTTTACAAACCTTGAAAGAACAGTACTCAACTTCATATGGAAAAGCAAAAAACCCAGGATAGCCAAAACAATGCTGTACAATAAAAGAACTTCTGGAGGCATCACAATCCTTGACTTCAAACTCTACTACAGAGCTACAATAGTGAAAACTGCCTGGTATTGGCATAAGAACAGATAGGAGGACCAATGGAACTAAATCAAAGACCCAGATATTAATCCACACACCTTCAAACACCTGATTTTTGACAAAGAAGCAAAAAAATCAAATGGAAAAAACATAGCATATTTAACAAATGGTGCTGGCATAACTGGATATCAATATTTAGAAGAATGAAAATACACCCATATCTATCACCATGCAAAAAACTAGAGTCCAAATGGATCAAAGACCTCAATATAAAGCCAGCCACACTGAACCTTATAGAAGAGAAAGTGGGAAGTACACTTGAACACATTGGTACAAGAGATTACTTCCTAAATATAACCCCAGAAGCACAGACACTAAGAGAAACAATTAATAAATGGGACCTCCTGAAACTGAAAAGCTTCTGTAAAGCAAAGGACATGGTCAACAAGACAAACATGACAGCCTACAAAGTGGGAAAATATCTTCACTAAATTAATTAATTTTTCCTGTTAGGGATTAAAAATCAGGACTTACATGGTAGGTGGGTACACCAATGCTGATGCCCAACCCAAGACTATAGGTTCATGTATGAGAAAAATTAAGAGTGAAGATTCTTGCTGTAATTTTCTTTATGACAAATACAATGCAAAGAGCACAGTTTGAATTTCTTCAACCCAGATTTTTGTTTATAATTCAGTGCAACTGTCAAAACTTAACTCCTTTCAATATGCCAACATGCAGCTTAGCTATCAAACTTCAAGAAGACATAAAAAGTGAAATAGGTTTTATATTTACATTCTGTTATAAAAATTTATATAAGACATTGCTGTTAATGTGTTTATGTGTTTTTCAAAAAGAGTTCGCCAAATGAAATATGGTAATAGTAAATATGTGAGTATGTATGCTTCTATTTATGTATTTAAGACCTCCCTTCATCCCCCCAATCTGAGGACTGAAACCAGGACCTTAAGTTTACTAGGCAAGTGCCCTACCACTGAGCTAAATCCCTAAGCCCATTTCCAGGTTTCTTAAATGGACGTTATTTTAAACTTGTTGCAATTTTAAAAGTCATAAAAATAAGTTTCATTTACTTTTTTGGACATCCCCTTATCAGGAAGAGTTAAAATGCCATATCAGTGAGGACTGTACATAATCTTCATATTAGATATGACACTCCCTAAATAAGATCTGAAAGCATATGCTAGAATTCATTTATCCTCTCCCACCCTAAAACTCACTGGAATAATTTCGACACTGTAAAAACTCAAAGTATATACATTAAGTGTATACATACAGAGTCTGTGCATTATCCACAAGAGGTTGTTTATACGGCTCTTGAAAAATTTCTTTATCAGGTGAAATACAGAACAATATAATAAATGCAGATTTTCCTAAAATGCTAGATGTGTTTGAGGAGATTGAAATATTGTCATTGTGAGAATACCTGGCATAAATTAGCACTGTACTTCTGCCATTCATCTCTATTTAATGGAACTGAAAATAATTAATCACACACACACACACACACACACACACACACACACACACACAAATAGAGCTGTGAATTTAGGGTAAAGGGTTATGGTCCTTGAAAGTGACATTAGCATTACTTCAAAGGAAACTACACACTTTCTCAGTCACAGAAGCTAGTAAGCATGGAGAAAAGCACAGCACTGAGTTTCAACACAGAGCTTTCTCCTTGTACTTCCTGGCCAGGGAGCTGGTCCTCTGCTCTGCCCTAAAGGCAGTCCTAGCATAATGCACAAAATACAGTGCGTTAAGTTGTACTTTCAGTCTTGCTGGTCAGAAAATATCTCAGAATAATGTGAGGGCCAGCCTTGATCGTCTATGTCTGGGCAAAAGGGAAGTTCTTTACTTCCTCCAACCATTATCACCTGGGACTCTGGCCATTGATAAATTTAAATGGAGCCTAGAGTCTCAATAGTTGTTTACCCTGAGACAAGGCCTGGCAGGCCAAGATTACCTGACACCCACCCAAGAGCAGACCATTCAAAGGAAATTCCTCAAGCACAGTAAATACAAACACCTGCCAGCACTTCACCAGGACACCCCTAGACAAATGTCAGCCAATCAGGAGTCCTGAACCTCAGAGACCCCTCACCCCCACCTTTACTACTATAAAAACCCAATTCTAATTGAGCTCGGGGCTCTCCACATATTCCAATACGTTGGACTTGCGGAGTGTTGGAGTTTGCAAACTTGATTAAAATAAAGGCTCTTTGCTTTTATGTATGGGACTTGGTCTCCTTTGTTGGCTTTTGTGGGGACCCACGAATTTGGGCATAACAAATAACAGCTCAAATTTTGAATAAGGAATTATATGAAAGGCACCTGAAATAAGATTTGTAAAAAGACAGCAACAAAATGTTATCCTTTCTCCTCCTATGCACGCACATGCCCAGAGGTTGGTTAATTTTAACTGAATAGATGCTGAACAGATCTCAAGTCAGAAGCTACTGATCACAGATTAGCCTCTTGTAATGCCTATCAAGCCACACTCCATGCCAACTACTGAGGTTGCAGATATTGGAGAAGGAACATCTGTAGAAATGGACCAACAACTTTGGACACTAGGGTTATGTTACCTAAATGCTTAACAACTCAGTTCAAGGAAGAATAGACTTATTTTGACAAGAGTAAATATACATGTATATACACTGAATTTAAAGAAGAGATACGAGGGCATGAATGCTTGTCCTACAATCAAGTCAAAAGCCCTCTTCCTTTTTTACCAATCCAGTGGATCTGTGAGGCTCAACCAGGGTGACAGTCTCCGGAACCTGACAGCATGTTACTTAACTGAGATCAATATGTGTCAGCAGAGACTTCAATTTAGAAACTCAGTGCCAACTCACTGTATTGGGAACGTACAGAAACATGATCAGAATGACCCAAGCATAAGATCATATGACTACAGAGAGAAATAAAAAGAATATAGCCATTTTCCTAAGATAATAACAGTACATTTTACTATCTTATTCTTTTCAAGATAATTTAAAATATTGCATTGAATGAGATAGCCTGTAGTGAAATTTTGACAACTCCCTATTGCACAAGAAAAAAAGTTATAAGCTGAAAAATGTGGTCTCCGTACAAACTGTTCATTCCTGACAGATCTAGTCTACTTCAATTCCAGCAGACTCAACCAAAGGAATTAGGAAAACTTAGAACTTAGCTATACACTCAAAGAGCAGAAAAGATCATTAGAACAATTTGGAGGTACAAGATCTTGATATTAGTTCTCTCCAGTAGTGAAAACTTCAGAGTTTCATTATTTTCTGGCTATATATTATTTTACATGCTATTCCCTTTGTTCATCGGTGTATACATTTGTGTCTGAAAACGTTAGCCAATTTTATTATTATAATTGAAAACATGATTAAATGTATCACGTAGATTTAATTACATCCGTAGTAGTTTCTTCTCCCTCCACCCGTGTGCTGAGTACCAAACCTAAAGCCTTCCACATTCTAGGCAGTCTATAACTGAGGTTCTCTTTTCTATATGAAAAATAGCACTATATTTCAAAGTAGTTGTTATTAAAATTAAAAAGTGTGATACCATAGCAAAAAAAAAATAAATGAATAGACCTTGTCTTCATATAATAAAAGCAAGATTTAATACCAAAAAATACAGGGTTCATTATATAGCTCAGTAGTTAAGAGTGCTTTCAGAAGTTAAGGGGTCCTGAGTTGGTTATTTTTTTTTTTTTTTTTTTTTTTGGTTTTTCGAGACAGGGTTTCTCTGCAGCTTTTTTAGAGCCTGTCCTGGAACTAGCTCTTGTAGACCAGGCTGGCCTCGAACTCACAGAGATCCGCCTGCCTCTGCCTCCTGAGTGCTGGGATTAAAGGCGTGCGCCACCACCGCCCGGCTGAGTTGGGTTTTTAACACCCACATCAGGAAGCACTAACAACTGACTGTGACTCCATCTTCGTGATACCCGACAGTCTCTTGTGAACTCCTGTGGGCACCAGCACACAACATAAAACCACACAGACACAGGCACAGACACTCATATACATATACTCACACATGTGATCACCCAAAAATAAAAATAAAACTTAAAACAATTGGAAAGTCTACACATAAAAGAAATATAAACTAAGGAACACACACCACGTAATGTTCATAAAATGTATAATATCTGGAATGGGGCTAAGTAAACATCTAAAGAAGACAAGGAAACTGATAGTTTGGAATTCCAACGTTAACCAAAAAAGGATGGCTTTGATGTCTCTAAAGTCATATGTTTCCATAGTTTTTTAAAAAAAATTTCACTGAAATAAAAACAATGAAATTCTCCAGGTGGTGGTGGTGCACGCCTTTAATCCCAGCACTCGGGAGGCAGAGGCAGGTGGATCTTTGTGAGTTCGAGGCCAGCCTGGTCTACAAGAGCTAGTTCCAGGACAGACTCCAAAGCCACAGAGAAACCCTGTCTCGAAAAACCAAAAAAAAAAAAAAAAAAAAACAAAAAAAACCCAAAAAAAACAAAAGGACAATAAAGTTCAAATAACTTGTTCTATGATTAAACAAAAACTTTTGTTTGTTTGTTTTTCAAGACACGATTTGCCTGTGTTGCCCTTACTGTTCTAGAACTCACTCTGTAGACCAGGCTGTCCTAGAACACACAGAGATCCTCCTGCTGGGATTAAAGGTATGTGCTTCCATTACGCAACTAGAAAAAATAATCTATCCAATCTAATGGATGCCTTGATAAGAGCTGTGTAGAATTTCTGTACTTTTTTTCTTAATGAAAAACTTAAAGACTTTCATGGATATTCTTGAATAGAAATGGAAATGTAACAGGGAAATTCATTATATTATAGTCTCATTCTTGTATTTCAAACATCAAGTAAGCCACACGTACTACTTCTAGTGGGATTTAAAATGGTAATTCTTATTCATAGAAAGGTTTGAAGAATCATTTGAGGAAGTAGGCAAAGAAGAAATGAAAATATCTCCAGGGACCTATTTGCAAAATTTATACTGCCATAAACACTGCCTTCATTTGTTAATCTTGCTCTGTTTAAATAATTAGGAGAGGACTGAGAATTCAGGTTAGTGGTATAGGCTTGTGTAGGCTGCATGAGGCTCTAAATCCAAACCCTCACAACACTAATTCATGATTCAACAGTTTGAAGGGGTCGCAGCAGCTGTATCGCTCGCTCATTTGGGACAGTAGCTTAGTATGCACGAGGCCCTCCATTTCATCCACAGCACCACTGGAAATCCATCTCTCAAATTTAGCCACTCGGGTTTATATCACAGATTAGAGGTATGGCTGGAGACTGCTGTGGCTCATGGGAACAGGAACATTCCTTTCATGTAGTATATTCACACACACACACACACACACACACACACACACATACACACACACACACACGCACACACACACACACGGACATGATATACAGAATCCTGTCTTTAAAAAACAGACAATAAGAAACAGAAGAATTTAGGTCTAGACTGAAACAGCTTTAATAGCATCATATAAATGTTTTAATTGAAAAGTCAGCTCCATTCTTTGGAAGCCAAAGTATCTTAGAGATTAATTTCCTCAATGTAGTGCTAGCTAATTTGAGTTGGATGTGTCTCACAGTAAAACAAAGGCAATGTGACTCATATTCTGTGTGCAAACATGCGTGTGTGTGTGTCGGGGAAGCTGGAGCATTGTTCTCCCTTTAATAAGTATGCAGATTGGAAGGGA
Organism: Arvicola amphibius; assembly: GCF_903992535.2. Taxonomy (NCBI): domain Eukaryota; kingdom Metazoa; phylum Chordata; class Mammalia; order Rodentia; family Cricetidae; genus Arvicola; species Arvicola amphibius. Next base: position 22,529,271 of record NC_052047.1, read on the forward strand.
GGGAACTATTTCAGCTCTTCTCCTTGACCACTGAAAAGTTTATTGGCATGGTTTAAATATAACTAATTATTCAGTCATTCATATATATATATATATGCCTATATATATCAACTAGTGTAATTATTAGTTCTTTTGAATAAAAATATAAATATTTGGGAGACTGCTAATGCACAAACCTTAAAAGTTATTAATGACTGGTTTAGATGGTTTAAATGAAATAAGTCCCCCACAGGTTCATTTATTTAATCACTTGGTCCCGGGCTGTAACACTGTTTGGGAGGTTTATGGAAGTTTTAGGAGATGGAGGCTGGCTCGAAGAACTACACTTCACTGGGGATAGCCTTTGGGGTTACAGTCTGTCCCCAATGTTCCCATTCTCTCTTTCTCCTTCCTGTTGCTGGACAAAACTATGACCAGTCTACTTTGGGATCCTGTCATCACGCTTCTCCTTAGTGCTTTCAAGCTCTCTGCACCAGGATGGAATCTATTGCTGTGAAATTTGGAAAGCACGAAAGTGCTAAACCATTGAGAGGCACATCTGTTTCTAGAGATTAGTAACTCAAGCACTAGTAGTGTATATCTTGATAATGCATCTCAGGTGGTACGGTCCATTAGGCATGAGTGAAGACCCTTAATGAATCCCACCACACCACAAGTAGCACATAGTAGGTACTAATATTGGCCTATTATTGCATCCTCTTGAGATGGAATGGCAAGGTCTTTAAGAAACCCAGTAGTATGTCTTTGTGGTGCTTTTTGTATTTGACTTATTTGGACTTGGAAAATCATGCTCCAGTTCTATCTGTAATGAAGAACTATAGTTTCAATGAAGAAATTATTTTATTTCTACATTTTATTTTAATATATATAACACTTTAATTCTCTTGAGATGAATGGTTAATTCTATTTTTAAAAAGGTTGGACATAAAGATAGCTAGTCCTTTAATTATAGGTATCAGTATTACAATGTATATAAATAGTTTTCTCATTATTATTTTATATCAGATGCTTACATACATAAAGAGCCATAAGGTACTAAATCCTGTAGACTCATAGAAATATATGTTATGAAAGACAAACCTAATAAAAGTTATTACCCATAGTTTTCCTATAGTGACAGTTTTAATAAGATAGTTTTATAGAGTTCCAATGACTAACTTGACTTCTAAAGCTAAACATATCCACAGGTAGGGAGATCTGAATAGATTATCAGGAGGCTTTTACCCTAGGTGTAAAGCAGAAAGGTAATACTGAATACTGGTCTGTTGAATTATCTGTCATGATACATTTTGAGGAAGAAAATGAAGACCAATTCAATTATCTTTTCCCTCTGATCCACTTTCACAGTTAATTGTGTAAGACAGCACACTCCTCTGTGGAAAACATGCATGAAGAAGGAGATCAGTGCTGACACTGGGGGAGATAATAAGTCTTACCACAAAATTAAAAATCTGGCTTGACCAAAGAAACTAAAAATGTTGAACTTTCTTCCATAAAATATGATTTTAAAGTAAAAAACTAACTTCAAGACCTGCTATGGCTTGAGTATGAAATTACTCCATGAGTTCATATGCTTAAGACTCTTTCCCCTAGCATATGGTTGTACTTTGTGAAATTTTCTATACTGTGGGACATGGTATCTAGCTGGGGGAAGTAAGTCACTGCAGGTATGTCCTCCCAGGCAAAAACCTTGTCTTGGCCCCTTCTTTCTACCTCTTCCTGGCTGACATAAACAGTCTCATCTATGCATTCCTCCTGCCACAATGTTTTTGTTTTTGTTTTTTGTTACCTCAGACCTAAAGCAATGGAACACCTGAACATTGATGGAAAACAATGAAATAAAAAAGGAAACATCCCCCAGTAAAACAGCTCTGTCTAGCATCTGTCACAACAATAACAGAAAACTGACAATTAATACAAATACTTTTGCCTTATTACACTGACAATATCATGTAAAGGGATCATTTTCAATATGTTCCCATTACATTATAGCTTTTCCCGCTATGGGTATAACATGAGCATCTCATAACCAACATGCAATAAAGGCAAATTTTACCCCCATAGTCATGAAGGTGAAATAAATAGATAAATAAAATGATAGGTCTATAGTGATATGTTTCTGATGGCACCCTTACCTAAAAAGCCACTGTGTTCTTTATCAAGAAACTGGGCAAAACATTGGTAGATATAAGTATGGCCCCCTGAAAATAAGGCCATGAGAATAATTATCAAGCAGTTTTTGTCAATTATTTTAATGTTCAAATGTTGCTCTGTCATAGTGGATATTGATTGGCACCTTGACAGAGAAGCACCTATGAGATTAAGCTCAGCACATCGATGAGGGGGCTTATATATTGAAATCATTGAGGAGAGAAAACACATACTTAAAAATTAATAAAAGGGCCATCACTCATCTCTCTCTGATTCCTGAGGAGGGTGGAGCTGAAGGGTGTAACAGAGATGGGCTGCCTCATTCTCCTGGTCCTGCGCCTTCCACCAGTGCAAAATAATACCCTGGGATGAGGGTTAGTAAAAGTATTTTCAGAAAAAAAATCAGGCTCCATGTTTTGTACATTGGTAAAAAGATGGAATGGTAAAGTCAAAGTAATGATCAGGGTTCGAAACTTAATTTTTAATCACACTGATCCATCTGACTTGCTTGCAACATGCACTTAAAAGTTTGCATTTCCACATTAACAGATGGGGTTGATTCCGTTACCATTTACAGAGCTAATGATTCCCTTAAGTTACAAAGCAAGTCCAGGAGGGGGATTAGAACCAAACAGATAACAAGGATGCTAACTTAATTATTAACATTAATAATAATCTGGCTCCTGATATAGAACTGTAACACAAAAGAAAAAGTTGACCTAGTCATTAAATGAGAATTTATTTACATAATAATAAAATTTAATATAAAAAGGAATATATGTTGTTACGGTTTCCCCAAGTATAGATATTTTTGGATGGACAATGTAGGCTTTTCTTCATCAATCAATTTTATTTCTGTGAAAATGCACTGAGTGATAATATAAAAATGAGGATAATTATAGTGTTGGTATTTGCTAAATACTAACTGTCTACTAAGCTCTCTGCTAAATATTTTCAAAATTCACCTTTTTATTCTCAGACAAATGAAAGAATAAAATCAATCAAATAGTTTCCAACATTGCTCCGAATTTGCCAATGGGAAATGACATTGCAGAACAAATCTTGTTTGGTTTTTGCTTGTACTTTGCCTCAGCACTGTGATAATTTCAGAGAAAATGTGTTTCCAAAGTTAATAGGAAGAATTTGAACTTCAAACAGCTTTTGGTAGTATAATTAAATTCCCTACTTCTCCAAAGTTGTGTGTGGAAGTACACCTCTCTATGTGCAGAGGTCTAAGTATGCACCATCTTAGACAGCAAAGCGCCAACCAAAATTTTATTCTAAAAGTTCTGTGCAAAACTTTTTTCTTTAGAGATCAAGTTTCCCAATACTGCTCAGGCTATTGTTGAACTGCTGGACTCAAGGGATCCTTTTGGTTCAGCTTCTTAGGTACCTCTGCAGGTGACTGCAGGCAGATACCAGTGTGCTGAGTTCTAATTCCCTTATATTAATAACTTGCCTTTCTTAAATTCTCAGTAGGCAAAAAGTTAAAAAAAAATAACTTTCATGATGGAAAGGCTCATTTAACCAAGTGATTCTCAGAAATCCTTTAAAATTTTTGTAATCAGATTTCTGTGGTTAAGAAGTAAGGGCAGAGCCAGCCTGAGAATAGAAAGTGAACGATGTAAGCACTGAAATTCAGAAAGGCTCCAGGGAGTGTAAAACAACCACCAAAGAACCCTAATTACCACGGTCCCTGCTCCCCTGGAATAGAAGCCAAGCACAGCAGAAGAGATGCTTTCTGAGCATCCTTTCCTCCTTTCTTCTTTTTATTCTACTATTATTATTTAACTCATACTCAGAGTAATGCGGTTATGAGCTTTTCACACATTCCTATTACGCACGTTCCTCACACTCTCTCCCCATTACCTTCGTTTTCTTTTTTCCCTCTCCCTCACATAAATCTCTCTTATCGCCACAACAGTCCCCTTTCACTTCATGTCAGATATGTGTGTGAATAAATCTAGATGATATCAGATTCCATCTGTTCTGTTTTGTTTTTCTGCAAGTAACAACAGCAAAGGACAGGCGTCATTACGAAGAAGAGTTCACTGCACATATTGGAATGGGAAGACTGGTGAGTCTTTGTGAAAGTATATATGAGCTATGATGTAGATTCTGCTGTAAGAGGCCCATTACTGTAGACACAGAAGAAAGCTCACATCCATTGATAAAGAATGGAGAATGCACGGGGTTTACTGTCTTGTGGCTTTTGTTGGAAAACAAACTATAAGATACAAGAAATAGGATATGTGATAAGAAGTAGTAACATAAATATATTAACGAGTTATTAATAAACAGTATCAGATTATTTTTTTTTTTATTTTTCTATTGCAGAGTGGAAGAGGGTGACATACCACACCCGTCTGAGCTCTATGCACCATCATACAGTTAGTGAGCCAGGCAAGGGGCTGGAGATTGAAACATACAAAGACAGAGAGACAGAGACATAGATCATCCTTGATGCCAGAATGCCCCAAGAATGCCCCCTTTATTTTTTTAAGGGGCAGCTTACATAGGGATCCTTAACTGATAGCCGCGCCCCAGCCAAAAGCACCAGAAACCATTCCCCTGCTATCAGGAACTCCTGAGGGTCTCGTGCTCAGAGCAGCTGTAGGCACTCAGATCAGGGGAAAACAAGTTGTTGACAAGAAATTCAGGATCTGGGGAATCACAGCTCCCAACAGAAGAGTAAAATTAATAATAATAATAATAATAATAAATAATAATAATGATGATAATAATAATTACTAACCATAAAAGATCCTTTGCTAAAGGGTAGCAGTTCTGTTGGTTTTCTCCAGGAGCCAGGCTTATTTCTAACAATCAAGGGACTCCTTGATGAATAGCTGGAAATAATTCATTTGCAGTTGGTAATTTATAGCCTAGAAAAGTGCCTTGGTTCATAAACATAAATATATATATTTCATTTTCAAACTTACATAACTTGTCTAGTGTAATGGAGGTGATTTAAAAAGATTTGCTTAAGGTCACGTGTATACTAAAAGGAATGAAATACAGGAATTATAGCCATCACTTTGTTTCTAACCATTCTTGATGTGTTCTTCATAAACCTTTTAGGCACAAAACTTACACTTTATTTCATTTTTTAGAATATAGCTATTATTTGCTATTTGATGTACAGAAAGATCCTACGAACAGTTCTTCATTTTCTCGTCTGTAGGCGGAGATAAAACTATTCAGGTAAAGTGAACTTATTGCATAGGAATTTTCTTAGCTGCACTAGCATGCAAAGAGGTTCAGAGAAGAAGTTATTCATGTGACAGCAACAGCAGCGAGTGAGTTTCTTCAGAATAACTTGCAGTTGCTCTCTGTGCTCAAAATGGTCATTAGTTCACAGGCAAATACGACAGAAAACTGAAGAAGCCGCCTCCCAGTCTACCTCATTTAGGTTCCATGGCTTCAAAATGAACAAGTGCCTCTTCTAACACTGCTACCCTATTTTTTAAGCAAGTCAATCATTGCCAAGTACATTTGAGTTCCTCTTCACTAAGAATATCTCCACAGGCAAGTGAACAATCAACTTGTCTTTTCTTCCCAGGAGCCTCACGAACAGGAAGCTTTTATTTGTTTCAAATTGGAAGAAATAGATGACTAGAAATGAATTATGGCCCTGCTGATCAGCATTATTTTCAAAAATGTATTCATGGGAAAACACCGTGCTCATTATTTAAGAAGAGACAGGTGTTCTCTTCTTAGATTAATTGGCTTAAAAAAAAAAAAAAAAAAAAAACAAAAAAAACAACCAATTTGGTCTTTTCAGAAAGTATTACAAGCAAAAATTCCCTCTGTCTTTTGAATATGTTAGTAAAGGACATCACAAAGGTAAACTTCTGAAGAGGAGGAAGTACAAAGGACAATGAGCTATAATAACTCATCTACTGTTCCCTTACCTTGCGAGGTCAATGTGACCTCCTGGCTAACATCTGAGTAACAATGATTTCCCCCCCTTACTGGTAAATTTGTAAAGAGGAAAATGCATCTGTGTATTGTCAACTAAGCTATATGGAATGCTTAAGACTCACTCAGTAACAAATAAACATGACCCACATGGCTCTCTCAAGGGTAATACATATTTATTAGTAATGGTCTTGTATGTGAATATTTAGCCCTGGCCTCATGGAGATGGCACATAAAATTCTTTTTATAAAAGGGATTTTTCCATGATTAGTTTTGCTGATCATTATATACTAAACAAAGTCATTATTCTGCCTTCTACAGACCTTGTGAAGATTTAAAATTTAGGTTTTACTTAATGGTAATATTCTTCTGGTTGGTATGCAAATAGACTTCATATAAGAATTAGGTAAGACCATGAATATAGTCATTTATGGGTCAGACTGTAAGATAAGGTTCTGTTTCTTTTGATTGTTTTTACAAATCTTATTATAGAAGCAATAGGGAGTAAAGAAAATCTACTACAAAAAAAAAGAAAATCTACTACAAGATTTAAATTATTGTATTGGAAATATCCTGTATCCATGGGGCAGTCCCATAGAGAGAATGAGAATGAGGATAGCAGGGTAAATTAGTAGCTACATGAGAGGATGGCAGATAGTGGGACTGGCTCTATGAGTAACTCACTTGGTTTCTAGCCTGCATGTGTGTAAATGGAAGGCCCACTCAGTGACTCAGGAAAAGTTCTCATCAGGTGAGCTCTGGGAGATGAGGGGGTTTCAGAATCTAAACTGTGTTGGGGCAATAATTATAGCCAAGTTCTCCCTGTTTTACTACAACCTGAACTGGTGAATGAAAATAAAGAAAGTGAATTGGAGATGGAGGTTTCCATGTGATATTTTCTACCCTCTTCCTTAGTATCTCCCCTTCATGTATCTATTATTGTATAATTGAAGAGAATGAATTCAAAGACTGTATTAGGCCAACACTCTTCATTTTAGGTTTTATTTTAAAGGCAAAACTTTAAGTAGTGTAAGAAAATAAACCTGTAATGATATGAATAAATACACAGACAGTAACAATGACAGGAGCTTTTGTTTTTACTGACAATATCTTTTAAATCATGGAAAATTTATTTCTAGCAACATTATGGTAATAGAAGCCAAGTTTTTGAAACCAAGAATTAAATATGAACTATACATAACAGTTCAAACCTCACAAGAATAATCTGGACTAACCAAGAGAAGTTAACATTGACTTGGTTGTTTAAAAAGGAGAGTATAGTATAAAAGTATAGCGACCATCTCTATGAAAAGAATAGAATGTCTTAAATGTTTTAGTGATTAAAAAGGTTCATGTAAGTAGAAAGCTCACCTCTTGAGTATGACACATATCTAAGGGATTCAAATGGGAAGAGTTTCACTCTATTTTTAATAACAGGTGCTGACAAAGGGCATGGCTCATTTCTGCATTTGTACTTGGTATTTTACATACTGGTTCTATTATGTAATTCTTTGTCAGTGACTTCTGGGTCCCTCAGTACAAGAGTTATATCATGTTTGTTCTAGCCTATGAACATATTTTGAGGAAAGTAAAATATAATTAAAAATGAATTACACTTTACTAGAAATGAAAACTTTCATTCTTTTGAGACTCCTCTGAAAGTTGGCCATTAGACGTATTTCTTATGGAGTGCCAATTAAATACTTAAGGTTTAAGTATGTTAATTAAAAGAAAGTTTAGTGTTCTACTAGTGTGTATCCCTCATGCATACTTGGAACAATTCAAACAAAAGTTAGTTCGTTGAACATTTTGTAGCAAGAGAGGCTTAAATGAATATAATTCTTGTATGCAATTGTAATACACTTTATCAAACATATAAAAATTAGGAAGAAATCTGAGACTTGTGTTTAGGCAGTCACACTTCTTCTCTGCACAGCTGATAATTAACTGGTCCATTCTGAAGTATTTCTGAGAGCAAGTTCCTTACAGGATATTTTGTAGTGATATTTCTTTTCTGAGAAACCAAGGACAACGGCGATGGGCTTGGACTCATCAGCATGGACGGGCTCACTGTGAGCCTTACCCTTCATCTGGCAATGAATGAAGATAAGAGACACAGGCCCACATTGGAGCACAGGACTGAGCTCCCAAGGCTCAGATGAAGAGCAGAAAGAGGGAGAACATGAGCAAGAAAGTCAGGACCACGAGGGTTGCATCCACCCATGGAGACAGTGTGACTGATCTAATGGGAGCTCACCAAGGCCAGCTGGACTGGGACTGAATGAGCATGTGATCAAACCGGACTCTCTGAACATGGCTAACAATGGGGGCTGACTGAGAAGCTAATAATAATGACACTGGATTTTGATTCTACTGCGTGTATTGGCTTATTGGGAACCTAGTCTGTTTGGATGCACACCTTCCTAGACCTGGATGGAGGGGGGAGGGTCTTGGACTTCCCACAGGGCAGGGCACCCTGACTTCTCTTAGGACTGGAGAGGGAAGGGGAGGGGCAGTGGGGGGAGTGGGAGGGAAATGGGAGGATGGGAGGAGGTGGAAATTTTAATAAATAAATAAACAAATAGTCACAAAAAAAACTTGCCTGAAGATTGCCTTTTTGGAAGGAAGTGTGACACTAGTGTGGGCCTTGAGGTATCAAAAGTTTACACCAGACCTAGAGTCAGTCAACCTCCCACTTCCTCGCCCTTCACCTCCCACTGTTCGCTCCCTACAGATCATGATGTAGTTCTCAGTACTGCTCTAGTGTCATGTAAGTTGCCAAGATCCCACCATGATGATAATGAATTAACTTTCTGAAACTGTAAGCCAGCCCCCAGTTAAACATTGTCTTTCATAAGAATTGCTTGGTCATGACGTCACTTTATTTCAAGTTAACAGTCGCTAAGACATATTTCTTTTTTCTTTTTTGTTCTGTCTCCATTTTCTTTTCAGGATATCTGAAGCTCTTTGGATAGCATTATGCAATCAGCTGATTTAGTTCATTTTTTTCAATACTTTTGATTGAGATGTGGCTGTCATTCACAAATTGCTATCCTCACATTTAGGCATTTGGAGAATATAAGAAAAATCTATGTATTTTTTTCCCCTTACTTCTAACAGTCTTCTAAGGTGATTTAGTAGAAGAAATTAAGAAATATGAAACAACTGTGCTTTAATTAATACATTTTGTTCCAAATGATTTTTATGCACTGGTGAATGCTTTTTTTCCTGTTTTCATTTTAATACTGAAGACTTTTAAACAACGTAAGATTTCATTTTTATTCTGATTATACAGAGAGATATCTTGAATGTTATTTTATATTTTGTTATACATTTTTCAAGAAATCATTGATTATTTCTTATTTGTTTAGTTTCTTTTGTAATATACAAATATTAAAAAGATACTTTGGTTATTTTTGGATAAATTCCATTCTATTTTCTAGAAAACTAGAAGGATCTCAAAGCCAGTACTAGCTCTTAACTGATAAATTCTATTTTAACAAACATGGATGTGTTGTCTAGTTTATGTAAACTTGACACAAGCTGTATTCATCTCAGAAGGAGAAGGGAATTTCAATGGAGAAATTATCTGTATAAGATGTTATAAGGAAGCCTGTAGAGTATTACTTAGTGATTTGGGTAGAAGGACCAAACCAATTCTGAGTGGTGCCACCCCTGGTCTGGTGGTCCCAGGTTCTACTACAAAGCCTAGAGAGCAAGCCATGAAGAGCCAGTCAATAAGCAGCACCCTCCAACGGCCTCTGAGATAGTTCCTGCCTACAGATTCTTGCCTGATTTTATTTTCTATTTTGACTTCCTTCAACAATAGACTATTATATGGAAATATAACCCAATTAATCCTCACTTCCCTAAAATTCACTGGGTCATGATATTTCATCCTAGCAACAGCTACCCTACCTTAAATAGATAGAGCCCAATGGGCAAATATCTATGTATCAAATATTCATTTGTTATAAAGTAATTTTAATTTATAAGTTCATCAGTGAAGAGATGACATATAACAGTGAACTCAATATTTATGTAACATAGTATGATATTCCATTTGCATGGATATGTTAGAAAACAAAATCAAAGTCCAGAGGAAGTGTAATTGTGCTGGATGATAATAGCTATAGCAGCTATGATAAGGGTGCCATCTAGAGTGCTTGCGAACTCTTGTACCCTGATGTCACATCTCAAGGTTTTCTATTATCCACCCTCCCTTTTTTTGCTTTTATTTTTCTTTTGCTTTTATTTAATTAAACAGAGTTATCTTTTATAGCCAAATACAGTACTAGCAAAAAGCCTTCCTTGACACAATGAGTGAATGAAGGGGGTAAATGAGAGAATATGTAAAAGAAATATTCATTAAATGATAAAAACTGACTGCCTAACAATTATATTCAATCCACAGACATTTTAATTAAAAGCTTTTGGCATGTTGACAACAGCCATAGTAACATTGAACAGCTTCTTACTAGTTTGACTAAAGACAGAGTGTGTAAGTACTGTCAAAAAGAACATTCTGCTTTTAAATTGTATATATTATCTAGGAAGTAGCAAACATTTTTATCTTCTAAGATCTAAGAGGGACACCTCTGCTGTTCAATTATATATCAATACTATATTGTTAGTATCACTAAACTATTGTCAAAAGATGTTATCCTTCTGTTTTTCTGGATATTTTTCTGTAGCCTAAAAATATTGTAGGCTTAGCTTACCAGGAATAAGTAATTGCCTTATAAGGAAACAATTTTAAAAGCTGCACTGCCTCTTCCAAATTTTATGATTTTTTTCTTTAAAAATTTATTTACTGTTTCCAAGAACATTTTTACCAAACCTATTAAATTTAATCAAGAGCTACACACATCAAGAAGTTCTTGCAGTATTGCTGGATGCTATAAGGAATGCGATACTGCACTGCAATCTTTTATTTGGTTAAATAAACAGGAGACTGGTTGAAAAAAATTCTTTGAAATTATCTAGATCATTTTTTGTGGATGATATCATAAAACAGAGGTTTGGGGATCTTCAGGTACCATTGCAAGTTTGCTTTGAAAGGCATCTTCTGTATTTTAGGTATCAAGTATTTTTAGAATAATTTTCACTCCACTGTAGAAGATAACAATACTTCCATAGTCTTTTCTCCCCATAAATTTAAAAAAGCTATTTTAAATGAAAATTGTCAAGGAGCAGAGTTGTGAGAGTTAATTGAAAATTTTACATCATTTTGAAATGACCAAGGTTTGGACGGTAGTAGAGAAGCACAGTGTTAAACATCCAAAGGATGAAATGCATTCTCACATACCGTTTATTCCCACATGTTTAGGCTCCACTGATAGAACGAAGGCTAAATGCTTTCTTTTCCAGAGTGTTTTCATGGCATAGTGGAAGACATCTGTTGCCTTCCTCAGCATTCCAACAATTTACCTACCTGTCTACCAACAGTTACTCACTCTTGTCTTTATATATGCCTAATATTTTGTTTAGAGGTTATGTATCAGTTGTTTGAAGAATTTCCAACATATTAACTTCCTTTCCCTAACAAGTCAGAAATGCCTACACTGTTATAATTTCACACGTGATGAAAAGGAAGCTCATAAACCAGTAACAGGTTATGATACCAAATAGTAGGTGGTGAGGCCCTTTGTGAGCCCAGATGAGTGCCGTACTATTAGCTAAACCTTCTGATCTTTCATCAAATGGCTCAGAGTCCCTGCAGTGCACACCACCAAAGCATCCACTAGACCAGCTCTCACACAACTGCTTTATAAAAGCTGGTGCCCAGAGCTTCTGAATGCAGTGTAGGCAGCAGTAAGAAGAAATGGGGGAAACATGAAACTCCTCACCTGTATTGCATATTACTATTGTGCTGCTGATAGACAAGGTAACTGAAAACTGCATTGGTCTTTCTCAATTCAAACTTAAAGCTTTTGATATCAACTGAGCCTAGAAGACCTCACAGAAATATATGGCTCTGTTTATTAAACCTCAGCACATCACACAAGATGGTCCAGAGTGAGTCATTATTCCATACATAATTTCTGATTGAAATTTTACATACATAAAATTTCAGGATGTGAAGATATGTATATGTGTGTGTGTTCAGCATTTGAAATATGTGTGTGTGTGTGTGTGTGTACACCTAAACACACACACATACTTTATTTATATTTAAAACTCTTTTGCAGCAGATTATATTTTTCTATTTAAAAGTATTGTTATGTGGATGTATAAGTCAATTTGATTTCTTATTTTATCACCCAGTATGCTAAGATTGTTCCTGCTCAAAAATCTGTCATACAAAATGCAGTTTGCATAGCACGGACATCTTCAGTAACATCAATGATTAAGAACACTGTGGGGGAGTAAACCAAGGACAAGGAAGCACTTTCTAGTCTATCTTTCCTCAATGACGTCACTGATTTACTATTCTGAGCCAAGTTACAAGAAATTGGCATTTTTTTCCATTAAAACTATCAAATATTGAAAAACTCATAGAGCTTAATACATTCTTACCTAGTCAGTATTTCCTCATCTGAATATCAAATGAGATTTTGCTAAATATCTTATTTAGCTAAGAATAAATCTATGTCAAACACAAATTTTATAGCATGTTTTCTCAGCATGACTTGATTTCAACTTTTGCCTTTGTAAATAAATAGTTTCCTTTTATGCCCAAGTAGCCTAGGCTGAAACTTTAGCAACTAAAGACTTAGTTAAATGTTTTGTACAAAATACACACTCACCCAGTGTTAAAAAAATGAAATCAAATATTCTGAGTGTGGTCATAACTCATCTAGGCAGAACACTGATGAAAAGGTTTAAAATATCAGCTAGAACTGGCACTTTTCAAAACGTCTCTTCCCTGTCTTATATTTCTTGATAACTTTTGGCAAATTCTACTCAGATGACATGCATATTGCTGACATTTATAAACAAATAAAAAATATCTCTTTTCTCATTAAAAAGACCCCCTTAGGTCTACGAGAACCCAGCATGTACTTATTCTTTTTTGTATTCTTGGCTCTCACCCAGAGGCACAGCTAACGATGATATTAGAAAATAATGCAGTAGCATCACTTTCTATGATCATAATAAAACCCCCAATGGGTGAGAGAATATACTAAGTCACCTGTGTGATGTGCAAGTTTAAGCTTTTTGGGACCCGTGGGCCGAATGGATGTTACATTTAAACACCCCAACAGTGTTTCCACATCACTGTATTGATTACTACATGACAGTCTAATGCTTGGACCGCTGAAGTGAATTTCTGGTAACACCCAGTCTGCTCGTAGAGCCTGGGGACACTTTTCCTATCAGTACTCAGAGTGCTTAAATGGGTTTATGACACAACCAACTCCCTTATAATTAGAGGCGAAATCAGCAGTCACTATGGGATTCTTTCCAATTATGGATCTCCTAGTGCTTGAATTAAGACTTCTTTAAACACCCAGACTGTTCCTATCAATATGTCTGAGTTAGCTCCTAGAATTCCAGAATCCTTGGTGAGCTGCCTGCCTCCTTTACTGGCAGAGTTGTCTTTTTCTATCATGTTGACTTGATTATTTAAAATGACTGTTTTGTTGTTGTTGCTTTAGTTGATAGAGGAAATGTCCATTTTCTCCAACAGGGGTATTGTAGGAATGAGAAGGAAAATGACGAGAGAAGTAACAGTTATCAGTTAGGTATATTAAAGAGTATGTATTTGTCTGTACCAGTCTTTTTTTTTTTCTTTTGAAAGAACACCAAAGGATCCTCAAATATTTTTAAATACTCTGACCATTTCCCCATTTTGCTTGAAGCTTATTTTGTTTATCTACAGATGACTACCATCAATATTTAGACCTTACTTACTATGACTTATGTTTTCAAGTCTTGCTCAATTGCTAATTGACTTCTTCATTACCATAAGTGTGCTATGAAGCAACACTACTGTCACAAAACTTAAAATGAATAAACAAAATCATGCAATATAAACAGCGATACAGTTGCTCATTGTTTATAAAGCTTCACGTATAATGGCCAAAGCTACAGCTACAATCAGTGAATATCATTCCTACTCACTGATGAAAAAGAGAGTCATTAGAGCTGCTGACATCAGAGTAAATGGGAGCGCATGCATCTTAGGCTGAAGCCCACACTGTATCTCTTCCTACAATAACCATAGATGTATCGACAAATGATAATTCAAAAGAAGGAAAGGAGGCCAAAGGCGAGGTTAAAATAAAGAGATGTTTCCCTTAAATACACCCTTTTTGTCTAGTGTGGGAGGACACTTGGAATTCCTGCACTCAAGAGGCTGAGACAAAAGAACCATGAGTTCTAGGCCAGCCTCGTCTGGGCTTCAACACTGTTACTGCCTAAAATCAATAAATGAATTAAATGTTATTTCATTGCACGCAACGATATTTTCATGGTCAACTTAAAAAAATATGTGTATATACATACGTACATATCTGATACATACATACACATACACACGCGCTTGCACACACACATATACACCAAGGATGTAGATATGGCTCCACTGTTATGGCTGCTCTTTCAGAGGACTTGAGTTAGCTCTCCAATGACCACAGTGGGTGGGCAGTAACTGCCAATAACTGCAGAGAATCTGGCAACATCCTTTGTCTCCAAGTGTGCCTGCACGCATATGGGCGTGTGTCCACGTGTACACATACCCACACAGATTTAAAAATATGAATCTTGAAAAAAACATATATGGTATTAGAGTCCCATAAATATAACAGAATGTTTAATTCACTTGGGTCAGGCTCAACAGCTGTTTCTGTTTTCAAAGAGAAAAATGAGAATACTAAAACTGGACCAGAGTTTATGCATCATCCTGTTTGGGGTGGCAGGCTCTCAGGATCTGTGCATCCACTGAGATCTCCCCTGGCAAGGAAAAGTGCCACTCACGCTGCTTCTGAGGAGGCAGAATAAATTAGGACTGCCAGAAGGGTGGTGGGCCTCAAGGCAGCAACACAACAGCTCTGAACAGTGTTTTCCCCGCCCATGCTTAGGAAAATCAGTGAAACGGCTGGAAGAAAGAATCCGTCATGTGTGACACATGATATGTTAGTACACCTGCAAAGATTAGCAACCGAAATGAAAAATTCAGATTGTACTTAATTCCATTTTTCAGAATGAAATATACCTTTGCCTGAAAATATGGAGATGTGAGGATTTACCTGCAGTAAGCATGGAGTCCCACTGCTTACATTACAAAATACCTCCGACTCCAGTAACAGCTCTAATTTGTCTTTCTGCCCACCCGTTACAACACCCTTCAAACACGCGAACCGAGCACGATCCTTTGCAGAGCTCTGCGTGACTGCCTAGGTTCAGAGCGCTTCTCACTGTGCAGGTTTTCCCCATCTATTCAAGGTGAGGATAAATGGCACCCTGCTTTGCTAGGACAAGCTCACAAAGGGACATGTCTACCCTGGATCAGGCTGCTGCTCTCCTCGCTGACAACCACCCAGACTGTAATTCCGTGAGAACACAAAGCGGGACCATTTAATGAAACAAAGTGATGGAGTACCTTGTCAGAGCTGCCTGAGCCCACAGAGGCGGCAGCATACACATGGCTCTGCAGATTACTGATGAACTCAGACAACTGCTCACGCCAAGGCAGAAGCGCTGCTTAAGTGTTAGGCACCTACAGCTGGGCTTCTTTAACTGACACAGAATCTCCTTTAAAAATACTGTTCTTGGGGCTCCCCTGAAGCAATGAATTCATGTTTTAGGACTCTGATGAGACACATTGCAGGGAACAGGTAGAGAATTGGCATTTTAACATGTTCCCAAAGTGACATACATATTCTTCTTGAAGTGAGTTGGCATACTGGAGGTTGTCAACCACATACAAAGACGATAGTGAAAAAATAGTCACAGAATCCGGGCGGTGGTGGTGCACGCCTTTAATCCCAGCACTCGGGAGGCAGAGGCAGGCGGATCTCTGTCTGGTCTACAAGAGCTATTTCCAGAGCAGGCTCCAAAGCTACAGAGAAACCCTGTCTCGTGAAACTAAAAAACAAACAAACAAACAAACAGACAAACAAACAAACAGTCACAGAAAAAAGAAAATGCCAAAATGTAATGGCATTATCATTCCCTTTGTTAATCTGCTAAGAATTTTCAGTTTCTTGTTGAAAATAGATACTAAGATCTTCTCTCACAACTTCTGATACAATCTAGGGTGCAATCCGACAGTGGAAATTTGTACCACATCTGAACTGCATAATCTGAGCTCCATCTGACGACAGGGTGACATGTACGTACTCTGCATGCACATACATACTTTTGTTGTACAAACCATATGAAAGGGTATTTCTATTTTGCCAACACACTTAAAAGAGTTGCTTTTCAATAAAAATGTTTGCTTAGCCAGGCGGTGGTGGTGCACATCTTTAATCCAAGCACTCGGGAGGCAGAGGCAGTAGATCTCTGTGAGTTTGAGGCCAGCCTGGTCTATAAAGCCAGTTCCAGCACAGGCTCCAAAGCTACACAGAGAAACCCTGTCTTTAAAAACAAAACAACAAAACAAAAAACAACAAAAAAGTGTTTTCTTTCCAAATGATTAAACAAAATTGTAATCCAATACCCTAGTAGTTCTCTACAAACGCTTTTTGATATGAGCATTGCCTGCCAGCATTGCTTCCTTCAACAAAAACACTCACTGAACTGCCTTCAATGAACACACTAGTTCCTGGAAAGAGCTAGACTACAAAATGGCGATAATTACACCGTTCTATGAGAAAATGAATGCCCTATCCTAGTGATTTTAATATTACATTAAAAAGTACAAAGTTTAATTTCCCAGTGATTATAATAGTTGGCCTTCATTTCATTCAAATTCAACAAAAGTATATTTATACTTAAGATTTTGCTTTTATCTTTTTCCTCTTTTCTGTCCTCAAAATGAAATCAAGTGCAGGCCAATGTGGTTTGAGATTTTCATTATACTGAGTACTAGAACGCAGCAACACAAGTATTTCTGCTTTGCCAGTAGGACATTTAAATTATTTCATTATACTCCTTCTGTGCGAGTAGACTCAATAACATGCTATATGCTACTCCAGGACTCTCTAATCAAGAGATGGAAACAAACTCTAGCCAGCATGCTGAGGACTGTTAAAACTAGAATAGAATTTCTCAATCAAAATTTTATTTTTTTACTTTAGTTTTCAATGGTTAACTTCTCTCCAAAAATAGTAAATGAAAAATACCAAATAATTCATGACTTGTATTCCAAACCATTTTTGTTTCTGGGGTGAGAAACATCCCAGTTCTCCTACAGATCCGCACTGTACTTCTCCCCAACTGCTCAGTTTATCAGGTCAGCTACTATGGCATCACATTACCATGTCTATGAGGCAAGTAATGTATTCAAACCCCAGACCGTATTAATGTATGTTGTGGGACAATGGTCTTGTAAAGATTTGCTACTTGTATTAGTTTAATAAAACACTGATTGGCCAGTAGCCAGGCAGGAAGTATAGGTGGAGTGACCAGGCAGGAGGTATAGGCGGAGCAACCAGAATAGGAGAATTCTGGGAAATGGAAAGGCTCAATCTGTAGTCATCACTGAGACACAGAGGAAGTAAGATAAGAATGCCTCACTGATAAAAGGTACCAAGACATGTGGCTAACAAAGACAAAAATTATGCGTTAATGTAAGATATAAGAGTTAATGAGAAGCCTGAACTAATAGGCCAAGCAGTTTATAATTAATATAAGCTTCTGTGTGTTTCATTGGTACTGAATAACTGCAGGACAGAGTGAGGGAGAAACCTCTGTCAACAAAAGTATATTTTTTATTATTTATTATCAATTTCCTACTGTGCCCAAATCATAAATTAAATATCATCACCAGTGTGAAGGCATAGGGAAGACAAAGTTCATGTAGAATTTGGTGATATTTGTGAACTCTGCTTCTACATAGGTTATTTGAACATAGTCATCATAGATGAGAGGAATGCTTCACAATCATTTTATCCTTAGCTCAAATAAGAAAACATCAAAAATAGGGCAAGGACCTTTCTTTCACAACTATTTCCTCAATAATATTTTGTCATTTTTCATTTGTTCGTTCAAATCCCAAAAGGGACCTGATGATTCCTAAGATACTTTACTCTATCATCTTTTTTATAGTCTTCCATTTTCATCAACTGTAGTATTAAAACATGGAACTTCAAACAATCTTCTTTGGTTTTATGTATTCCATTCTTTGCTGAGGCTCTTTTTCCATAAAAAATAAACTAAGAGCAAAGATGTATATTCTTTTATCTCATGAATATGCTCTTTGGTTATGAAGTCTCAGCAGATAATTTTGAAAGGGAAAAAATTCTCCTATGAAACTACAGCTAAATTGTTTTCAGAAAATTCTCCTATGTAACTATAGATAAATTGTTTTCAGAAATGGTTTACATAATTCACATTAAATTATAAATGAATAAGCATTCCTCACATTGTCCTTAATCATTTTATTAACCTTAGTTGTTCAGTTAAATCAGCCTTGGAAAGTAATTTTTAACAAAGAAAAATACATGGTAGCTTATTACTTCCTTGTAAGGAAATACACCTCATTCATTTACTGTCCATTTGCTCACCAAAGGAAAAATAAGTTTATTTTCTTTATATTTCTATCTTCCTTGTTCTTTTTTCATTTCTCTATTATAATTTTATCATTTTGCCAATTTTGTTCAAAGATAATGAGCATGAAAGTATAGTTAGCAATGCATCTGAATTCAGAAAATGGATATAACATGCTAAGTAGGTTTAAATCTAATAAAGATCTAGTCCTCAAATCTCTAAAGTCCTTCAAATTGCTCAGAATCTCTGCAAAGTTTCCAACTAATCCTTCTAATCCTTCAATAATTAAATCTGCTTCTTCAAGTATTTCCAAGAAGCTAGCACATCTCTGTACTCCATTTCACAAACCACACTATCATATTCATTTAGGCTGTGTGCCACGGGTAAGTTTTGAGATGTAAATATAAAAGCATCACATCTTTATGATTCCAATTGTGGTGTCATTGAAATTTACATCTACATTTGATGTCGATGTAATAGTCTGAGTTACATGGGGCTGATAATTTTCCAGTGTTTCTAAGGTATGTGAAATCTAGAAGTTATCCAGGTCTAGAGGGTGTTCAAAAATAGTAGACATGTTTGCCTGTCTTCAATCTACTTTAGCTTTGGTATATCCTTGCAGTGGCTACGTCACCTTATTTACTTTAACTTAATTCCTCATATGTATATTCCAAGCCTGACTTCCCTTGCATTCATTATGACTGCTCATTCTTCTAAAGCACGGATGGAAGCAACATAATGAAACTGAACATCAGATTGACCAGACTGACAAAAACTGCATACACAGCTAACTATTTTCTTGCATTTACATGTTGCTAGTATTTTTCTGCGTAAGATTATTTTTAAAAGATTGAGTTTTACAGCTAAAACATTTAGTTGATGAAACACTTTGCAGAAAAGGTACTAGAGAGCTTTGGTTTGTACCTTCAGCAATATTCATAGATAGACAGTATTTGTAAATTTGTCCTGTTGCATAAAGAGCACGAAGAGATACAGCACTCTTCCAAAGCAAATATAAAGAAATATTCTCCATTTGTTTTCAGAGAGATCTGATAACAGGTCTTACTCTATAGAACCAGACAATAGTACAGATTTTATCTATCTACCATTTATGTATCTTGAGTTATGTCATTTATCAAAATTATTGGCGACTTTAGATTTCTAGTGGAAAAACAGTTACTAAGAAAGAAGTAGATCTGAACCTTAAAAGTCATGCTTGCAAGCTCTTATCTAAGGTTCTTGGCTACAGCTTCAAATATTTAAAATCGGACATTAAGCGGGTATCATCAGACATAGCAATTTTAGCAGCTCATATGTGATGTAGCAGAGTCCACTTTATCTGTACTAGTGTGGCCAGAAGGATGAGATTAAGGGCACACCCTCCCCACCTTCCTATTCAGCAATCACACCCTTGCTACAGTTGCCAAACATCACAGGAGGGCTCCTATGGAGCTGCAAAATCACTTCAGTTCCACCTGCCTGCCCTCTGGTGGACATGCTAATGAGCAACGCAACAGCTCCAGAAGACACAGCTGGAGTGTGCATGAGAACACTCGTTCGGAGAGAACTCGTCTTTGTATGTCTCTGAAGGTTCAGTGTAGAAATAATTTTCATCATCTTCTAAAAGGTATGCATTTATTGGAGACTTCACTTTGTAGGAAGGAAAGGAATCCTGCATCCATGATTCATTTTGTCAGCAGCACCTCTCCTAGGAAGGTCATTTTAGATGTCAGATTCATAAGAAACACAGGCTGTGCACAGCTGTAGAGAATGAGGCATGGCTTTGCTTTTTAACCAAACTAGAGTTTTTATATTCAGAGTCCGAAAAGCAGATGGTGCCATTCTCCAAAGTTTAACCCTTAGTGGTAAGGGAAAAATACAGGAAAGGTAAAAATTGTGGGAGAGAATTCGGCTGACACAGAGCAGGAAAATTTTGTTAAGTTTTCTCTGTACTTCCTGGGAATGCAGCAACAGCCAAGTCAATCAGCAGCAGCTGTCACCACAGGCAATGAAGAAGCCTGGGAAGAATGGGAGGGAGTTCTCCCACACAGGGAAACAGCTGATGAGCAAAATCTCCAGCTGGGGCTGAGATTAGCAACAAGTTGTGGAGTGTTTTTCTTTTTGCAGATTTCGCTCGGCTGCAAAGACGGAGGTGAAGCAATCTTTGGAGACGGCATGGCATCTCAAGTGGAACTGAGAACGGACCCTAAGAGGACGAGTCTGGCGGAGGAAGCCAGTGTTTTCACACTCTATTTCCTGCCTCCAGTACACCCCATATAAGTAAGCTACTCAGCTAGCAGATTCAGCTGCCTATCCAACATGTGGCACTTTCAAAAATGTTCAGGATGCTCTGCCCAGCGCTCATATTACTCAGCTGTCAAAGTAAAGGGCTCAGATATATGATGGGAAAATTACATTTTAACGAGGTGTCATGTGTGTTTAAAGTTCTTATTCATCACTACATAGCCAGAGCTTTTGCGGGAGACACAAATGCACTAATTAGCATATTATAAGGACAGAAGGTTCACCTAACAATCTGCATTGTTCAGTGGCTGTGCTCCGACTCCGTGTTGTTGCTTTAGACCCTGCTCTCTATAGCATATAGAAGAGATGCTCATTTCCATAATCTCAACGGCTGCCTGAAGAATTGTGGGTTGTATTGGGAAAGAGGAACACGCTAAACTTGTAACACCTGTCTTCAGAATCCTTTCATTAGGACTTACCGTCTCACTTGTTTGTCACCCATTCCCAACAGTGAACTTTTGTATCTTAGACACAGTAAGTTAGAGACATTTTCAGGCTAGGAATCTCTATTTGTGTAACTAGCTTGATTTTCCTTCTGAAGGAAATGGTGGGAAATATTTGTATATTTGACAAGGGATACCTAGATTTTTATATGAATAGCTTAGAAGTAAATGGTGAGAGTCAAAGGAAACATCCCACCGATCAAGCCACTGCAGTAATAAATATTGATTTTAGCACCGAGTGGTTTGGGAGGAAAAGCAGCTAAGAGAGAGAGCAATGTCTAAAGCCAGTGAGACGGCTGGGTGCCCAATGACAGTTCTGTCAGGACATTCCATATAGGCTTAGAAATATGATTCCCATATCAGAGTAACTCAAACCATCTAGAAAATAATCAAGTATTCCTAGGGGAAGGCTAATGGACCAGGTCGACAACAGGTGACTGAGGTAATGATGACGTTTGATATGATAGGATACAGAAAGTCAAAAAAATACATTTTGAAGAAAATTCTAGACTTAATAGTTACAGGCCTGGGACTCTGCCCAACCCAGACAAACAAGCCCTTCACAACCAGTTTAAACTCTACCGTGACTGCTGAAAAAGGTTTCTTTTACAGGTTACCCAACAATGAGTCTCTTGTTTTCACACAAAATGCATTTTCAATAGAGGGCAACCACCAGCCCACATTAAATATAAGACAGTTTTCATTTTCTTTAAGTTGAAGGAGTCTGTGCAACCTGTTAACTGGAAATTTTTCATAACAAAAAATTCTTTAAGCAACTGAAATCTTTCTGCCGTATTATATGACCACTGACTTTAATTTCTCTCAATTGTTTTTGCAAGAAAGTATATTAGGTGTTAATTTGCTTTAGCACTTCTCTTTTACATGAGCTAAACTTATTTTTAAATTGTTTACTTATTTATTTATTTAATGTGAATGGGTATTTTGTCTATATGTATGTCTGTACACCACATACATGTCTGGCACCCACAGAAGCTAGAGAAGAAGACAGATTCTTTTGAAATGGAGATCCAGAGAGTTGGTACTGGCCGTGGGTAGGCTGAGAATCAAACCTCGGTCCTCAGTGCTCCTAACTGCTGAGCCACCTCTCCAGTCTCTAAACTTCTTTTACACATGATGAAGTAGTGGAGGTGGGACTGGGGAGGATGTCAGGACTTCATATAATTTCCAGGTAATAGATGCTTTAGGCAAACACTGAGAGGACCAGTCAGGGAGTGCATGAGTAACATTTTCGTTCTCACAGTAGACTGAACAAGCAAGTACAGATAATTTCATTCACTCATGCATTTCTGAAATCATCCAGCAAATCATTATGGAACATCTATTGTTTATCAGTCAAAGACTATAGACAGAAATGACTAAACAATATCAATGAGCATATCTCACTGTGAATCCAAGTGCTATTAACATGCCTCCAAAACGGGTTTTTGTATTTGGAGATTATACACACTGAATTCCTTAATGTGAAGCATATCACATTATTAATATTTCTAAAGAAATGGTTTTCTGATATAATTGAATGCTTAATATGAATATTAAACAGCAGCATCAGTGCATGTTTCTAGCTATCTTCACACTAATTTCATGCTGAAAAACCACACAAAGGCTGACAATTTTGTATTTGATAAATGCCTAATAAACGAGGAGAGGTTAACGTTCTGAAACTAATGTTTTCTGAGAAAAACAGGAAACAAACATTAAACTTCTAAGCTTTTCTAAGAAGAATGAATAAACCCTAACTATTTTCCCAAGAGATCTTCACTTATAGTCTAAATTGAGCATTTGAATTAAAATTTTATATGAGTTGATTAAAACTAATTTCTTTACATACATATTGCTGAAAATAATCTGTTTCACAGAGATTTTCCTTTGGAGAAGAAAGCAAACATAGATGTTGTGTGAGGGGAATAAACAGAGTCTTCACACTCTGTGCTGGAGAATTAATTTACTGCTGGGAGATGAGGAAGGGATTAGAATTGGAAAAATGGTTTCAACACATCGTAGAATAGTTCTTAGGAGGAAAGATGGTCCTGACACTACTCCTAAAAGTGCCTCATAAACTAAACACAACACAAAAGCAGTGGCCACAGAGACGAACATCTTTCTATTATAAATACATAATATGAGTAATAGTTGCCCTGCAGCAATCAGACTAAGATTCTTAATGTATAAAATAAATATTATCTAATTAAAGTTTAACAATATATTACAATAGATATGATTTTTCTATTCCACAGTTGTCAAAACCAAGACTGAAACTATGCGTAATCAGACAAGAAGTCAGGGTAGAATTCAAAGCCAGGTCCTTAGACTCTCGGGTTCAGGTTCGAAGGCAGATGCTGCCTTTTGGGAAGCATGGCTGAGGCTCTTTCTATAGATCCAAGAGAGGAATGTTTGCCCTTTATCTTCCCAGAGTAAGTCTTGTGTGGTACAGAATAGTTTCATACAGCAAAAATGAAACAAAAGTAACCCTTTACATGAAAACTTGAGAGTTCTACCTCTTGTTAACAAAACATAAATTAGAGAAAAATCCTCAGTTGAATACCAGCAGACAGCAAGTACATTTTGCCTTTGTTCTTTCCCCTTTTCTACTTCTGCCTTCCTCCCTTCTTCCCTCCATCCCTCCGTGCCTCCTTTCCTTCCATTTTTTTGGCCCTAAACTATTTTCTTTGAATTGAGATTTTTGTATACAGACACAAGAAGACCCATAACAAAATGACAGTACGAATTCACACCAGGCAGCTGCTTTGAAAACCACCAGTGTAATTTACTCTGAAAAACACCCAGCTAAAGCTGTTTTTGTGGAATAAGATGAACAGCTCCTATTAATGCTAATTGAAATCCTCATATCCACACATACCATGCATAAAATTTACTTCTACAGTTATTCTTTCCACCTCTAAATTGCAGTAGGTCCAATGCCAGAGTACTAGCTTTTTAATTTGAGCATCCATGCATGCAAATTGATACTTTTTTGGTGATTATGTTGACAAATTCAATACAGGTGAAATTCCACTGTTTGTAAAATGGACAAAGTTTTAAGTGTGAACATTCAAAAACAATGAAAACCAAATCTCTTTTCTTAAAAGAGTCCAATTAAAATGAAATTTATAATTTCTTAATATCTTTCTCTTCAAAAACAGCTCTCTGAATGTGGCCAACAGCGGGGGCTGAATGAGAAGCAAAGGACAATGGCTCTGGGCTCTGATTCTTCTGCATGGACGGGCTCTGTGGGAGCCTTCTCAGCTTGGTCGATCACCTTCCTGGACCTGGGGGAAGTTGGGAGGACCTTGGTCTTAGCATAGAGTGGGGAACCCTGATGGCTCCTTGGCCTTGAGAGGGAGGGAGGGGAGGTATGGGTGGAGGGGAGGGGAGGGAAGGGGGAGAAGGAGGAGAGGGAAGGGGGAGGAGGAGGGAAGGAGATGGAAATTTTTAAATATAAAAAAAATAAACCATGAGGAAAAAAAAAAAACAAAAAAAACCAGCATCTTAATGAATGTGGCACTAATATATGCCATCAAGATGTCCCACATTTTAAGTCCCATAAGCAAAGAAATAATTTTAAATGAGAAGTACATTTTCCTTATATAAACAATTAATGCAATTCTTGTCTGTATATAAATATATGTATATTTCTGTTTATATATGTGGAGAAATTATATACATACATGTATACAGTTTTTGGGTGCATACCAGACATATTTGGGGCAAGTGTCTAAATACACTGAAATAAAAGTACAATATTCTTCAAGGTTAATTTATAAAGTCTGGATGAAGAATTGTGTTAAATGGGTAGTGGTGGCACATGCCTTTAATACCAGCACTTGGGAGGCAGATCTCAGTGAGTTTGAGGCCAGTTTACAAAGCAAGTTCCCGGACAGTCAGAACTGCATCTCAGAGAAACCCTTCTCAAAAAACAAAACCATAAATAAATAAATAAATAAATAGTGTTTGTTTATTAATACTTTGAATTACTATGAATACTAGTAAATTTTAGACTCTTATTCACATAAAAAATAGGACAAAATCTATTAGTTCAATGAAACTTGAGATGTTATTGTCCCTTTATTCTTACACTACAAACCAAGAATAAAATATGTTTCCACTAGGAATTGCTTCATGCCACAGTGGAGTAAAGCAAAAAGATTACGTATTATTCATAAACAGTGTTATCACAGAAAAATATTGCCGTGCACCACGCACCCAGGTCTGAGCTCTGTGCGCCATTACCCAGTTACCAAACCAAAGGTCTCGTGCTCAGAACAGCTGTAGGCACTCAGATCAGGGGATTACAAGAAATTCATGATCTGGGGTCTCACTGCTCCCAACAAAATATAAATTTTCATCTACGAAGGTCAGATCTGTGAGATGCAGACTTCACACAATTCTCCAAATTACTGATTGTGTCTGGATTCTCAGCTGAGAAGGGCAGTCTAAGATCTTACCAGCATGTCGTACAGCTGGTAATGTCCGTTTCAGAGAGTTATCATTCATCTTTTGCAAGAGATGCTAGAACTTGTTACTAGAGATGCTGCAGCCATAGACTACTCATTGTAGAAAAGTTAATTCGACATAACATCAGCATTGCTAATTGTGGAAAGACATGACATCACTGATTGAAGATCTTTAAGGATTAAAAAAGATGCTACCAAATTTGTCAGTTTCTTTGAAGAAGAGGTGGAAAGCCATTATACATTTGTGCATTTAAAATAAGCTGATTGTAATCTGGTTTTTGGCTTTATCATGTTACAATCGGCTTGGTTGAAGAGCAGGAGAAGGAAGAACGTGAGCAAGGAAGTCAGGACCAGAGGGGTGCCCTGCCCTCTCTTAAGACTGGAGGGGGAGGGAGGAGGGTGAGTGGGAGAGCAGGAGGGGAATGGGAGGAGGGGAGAAACTGGAAATTTTTGAATTGAAAAATAAATAAAAAATAAATAAAAATAAATAAAAAAGAAAATAAGCCAATTAAGCCCTATTTCTATAAAACACTATATTAAAGTCTGCGCAGAAATAATGATCAGACATGTCCATAATACAAAGGTGGATGAAGCTAGCTCATCAGACATAAAGAATCTAGTTCTCTATGAGTACTGTGTGTAAAGGGTTAAATTAAACAATAAAATAGCATGCCCAGAAGGGTATGGCACATAATTCAGAAAATGAGAAATAGTAACAACTAAACTCTTTTAATTTATTTTTGATTTTTTTTTTTAAAGACAGGTTTCTTTATGTAGCCCTGGCTGTCCTGGAGACAAGACTGGCCCCAAACGCAGCGATCCATCTGCTTCTGCCTCCCAAATGCTGGGTTTAAAAGCATGTGCCACCACTGCCCAACAAAAACTAAACTCTACTTGAAATAAATAATTTATTTTTAATTACTATATTACTACCAAAATTTAGATTCTTCTATCTGTGTTTTCCAGTACACGTTAACTTGGACAGCAGTACTATGGCATGTTACAAAATTAAACTTGTACTGACTTATTTTTTTAGCATACTTTTGAGATAATGTCACATACTGAGGCCTATGCTTGACTAGAATTCCACATTACTTAGACTGGCCTGAATCCTTGGCAATTTTCCTGTTTCAGCCTCCCAAGTGCTGAGATTACAGGCATGAGCCACCATGCCTAGTAAAAAAAAAAACTAATAATAAAAAAATGAAAATTATTAAAGATTTTTACAATTATCTTTATATAATATTAAAAGTCAATAGTGGGTTCTGGAAGAGGGAACCATTTGAATAATTGAAATTAAAGATTATCTCAGGCTTAAACAGCACAGTGTTTTGAATTATTGTCATTCATTAAAACATGTGAACTGTTGTACTTATGAGTTACTATTAGGTTTGCTGAGACATATGTGCTTTCAACTAATTCCTGCTTCCCTGATGGTTGGTCTTATGCAACGTACTTTGTTGGGTAAAGTTGTTGGCACCTAGCTCAAGAAGCATTATGCCAAGTTAACCTTTTGATATGTTCCAAATGGAAAAAAAAAATCTCAAGAACATTCCACAATAAATATGAAAGAACAGCATACAATCTAAGCAGAAATTTTCTGTATTTCGTTAGGAAAGAAGTAACTATATGACAGAGGCAAATATATCTCAAAGAAGCAGGATGATGTAAGAGTCAAACTAGATAAGGGACAGAGTCAATTTCTCATAGGTCCATGTTCTTAGACGAAAGCCAACCTTTCCAAAATGAGAAGCACAATTAATATTATTTGTTAGATACTCAGGTCAGAAGATTGCGAAGGAAATTAAGATTTCACGAAGCAGCTTACTGAGAACAAATAGTAGTTTTCCTCTGAAAACTACCCACAATCCAACTTACCTGATCGACTATCCAGAGGTCCAAAGTCCAAAGAGTATTTCACAACGTGGTAGTTATTCCACACGTAAAGCAGATTGTCCCTGGGATTGTAATCCACAGCTGCGATGTACTGGTAGGAGTTAGGAAAGGGTATATCCACCAGACTATCCTTGCTTTGGTCCGTGTTGTAAATGTAGTCAATCTTATTACCAGTGGCCTCGTTGTCATCATCCTCATATACAGACTTGACCACATACAGAATCCCACAAATCATAAACGCATTGGAAGCTGACCTTTTATCGTACGCAGTGTCCCATGTCCCCTCAATCCGCAGGGTATAAGGGTTCAACTGGCTAATGACAATTTTGCCATTGTTTTGTTCTGTTGCATAGATTACCCATAATCCATTTTCATCCACTGCCAAGTCGATGTCAGATTTGCCACCCCATCGGTATGGGGATGTGTCATGGTAATTGGCATTTGCTATGATTGCCTCTCCACTCTTTATCCTAGTCCGTAAATCAAACTTTACTATGTTCCTGGTACGTTCCTTGTTGAAGAACAGAGCGCCATCATATACTACAAATCCAGTGCCATCCACTCTGTGAGGGAGCTTGTAGGTTGTTGTTGGCCTTCCAGCAATGAAGTCATCTTTGGATGAATACTCTGTCAGGGTATCAGTTCTGTAGGGGGTCCAGGGCATATAATAAATCTTGTCGGAAGCCTGTAGAGGGTCTTTGCACCATGCCCCCGATTGGTGGTCCGATTCAAACAAGTGTTCACTCTGGTACACTCCTTTTAGCAGGCCAGGACAAAGAAAAACTGTCAGGAGGGAAAGTTATAACAACAAATATATTAATTGAATCTCTTTTCATGTGCTTTCATTTTTTTTAGCAAACAGAACACAACTCCAACAAGCGATACCCACCACCACTTATATTGTGGCATTACTGTTTGATATACAAAGCATTCTTCCGCATTAATTTTGTATTTTTGTCTTCAAACAATTTGATGTCACTTGTTGGGAAAACGTTAGCCTTTTCAGAAGCAGCTGTGCTTTTCTGAGTTTTACCTTTACAAACAGATATTTTGATGCATGTCTGAAGTGTAGCATATGTCTATGAGTTCTATAGACATATTACCAAGTACCAAGTTCACACATGATGCTTTTTTAGTTCAATGAAGAACTGTATCTCATTGGAAAATGGTAATCCATTGTTTCCACTCTGATAAAATTGACAGTTTGATAATTATTAATCATTAATAAATTGATATTCCACATTATTATCATTTGAATAAAGGAAAAGAAAAGATCTGCAACACAGGCCACTGAATCTTCCAGCAAAAAAAGGGGGGGAGGGGGAGGTGGCTCTCAAAGCTGTTGCAACACACACAGAGCATGCAACCCATTCAATTAAAGATGAGTGATGGATGGATACTGGAAGGAAAAGAGAAAGGGAGAGAAAGAAAGGAAAGGAAGAAGAAGAGAAGAAGAAAGTAAAAGGTTACAGAAAAAAAAAAAACCCAGGATCTAGATTTTAATCAGTTAAAAATGTCCTGTTAAGTACAGTATTATTGGAACTTAAAAACATGTACCTTTTACTGTTACATGAGAAAGGCATTGAAAAAAAAAAACAAGATTACTCGCTATAATTTTGCTGCTCATACTTCAGAAGGAAAATGGACAGGAATCATTCGATTCTTTTTGTTGTTTAGTATAACTCACTGGAGAATATTGTCAGTTGGGTGGTAAGAAAGCTGGGCAGGGCCATCTGAAATGAAGGGACTACAAAGCAACGTTTCCCAAAGGGTGGGTTCTTGAAGCGGCTGTGGCACAGCTGAACGTAAGGAAAAAAGGGGACCTGTAGCCACATTTAGTTATGACATAAGACAGTACATAAAAGCGTGGCAAAGATTACCATAGCTTAAGTACAGTGATGAATCTCTAAATCGGAAGTTGGGTGAGTGAACATATTGCACAATTTGATCCCTTTCCATGAAGCCACTTTGGATGACTGTGTCCTTCTGAACCTGCTCTGGGAAACGTTGCTTGCATCTACTTGCAAGGCAAACACACTGGAGAAACAACCATGCAGTCCGCTGTTAGGTTTGAGATGATTACAATTTTCCTGGGTGAAAAAAGTTGGAAGCCATAAGGAATTGGACGCTGACCTGCGTTTTAATGAATAAAGGATTATCCTTTGGTGTTAGTGATTAGGTCCTTAGTATTAACTAGAAACACAGATCCCCTGGAAAACAGTCTGGGAGGAACCTCAGCTACGCAGTAAAGGTGGCTGAAACAAAAGGACATTCCTAGGATAGTCAAAGTCTTACTTTCTAAAGAAATAAAAAGTTTTGTGGCAAAAGTTGACCTTCACATTCTGCAAAGATAGGGACCACTATAAATTTGTGATTGAAAACAATAATGATTTTGCTACAAACATGAGTGACTCTGTAACTCAAAATTGTATGCTAACCTTATGTTATCATTAATAGTGGGCTCAGGGTTACTAACTGTAAATAAGATTGCGTGCATTCAGAGTCGCTTGGCCACAGACACTAATGGCACCGAGGATAATTAAGAAGAGTATTCCGTCCCCTTTCTCCAGTTGTTAGTTAATATAGAAGGAGAAACACAGTACATCTAAGGGAAATTAAGAGAGAATGAGGAACAAATCTAAAGCAATCATTAGTTACCATACCTACTGGAGTTCTAATTACTAGTTTCAAATAAAGCGAAGTAAAAATACAGTGTTGATGATTTTATAATATTACTAGTTTGTGTTAGGTAAAAGGATCAAACCAGCACTTGTCAGTAAAACAGATTAAAGTGAAGTTGAGCAGCAGAAGTAGTCAATAAATTTGCATGAAATAAGAATTAATAACAAAATTATTTAGCTAAATGTTAAGCTGTTAAATAACTTAGCCTATAAATAGTATATAATTTATGAAAGGTATTTAATTACCTTTTTGTTCCACTTCTATTGGAGAGAGAGAAGGTAAAGAGAGAAAGGAGAAAAGAGAATAGATTAATGGTACGGTATTGGCCAGGCATTTTTATTCACCTTTTCCAAACTGAAAGTAAATAATTTATTGCAGTCATGCTTGCTTAATTGAACACTCTTAAAAATATTTCACCAAATAAATGCTTTGAAAAAAATCATACTCTTTAAAATACAGCATAAACATCAAAAATTACTGTAAAAATAATATAAGTGCATCAACCATAGCAAGAACACTCGTAGCTACATTTGAAAAAGAGGTCATTAAGCTTATAACACTGGAATTTTCAAGCAATTTTGTTAGTTTCACTGACAAATGCTATAGCAGATACCACTAATTAATAGAATAGCTCTGTTGGTTTTGCAGCTCACAGAGGTGACCTGTTCAGAAGAAACCCTTCTGCAAACCATTTCCTAGAAGCATAGACTTGGGAGAGCACATCAGTCTTACAATGAGAAATACAATTTGTGAAGCTACAAGTAAGTAGAGGACTCTGAGTGAATGAATGCACTTAGAATCCTTACCGAAAAAACTTCTCTTCCACCTCTCAATATTTGACTCTAAGATGGAAAAGCATTTTCTCATAAAAATCTTCCATCAGAATATTAATGTAAATAATGAGCTTCTGTCTCTGGCTTTTTCTGAAATGCTCAACTGAGTCACCATATACTCAGAACAGAAGATTATGAAATATGCTATGCATTTGTAGATCTTACTGTGATTTTTAAAGGTTCTTACAAAAATTAGAAAAATGTAACATATCCTTGAAACATTAATTGGCACCTTCATTACCTTATAAACATGTATAAATAGACACAATTTGTAAAATCTTCATAAGCAAGGGGGGGGCAATCTGAAAAAGGCAAAGATTTGGGGGAAGAATGGCTTTATAACCTAACCATAAAAATTTACAGAGTCCAAGTGTTGTAAACCTACTACGACTTTAGTAGAAAGGGTTAATTCGATGTTTTTCACATGGAAATAAAGTAAAAGCCCCAGTGATGTTTCAAAAACAAACAATAAATGCTGTGATTATGTAATTACATTTGGGTGCAGTTTCTATACTTCAGCATAAATTCTAACAGCTTTGGCTACTTTCCAAATAAAACCTTCAAAATTTCTTTGAAAGTATAGTATTATATATCAGAAGAAAATATGGTCTGTATATATGCACACACATAGGCATATACATATTTGTCATATATATATATAGATAGATATAGATATATAGATATAGATATGCTCATAGAAAAGTTGCGTCTTTTTTAAGAAAAGTGTTTTATACAGTTTATATAACAACTACAGTTTTCCCTCCCTCCCTTGCATCCCCCCACCTCTTCCTCCCACTGCTATCCACTCCTTAGAAAGGATAAGGCCTCGCTCCTGTGGGAGTCAAAAAAGCCTGGTATATCATGTTGCGGAGGACCAAGCCTCTTCCCCTTGGAACCTGGAGAGCAATAAAAGAGATATCTTGATAGAGAGAGTGATCACAGGGTTAGGGAGAAACCTGGAGCAAGGAAACACCCAAGAATCCACAAAGATGACCCCAGCTAAGATACAGCTATCCTAGTTATAGTGGGGAGGGTGCCTTAACTATCCTACCCCTATAATCAGATGGATGACTGCCCTAATTGTCATCATAGAACCTTCATCCAGTAACTGATGGAAACAGATCCAGAGATCTACAGCTAAGCACTAAGCCAAACTGTTGGAGTCCAGTGGAAGAGAGTGAGGATTATATGAGCAAGGGTGGAGTCAAGATCTTGATGGGGAAATCCGTGGAGACAGCTGACCCGAGCTAGTGGGAGCTCAGGGACTGAAAAGCTGTATCTTACTAATTTAAAAATCTAGTTTTAAACAATATTTCTGTAATTCTTTCAGAACTCCTCTACTGTATTGTCAACATCCTCACTTATTCTTTATTAAGTGACTACTAAGCTATGGGTCAGTACGGGCTCAATAGAAAGCCTTATCTAGGAGAGGTCCAGCTGAAGATGAAGGGTAGTAGTGCCAGAGTCTGCCAAGTCTCAGGATGAGCTCATTCTGTTGTAATAGGAATAGGGTTGTTCTGGAAGAATCTTCCAGTTACAATATGGGATGTGAGGGAAAGAAAAACAGGATGCCTAAGAAGAATGTAGTTCAGTCTACAGGGTCTGTTTCACAGTGATTCTAATTTGCTGAGGCCTCTACTGCAACAAAAGACAGAGCAAAAAGCCACTGGCCAGGCTGCCCAGAATCCCGCTGCAACCTTCTTGGGGCTCTAAGTCAAGTAAGTTTACATACTTTTGGTCACTGGGCAAATAAATATGTTTGCTAACTCAGTTTGGATATCCCATGCCTGCTGCGGATCAACAGGCCTCTATTACAGCTCTTTCAAAGCACTGAAATTACATACCCTTTAATTCTAGTTTAAAAACAAATAGTTTTATTTAAAGATGCACTTCAAGTTTAGACTAAAAACAAAAATGCATTCAATCTGGCAATGACAGGAAGTACAACTGGCAATTTAAAATTGATTTAATTGAGAACTTCAAAGTTTGAACTTGACGCTCATTACAATAAAGACCAAGCTGGGGAATGGGAAGTTGACATTTTTCAACTCGTGGTCTAAGAAGGATTTCTACCTAAATGGTCCCCTGATTTTTTTTTCTTCCCGTACCACTTTGAAAATACTTGTGAAATATTTGTATTCTAAAACACCAGAACTTTATTCTTCATTCACATAAAAAACAATTCCTTAGAAGAAATAGTTTGTGTTTGTTAGTGATAGTTAAGTTGTTTCAAAGATTTACTTTTATTTACTTATTCATTTGTGTAAGTGTGTGTGTGTCCATCTGCCCATCCATCCACCTCTTTGCATCTGTATAAAGGCCATTGGAACACCAGGAGCTGGAGTTACAGGTGTTAATGAGCTGCCTCATATGGGTGCTGGGAGTCCAATGGGGTCCTCTGAAACAGGATTAAGCTCTAGTAACTGCGAGATTTCTCTCCAGCTCCATGATAAGTTTCCTCCACACTTGCAAAAATAGATTTCTTTTTAAATTAGGATACTAGGGTGTATTTCTAAAGTTGGCAAAAAAAATGCATCCATTATATTGAGTGAATACTCTCTCATAGTTCAGTTTTTATTTTTCAAAGACGTTTGACTTCTTTTACCCCAACTCTCATTTGGCAAAATTTTGATTTTAACCTTTTGGTGTTATTCGAATTCCTTGGAATTTGGCATGCCCTGTAGAGCAAGTCACTCTTTCTTTGCTACTTGCTGGTACTCAAAATTAAGATTGATTAGGCAGTTCTGCTTTGGAGAATAATTACTATGGTCTTGCCATGTCGTGACTGCCTGTAGCTCATTCATCATTTATTGGTTATTTTCAAGACTGAAGTAAAGCAGTCCTATAATTTAAGTAGAAACAAGCTCACACAAATCATATTTCCATAACAAAAACTGGCAAGATGACATAATTTGTCAGTAAAAAGCTTGGTAACATTTAGCATTGGCCAGCCTTAGCTTGATTCTGAATCTGATGCTAGAAGCCAACCTACCCTGAAAAATCAAATTAGATAGAGACAAGAAGCAAGCATATGACTGAGTACTGCGGAAACACACAGTTCATAGCACATAACAAATATCTAATGAATAGATTATGAACTGAGTACAAAATAAAAATGAAGGTTCCAGGACAGGCTCTAAAAAAGCTGCAGAGAAACCCTGTCTCGAAAAACCAAAAAAAAAAAAAAAAGAAAAAAGAAAAATGAAGGTACTTTCGTGTTTTGGTATTTGGAACATACTAGAGAAATAAGTGGTGAGCCCGGTAAAGCCACAAAATCTATTTCACTATCTATGTAAGATCTTTCAATATTTTAATGCATGTGGAGGAAAATAAAATCATGAACAAGAGGTATCTCCAACTTACTCTATGTAAAACTGTGAAGAGACAAAACAAAAGGAAGTAGACAATCCTGCATGTCGTACTGATAGGAAAACAACTTCACTTACATAAAACAAACTGCAATACAACAATCTAAAAATACAGTGTTTCCATCTCTCTTCTGTGTAAGGACATCATAAATAAATGAATTGTACGATGACAACTGTGGCTTATCCTTCCTCAGAATCTCCTGCCTTTTACATGGTCCAATATCCTGAATTCTGACATTATTGCTGTCATTTCTCATTTCCAAATCTCTTTGAAAATAATTCTCCGCCTTTTCTCTCTTCACTTGTAATCCTGAAAGTTTTTTTTATTATCCATTCAGCCTCAGTAAATATGTTTATATATTTCCTTAAAGTGATTTGATTGTTGTCCTTCATCAAGCATAATATCATAAGCTATATCCTGTGGTTTGAGTAAATGACAGATTCAAATAAAGGATAACTTTATTCTATATATAAGGAAGACATTGGAGAAGAACCAACTAGTATATTTATCTTTCAACCTTCAAGGGTTCATTATATATATATATATATATATATATATATATATGCATGTATATATAATAAGCATTTTTGTTTAGAAAAAAATGAGATATTATCAGTTCAAATTTCTATATTATATGAAATACTTTTGAATTGCAATCTTTAACAAGAAAAGTTATGGATCAGAGAGTGTGCACAGGTATCGTGAAACTTCATCACATTGCATTGCAAATTGCAGAGAAACAAATCTTTTGTCTGCCAAAAAACTGTTAGTTCCATAACTGAAATCTATGCAATTGTATTTAATTCTAATCTTAAATTTTCTTTTCTAAAATTGTAAGTTATAGAGTATACCTTTCCTTCTACAATGTAAAAATTCAAATGTTATAGTTCCATAATGCCTCTTTTAATATGCAAATAAAATATATAGGGAATATAATATAGTTATAGATTATGAAATATTTTATAAGTCAAATAATTTCACTGAAGTACAGCAGTATTTTAAACAGAACTATTTTCCTTGTTATCTTTCAATGATACTTTCAAAGAAAAGTATTCCATGATACTCTTTTCTGGGCTATTTTCCCAGAGATTAGAGATTCATAATGCCTCTCAAGGGAATAAGGGGAAGGGGATGGTTCATAAGTTCCTTTGTCTTTTTATTAGAAAGAAACCTTTATTTTCAGACCTTCCATGTGTAGTCATTTCTTTGTTTGTTTATTTATTTTGAGGCACATGAATGTCTCTTCCATTTCCAAGGGAAAATAAAATCTCTTCAGTAAATAGAAATAAGATCTGTGGGGTTCATTAAATTTTTTTAGTGTATTGCATATCAAAAATTCTGACAGATATCTGTCTCTTTTAGTAAACAAAGTGCTAATCCTTTATTTAATGAGATACAGGAATAATCACAACAGCTAAGCTTCTAAATTATGTTTTTCAAATAATACCCATGCATCAGTGAATAAAAGTGCCATTCAAGCACCTTGTATTACAATGGCTTTATATAATGTGTTTCCAAAATTAACACCTCCTAATGAATTTCATCTTGGAGTGTGGAGACGGAAAATGTCAATAATTCATAAAATGCTTGCACTTGTCACATTTTAATTCAAACACTTAAACATAGTATCTATAGATGCTGCAGACACAGAGATGGCCCTTTATTTTGTACCAACATTCTATTTCATTGATGGATCAGTAAAACCTTTCAAACTGTTAATTTAATCTGTTTAAAGAAAATGGCTATTAGCAGACGCTTTTGAGAATCTATTTGTAATTGCTCCAATGTAAACAACAATTTTTCAAAGTTATTATTGGTAGCACTTAAAATCAATACTACATTTAGTAAACCAAGGATGCGCCCTTGTTGTAAAGATTTGTCAGTACTGTGTGATAACCATGTGGTATTTACAGCTGCTAAATAAAGAATAAAGATGATCACCTCAGTGTACAAGACTACCTGTATATTATTTTATGCATCATGTGTTTCTCTCTGATATGATAGGTAACAACAATGTTGACAACGTCAAGACTTCTGACTTTTAGAGTTCTTGTTAACTGATTCCTTTGTGGTGTGAACAACTGTTACCACTCAGAATGTAGTCTGAGGAACTAAATCTTTTGGAACCATTTGGGAGAACGAGAAGACATAGTGGAAGAGTTAGGATTCGGACCCCTCACAATTGTTGATCATATCCCCCATTGGCAGCTACTGAGCGATCATATGCTCACAAAACCTTGGATGTCTATTAATGTTAAGGCAAGTGGATCTCCACCTTTGGGAAATTTAAAGTCCAATGGGCAAGTTTCAGGATGTTCATTCACCGATGGTAAGCTATTCATAAATGTTTTCCAAGAGGCAGAGAACTGGGTAAAGGCATTTGAAACAGAACCACACAAAAATGAATGAGAAGGAGGAATTAAAAAAGGATTCTGTCTGGAAAAAAACACATAATATTAACAACAAAAATCAACACTTGGGGAGATGCCCTAAGAATATGGAGGAAGTAAAACACATTTAGTCTTTTAAGGAACTCATACCTCATTAAATGTGGGACTGGCTTCATTAGACAAAAAAAAACAAAAAAAAAAAAACAAAAAAAAAACAAACAAACATGATTTGCATGTGGTAATTATAAGGTTAATAGTCAAAATTATTATTACATGATTTCTATAGCCAAAACAAGCATTAACATGGATTTCACATTGTTTAGTAGAAAATATAATATGAATGTGAATTTAAAATCACTCATTCATTTTAATATATGCATTGTAAGTGTATGAAGGGATGTATGAAAAGGGTATGAATAAACACTGCGTTTGTGGCTATGTACCTAATGCATGCCTTCGGGAAATTTACAGACAGGTTTTAGCAGCCATGAGGGTACTTGGAAGTAAATGTGGGCTCTGCAAGAGCTGCAAATGCTCGTTAGCTACTGAGTCCTTTCTCCAGACACTCATATCATTTTTTATTTTTATTTATTAATTTTTAGTGTTTGATGACATATAGAGGTCAACTCAGAATTCCAAATGTTTAGATAGTTAGTTTAAACCACTTGCTATTCTTTCAGAAATATTTCATCACTTTTAACAGTCCAAATAAGTAGTATTCAATTTAAATGCAATTTCTAATGGAGATGGGTTTTCAACAATCAACTACAGGAACTGGTAACTGTTTCTGAGATGAGGCAGGTGGGGTATACTTTAAGCTTTGGAGGCCACACGTAAGCATGGCGATCTCGGCATTCACTTCCTTTGTGTTTCTTTTAGCAATGCTTACAATAGAAAAGATACTGTTTGAT
Organism: Arvicola amphibius; assembly: GCF_903992535.2. Classification (NCBI taxonomy): domain Eukaryota; kingdom Metazoa; phylum Chordata; class Mammalia; order Rodentia; family Cricetidae; genus Arvicola; species Arvicola amphibius. The sequence continues at coordinate 22,567,243 of NC_052047.1, forward strand.
TCTAGGTCCAAACAAAGGAACTCACTGGATAATTTTTACTTCCATAGCGCCTTGAGTGCCACTTTGATTCATTTCATGTATATAGTCACATTTATTATTTGTCGGCACTTGGCATTTGTCACCATCTCTCTATTCCTTCTCAAAATACTTAAAGGTTCCCAGAGGCAGAGAACTTAGCATCATGTGCCTAACCATGACCAGTTTCTAACCTTGTCCCAATCCAACTCTGGCCAATCTTGGCACCTCTATGCTTTTCAACCAATGGGAAGTGGTTATAGACGTGATCTTGTAGTTTGTTCAATTACACGGACAAAGAAGGAAAGGACAGTCATTCAGATGGACAAGCACGTGTTGTTTCTTCTGATAAAGAGGCACATGAACTCCTCTGTAGGTACTTTAGAGGGGAATCAATTTAACCTCTCACTTTCTACATATGCAATTATATATTGCAAAAGTATTTGACAGTCAACTGCTAAGAAAAAATGAATTTCTTGAGTGTACGTTAATAAATGTCATTCAATTGTTAATTGTTTTATTCTATTATGTTGTTTAATACTTACATCATCATTATTTAAGATTATTATCACTATATTAAAGTAGAAACTGAGGACAGAAATTGTGTAAACAGCAAATGGTAGATCTAATATTTGCACTTTAAAACCTTCACTGTCAACCTTTCTTATACTTAACTAGTCAGAAAGAAAAAGTTGATTGGGAAAATAATGAAAACAGATTTATCTTTTCTAAGATTTTGTTCTTAATTGTGTCAGAATATGAGTGTGTGTGTTGGGCCTTATGAGGCCCAGTGTAATTTCCTGAACTTAGCTCGAGTTTCCTTACTACACCTCACTCTATCCCAAGACTCCTACTCCCATTAAAATCCTATATATAACCACCCATAATAGCTAATCACCTGAAGTGTCTCATTTCTACATCAGTCAATTTATTCATGCTATATAGATTGATCAGAGCAGGATCCAATTCTATTCTCTGTCAATATGCCTGTAGAATTTAGAGAAGAGAGAGTTGTGACAGAAAATATTAACTTCTTAGAAATCTCACACATACATACTACAATGCAGACCAGCATAAAACATGGATGTGCTTTAACGTTTTGAAAATAAAGTTGTCTCTTTAAGCCAACCATAGTTTCCTTCTAACAGCATGAAACCGATGTCTTAATCTTGTGTACAAGTTACTTTGTGCATTTTTAGGGATCAGGAGTCTTCTATGAATCTTCTATCTGAGTCTAGTGAACCATATATTACCTATTTGAATACAGGGCCATTAAAGTCATGCAAAGTGTTTATTGCCCTACACATATTACTGGTTCTGTCACTGAACAGAGCCCTCTTTCTAGTTTATAGCTAATGTAGCATTTCTTCATGACATCAATAGATTAAAACACTTACTACAAGAAAAAGTATGTGAAAACGGAACAAACTCATTTTGCTACTAGCAAACTCAATAAATCTGTCCAGTTTTCTGATGCTCAGTTACATTTAAAATCAGTACATATTTGTCTTTCAGACATTGGGAAAGAAGAAAAGTGAGGTTAAATTTCTTAGTCTCTTCCCCTGGCAGCAATGCTTCTTTGTTTATGTTGGTAAATGGCAGTTAAACAGAAGCAGATCTATATTTCTGATATGTACTTGGGAATATTTAGGAAAGGGTCAGTGAATGCTATAATCAATTCCTATGATTGTAACACAATCATTATTGTAGGTAAAAGGTTGGATAACAATGGTTAACTGGCTGAACTTTATGATGCTAGTTTGACATTTTACATTTCCCATTAGAAATGTAAAGATTAGTAAACCTAGTTTGCTTCCATTTAGACAAATAAAAACAAAAAGTAAAGGCCCTATAAGGATTAAGTCCATTTATTCATTCATTCGTTCGTTCATTCATTCATTCATTCATGCATCTATATACTGAAGAACCTGGGGATTAAAGTTAAGGTGTCATGCACACTTAGGCAAGCACTCTAACTGTGAACTATTTCCATAGTTTATTGTTTTATGCTTTTAACTCATAACTAAGGGCTAAGAAAATTCATAAAAATAGCCAGGAGACTTCTTGTCAGTTCTATTACATATACAAATTCCTTTTACATTTTTTCCATATCTTCTTTCTAGTCTGCCCCCATACAAGTAAGGATTATGTACAATACTTAAATAATTATTTATGGGAAGTCCTTACTGCTATTCGGGCTGAAGAGGGACGGGGAGGGAAGTAGGCGGAAATTTTTAATTAAAAAATAAATAAAGAAAGAAAGAAAGAAAGAAAGAAAGAAAGAAAGAAAGAAAGAAGAAAGAAAACTCAAAAAAAAATAATTATTTGTGTACAACCATTCTGACAGATTCACCAAGCATCAGAAGTAAAAATAGATGATCACAGGAAACAACTTGCTCTCTGAATTTTATGTTTCAACAATGTTTTTCTTGGTTTGCTATATACAGGACAGTAAAACAATAAATCTTTATTAAAGCAGATATATCCAAAGCTAGAACTGTAGTACCAAAAAATACAAAAAATACCTCAGATATGTGCCAGAAATTTTATTATGACACATCTGATATTTTGAAAGCTGCATTTGAATGAACACCTTGGTTTTATTCTTTTAAGTACTATTTTGTACAAAATCTTCCTCTTCTACAGTAGAGAAACAATTTGGTTATACGACCACTGTTTTGCTAACCCACTCTTCTGCAATGAAATATAATGATTGCCCAAGCCTGTTTCCTGTCATGAACTACTTCGCATTTAATATCAGGTTTAACAATCACCTCTACACTAATCTCAACTTTTATAAAAATCCTTTGCTCTTTATGAAGTTTTCAGACCAGTCCCATGTGGTCCACAGCTTTACTATTTTTGGAAGCTAAGTCTTAGGAAGTATATTTCGCTACAATTTATCCCTTTGAAGATCTAAAGTAAGACACCATTCTAGTTAATATGTTAAACAGAAGCGTGAAAGCCAATACGATTCAATAATTGAACAGACTTTTTATAATGTTAGTCATCTGATTCAAATCATATGAATCTTACCAGATTAAACTATAACAGCTATCCAAGAAAGTAGCTAATATGTCAAATGTTCAAAGAGGGAAGGGAGTGATTAATGTCTTATCTAATATGATTTATTCATGGCTCTGTAATATTTTTATAAGACTAAACAATCTCTGTAAGTGTTTTTACTTCCTCAGATATAATAAATGCAAGTATTCCTATGTGATCCTGTACAGACACTTGGAAACAGCTCAAGACAAGGTTTTGGATGCTAGTTGTTAACTTAGGGGGAATATAATCTCATGAAGCAAGTATGGAAAGATGGAAAATAAACATAGAGGGAATGAATAAATTGCTAGTGATGATAAAAAGTGTGAAAGCATCTTTAGATCTTTGGGAAATATAAAGACAGCCTCAGAGAACTGTCTAACTGAAATACAGGAGGCTAGTGTAATTACCCAAGATTTCTCCCCACATGTGATAAGAGGAAGCCTTTTGGTTTTGTTGTTTTTATCAAGAGAGGGTCTCTCTGTATAGCCCTGGCTATACTGGAACTCCTTCTGTAGATCAGGCTGGTCTTGAACTCAGAGACTCATCTGCCTCTGCTTTTTGGGGCCAAAATTATCTCCGGGCCTGTATCTTGAGGTCTGTAGGACAGAGAAAAGCCTGACTCGAGTTTGATGGAACCAAGTGAGGATGAGACAGCAAAATCTAGGTAGATGCCTTTTCAGCCATGGGGAGAGCTTGGCTGTCTCTCATTGGCTGGAGCTACCCCCACTTCACAGCAAGTGGCTGGGGCTCTAGAAGTCATAATTCTTTCTGTCTGTTCATTTTATAATAACACTATTTGAATTTAGTCTACAATTATTTTTTCTTATTTTGATAAGTTAAACATGGTTTGTATTCTTTTATCATAAGAAATTACTATGAAATATTTCATTATTATAAAATAAAATTGTTCTCATATAAACATGATTGCTCATTTTATCATCTCTTAGCCTTAAAAGGTATAGAGAGGGATAGGGAAAATGATGTAATCATATGATAATCTCAAAAATAAAAGATCATTTGAAAAGATCTAACAAAGAACAGTAATTTAAGAAATAGCTTTTACATAATTATCATCAAAGAGGCTTTATCCAGAAACTGAAGGGAGCAGATGCAGAGACCCACAGTCAAACACTAGGCATAGCTCTAGGACTCCTGAAGAAGATGGGGATGAAGGATTGTAAGGACCAGAGAGGTCAAGGAAACCAGAAGAAAACAGCTCATAGAAGCAACTAGGGTTCATAGGGGCTCACAGAGCCTGTATGGGTCTGACCTAGGTCCTTTGCATAGATGCTAGGTTTCTGTAGGGTGGTGTTCTTGTGGGACTCCTAATAGTGGGAGCAGCAAGTGTCTCTGGTTATTTTGCCTGCTTTTGGAACACCTGCTACTGGGCTGCCTCGTCCAGCCTTAGTTTGAGTGGATGTGCCTAGGCTTATTGTAACCTAGTATGTCAAGTTTGGTTGAAAACTCTGGGAGTCCAACCATCTTCTGAAGGGAATCAGGGAAGAAGTGGATCTGGGGAACAGGAGAGATGGGTGAAGGGTTTAGGAGGAGAGAAAGAGGGGAGGAACTGTAATCAGCATGTATTATATGAGAAAGAATAAAAGAAAAAGAATTTAATTTAGAGTAATATAATAATGTGAAACAATCCAGAATATATGAAGAATAAAAATAACAGAAGTATTTTCAATTTCAACCTGTATGTTTTCACTTACTAACTTATATAGAAAAGTCAGCTCTTACAATATTTTAACACTTTGAAATAAATTTAAACATAGATCAATCTAATTTCATATTGAAGTTAAAATATAAGTAAGTTAAAGAAAAAAGAATTTAGGCTTTAATAAGGAGTGGAAACACAATAAACACCTGCTGATTAGCTGACTTCATAAAGTTAACTACAGATTAATAAATGATTTTTAGGGAGAGACTCTTGAGACAAGGTTTCTCTGTGTAGCCCTGGCTGACCTGGAACTTGCTCTATAGACCAGGCTGGCTGTGAACTCAGAGATCCGCCTCACTTGGTATGCACCTAGATAATAATTTCTTGTTGGAGAAAAAAGCAGGTACAGTCAGTGTTCATTACAAAAGTATATAATTTTCTAAATGCCTTCTTATTGTGGGAAATAAGCAGAGAAATCACTACCACTGTAAAATAGAGTGCACTGATGAATGTAAAACTTGTTTCAAAGGTCAACTCTCAGTGCTTCCATTCTTCACATGGGTATATTCATGGATGGTCACTATAGATCCTCCACTATACATCTACATCATTGTTGTTGGATCCTCATCCTATGTTGTGACATCAGTGCAGCTTGCCGCTCAATATCTGGGAACCTGGATGTGATCAATTCAGGAATGCAGGTTGAGTTGGCAGATAACATAAAATCATTTGATGGCAATTCTTGTTAAAAAAAAAAAAAGAGAAGCTGAAATTCTAAAACAATATATGTAAAGGCAGGAACATAAAACAGATACACGCATATAAAGCGAGTTATGTCAATGATAAAGGGTAAAAAAATATTCACAGATGACTTCAAAGAAGACAAATTCCCTCAAGCAGGAACCCCATGAATTCAAGGTAAACAAAAGTGTATAGAAATATAAACTGTGAAATTGTGTGTCATAAGCAAAACCTTCTGGGGACTGGGACACACTCTATGGAATCACAGACTACACTTTTTCAACGCTAAGATTTTATTTGGAGGTGTTTTCACCCATGTAGTTGTAACAGAAAGGAAAAACTAATAATTTCAGTGTAAGTGGTAGTCAGGGATGGCTCCCTCTCCAGTCACAGGTAGCACTGCTCTCCACTGGATCCTAACTTCGTAAGAGATGGAGAAGATAGAGAGAAACAGTTGTCATTGCCGAACACCTCATGGAGTAGGACACCGCTTACTAACACATACAGCAAAGTCAGTCGCAAAACAAAACAAACAGTAATAGACCAAGAATATTTAATTCCACTGTTCATAATTATGAACAATGATGCAACAGTAAATTTATGAAAAGAGAAATCTCTCATATAAGAAGTGGTACCCCAACCAGTTCTACAGGGTTCTGAAAGTTCATAGGACCGCACTATCCTTGGGCACCAAGACTACCTGCTGGTAACTTCTATAGACAAATCTTTGAAATTAATATAATTATTTTGTACCACAAATCCTTCAGAGATATGCAGTCATTTAAAACATTAAATATGTGGGGGCAGGAGAGATGGCTCAGAGGTTAAGAGCACCGGCTGCTCTTCCGAAGGTCCTGAGTTCAATTCCCAGCAAGCAACCACATGGTGGCTCACAACCATCTGTAATGGGGTCTGGTGCCCTCTTCTGACCTGCAGGCATATACACAGACAGACTATTGGATACATAATAAATAAATATTTTTAAAAATTAAATATGTGTTATATGTATATGTGAGTGTCTTCTGCATAAGTGAAAGTGCTCTTTAGGGGCAGACTAGGACAACGGATGCCCTGGAGATAGGGCTATGTAGGTAGTGGGAGCAATAAAACTTGAGGACTGGAGACAAATTACTCTGAACCTCTGAGCTATCCCATCAGCTTAAGGTACTATCAAATTTGAACAGGGTGAAAAAAATGGGTCAATGCAACTGAAAATCGTGGATGTGATATTAATATTGAAGAGTGTAAGAGTGTAGTAGTCACCATGTGAGAAATGTAACTGGCACACAGCCAATGCTCAGAAGAAATGAGTGAACAATAATAAAATATTAGGATCTATTGCGACTACATATATTCTGCCTTAAAGACTATTATTTTTATACACTAGACCAGCAAACAGTTATATTCCCAGGGCTTCAGTCTGAGGGACTATGCATATAATTGCTATGATATTTAATTAGTTCAAGAGAATATACCAAGATACTAATTACAGATGTGTCTTAAAACACACACGCGCACGCACACACACACACACACACACACACACGCGCACATTAATATAGACAGAAAACAGAAGAATCACTGATATATCAAAACATTATCTACAACACACTAAGTTCAGTAAAATCATTCAGAATTCTACTGGAAAATAATAATAATAATAATAATAATAATAATAATAGGCTGCTAATGGTCAAGTTGGCTGTCAACAGGACAACATGGTTGCCATCCAGATTGTATACATTGGCTCTGGATGCCAGGTACATGGAATCATATGTTAGGGCCTTAAGACAGTAAAGGGTAAACGACAAAGGAGTATGGTCTCCAAAGGAGTGGGGACCCTGAATGCCAGCACTTCCTTGATGTAAATTCAGAGATATTCCGCAATTTAAGATTTAGTCCATGGGTGTCTCCCTAGAAAATGTAAAATATTCTTCTATGAATTTGTATTGTTGCTAAAAAAATGACAAAATAATGTAATAATTATGAAATTAAGTGTGTAGGCTACATTAAGATATGCAATATAACACCAAATTATATATAAATTGCACAACAATAAGATAGAATAAAATAATAAGAAAATTTGAGAAGAAAATGCAAATTTCTGTATAAATTATCAGTGAAGTGAGAGAAGAAGAATATGACCAATTAAGAAATGTGCAAGGTGCAGGAACTTAAAGGTTAATTTAGCAAGAAAAGAACAGGTCACCTTCCAACTTGGCCATTGCAATTTAAACTTTCAATTTTAATTTTTAACTGAAAATATCTATATAAAACAATACATCATGTTCTTTATCTGAATCACCTAGATTTCCTTCTTCTAGTTTCAACCATATCACCCATTTAATAAATTAGAATTTTCAAGATAATTTTTAAAAATAAAATGACCAAAGGTCTTGAAATCTTAAGTCATAGTAACAGTTAAAACAGTATCTTTAAAAATATTTTAAAATACTAAATTAGAAAAATCAAATTTCTTGTAAGTAATATAGAAAAATTCAGAAATATTGTAAAGAAGGATTTGAAATGCCAGATTTAAGACGTTGACACAATACTATACTTGGAATAAGACAACTGTTAGTAGCTTTAAATTCCACTGCATCCTAAATGACACTTATTGTTGGCATAGTAACCAGTTTCTCTCAGGACCAGAAGAAATCCACATAATAATGCTAAACTATAGCGAGATGGCAAATTTGGAAGAGAATTTGTAAAACTCAGATGACCTGTGAAACATGGATTTCTAAACAGGACATGAAATTTGGGGTAAGCTGAATGCTGTATTCTGAAAACAGTTTAGGTAAATTATGTATTTTACAAAGAGAGAGGGGAATAAATGCATACAAGAGTGATCAGCAGTAAATTTGAATTAACTCGGTACAAACAATAAATGGTGAGAAAGACAAACAAGGATGGTGGCAGGAATCTTTAACTCTTGAGAGGTGTACAAAAGCACATGGGGGTGTGTCACCAGTGCTTCAGGATGTGGGAGGAGCCTGCCTGTCACAAAGCATCTGCTAGAGCACAGGAGGAAGATAAGCACAGGAAATGCTGGAGTTTCATGTTCCTATATTATTATTACTGGCAGTGAGACTTCGCTTGTTTTAATAAAAATCTGAGTATACTGGTAAGTGAGGAAAAAATATTATAAGTTTTAATCATAGAAGTAAAAATAATCATTAGCTTTAATAAACCTGCATGGGCCCAGTCTTGTGAGCATCAAGTAGAAAGGACAGTTAAATGAAGCCAGCACTTGTTGAGTGACCTTGCTGGATTATTATCTTTCTTTCTTTGGGAACATAATTACTCTCTGCGAAGGACTCTACATGCACCTGTGTTTTGAGTGGCTATTGTGAACATTTAATATTTTCCTAGCAATTTTGGATGCACTAATATCAAATAACAAAAACTGAGGAAGTGTGACCTTTTCCAGAAATTACAGTTTGTATGTGCCCATTAAAATCCTTCAGCAGGAGCTGGTGTTTTCCTCTGAAGACTGCTAATCAGATGCTCAAGAGTGGTTCATGTTAGGTCTCCAAAGAGCAGAGTTGTTGCACATTAAAAGGAGACCCTGCACAATATTTAGACCTAGGATTTCAAGTTTGTGATGACAACTGACCAGTATTCAGGTGAAGACACCATTGTGTATGCGGTCTCTAAGCAAGACTTTTATTTTAAAGTAGGAAATGTTTAAAATAAACATCAAAGCAAACAATGGAAGAAAACATCATAAAAGAGGATCATATATCCTGGTGAAGGAAGGGAACCTAGATTCTGTGATGACAGAGTTTAGACTTTTTTTTTTTTTTAGTATCCAATTCTTTGCTTTCATTGCTTCTCTGAATCACTGCCCAGCAAGACTGTCCTAATTTGTTAGCTCCCACAATAGAAATAACAGTTGTGATACCAGTGTTTTATAAATGGATTTACTTTTCTTAAAATTATATGGTGTCATCGAACATTGATGTTTTAATTGGAAATTCAGAAATGTATTTTCAGATGTGGGTGGATATGCAAATGCTTGTGTTTATCAGATTGACGTTTCCTACAAGATATCTGCAAAGAAATCATTGAATACTAATTCCCAGAATAGCTCTTTCACTGCTCAAGCTAAGTAACTGCAAAGAGCTCCTGTGTTTATTTAAAATGTACAGTTCTCAAAAGCACTTTCACAGGAGAGTTATGAGTGGTTCACGCATCTTGGCAGAGACTAAGTTACCAAATAATAACAGTGATAACCAAGATTTGTGTAATGCATCTTTTGCTTGAGGCCTCTTCTATATGTTTAAATGTATTCAGTTACTATAATTTTATAAAGATCATGTCTCCATGTTGCCAGTTTGGAAACTGTGGCACAAGGAATTTGAATAAAATATTAAGTATCAATATTTACAATGATCAAATGATGTGACAAATAAAAATCATTAAATGCAGAGAAAAGTTTAAGAGAAAGCAGTAGATAGATAAATGACTTTTGTAGTGTGTGTAAGACAGTCCGCAGAACTGCAAGAAAAACAGTGTTACTGAGTTAAGGCACAGGCAATATTCTGCAATAAATGAAGAAACAGTTGATTGCTGCGTGCTAAAAACTGAAAATAGAATCAGTCACAAATTATTGCAGGCAAATTCAATTTCCTTTCTAGGTAGAAAACCTAGAAAGTTCAGGAGAGAAATAACTAGATTGTAAATGTTATGATGAAATATATACATGTGAAAATGGATATATCTCAGACACACATACACACACACACATAAACAGTGACAATTCATTTTAGAGGCCTGAATTTGTATTAAGAAACACACAGAGATCCCTAGGTTTTTAGCTCATGTACAACAATGACTTACAAAGACTTTCAGCAAGTATGATCACTAGATAATGATAGTCAAGTGAAATCAAAGGATAAAATAAAAGCAAAACTGGGGATTCACATGCATCCAATAAAATGGATGTTGAATTTAAACTCTTTAAATGGCAAGCAGTGACTGAAGACTAACAATGAGATTATGAAATGATAAGAACACTTTTCAAACATGTTTCCCTCTTGTAAAGAAGTTGCATAGTTACTCGGACCTTCTTAAAATTCATGAAAATGTAATAAAATTGACAACAAGAAGGAAGGATCAAACACTATGATTATTCAGTCAAGGTAACGAACTTGTGCTGAGCCTTGGGTCAATGTGGGAAGCCCAGTTTTTATTTCTGAGCTGTATATTTTCAACCCTAGTATTCTAGTCTAAACATTTAAACAAGAGGTTTATGTAGTAAACAGAAGGAATAAAAAGCACATTATTTAGCCTTATGTTATAATGTTACTACCACTATTTTTATACCCCAAATGTCTTTAATAAATCTTTAGTCTATCCTGTATGTATCAGCTTCTAGATCAGATTGAATGTACAATTACTAATCCTTTAGTTTTATCTTTCCATTTGAATCTTCTTTAATTCTTGATTTGTGATTTTTCTTAGATTTTAAACTCTCATCTTTATAGCCAGAGTTCAACTAACTGTGCTCATCGCATCATGCCGTTAAATTTTTTTAGCTCCTAATGAATCAAGATACTGCCTGTAGACACATCACCAAATCCAGAAATAAATTTCTTTTGTTAAAAACATGGTCACACCATCATTTCAAGGTAAAGAAAGGAAGATGCTGACTTCATTCCTATGGAGTCATCACCTTCCTTCTGCTACTTCCCCATATCACATATGACATTTAGAACACAAGGTGGAAGTGAGCAATACAACTTATTATTGTGCATCTTACAAGCTTACAAGTCTATAACTACCCCCCCAAATAGAACATATTTTGAGATATGTCAGTTTTCAGAATTCCATAAGTCTAGTAGAGCTGTTTATTGTTTCAAACTTCTCTTAGTTTTGATGCCATTACACTCTTTGCTACATTCGGCATTAAATGGTTTTCTACTTTAACACACTTTTTAAATACATATCTGTGCTGTGTCTTCCACAGCAGACCTGATAGTTTTATCATACTTTGGTTCTCTATTTTTTTTCTTCATTTTATTATCTTCAGATGTCCCTACAACTCTCAAAACTGAAATTGTACTTGTAGGTATGTGATGCTTACATGCTGAGTTCCCTCTTGAATGTTAGCATCCTGGCATGGCTCTCTGTAATAACTGAGAGGGGTGACACCCCCCAAACACACTTTTCAGTTAAGGATCTTGGGTGACAGCAGCATATTAGTATATCTTGAAAATTAAGTTGGATTTTCAGGTATAATTCTTCAAGCATTCATTACTATTATCAGCCAAGTTGAATTTCAACTCCTAGACCCGTGAATATTTCACAAACACCTTAGAGCAACGTTTGTGTGCTTATTTTCCTCTGATACACAATTGGATCAGTCAAATACATTACTACAGTCTAACGTCTGCTACTTAATTTTAGAGCACAGAAGAATTTACTCGCTTCTTTCAAAGTTTCTTCATCACCTTACAGTAAACTCCATCTTTCTTAGCACCATTACTGACTCCTCGGTTCACTCGGGGTTGCCTGGCACCTAACTGTGACGTTTATGTGCTGAAATTCATTAGCCAAACCTCTTCCCCCAATTTAAGGTTCCCTGAATGTAAATGATACAGTATTCTTTAAAGCTGTTTTAGTAATATGTTCATTTTCTTTTAAACTAACATTAAGCGAAAACTCCATTCTTGTCTAAATAAAACCTATTTATTTTTCTGTGGTCTTATGAGGTAAAGTCTATTTAGGTTTCCCAGCTGGAAGAAATGTCTTCATTCACAGTTTCATTTTGTGATATTTATAGCAATAGAGTTTAAATTGAAAGTATATTATTTTGAGTACTCTAACATGCTTTTCACCTATGTTCTCTTCACCATTTTATAGTAGGTATGGAGTACAGCGATATTTGTTGAATTTATTTTAACATATTTTTATAGACTAATTTCTACATAACTTTTTTCTACTTAGTCACTTTTGTCTCAAGTGATGTATATCTTTTCTGACTGGTTACCTTATCTACTCCACTCTTCCATATATATATATTTACATACAACTTTATATTCATCCATATCTATCTATTGTATCTTCTAAAAATCCCACATCAACCTCCCCTCTCTCCTTCCCCCCCTCTACATAAATATATATTATTTATATATATTAGATACAAATATTTGATCACAAATATGATCTTATCCTGCCACACTAAAAATTTTAATTTCTTTTAAGCACAGTACTTTCTTCAAATTTAGGCAGTTTTTCAATAGCTCTGGAAGCCTAAAGCAGTTCACTTTATGAAGAATTTGATACATCAAGACCGTCTATGTATAAGTGGATAGGTTTCTTAAAGTCACAATCATGTGTTTAGGAATCACTGAGATAAGACCATGATTGACTATGTATTGTCAAAAATGCATTCAATCAAGGACATTTCCTTTAAAATCCAATGTTTACACAAGGTGTATAATTCTCTATCTGCTTCACAAGGTCATGTTGGATCTGATGCCACTTCTGCTCTTTTACCTGTTTTATTTATTATTTTTAGCTGTTAAATTTGGGGTCCACTGTAGTGGAGGGCTGTAGCAACTGATGAAATGATCAAAGAAAATTATTAAGGAAGATCAGATATTCAGATTGATAAGAAATAAAAAATCATTTAGCTTTTATGTTATTTTTTAATGTATCCGATATTCAGCTTATTGACTTCCTCGGGTTTCAGGTCATTTAAAAACAGACACCTCTGTTGCACCAGTGTCTGTTTTCATAATGACGTTTAGAGAATTGTTCCTGTTCTCCTTCATCTCATTCTTCCATCTCCAACTTGGAGAAATCCATTCCAGTTGCCTGGCCCAACCTTAGGGATATCACAGATACTACCAATTTCATAGTTCAAAATGCCCACAAGTCTTTGGATGATAAATGCTATGAAGCATAAAGCACTATTACTATTTCTGATAGCATTACGTTCTCAATGGGAAAGTATAAATGAAAGTCCCTAGAGGAAGAAGCACACTAATGGTTTAAGTGAGATTCTAAAGCCGGAAGATAAACTAATTTAAGTCAAAGCTGGAAAGTTAACAAGAGAGTAATTTTAACTGAATTGGATAATGCCACCCATCGTGTAAGAATAGTCTTCCATTTACATAAGATATAATTTTAAAGTGGAGTTCCTGGAAGTCTATGTACTATATATAATTATCTCAGATCACAACAGGGTCTGGAACCAAAGGCTGCATCATCTCTGTAATATGTGCCACACATATTTCTTAAACATAAAACAGGGTAAAGTGTTTGGAAGGATGGAATAGAAAACTGGAGAAGGGCTTTAATTAGGGAGAAAGGAGGGAGATAAATACAGGAGAGAGGAGAGTAAAATTACATTAAAGATGGCTGAAATTGTCATAAGTCATAATATTTATTTACCAAAAATTATATATACATACATATATATATATATAATATGTATAAATCTATACAGGCATATGCATATGCAATTTAAAGAAACCTTCCCTTGTGGGACGACAATGTATACCCTGACAGTCATAGATTGTCTAACAAAACCCCAACCCTAGACAGAAGTTTGCCATTGAGTTGTTGGTCAGGGTTGTCCAACAGACTCTAAAAATATTATAGGCAACTGACGTTTCCATACCATGAACATTGAACACAGGACCCAGCAGACCTGAGCTAGATTTAACATGAATGTTTTCTCCATGAGTATTAGCTTTTATGATATGAGACTACGCCATGCAAGCATCCAAGGCAAGGAAGCAAGCAATAGTCCTATTCAGCTATGCTGCCTGCAGTAACCACCATCATAGCACCATAATCCTAATAGTGTGATTCACATACTTTGGTGGTAACCCAGAACTCATTAACTAGACTCCAAGCCTTCTCAACATGAAATAAACTGCAAACTGGTACTAGAAACTGAGTCAACAACTCGGGATGAGTGAAGACATAGATCTTAGAGTTAAACCTCAAAGTGCCAATTACTAAAGCAGGGTTATTCCTAACTACAGTCTAAATATTTTTCCTTACACCCACAGATAAGGGTGGTACAGTCCTTATCTAGTAACCTCTCATTGCAACAAGCAGAGATAATTAGAGAAAACCAAAGCCAGTCAAAATGCAAAACAAGACAGTGTGGTACCCTAGCTTAACAGACAAATCTACAAGATGATTCTTGCACTTATGGCTCAGGCATCTTCATGGAAAAGGCTTGTGTGAGCCAGATGAACACGAAATTTGCTTTGAGACTGTATAACCTAGACGTACTACAGAGACCCACATCCATGAAGTCTTATCAATATGTTGTCTATCTGAGACTCAAACAATGAAGATACTAACAGACATACTAATGTTTAAGGTAGAAAGCTTGCTAGGCCTCAGCACTAATCAAAGAAATACAGGCTATTGGAGAATGCTCAGAGCAGAAGACCAGGTCTTCCTCAGGGAAGTGTCTCCAATTCACTATCAAATACTAAGGGTCAGCACTGAGATCATATGTGTGTGTGTGAATATATAATACACACATGTATATATGTATCTATATGTATAGGCTATATGTGTATGCGTGTACATATGTATGTATGAATATATGTATGTATGTATATAGAAGTAACATTATACTGGCTGAAACAGGTTATACTTTCACATTTAAGAATATATCTAACAACAATTAAAGAAAAAGAGGCCATGGATTTGAGAGCAGGCAAGAAGATTTTCAGAGGAAGGCCTAGAGGGAAGGGGACAGAAATTAAATGATGTAATTATAATTTCAAATGTAAAAATTACTATATAAATGAATTCACAGGTACCATATTTCTGTTACTAGCTCTCCCCCAATAATATCACAAACTGTGAGATACACTATTTGGAACATCAGAAGAACTCAAATGTATTTCCCCTCTTTCTCATCTTGTCACATCTCTATAGGTCCCAGCTTTTCATACGGGGCCTAGCACTTGATAAATGTTTGCAATAGTTCAGTAAATCTTCAATCATTAAATGTGGGCAGTTTCACCTAGCCAAGTTCATTCTGAAATTACTGCCATAAATTGAAGCCCTAGACAGAAAAATATGAATGAATTATATTCTCTTCTGTAAGTCATAGTTCCTTAAGGTACAAAGAACCTTCAGCAACATTTCCTGGTTCTAAATTTTATTCCTTACCTGACTGATAAGAACGGTCAGGTATATGCTAATGACCATTTGTGGTTTTCATGTGACAGAAGCTTCTCTGTGGTTGCTATGGTTCAGATGTTAAATGTTCCAAATAGGCTCACTTATTAGAAGCTTTGTTCTCAGAACAGCACTCTGAAACACTGTGGGAGTGACCAGTGTGAAGGTCTTGTGGGAGGCCTCTGTCACTATGGACATGTTCTCTATGGAGAAAGTAGTACCCTTGTTCTTTCTTCACCTTTCATTCTTTTTATATCTTAGTGATGATATAGACCGTGTTGCTCTATCAAATGCTCTCCACTCCCTACCCCATCTCCATGTGTATGGTCTACAACTGGGCTAAAAATAGTTCATGCCATGATTAGTCTTTTTTTCTCTTGAAGCCAATTTTTCTAACTATTCTTTTTCTTTAGTAGGGGAATTAGACTACAGAAACATCGAGTGGGGCTAAGAGTGGGGCTTTCGACTTGGGACTGTGCACTTTATGAATTGATTAAGGACAGGAACCTGGACAAGTTGAAAGATTGGACTAGTGCACATCCAGAAAATATTGGAACTTGTTGGGTGTATCTACAAGAGCTGAGATGATCAAAATGCTAATGGGAGTGAGGGTAGAAACAGATTGAGTGATGAGGTTCCAAATGGAAATTGGATTCCACAGGATACTAGGCTATGATAGATAGTGGCGCAGAATTTGAATATAAAGTTGGTGAACCATTCGATGTGACAATGGAAATTTTAAGGCAGCAAAATATTTGAGCCATGGCATGGATATTGCTGGCTTCTTTTAACAGTTTGCCATCAGAATTAAGACTAAAAAGGAGCAGAGGAGGAATATGTCAAAGGCTTTCAGTTTGGAAAGAAGGTACATGTGTTAAGGTCAGGAGAGTATGTCCAATGAAGGTATGATAGACTGATATGCAAAAACTTAAATCTGGTCCTACAAACCAAGAACATAAGAAATATGTGTCAAGAACACTTCAAGAATCATAGAGGCCATTGATGTTAGAATATCAGAGATGCAGAAATGTAAATTTTTTGCAAAGACTTTTTCCAAGAAGAGATGTAGAAGCCTTTTCATTCTCAGGACAGCTTATGAATTCTTCACTTTGTTCAGCCAACATAATTTGTAGCAACTGCTGTAGCCATGGTTCAACTGGGACAAGTACACACTGTTGGTAGACTTTTCTGTCATCATGGAATCCAGAATTGCAAGAACTAAAGTTTCATGGAAGCTGCCTTCAAGATTGCAAAGGAAAACTTGAAGGAACAAGTCATGCATTGCATGGCTAGCTAGTCTACCTGAAAGAATCTCTTGATAAGAAGTTTGTGGAATGTCACAAAGAAGCCAATGCTACTCAGAGACTCCAGAAGGGAAGAGGTGCCACAAATATTCAGTATCTGTCAAGGAAACCTCTGGGAAGCACACGAAGCAAGTGTAGAAATTAGCCATATAAGCAGCAACAGAGGAGTCATAAAACAGAGCTGTTTCATGCTGTGGGAGCCAAATTACATCAGAGTATGTTTACAGTAGCTATATGGCTTAATATTTCCAAGCTAGATTTTAGTCTTTCATTTATTTTTTCCTATTCTTTGTTTTACTTTTCATTTTTCCTCATTTCTTGATAAGCCTGCTTAGGACTAGGGACTCATATCAATGCCTGTCCACAATTATATTTTGTAAGTAATATCTCCCCACATCTGGCCACCTTCTTCTCCTCCTGTTTCTCTTCCTTCTTTAAATATACTAGCTCAGAACAAGCAGGGCTGAAAGAATTAAGAATTCAGAGACTTTTGGCAATAGATTGAGCACATTTTCCTTTATGAGATGAGTCTGAGAGTTTATGGGCCAGGATTAGAGTCAAGAGTATTGCAGTTTGGCTCATGTAGTACGTGGGACATGGTAAAAATTCGTGTTAGAATATAGAAGGAGATGAGTCGCTAGATACAAACGTTTATGGAACTGGTGTGGTGGTTCTCTATCTTCCTAATATTGCAACCTTCTTACTTATTTCCTCATGTTGTGGTGATCCATAACCATAGAATAATTGTATTGCTACTTCATAACTGTAATTTTGCTATTATAAACTGTAATGTATGTATTTATTTATATCTGATATGCAGATTATCTGGTATGCGACCCCTGAGAAAGGATCTTTAGATTCCCAAAGAGGTCTACAGGTTGTGAACTGCTTGGCTAACACATTCTTTCTGATTTTGTGACTATTGGTTTTCCCTACAGTGATTAACATTGTAACATATATTCCCATCACGGTGTTCTATTTTATCAGATCAATAAAATCAATAGAGACAGCCAATCATGGCATGGAATCTCTAAAACTGTGAGCCAAAATAAATATTCCCGCATATAAGCTGATGATTTGGAGTACTTGTAACATAGAAAGCTGACAGACACAATGGTTAAGGAGTAAACAGTGGAGGCTATCATAAGATTATAGAGAGGAACCACACTAATAACACAGAGCCTTTGAGAAAGGTCTGGTACCCCATACTTACAGTAACCTTATAAATGTAAAACCCTACAGATTTGTCTAAGGTGAGGAGAGGTTAAAGGTCAAAGAGACAAAAATCAATCGTGTGCTACAACTCCTCGGTCAGCTCCTGTGACGCTCAGGGCCTACAGAAGTGGAGATGGTAATTTTGTGGGCTACTCTTCCTTTGCTGTTTGCACCGCTGATGTTTTGCTTAACCTCCACGTGTCTGCCTATTTTTCTATTACTCAAACATAGTATGCATATTTTATTTAAATGTGAGTTTTGTTTTTAAATCTGTTTCATTTTACCTGTTATTTCTTTCATAAAATATTCCATGACTTTCTTTTCTGAGCAGTAATATTATAAAATGTGGCAATACTTTTGTTTTTTATGCAGCCAGAATTATAATGGTTACTTGCTCACTTGTACTGCCGCACCAACTTAATGATAAGATTTTTTTTCACAATATTGAGGTTAGTGCTGTGTTTGTTTTTTTAAGACTAACGGGTTTATATTATATTGTGTAACTGAACATACAGGACTTATGAATATAAATAAGAAAGAGACAGCCCCTGATTAAACAGGTCTCAAGAAACTGCATAATCTATCATTTATGTAAAGTTATTAAGTAAATATTTATAATGTCAATGAGGAAGAAAACATTTGAGGTAGTTATATTTTTTAAAGGAAAGCATCTGGACTAATAGACTTCAAAATACAAGCTAGGTAGACATTAGTTCCACTAAGTAATTAAATTAATAAATCATAACTTATTCCATGATAGTACTGGTAGAGAGAGAAGTAATTAAATTCACAGTTAATATGCAACTTCCATAGAAATGCAATTGCCATCAAGATGTAATATCATTTTCAGATAACTGGTATGGTTCTTAAATGGCAAAACTCTATTCCAAGAAGCACAATTCATCCAGGAATGTAATATGCTATAACATTGCTGGCAGGTTATTACTAGAATCGCATGTCAGACATTTTTGTTGAAAAATGTATTTATTGACAATTTGTATTTAATGACTATTTGTTCTACTAGAGAGAAAACACACTAAGAGCAAAGATCTTATGCATCTTACTTTAGTCATTCTGTTAGTTCTTCTATAGTATTTAACACAGTACCCATCCTAATAGCAAAATATACAAAATACACTGAGTAAACAAAAATTTTATAGTTTGAAATTTCATCCAATTTCTATATATTAAGCACAAATTTTTCTTTCTGATGTACCAATGATTATACTGAAAAATAAGTTAAATTACAATAGGAAGGCAAATAATAACATTACTACATTATAAGTACCCAAATTAAGTTTAAAAAATTTGGAAGGCATTGTATTTTAAAGTCATTGCCACTAACTTTGGCTTTGAAGAATTTGAAGAATCATTGAATGTATCCACATGTATATGCATGTTCAAAATAATAAGCAACAGCATTTTTACAGATCATTATAATCCAGTGATAAAAGAAATGTCATACTCAAGACTGGAAGACATATTGCACATTTTGCATCAGGAAACTCTTAGAAATCACTGACATCCTTGGCAAAGCATTTGGCCTGCCCAACGCTCCCATCACTGCCTTCACAGTATATCTGTTTCCTATTACTGCAGATGGTCTTCAGCAGATTTCATAAGATGCTATTTAATATTAAGCTAAGGAAAGCTGACACTACTATTCTTGTCCTGCCAAATATTGGAAAATTTAATTAAATAGACATTTGACTTCAAGAAGGCAATGTTGAAAACTAAATAAACTTTATCCTTCTAACCTTATTGACTGACCAGAGTAACATGAAAACATCAATACCTCTGCACAATGAGAACTGAAATTGGATGAACTCTGTGTCTGTCAAGGATGTGATCACTAATGGAGGTGGCAGAGCCAGACTGCAAATCAAATTATTCTGATGCAACAGCTTCATCTTAAGACTTCACATAATCTTCATTCTACCACTTGAAACATCGTGTTTATTGGATAATATTGATTTTAGGGGTTCTAACATTATAATGCTCAAGCATGCAGGTTACCATTAAGGCTTACTGCACACTGCTTTGTTTACTGTATGCAAAAAGGAGTAACACAAAATTTGGGCAATTTCAGAATTAGTATTTTCTCATATTCCCTAGAAAAGTGAGAATGATAGTTTAAAGGTTAATTAGGATGTTTTAAAGCATTTCACATGTATTCCATATTGAATGGTTTCTGTCTGAGACACAGATTTATGGTTAATCAAAATGTTTAAACAAAAAAAATAATAGTCCCTCATACTAAGTTTTTAAGGCCAGGGGATATTTTACCTTATGGGGCAAAAAAAAAAATGTAATTAGGTAAAGTGTGATAATAACCACAAATTAATACATTATAAGAATATAAAGAGAATAAAGGTTGTGCTTTTATTCCAAGTATTATTTTTCATGTTACCAAACTGAGATCACTATACCCTAAAAAACTAAGAATAAAATAATCCTTAAGTTTAAATATTTTTCTTAATAGACTTCAGATTTTTATTTATTTTTGACTCACTTTTAAAACTATTTTAAAATTAAGACATGACTACATCATCACTTTCCCCATTCTCTATCCTCCCTCTAAGTCCTTTTATGTGCCTCTTGCTATTTCTTAAATACAGAAGTAACCTCTGGCATTTCTTTCTTTAAACACACACACACTCTCTCTCACACACACACACACACGTACATGCACGCACGCACAATATTCTTAGTCCATATGATGTTACTTGTATATCTTCTACGTATATAATTCCAGGTAGGACTACTTGCCACTGGAAAACCAAAGGAGGGACACATATAAACTGTGGAAAATTATTATTCAGTTGTCATGAAAATGAAAATCTTGAAATTTGGACAGATATCACAAACTAGAAAATATTATATTAATGGTAGCCCAGTCCCAGAAAGACAAATAACATCTCTCAACATTTTAAACTAATTTATAAAGTATTTTCACTTAGGGAATCATGATAACAAAAAAACTATTTAGTTGCTTAGGAGCATGAGGAAATTTCCAGAACAATCTGATGTGAGCCCGCTAATTCCCAACAAAAATCACATGTGTCCATGATTGGTTCAAAATATCTCAAAATCATTTACAGTGCATTGAATGATTAAGATCATTGACTTGTTCAAAATGTAAGAAATTCCACAAACAAAATACAAGTTATAACAAGAGATTGAGTTTGGGAGAAGTTCTGCAACTTTTACCGGATTACTTATACTGTAAATGAGAAAGCTGGAGGAAGAGATAAAACAGAAGGAATGATGAGAAAGAAGAAAGGAGGGAAGAGAAGGAGAAAGGAAAGAAGAGAAAAGGAAGAAAAGAGAAATATAGAGAGACAGAGAGGGAGAAAGAGAGAGGGGCGGGGGGAACAACACTAATGTTCAGTGAGAAGGAATACAAATATAGAATTTACATTTGGAAGGAGATCTTTACAGCTTGTGAGAAACAGAAAATGACAGTAGAAAGCAAAGAAATCAGAGTGACAAATGATAGCCAAATATATCTAAAAGATTTCTCATATAAACCTGAAACTTCGGATGAAATGTTGAAGAAGACTGAGATGAGCAATTTGACATTATCTAAAAGACACCAGTAGGAAGAGCTTCATAAAGGAGGAGGAGCAACAGCTATCCTGTGTTCTGTAACAAAGTTTAACTTCAAATTGAGTTTCCAGTGATGATTTTTGAAGTAGGAACATTGTCATTAAGTTGATGGAAACATTTCCTGGAAGGTGAATACTAAGCCTTTAAAGTATATCATTGAATTAATAATCAAATTTCCTACACCATTGCTGCCACTGCGAACATTAGTTTGCATGTGTGATTCACTTTGTCTAAATTAGGACAAAGATACTTTCCTTTTTCCATTTAGGCATTTTGGTTGAGTAATCTCCCAAACAAGGACAGATGTTGTGAGCCACCCTAAAGTTTATTCCATGAGGATTCCAGGGCAAACCCCCACAGTGACAAAGAAAGCATATATTATAAGTGATAGCAAAGGCTACCCCACAGATGTAATGGGGTCATACACTTTCTCAAAGAGTTAACTACCAGTTTCAAGCCCTTCTGCATTTACCATATAACTTGAGCTATTAAGCAACTGCCTTTAGCAAATGGGTTACTAGATGCCAAATGGACAAGTGCCTCCCTGCTGTTTGAAAAAATAACCAAAAGAAACCCTTGACAAAAAAAATGCTTTGATAGCATCTGCATTATCACATGTGTAGGAACACAAAGTTAAATTTCAACATTAGGAGAATTACTGAATCCTCTGCACATTAAACTAGGGACTTGAGACATTAAAACATATGCAAATATTTCTATACTAGCTGACTGAAAGGAAACTACACTACTTAACCATCTAGGGAGAAAAACAAGGTGCATGTGTAATCTGACTATGCTTTTGTGAAAATGTATTTTCATGTGTAACTCTCCAGAAGAAGTAAATGTTGAAAGAACTATGAATACCTTAATGGTAATATGTAGGAATATATATATATATATATATATATATATATACAATTGTTATGTATGGATACAATATATGATATAAATATAATATATGAAAGAATAGAATGATATATATGCATATGTAAGTATTCATAACCCTGTACAGTCATATAGTGTGTGATATACATACAACTGATGCACAGAAAGACAGTCCTTTTAATGTTACTGGGATTCATTTCAGTGGTAGTAACTTAAGGAAAGATGAGTTTCATTTTTTTTTCATGCATTTACAGTATTTTTCATTATTTGCCTTTTTTCGGAGATACAGTCTCAGCATGTAGCTCTGAAAAGTGGTCTGGAAATTGCTAAGTAGGCAGGACTGGTCTAGAACTCAGAGATCCACCCTCCATTGCCTCCCAAGAGCTGTGATCAAAGATGGGAGCCACCTCACCTGGCTTTGCTTATTTGCTTTTTATATATGTAACCATTTTTATGTAAATTAATCTTATTTTTAAATTCTGTGTATGTTCGTGTTAGAGAAGTTCTAAACAAAAGTTACTGGTGTTGGCTTCCCTTGGAGCTAGAGTTACAGACAGTCTAAGATGCCCAAGGAGGACACTGAAACTGAACTCAGGTCCTCCACACAAGTGGTATTTGATCTGAACCGCTGAGTCATCTCTCCATCCTCTCTGTAAACAGAATTTTCTTTTTGCCTCTAAATAGCTTGCACCACTGCAAAAATTTTAGCTTTAGCTATCTAAAATTCATTACTCTAAACAAATAGCATTCTGTGTTCTAGCCACCACAGTACTAACCCTTTTTACACCATAGCAGTAGGATAGCAATATTAACAAATATCAACAAATATCGGCACCAGCAGAACATCACAAATAAGATGCAGTCTAAGGCAGGAATCTGACAGTAACACTTCAGACACATTTGCAGTGTCTTCTTCCTAGTGACACTCTATAATAGCAATGAACTCATCCCTAGGTCGTGATGATAATCTTTTTGAAGTCAAGACAACTACAGCATGGGATTTCATTTCTTTTAGATATCATTTCCTGAAAAATAAACACATTTTGAGAAATCTGGTAAGCCTTAAATGCTCAAGGATATGAAAATATTAATATTTGCTCTATCATAAATAAAAGTAGATCAATCAAGATTCAAAGGGATTTGGGCTCAAGTTCCTACTAGACAAGCATATTAGGATGAGCTATTTAATTTATAGTCTCAGGCTCCTTAATTATAAAATAGAATCCACTAATGGAGCAGGTTGCCCTGGAAATATTCTTTAAAGTATTTTAGTAGAATTTTGGCTTATGCACTTGAACTTTAAACAGCATCCACTATTAGGAAAAGATTGTTAACTATCCCTGTCAATTTCTTGCTTTCTTTTATGATTGTGACAAAGGAAGAAAATCAAGTGGAGGACTCATCAGCTATTTTTATTAAGCATCTCAAAATATTCTTCCTCCATCAGTTGTTTGCTGAGCTGTCAACTCTGAAGTCACTCCAGCATGCACTCCAATCAGAGAATGAGCTGCTAAATGTTTAATGATTAATTTGCATCAAATAGTTACTTAGCAACCATGGCTAATATAAAATTAGATCTGATTTTCTGTGAAGCCTACAGCCTTATTAAAGGATTCAGAGACAGAGAACTACTAGTCAATGCCAAAATGTGA
This sequence comes from Arvicola amphibius, assembly GCF_903992535.2. NCBI lineage: Eukaryota > Metazoa > Chordata > Mammalia > Rodentia > Cricetidae > Arvicola > Arvicola amphibius. The sequence continues at coordinate 22,591,539 of NC_052047.1, forward strand.
ACTCATAAAAACACATTCACATAGAAAATTTTAAGAATTTAATTCAGAAATTATACTACAATTTTCTAATTCTTGGTGTTAGAAATTTCATGAGTCAGTTTTTAAGTATAATCAGCATATAAATAATGAAAGAAAACCTTCATTAACACTAATTGTGGTCTGGAAACTTTTAATTCTATTACACAAGTCACTCATTTGAATAGTCAATACAACTCTGAAGCTACTGCTTGTGGCGAGAAATAACTCACTTTTCTAAACCATCAGATTAATTGCAATATTTTGAGTAAATAGTGAAATTCCTCATAATATTCATGAATGGAATGGAGGGAGGTCCTGCTTCCTACAAGCTAGGTAGAGAGAGAAAGACAGAAGAGATTGAAGAAGGAAGAGTGGGAGGAAGAACGTCACTTCGCTAATTAGTCTTTATGTTCAACCTCTTTAGGATTAATAATAAGTGAAACTTTAAGGGATTGACACCAACTGATACTAAATCTACAGCCGGAGGATAGAGAAAACACCACCACTTTGGAAAATATTACCTCATAACTTAAGGAATAGCATCTAACAAAAATAGCATATATCATAAACTCATGAAATGTGTATTAGATTCAGCGCTGGTAAAAAAAAAATTATAAGGGCCAATACTGACCAAGGGCTAAAGAACTGTCATAAAGACACATGGCAATATGCTTCTTGTTCTACATGTATTATTTGTTTTTAAACGTGTACCACGGGGCATCTACTGAAGAGCTGTTATTCATAATTAATGTTTTTTAAGCTTGGTATTTTAACCCATTTATCATAAGGATCAGGTATTACCTGATATAGTAGAATGAGAAACTCTGGGTTTGTCTTGATAATATGGGTAATGTTATTCTTTTTAGGCAGCAAACTTTTTCTTGAAGTTGATTTGTTAATTTTGGATTCATAGCTAATAATAGATTCAGGAAGGTAAAGCTCTGTCATACCAATGTCCTCTTAGATTCCTATATAATTAACCAGCTAAGATTTCACTAGTTTTTTTTATAAGATAGAAGAGGGAAAATCCTTATATCAAAGCAAACATTTCATATCCCTCCCCAACAACTCTGAATATGATCTCACTTCTGAAATCTTCCTGTTATCTTGAGTAAACAACAGTAAATGAGCTGTCTAAAAGATAAGAACAAGAGGAGAGGAAGGGAGTCAAGGAAAACAGTGGAATTGAGAGTGTATAGAGAGTTTTATTCATCCCCTTGTGCTATAATTCCATTAGGCTTTTGTTTGCTTTGTTGGAAGACAACTTTTGACATGTCTGAACTCTCTCCGTTAACTGAGCACTGAATTCATTTCAAGCTGATCTAAATACTAAAATTGAAAAAGTTTTCCTACAGGGATTTGGATGCATGTCCTCAGGCTTCTAAGAAGCAAATGGTTAGACTGAAGTGATTTAAAATGTTGGGAACATCAAAGAAAACTGAACACCCACCATCCCTAAAAATGTTCATTTGCTGTCTTTTTTTCAGGCAATTTGAACTAAATTTATGGGAAAGGCCATGATGCTAAGGATCTAACCATATGTACAGAAGGTTTGCACTTTCATAATATTGAGAAAGTTGAGCTTTTGATATTGCCATATGTCATCATTAATTGCCTTAATTATAGGCCATACTGAAGGCAAATGAGGACCAAAATATCATGTAGTCACATTAAGACCATTTTGTATTCTGAAACTTCTCTGAGAGAAACTGAATTAAAATGTGGTACTGTGTACAATGCCAAATTTCAATTAGAGAAAATATGTTTTCATCTTTTACACTTTTGAAAGTAAGCCTTAATCTCCCTTTCTTGTCTACTTGCAGAGAGATTATTTTGGAAACTTAAACACTGCAGAAAGAAAAGAGACCTCAACTGGCAACATTTGGTTGCTTCTAACCAACAGATTAGTATTACATTACTTTGTGTCTTAAAACAATGTTTGTCCATAATAATTAAAAGATGGTCTTGCATTGCTCTGTTCTTGCACTCCACTGTTAGAACATAAAGATTAGATGCCTAGACCCATTTAGAGAGGTGTTCGGTCAGCATTTGTTGAAAAAAATGAGTGATGGTGGCACCTGGATACATTTAAGAACATTGATGACCCTTAAAGAGAAAGAACTTTACTAACAAGGGAAGAAAATGGGGCTGACAGTAAATGCCATTGTACCAAGAGTTAATGGTGGAGGAAGAAAGAAAAAATACACAATGCCCAGAGATGCTACAGAGCTAAGGTTACTTTAAAGGAAGAACCTGTGCCAGCACTTAAGTCCAGAGGGAATGTAGGTGGGGGCATTCGGGTAACAGAGTAAAGCAGAAGCCAAGTAAGCTGAAACCTGATTTGGGGAGTTTACCTTACTTAGCTATTTCTCTGACATTAAAGATAGCAACTCTGCTTAGAAAAGACTGACTTAAGGCAGAAATCATGGGGTTAACTTGGCACCATTTTGGAATTCCAAGTCACAAGGTGTTACGGCACTGACACTCTGAAGACAGTGAAAGTAATCTGATCGCAACTAGCACGTTAACCTGACTGGTAATGGTATACTTGGAGTTTACTAAATGAGACCCTTACTACACAAAGCTTTGATATGCAACCATTTGATTTGACAGAAATACTGTGAACTCATGACTTTAATCCTTCTTTCCTCTTTTTAGTCAGGGCTATGACATTTTATAAAGTATTTCTGCTTTGGCTGAGCTAGCATGATCTCCCCAAAATGAAGTCATTTGGTCTCTACAACTAAAGTAACTCGATTCTCTTGAGTCTCATCATTTCAGCCTATGGAGACCTAGTAAAGGCTGCTGTGAGAACTGTTTATCAATACCCTAGTGTTCTCTAACTGCCTCCTCACTGGTTACCTCTGGCAATGGCCAACTGAGAGCCAAAGGAAAGCTTTCAATCTCCTTTTAACCACCCTGCTTTCTGCCCTATATTTAGCTCATCCTTGAAAGGGACAGAAAGCACCAGAGACCCCTTTTTGCAGTTTCCCCCCTTAATGAAAGCATGGGCTTATTTTGTTTTGTCCTCTGGTCAGACTCAAACCTAGTAGTGAAATAGCTTCACTAGGACACAGCTGGTACCTACTAAAGCCAGATTGTAAAATTAACTCCATCTGACTCCACATGAGCACTAAGTTATCCCCCGCCCCCAACACACAGTGAATGGGAGAGCCCAGTAAGGCATACTCAGGAAAAAGGTGGAAGAAATGTAAAATTACAAATGTGCATTTGCCACGGATGTTTTCTTAGAAGCAGCCTTCCATGTCATTTCCTCTTCTACTTTATATTACTTTCTGTTCTAACGGAAGTAGCAAAGCTTAGTGAGAAGCAAATACATTTGTGATGTGTCCAATAAAGGACTAAACCATATTGAGTTTCCCTCTGAATCCTTGATTCTAAATTGATATGATTACTTGGAGGATGATGGAACAATGGCTAGATTATAGGTTCTTCTTGGAAGCTAGAAACTAGTCACACTCACATTACTGGCAGCTTTTGGACTTTGAACAATGTCTCAGAATAAGAAAAAATTTAAATACTAAGAAAAACTAGGTTAAATTAATAAATATCCAGTAGAGTTAGAGGTCCATATTATTTATTTAATTCAAACACTTAAGTAGTTACTGGAAGGAATTTTGTCTTTTTAAAGATAAAGAAAATCTGAAATGTAAGCACACTTTTACTCACTAATCTAACTCAGACATCCACAGCCACTGGTTCTAATTATTGCTATTTTGGTGCCATATGCAAATGCACCTCTGGCTTCATCTCCTTTTATATTTTGTCATTCTGTTAGGTTTAGCTCTTAGGGTCTTCTCTAGAAAAGCTTGCTGGAAGACACCTATGCTGGGTGAGTAAACCATCAGCCGCTTTGCAGCAGATAACTAAGTTCTTAATCTGGGATCTGACAAGATAGCACAGCAGCTAAAGGTGTTGACTACAAAGTCTGATGAGATGAGCTTGATCCTTGGGATTCATAAAGTAGAAAGAAAAAGATGTTCTCAAAAGGTGACCTCCATGTGTGGGCAGCAGCATGTATTAAGATGCATACATATACACAATAATTAAAGGAATAATTTGATTGTGTTTCTAGTGCTTAATTTCTTTGATGAACTATCAACTTTGTTAGGGCACCTTGGCACCATTCGCCTAAACTCCCCAAGGACAAAATTTTATTTTATTTTTCTTCTTTCTTTCTCTTCTTGGTATTAAGGATAGAAGCCAGAATCTTCATTTAAGCAAGCCCTTTGGGAAACAAACATTTTCTTTTGTCTTTCTAAATTAAGCATTCCCAGTATTTATCTAAATATCTGGTATGTGATGCATTTTCAAGAAGGGGAAGATAGTAAAAATGGGACACCTCCCAAGCAAATAGTAGAATCTATGTGGGGACAACTTCCACACACATATGAAGCAACCAGAGAGGTGAGAGAGGCAGTTTAGAAGGAAGCGGTAGAAGAGATATTATCCATCAGCAGCTCTTGTTTTCAATAGTGTCAGGATTTCCATAGATGCTTTATAAATGTGGCATATAAACTTTAATTATAATCACTGATTAATCTTCCTAATCTCTGTAGATTATGTTATGTATAACAAACTAACAGAGAAATTCTTCATGTTAGAAAAGCTACAGCTAGTGACGATAAGGGAGGGAGGGAAGGAAGGGTAATTGTTATTCACCAATCTGTTCTGCAAAGCTAATATTTATATGTACTCTTTTTATTTAAAATCCTTCATTTAAATGAATAAGGCTTTATTGATAGACAAGGGCTTCTTGTAGTTTTTTCTGCTAGTGATAAACAGTAATGCTTTCTGAGGAGCCATTTGACCTAATTTGCTTTTCAATTATTCAGTAGACATTTACCTAATATCTACTATGTGTCTCAAAAGAAATTGAAAACTAGGATAGGTCTCAATATTTCTTAAGCTTTCAAAAATTAAAAATAGCTAATTTCAGTATAGTTAGTTGAGAAATATGAAATTACTTAATAAAATACTAAAAACCAGAGTATGTATATATTAAAATATGCATGAATTTAAACTTTACTTGCCAGAAATATTTAATTACATAAATGTATTCAATTACTTGAGAATAAAAAGTTGGAACTTTATTGCTAAAAGTATAATGCATTTTTATTTCTGTTAAAGAGACAAAACTAAAAATTATTTATTTATAATGACTTTTCCAACAATAATAATCATTATTTATGTTGTTTCAGAAGGATGTTAGCCGCATTCATATTGATGTTTAATGTGAAAATTGGGAAAGTCCTAAGATCTATAGACTGATTTAATAAAACGCTCTTGTGTAGGAGTTCTCCAAATTGCATATTTCCTCCTATAATTTAATAGAAACACTGCAAAAGACTGTAAGAATATATAATGTGTGTTTTATATTTTTGAAAGGAAGAAACAAAGAGCTAAGGAGGAAAACAGGATTGTGAGGGGAGACAAGCACCTCTGGTGGGTAATAGGTATGAAATTGTACGCCTCGGAAGAAACTCGATTTGTCAGAACACAAAGGAAAGATTCCTCAGAACACTCAAGGAGGAGGTACATTGTTTTATTGTTTTCTCCCTGACACAGTGGTCACTGTAACTTGGCTAAATAAAGGCAGTTCTACTGGAAGATGCCACAATTACAACATGGATTCAGGTCAGAATGGGTGGGAGCTGGAGGAGAAGGGAGAGAGAAGATCAAAAATGAGGTGTTGGTAAATGGTGAGGTTTAACCCTCTGAGTATTTGGGTCATTTCCTGGGGGAAAAAAAAATACCTGCTAAGGAGGAAAATCGGACTTTAAAAAAGGACGGAGATACTATAAAAGCCACAATGGAACTAGTGTGACAAGAACAGAGAAAGGTATTGATTCACCTGCCCCAAATTTCATTAGAAACAGGGAACCTGTGAACATAGACAAGAAAAGACAGAATGAGTTAAGAGGATTTAGTAAAGGTTAAATATAACTTTAGTGGAAGTTGAGAAAAATGAGTACACAGCTCCTGAAGCAGCAACTGTACTAGTTTACTGCAGTCATTGAATTCCCCCCACCATGGCATCTTAAAAAGCGAGTGATACTAGACTAATTAGGCTAAGATTTTATGTAAGATTATTGTTCAACTATAGCTATTCATTGAGTCCTATAATTCTGTTAAACATATTATAAGAAGTTCTGGGAATGAATTTCTGTGGCAGAGCACTGATCATGCCCAGAGCCTGATCGTCAGTTTTGTAAGCATTCCTTGGTTAGTTTACTTCCCTGAAGTAATACAATAGGCAAACCTGAATTTTAGTCTACATTACCTCTAACATGCTTCATTTTCATTAGTAATCTTTCTTATGTATTTCTGCTAACCATGAAAATTCTCTCTATATAAAAATCAGTATCGGGTACTATAAAGAGTTGATTCAATTGTTGCTCTTCTAGAAGAACTAATGTCATTTCTGTCTGTCACCTCAGCTTCAAAGCATCTAACATCTTCTTCTGACCTCCACAGGCACACTCACAAATGTAACATACACACACATGGACATAAGTAAATCTTTTGAGAAAGAAAAATCAACATTGCAGGACCAGCAAGACCACTTAATGAATCTAGCTGCCTGCTGCCACACCAGATGACCTGAGTTTAATCCCTGGGGTCCACATGGTGGAAGATGATCTTCACACATGCACACATGCACTGTTGTGAGTACATACACCACACACAAAAAAAAAATGAGTAAATAAATCTTAAAAAATTCAATGTTGCTTATGAATTACATACAGGGTTTCTGTGTTAGTTTTTGTCAATTTGACACGAGATAGAGAAGCTTCAGTTGACCAAATGCTTCCCTCAGATTTCGTAGGGATGTTTGTAGGACACTTTCTTGATTAATCATTGATGCGGGAAGGTCCGGGACCCCTATGGAGAATGCTGCTCATGGGCAGTTGGTCCTGGGTGATATAAGAAAGCAGGCTGGCCAGTCAGAGAATAAGCCAGTTAGTAGTAGTCCTCCATGGTTTCTTTAGTTCCTGGCTCCAGGTTACTGCCCTCAATTCCTGTCCTGACTTCCCTTCATTATGGACTCTAAGCCACAAAAAATGATATAAATACATTCGTCTCTAAGTTGCTTTTAATCATGGTCTTCATCACATAAACGGAAAACTAACTAACATCATTAATGTGTCCAGTTTTTGAGATTTTTTAGCTACAAAGTTTACTGTGTTCATCACTTAATAGCGATACGACCTGATAAATGCATTAGTAGGTGACCGACAATTATGTGAATGTCACTGAGTAAACGTGAAGAAATCCGCGTAGAAAAGCCTATGATGCCCCTGTACACTACAGACTATATATCTTAGACTACACACATGTAGTGTGTACTAAGTAAGGTTTGTAGATGTAGTAAAATGGTACTTGTTTATTACAATATATATAACCACACCAAAGGTACAGTAAAAGGACAAGTGAGATTTTGCCGCTCCATTGTAGCATTAAAGGACCACAGCCATAAATGTATTCGTGAAATTCCATGAAGCAACACAGATGTAGATTCCACACTACTTTGCTTGTTGTCTTTGTGTGTGTGTGTGTGTTGAAATGGCACTTGTGAATATGCATATATGAATATGTATATGTAGGGTATAAGTAGACAGGTGTGTACATTTGTGTGCATATCAGAGGACAACACTGGTTCTTGTTCCTCTGGTGCCATCTTCTTTTTTTGACAGGTTGCCTTCTTAGTCCAGAACTTTCTTCTAAGTCTAGACACAAGAATTCCAGGGATCTGCCTACCTCCATGTGCCTGGCCAGCAATGGGTGGCAGGCAGATTGAACTCAGGCCCTCAGGTTTAGAAGTCAAGCATTCTACAGACTGGGCTATCCTCACAGCTCTCAGTTCACGGTCTTAAAATTAGGATGGCACTGGTACTATCCATTCGTTTAGCTTATGTCATTACAGAAATTGTTTGTTTAATGTTGAATGAAAATTTCAAACAATGAACAATAAATTTCATTTCCCCAACATTAAATCTCAGTAAATTTCAGTTTTGATACAAACAAGCCCCCCAAAAAAGATAAGAGAAAAAACTTCTTAATTCACTATAGAGAAGAAGCTCATTAAAAGTTACAGACTAGTTTATATTCTAGAGTTTTATGAAGCATTTGAAAAAACAAGCTTGTAGTAGTTCATGACTTCTAGGAATGCAAACTGTTTAAGAAATAGTTAAGAGGTTAGAAAGACAGGATTGGATCTGGGAAACACCTGGTTGCACTACCTGGTAGTTACGGAATATTACTGAGTAGAAAGAAATGAGTATCAAATAACTTTTTGGGAAAAAAAAAAACAACCAAAAATCTATGAGGCTAAATATCACAGCTCCTTGAGAGTAGGTATGGGAAGCAGATACTGCCTTAGTTCTGAACTTCTCTAGTCCCATTCCATGCAGGGCATGTATCTAACATGCTGAGCAAAAGGTTCCTTTGCAGTAAAATGGTGATGTTCATAATTCCTAGGAAGATGGCTGTGAGAGTCAATATGTTAATGTATGTAAACCTTTAACCCATGGGATTAATGGCATAATATGGCATCAGTAAATCTTAGTAAGCACTGGGAAAAACATGCACTTCATGTTTTAGAAAAAGAGTTGGTTATTGATCTAGATTAGGGTTTATTAATATATCCTAGAAGGTCTATGGGGGAAAATAGAACAATTTCATTCTTATATGCCTGAGAAGTCAGATACTTTTAAAGTAATCAGAATATATTATAAATCTATGATGTCTTAATCTCATTGTCCTGTTAAAGAATTGCCAACAGGCTTTGACGCATGGGCTGGTTCATGATTTAGACACTTTTCTTGAAAGAAGGGTTCATGTATCTTAGGCTGGTCCTAAACTTGCAATATACTTAATAATCAATCACCTTGAACTTCATATTTTCCTGTTTCCATCTGCTTGGTGGTTGCATATCATATATAGATCAACGTGCATGTTTTATGATAACCTAGGGAACTCATGGCTTAGTGCATTCTCGACAAGCAGTCAATGAACTAAGCAGTGTCCCAGACCCCGTTTCTGCCTTAAGTGATTTTTTTCTAAAATTATATTAAGTTTATTAAATGCATTTCAGCTCTGTATAATTTTTTGATGTCTGCACCTGAGCTTGTTTTTCTCTGCATAATTCTTTAAAACAAATATATTAAGATAATTTAAACACAATTCAGATATACAAAACAAATTCATATAGTTTAAAGTAGATAGCAGGTATGCCCAGCTTTGTAATTCTTTATTAGGAAAACAACCAGATTAATAACATACTGAGAAATACTTCAAGACATTCAGAAAATTTTATGATTATCAGAAACTCCAAATATAGATATATAAAAATCATGTTTTCCATCATTGAAAATTTCTTAGAGAAAAGACATGTTTAAAAGCACATCTTTTTATGCAAAAAGTGTGAGCAACTTCTTATTTATATTGAAGTGATTTCTGCAAAGGACATTTCAGAATGAATCTGGCAGAATCTTTTTGAGTTGTGATCCTCAAACAGAGCTGATGACATACAGGAGACTGAAGAGACAGCTGTGAACTGTTTCTTTTTTTTTTAAGAAAGAAATATCCATAATCTGACAATTTATCTCTGCTTTCATGTTTCAAAATATGAAAATTAGAATATTAATGTAGGTTTTTGAGAACTATTTTAGAAATGAAGTCTTGTCTATTGCACATTTTTTCAGAAAATGCCTTTCTAGAAATGCATTTGGCATATTTCACAAAGATCTCATTATGCATACAACGTAGAACTGTCTCAGTTCAAAGATGATGCATGCATTTCTTAAAATATCATTGGTCAACAAAAAATGGTCAGTGGCGGCTTTATACTTTTTACAGAGGCCACTGTAGAGACAATAATATCTAAAACACAACTGAGAGTTCAAATGACTCTATATACTTAAAGCAGTTTTCAGAACAAAATATATAAGTACATGAAATGCACTGATTTCTCACTATTCAGTCATGCTATCATGACTCAAAATGAAATTTTATCTTGCTTCATTATTATTTTTAAATTATAATTCCTTTCTTGTTAGCCAAAATTCTCTCTATTTTTGAAGTGTGCGCACTTGCAGCTCATGAGTCATGTGCTGTTTCTTGAAATAAACATGGATGAGCAAGCTCAGAGCTGTCTCTTGGCACAGGAAACCTGCTGATCCCCAGACATTTTTCTCCTTCTGAGACATCAAAGGAAGTTGGAACCTGGGATTTGTTTATGATCCCAGGTGTTCTCTATCTCTGGGATGAGCTGAATATCTAATATGAGACTATAGGATTTCCTGTGTGATTTTCACTACAAAATCCTATGAATAATTAACTAGTAAGAAAAAAAAATCTTTTGTGATGGTGAATCTTCCTTTGGGATAAGAACTCAGAAAATGCTCCATTTTAGATTATTTCATTCTTCATTAATCCTGATGAAAAAAAAATACATTCCTCCTCTATATCATGGCTGATCTAAAGGCTGCAGACATATTTCCAGGAGTGTATAAAACACACTCTGTTCTTAATTCATGGCCTTCTGTGACTCTCCAGACTATACCCTGTGAATGGATATGCATCAGATTTTCAAAAGGTTGACAGTATGTACATAAATCTTATATATAATTACTTTAATCACACTGAAAGAAATCAGTTTTGAGGTTATTATGCACATAAGTATATAAAATTCACTATCAATTTCAATTTCCTGAAACTTGGAGAGAATCAGCATGGACATACTACCCCCTCTTTGATTATCTATGCATTGTGTGTTCTTGCTTTAAAAGCATTGCAAATACAGGTATTCATTACCGAAATAGCATCAAAATTAGATGCTCTATTGATATATGATGTGGAAGAAGTCTAAGACCTATAAATCCCACATCTGTTGCCTTCTTCATATTGATGTGATTATTTTACGCCCTCCCAGAGAATGACAGTACATGCAAATTAAAAGGTAATTACTATATTTTTTAAAAAGTATAGAAATATACATACTATAAGGGACACATTCATACTGCACTTCAAGGTATTTATAAGTTCCTGGACATGGGTCTGGAAAAACATCAGGACCTGCCACCACAGCACACTGGGTTCTGTTATTGCATCTGAAATCAAAAGAAATAAAGAAATAGTAAATTTATGCAAGCTTAAATCATCATGAACACCAACATTGACATCATTTTACTTTCAGTTACATAGACCTGGACCTGGGGGGAGTTGGGAGGACCTTGGACTTAACATAGTGTAGGGAACCCTGATGGCTCTTTGGCCTGGAAAGGGAGGGAGTGAGGGTATGGGTGGAGGGGAGGGAAGGGAAGGGGGAGGAGGGGAGGAGGGGAGAAGATGGAAATTTTTAATAAAAAATGAGGAAGAAAAACAAAAAGAAAAAAGAAAAAAATGAAAATAAATATTCTTCAATAAAGAAAAAACAAAAAAATATTTTTGATGACTTAGGACTTCAGGTCTATTAATGGAGTACATTCAGTGTGCTTTAAGAATTAAAACATAAACATTTATTTGTGCATTTTGTTTATAGTAACTTACATTTGCTCAAACAGGACATAATTCTAAGGCAGCAGTTAAATATTGCTGAAGCAGTGCAAAGTCATGCAGAGGACATGGGCAATGTGAATACTGGAGAAGATTATTTAAGAGGAAAGACCCACTACCATTTTAAAACTATATTTAGCAACATATAACAAAATATTTCTTAGACAGTTATACAACAAATGCCATGAATGTGATAAAATTTATTTTAAATGAGTTAGACATTATACATAAAACCCTCTTCTATCCTTAAGAATTTAGTAAAAACTTAGTATTTGAGGGTCAATGGATTGGTTCAGCTGGTTAAGTTGTTTGATGTCAATCAAGCCTCATAAATTGATTTTGATACTTCACATTCATCAGCTAGAGGGAGAAAATCCATTTCTGCAATACCTTGGCATATGCACCCACACATATGTAAGCATATACACATAGATAAATGCAAAATAAACTAAACACTTAAATATAGAAATACATTTATTTGGTATATTTGGCATTAACCACATAAGTAAAGGCATTAAAAAGAATAGATTCTCCATGTTTCTTTTATTCCACCTAATATTGAAAACAACTCACAGATTAGATGATATTTAAGTCAGTATTATGTATTTCAAAAGAGTAGCTTTATATTTCTGAGGGAATGAAAGCACACTATTACAACAGAAATGCAAACTTGGGCACTTGCACAGTAAATGGATTAAACTGATTTTGGCTGATTTATCCTTGAGGTAAAAAATACATATAATTAAATTCAATTTCCTCTATAAAAAAGAGAGTCTAGCTCACAATGGCCTCAATACTGTACCTTTTAGTCAGAAACTTCCCAAGTTCAGTAATTTATCCATTACTAAACTATGGTTAATAGGTTTACAAACCCATAATATTGGCATGTATGGGATGGCCACATTGACTATTCTGCTTTAAGTTCTTGCTTACTTATTTCAGATATGGAAGAAAACTTTAGCCCTAATTTCGGGATAGGTTTTCCTATCACCTTCTTAAAGGTTTCATTCCCTGATGCAATCACACTTCAAAGACTCCCAGGACCTGGACACATACAGGAAAATGCAAGTACAGGATTCAGCTTGATTTAGAGTTAACATGTGTCTACTTGAAGCTACTAGTTCTCAGACTTATGAGGATTTTATTTAGTCCCAAATTAAGATGGAGTGATTATCTTGAATGGCTCAAGCTGAAAATACATTTTATGTTATGGAGCAGAGATTAATTCAAGTAAAAAAGATCATATTCATCCTAGAACTTAACCCAAAGAGTTTACTAATCCTAATGCTCTCCCCTCTAGAGATGACACTTGTTCTCTTGACCAGGTTCCTGTATCTTAATATTAAGGTAAATGTGACTGTTTAAGGTAAATGTACTGCTTCATCAGCTACAAGCTCATCATAGATGTGCATGAGGATACAAAGGTAACTAAAATTGTAAGTGAAGGCTGTTTAACCTGTAAATGAACATCAAAAAACAAACCAAAAAGCTAAACAAAATTCCCAAGTATATGACAAGTCTTTCCTCACATGAAAACTACTTTCTTTTACATATTCTAGGATGAATCCAAGATTTTTAGAAGAAATCCTTTCTTCTGATAATCTAAACTTAGAAATGTTCACATATATCCTGTATTGCCTTACTTTTAGTTGATCTCATTTTACTAGTTTAATCAACAAATGAAGTGTATACATTTAGGATATACAGTTATATTTTAATGTCTATAGAAGTCATAAAATTATTCCCCCATATATCAAGCTTATTAATATATGATCATCTAACAGAGACACATGTTTCTTTCATGGAAGAAATAGTGGTCTATTCTCATTGCAAACTTCAGAAGAAGCTACCTAAGGCCATCATTCTGCAACTTCATCTCCAGCATGCCTGCATCCTGTGTTTCTAAAACTTTACATCCTTGATCAGCATGTGTCTCTAACTACGACACCTCAGACATAGGAACCTCCATTCTATGCTCTGTTTCGTTCAGATTCATATTCATAGAGCCATGGAATTGGGCTTTAAAATGAACAAATTCACATACATTGCTTAGAAAAGAATTTTAGTCCTGTAATGATGTACCAAGTGTAACAGTGACTTCTAAGTTACAATCTTTCCACCACTGAAATCTATAATAGTGGCTGGCTAGAAGTATGAATTTTTCAATTGAAAATAGATGGAACTGAATCTGCTTTACTTTATTACCATCTACATATGGCCACATTTGGAAGCTGAATCTCCTTCACTTGTAAGGATGAGCCAAACAAATTGAAGTGTCTGCTTGAATTCATTATCTCCAAGTGCAGTGCATAGTGATTCCACTATTTTCTAAATGTGAAGGGGTAATCATTCACAGAAACACCTTTATTATATAGAATGCTAATATATAATTTCTATTATCCTCCTATATCATATGACATGCTAATTTATTCCATATGTCTGTCCTATATTATATAGTATGTTGATACATTTCATATAATACTTTTGAACTACATGGTATGCAAACAATACACTCAGAAAATCTGTACAAAAAAGCATGTCAATATTGATTATATATGCCTATATTTTTCTTCAGTGGCTAGCATGGCCATTTTCCAATGTGTTACTTGAGAAAGACATAACAGGTAAATATATTTTCTTGAATTACTTGTGTTATCTTATTGTTTTGTTCCTAATTCATAGCAATCTGAATATTTCATGAAAGCAATAAAAATATTGCTTTATTCTCTGAGTTAAATGTCCTCTGTGGCATGCCTGGTCTAAGATGAAGGGTGTCATAGAGTCATCAATTTGGTGTTTCCAAACTAAGCTTTATATACGAGAAACCAAAGAGATACAGAATAGTGCCTTGAGAATAAAAAAAGAAATTTCATTTGTATTGTATATTTAGAGAATTGTTAAAACTTGTAAAAGAAAATTCATATTACCATGAGAAATTTTTCTTTAACTTCTACATAATGGTGTTTAATAAATAGCTAAAACAATTTAAACAGAAAATGACTAAGAGTGGGGGGGGGGTGTGCATGCGCATGTGCATGAGCAAACGAGCATCATGTATATACTTGGTGGGCAGTGGTGGTGCACATCTTTAATCCCAGCACTTGGAAGGCAGAGACAGGTGGATTTCTGTGAGATCGAAGCCAACCTGTTCTACAGAGCAATGTCCAGGATGGGCTCCAAAGCTACAGAGAAACCCCGTCTCAAAAACCAAACCAAACCAAACCAAACCAACCAACCAACCAAACAAACAAAAAAACTGAAGGGGAATGGAGAGATGGCTCTGCAGTTAAGATCACTTGGGTTTGCTTTGTAGCACCTATGTTGGGTCATTCACAACTGCTTTTAACTCTACATTCAGGATCTGATGCTTCTAGATTCCTAAGGCACCTGAATTTATAAGCACATATCCTCCCCAAATTTCGATACTCTAAAATAACTGATAAAAAAAATAACCTCTAAGCATAAGGTAAAGCTTCTTTATTTTGCTTATGTCCATACACGTTTCCTTTTCTGCCTTGATCAGAGAAGCTTCCTTTTGCAGCGAGCAGCTGAGACAGCAGAAACTCACGGCTGCTAGAGAAGTGCTGAGAGTAAGACACGACTGAACACTTAGTCTAAACAAGACATACGTATCACCTCTTAAGTGTCGGGAAACATAGAGAAGATGGGGAAGAAAGAGCATAAAAACAGAGTGATGACGAGAATGGCTGGGAAACTCTATCTTCATGTCATGACACAAGTAATCATGAATTAACAGCCCCTGCCATTGTCTGCACTGGGTGTGCTCAGACAGAGCATTTTAAAAGCCAGTCATGAATAAGAGAGAGGCTCATCGGACCCTACTTCTCCCTGCTGAACCACTGACCATTGATTTAAGCACCTTCAGTTGTAAAGCCACTGGGCAGCTTACCATGCTCCGACAGATAGTTTTACACCCTTGCACGTATGGTCCTATAGGATATACTTCATACTTCTTATTAACCAAGATGATAAGCTAATAATATCAAAATAAAAAACACTCTTCTATGCCTCATTTTAATTAGAAGGAAATATTTATCATAAGGCACTAAGCAGACTACCTTCCTCAGAATAGTCACACAAAAGGTGATGACTAGGTCCTGTTTACATAACCATTTCTAAAATAAATACAGCTGTCAACAACAGCCAGAGACTACAGAGGTAAATATTCTCACTAAGATCCATAGCTTACCAGAAACTGATCAGATGAGGGTCTGATAGCCAGGAAGATGAGGTTATTTGGGATTCCCCTCTGTATGCTATGAATATGTTTTATTACCATTGGTTAATTAGAAAAAAAGCTGCTTTGGCCCATGGCATGGCAGAATATAGCCAGGCTGGAAAAGATTTAGAGAGAAATAAGGCGGAGTCAGGGACATGCCATGTAACTATCAAAGGAGTAACATGCCAGCACTGGTTAACTACAGCCTAGTGGCAATAAACAAATTAATAGAAATGGGTTAATTTAAGATATAGCTAGGAATATGTGTAAGTCATTGGCCAAGCAGTACTGTAATTAATATATTTTCTGGGAGATTATTAGGTTCTGCATGGCTGGGGAACCAACACAATTCTCCAATTACAATGAGGTGAGTAGAGAATGGGCTTGCAGCAGGCAAACATCAATATCTGAATTATGCTCTCAAGTTTCTTCCTCCACCTGTGGCCACTGTTTCATGTTCAGAAGAAACCACGTTTAAAGTTTTTAAAAGCTGATTATTTTTCCTCAATTGAGTACCTCATGTTTTGATAGAAGTTAATTCTTTAAAATTTGTACTAAAATTGCTATATTGCCACTTTTATAAGTGCTGTTCTTTATAAGATTCCTCTATAGTGTTTAAAATATATTTTCTTTGCACATAAAGATGCACATATATTTACTTCAATACAAAATTTCATTATAAAATGTACAGGTGCTTGTCACCTAAGGAATCTGGTACAATATCAATCTAAAAGCATATGTCCAGAAAACCACTGCTTATCACTTCAAAGTGTCTCATGTCTCCTACTGGAAATGTTTCACACTTGTTTCCTTAAATATGTATCTATGTTCTACATTTAAGAGATGCTAAGGAAAGTGGGACAAGAATACTGGATTAAAGACAATATGTGAATAACAATTATTTAGAAATACATCAAAGGCAAAATGGAAAACTACTAGAATTTTGTTTCTTTTTCAGTATTTTTTTTCATACTATTTATGTATGTTTTTACATCATTTCTACTCTCTCCTCTCTTAATCTTCCTTTGGCTTTCCCACTCTTTCTCAAATTCATGATTTCTTATTTGTTTTCACATATACACATACACAAACATATGCACAAACATGCACACACACACACACATATCTTGCTGTGTCCATTTAACATTGTCTGTATGTATATTTTTATGCATCTTGGGACTGCATAAGCTACCAGGATTTTGTCCCTTGAAAAGACTGATTCTCCCATTCTCAACAGTCTTTAAGGACCTCCAGCTCTTCCTCTGGAGTAGAAGAACCTTGCGAGATCTGTCCTGTCCTATCTGGCAGGTCTACTGGTGGTACTCTTGTTCAGGTCTTAGAGAGACAAGCATGTTTTTGAGACTTCATAGCTTCAGTTTCTCTATCATAAATGGAAGGTACTATGTCAACAGACATCATGGTCCTCTTGCTATTAGATTTCCACCTGTCTTCCAGGGTGTTCCCTAATTCTTAGGCATGGGGGTTGTGCTGCTTATGTGTCAAGTCACTTTGGACATCACTTAGTCAGTTGTCGTCGGCATCTGCATTGTAACCAGTTACAGATTTCTGAAATGTTTCCTTCCAGTTTCAAAAGGAAATGTCTTTAAAAAGGAGTAAGACTTCTCTCATGTATGTATATTAGGATAAGTATTTAGAGAGCACTTAGAAATTATGCTGGTTTAACAAAGTGGCAGTAATAGGTTCTCTGCTAGTTCTAGGATTTCACCACCTACAGCTAATAATAGTTTATAGTTTATAGTTTTATAGGACCAGTGATACATTTCCTCATATTGAGCAGGCTGAAAGTCCTGCTAGTCCAATTAGACAACTCTATGTTGCTCCCAAGATATAAGCGTCTCTGCAGTACCCTTAGGAATATCTTGCCATTCCAGTCCTTGTTGTGGTTTGTAGGTTTTACATCTAGGTAGAAATATTGATTGCTTTTTTTCCCTTGCAGCTTGAATAATTCCTCCCCATACTATGTGAGCTAATACTCAGTGTGGAGGCTTCCAAATCAGTGCTGTCATGATTCCTCCAAATCCTGTGTCTAAAGTATGGGGAGTGTTAAGCAATAGGGTCTTACCTTTAAATACTGGAAGGCAACCAAGAGCAATGGAAAATCCTATATAATTATTTTGTTTTTTACTAACTGTTTCTCGTTTATTTTTTAACTGTGTGTGGGTGTTTTCCTGTGGAAGAGGTTCAGGTACCTTCTGCTTTTACTTGAGACAGGGTTTCTCGTTGACCTGGACCTTACATCCTGGAAGAGCATACCTAGCCCATGAACTTCCAGACCTATCTCAGAAGCACTATGACTGGGATGACACAAGAATTCCATGTCTGACTTTTTACAAAGGTCCCAGGGATCCAAACTCAGATTCTCACACTTATAAGACTTGTATTGACTGAGCCATCTCTCCAGCCCTAATATTCCTTGGCTTGTAGAATGTTTCATTAAAAGCAGCAAAATTTCAAAACTTTCATATAACTAGCAACCAAATATTACAAGTAAATAATAAAAATTAAAGCTATACAGTATATTCTACTTAAATTAATGTCAAGTAAATGATAAAAAGCATAAAATGACTGACCTAAAATTAAATCTGATAAGTGTTAAATTAAGAATTCTATTTTAAATAACTTTATAGGTACTTAAATGAATCATTCTGCATGCATTCAGATTTTGACTCCTGGACATGGGTTACAGGTAAAAATGTTATAAAGCAGAAAACAGCCACATAATTTTAAAAAGTTCACTTTCCTATCTTCTACTGGACCATCACGTCAGTAAATCTTGTTCCTTAAGAGTCTTAATTAAAATTCTCTGAGTTAACTTAAGTAATAAAAAGTCATCATATACAGAAAGAAGTTACACTGCAACTTAAAAACATCCCCATTTTAAACAAATGTAATATTTCTAGCTTTACAGAAGACCTCCTGACAGAAAGATAATGGGAGGAAATGTCTGCTCCTTATTTGAAGTTGAGAAAATGAAGTATAAGTAGGTATAGTCAAAGAAAGTATGATTGCTCTCTATATGCTTTTCATTTAGAAAAGAGATTGAGTCATAAGATATTCTCAAAATGTAACATCTGTGTAAACTATTACAATTGTGCTTTGCCTTCCTGCATTGAAGGTAACAAGCAGCACATTATAGGAAAAGGTGACACGTTGCCATTACAAGATATTGCGTTCCAGCTTCTACAGAATCACATCTCAGTTTGGGCAATGTGTCATACAAGTTTCTCCATCACCACTTCCTATCTCCTCCTGTTCCCTTCTTCCTCACACCATTCATCCAGTTCCATATCCTGTGAGTCTCCTCAGTTCATATCTTGTGCCTTCTCAACCGGCTTTCACTACAGTTCTTACTATTGCCCTGTCCACATGTTCATGATCCTCCATTTTTTAAAATTTCAGAATATAAAATGAATTTGTTAACATGGCATGCCATACTCTTCCCATGTAGCCTGGCCTTTCTGGTTAAATTAGTCTCTAGAGGTTCTAGAATGGAAAATGCAAAACATAAATATCTGAAAGTAAATCTGTAGGCTATAATGTCTTTCATTTATGTGTTATAGAAAAAGCTTTAAGAAATTAAGTAATTTCCCCAAGGCTACAAAACAATGAGGAATGTGAGAAAAGAACTAAATTCTCTTTATTCCCAATTCACAGTATTTCAATTTTCTTTCTTTACAATACTGATTGAATAAAAAAACAGACGATTAAATATTATGAAACATCATCAATCACAATAATCTTCGGTATCCCAATTCTGTTTTGTGTTTTAGTTGTGAATAAAGTATTTACATTTGATCAACATATACCAAAAGCCTACTAAGTATCTAGCTCCCTAAATAAAAGTAGATTATACAGTTATGTGCTCTAAAGAAACTCAAAACCTAGACAAAAAATTCACATTGCCTGGTAATTATTGGTACATAATGGATTATGTGGAAGGACGGGTACACACACATACATACACATGCACAGGTGATGTGAAAACAGGCATTAAACATAATAGTCATTGCTGTGTGTTTGGCTGAATCCTCCAAAAGACACATTTAAATATTAGTTCTGAGACCTAAGAATACCACCTTGTTTGGTGATAGGCCTGTTGTGGTTTTTAAGAAATTAAGAATGGCTCATATTGAAGTAGGATAAGTACTTAATTCAATATGATGGAGTCCTTTAAGAATAGAACATGCTCGGTGCTGGTTGCACTCTCTTCTAATCCCAGCATGGGAAGCAGGCAGATCTCTGTGAGTTCGAGGCCAGCCTGGTCTACAGAGTGAGCTCCAGAAAAGCCAGAGCTACACAAAGAAACCCTGTTTCAAAAAACCACATGCACGCACGCACGCACACACACACACACACACACACACACACACACACGAGTAGGATACCCAGATGCCCAGGACACAAAGCAGATCCACACATGGAGAACTGCATGTGGTGGTGGAGGCAAAGAGGTAATGAAGTAGCTACAAACCTAGTAAAGATGATTTTTCTCTAAATCTGCTAGTTCAGCACTTCTGGTCCCACAGCTGTGCATGAGAAATTGTCTGTTGTTTTAAGCCTAATGGGTAGCACTTCCTCACAGGAGTCCCACAGCCTAGTTCACGTTGTCAAAAATAAGGAATATTTGGAGTGGGTTGTACCTTGGACTTCCCACACGGCAGGGAACCCTGACTGCTCCTTGGACTGGAAAGGGAGGGGAAGGGGAGTTAAGAGAGGGGGAGGAAAATGGAAGGTGGGGAGGAGGTGGAAATTTTTAATAATAAAAAAAATAAAATAAAAAATAAGGAATATTGGAGCAGGTTTTTTGGGAAGAAATGACACCACAACTAATTTGCTTTAGGTGAAATCAATCAATCTGTTGAAATTTCTAAGAGATAAACTGTAGTGGGGAGCAGCGGGCAGGCCTGCTTTTCATCCCGCCCAGCTCCCGCATGGTTAGCTTTACAGCCGAAATAACAACACACAAACTGTATTCATTTAAACACTGCCTGGCCCATTAGTTTCAGCCTCTTACTCACATCTTGATTAACCCATATCTAATAATCTGTGTAGCACCACGAAGTGGTGCCTTACTGGGAAGATTCTAACTTACGTCCATCTTGGGCCAGAGCTTCAACGCGTCTGACTCAGAGAGCAGAGGCATGGTGATTTATTAACTTCCCTTCCCAGCATTCTGTTCTGTCCACTCCGCCCACCTAAGGGTTGGCCAATCAAATAAGCCAGGCAGTTTCTTTATTAACCAATGAAATCAACTCAAACAGAAGACCCTCCCACATCAATAAACTATAAAGTATTTCAGGCTGTTGAAAAGAACGATACTCAAAAGGCAGAGGCAGGAGGATCCCTGTGTGTTCACAGCTATTGTGGTTGACAGAGAGCAAGTTCTGGAATAGCCAGAGTTATAATGTATCAATCTATCCATCTTTAAAAGACAATTCTGGGGAAGAAAAAAAAGGGAGGTGACAGTGCAAGCACACTAAGACCGCACAGTAATGTTTACCATTTTGAAGTAAAAGACAAACAGGGAACAGAGACGAACATCTTCACTAACATACCTCAGTGATTTTCAACATGTCCAGTGCAGCACAAAGTGCTTTCTACACTTTATTTTTATTTTTTTTTTATTTTTGCAATCTTCACAGTATACTTATGAGAGAAGGGGAAAAATAAATTTTAGAAATGATGTTACCTATGAACAAATTATGCAGTCAGAATTGAATTAATCTGAACTGGTACCACCGTTCAAGAGGAATAATGGGCTATTTTAGAAGCAAGGAACAATGTGGTTCCCTTGCTTTTGATGTACATGAATCTGTCATCTCTACAGAATCCAGTCTGTGCAGTGCAGGCTTGAAAGCAGAAGTATCCAAAAACGGAAACATGGAAAATAAATGAAGTTATGACAAGTTGGGGTAGAAAATGACAAATGTTAGCAATGAGTATAACTGTCAGGAGCCAAAGTGAAGAAGGCAAGGTGGGCTTTAAGCTGTGAAAATGAGTAACTAAAGGTGCAAACCTCTAAAACCGTACTGGGAGAAGATGGCACAAGTTATCCTGAACCTACATCTAAAGAGGTTCGCACACCATCATGTTTGTAGAGGTCTGCTAAACCTTCAGCGTCCTCTACTAAGCCCAGATCCTCTGCAATACTGTGCTCTAATACGCCGTGGCAGCATCTGCTTCCCGTATGCTCACTCACTCTTCAATATTCATTGCAATCCCAAAGGGATTTAGATGATAAAATAAATCTCAGATGTCAAACAAAGGAACTCAGGTATCCTTCCTTTGGTCTTTTAATAAATGCATCTGAAATATGTAGTCCTTCCTAATGCAATACATTTACATTTAGGTAATTAGAATTTGTGTTTGTCTTTTTCCAAAGTCTAAGAGATTTTCAAAATGAATAGGGAAGTCTTAAATTTCTCTGGAAAGCAGATATGAAAAATGATCTCAACAGTCAGGTCATAGAGTATTAGAAAGGACAGCCTTGATTCCTGGTTCTTAGTGGTAAATGGAAATTTCCCACATCATTTTAATAGAGTCTGTCTCTATGGATATCCATAAGTATAAAAATGAAATACCCACATTATTAGGTACTTGTTTCCGTTATCAAAATTAGTAACAGTTTTAAGATGATGAACGCAAAATTAATTACCTAAAGAGTACATATATCAATACACACACATACACACACACACACACACACGCACACACACACACACACACACACACACACACACACACAGATGAATTTTGAGGGATATAGACTTGGGTGTGCGATGAAGCTGACAGACATTCCCTTGAGTTAGAGGCTCCTGTTTCCCCCCTCAGCATTCCCTATAGTCTCATTATAAAGTGATACTTGCATCAGTTTGAGGAAAAGTCACTCTCATAATTTTCTTTTTTAGGAGCAAATCCTGATAGCAGAAAAAAATGAAGATATTTAAAAGAAGTTACAAATAGGTTTCAAATCAATCTAAAAGTGATGGACCTTTGGCAACTCTATGCACACTGAAAGATGCAGTGGAGATTACAGAAGGAGGAGAGAATATAAACAGATTGCCATTAAGTGGCACACCAACTTAGAAATGCACAAGTTTGAGAGAAGCTTGTAGGGGCTAAGACTTTGATGCTTAGATGTCCACATGGATATCTCAAATGCTTAATTGGACATGAATAATTATCAAATATGATTAGAGATGCTAGAGAAGGAAGTAGATAAAATGGGTGGATTTATTGTTTCAGTCACTTCCCAGCTACAAGGCCTTGTTTTTTGTAGGTGAGATGCAGATTAGAAATAGAGTAATCAACCACTAGATCACAGCATAGCAGAACTAATAAGAAAATATGATACCAATAAAGATATGCTGTTATTGACTTGTATTGTGTCAAGGAAACAAATAATTCACTTCTTTAGTTTCCAAAAGCAAAGGATATGAGTCTCTATAAACCTTTTTTTAATCTTCAAGACTGTCTCATGTTTAATAAAAAGTAAATGTCAGTCATGTGACTTCAGTTCATTTATGCCAAAAATGATCCTTTATTGAAAGTTTCCTTTTTACTAAGTAAGTGGTTGTGTGCAAGGTTAACTTCACATAGAAATACTATACTAATGTACCATATGAATATTTTAAAGACATTTTAGACATATTTTAAAGAAATAACATCAAATTAGACCATTAAGAAACATAAAATCTATACAATTAACATTGACATAAAAAACATTATTTGTAGGAATTTCCTTTTGCAATAAAGTAATTACTGAATACAGTATTTCAACATGAAAACATTGTCGAGACCCACTGAACAAGTAGACAAGATACACAAGTTAGTCACCAAAGCAGACTTCACCATTGACAAGGAAGCACATGTTGCTTTTTTTTTCTTGACATCAATGAATAAAACAGTGCACAAATATCTAAATTCTTAGTGAGGCAAAGGAAGATAGTATTAGATGTTTACTTAGAATTTTAAATTATTGGGCCTAGGTAGACAACCTAATTTGAACACTCAGTATCCATGTAACAGCCAGCAAAGAAAACCACACCTGTGATCTCAGCTCTGGCATTCAGACGGAAGACTTCTCAGGCTCACAGAATCCAAGCTCAGGATGTAACCACTTAATATGACACACACACACAAATTTCCCAAAGCTCTGTGGCTGCCCAGTCTTAAATTTCAATCTCCATGACTGTAAGTTAAAGAACCGATCTTTGTTTATTACATTAGCTGCTCCAGAAATTGCATCCTAGCTATAAAACATGACTGATAAAAACTCTACACTCATGAGTTCCATGAGAGTAGAAGCAAATTTTGCTTCAAAACTTCACTCATACTCTTGCTGAATTTGCCATCTTATATCACAATTTAAGATAGCGTTGAGCATATAGAAATCAGTGGATTTTAAAAAAACTAGTAAATTTCCAGTATAGAGACAGTCAAAAGTGTTGGCTGCTGTTGGGCACCATGCTAATCTTATTTAAAATATTTTTTCAAAAGACAGACATTTGCACAAAGCTAATTCAATATTTATATTAATATTTTTCAAATATGAAAGATTTTCTGGGATGTTTTCTAAGCTTTATTCATTTTATTTGTTGTTTTGAATACTGGTATGACTTATGAGTATGCGCAAGTAAACATTTTACTACTAAATGAAATCACAAAGGGTTGCTAATGAAGACTATTAGAAGGTCCACACTGCTGTTCTTAAAAAGGTGCTGTTCACACATATGGGCTTTGAATTACACACAGTGATTGGGAAGTAGTATGGTATAAGGTAAGAACATTAGCTTTGAAATTAGACAAACTTGAAAATGAATCATAGGTCATTACCTGCTCTTACAGATTTCTAAGTTACTCACTCTCCTCTGAGCCCCAAACTGCCACATCTCCATAACATAGGCCATTCCTGCAATTCCTGGGTTATTGTGGGAGTGAATGGAAGAGGCATAAAGTACGTACAAGTACACCGATAGTCACGGAAACAACACTGTTGATTGTAAGAAAGGAGGAAGAAATGTGGAGGAGAATGAAGAGAAGAGAGGAGGAGGAAGAGGAGTAAAAGTTGGAGGAGAAGAGGGAGGGGAGGAGAGAAGATGTAAGAAGGAAAGCTGACCAGAAGAAAAAGAAAAAGGTTCAGGGCTCATGTAGAAAAGCAGGGATACAGAGAGAACAGATTTTCCTTCTTTCTTTTTTTCCTTTTTGTTTTGTTTACCTTTTCTTCTGTGTTTTATTTTTTAAGACAGGGTCTCTCAATGTACTTTTGGCTGTCCTGGAACTTACTACATAGATTAGGCTGTCTTCAATCTCATAGGGAGCCTCCCACCTCTGCCTTTCAAATGCTGGAATTAGAGGTGAGTCCCAACTGCTTCTTAAATCACTGTCATTTTCCCATTTTTCTCTGTATTCCTAGACACGCAAAACTGTAACTAAATTGTTTTCTTTTTTTAAAAAAAATATTTATTTATTTATTTATTATGCATACAATATTCTGTCTGTTTGTATGCCTGCAGGCCAGAAGAGGGCATCAGACCTCATTACAGATGGTTGTAAGCCACCATGTGGTTGCTGGGAATTGAACTCAGGACCTTTGGAAGAGCAGGCAATGCTCTTAAGCACTGAGCCATCTCTCCAGCCCCCTAAATGGTTTTCTTTAGCCCACACTCAGGTCTCATGACTAACTGATACCTACTTAAATCATTCATTAGAATGGCATAGGACCTAAAAGAAAAAGAATTCTACGAAGTCCAGAAGTGTTAGTCCCAGAACCCATGGACTGGATGGAGAGAGCTGACTGCCACAAGCTGTCATTGGTCTCCATAGCCGTGTCATTGCACACGTCTGCACTCCCAGACACAGTCCATGCACACCGACACATACTAACAATCTTTTCTCAAAGATTTAAATTCTGTAGTTAGAGCTGGCATTGCCTTGGATGGCCCTTTCTCAATCCTTCTAGAACTCTCCATCTCTCTGTGTACAGTGAAAGATCATTTTCTTCTTCCAAGAACATCAGCCATTCTTAGAACTATACCTCTTGTGACTTCATTAACTTCTTAAAAGCCTCCTTTCCAGGTACTGTTTCAACACACAAATTCAAGAGGAAAGACTTTCAGTACAGAGCTCCTTATGCTGATTTACATTAGTATGAGCTTCCCACTGGACTGTGAACATTATTTAATGTTTTTATTATATTATAAACAGATTTCTGTCCAAAACAGGTGCTTGGTAATTAATGCAGTAATTAATAATTCTATTGGTAACAATTACATATAACCTATTTTTGAAGAAAAAAAAAATGGTTACAGTGGTGGCACATGCCTTTAATCCAAGAACTACAGTGGCAGAGGTAGGTGGATCTCTGAGGTCAAGATCAGTCTGCGCGACAGAGCAAGATCCAGGACAGTGAGAGCTACACAGAGAAATCCCCTCTCAAAAACACGAAACCAAGTCCAGTTGGAATGGGACTGATGGAACAGGGGACCAAACCGGACTCTCTGAATGTGGCTGACAGTGGAGGAGGACTGAGAAACCAAGGACAACGGCGATGGGCTTGAACTCTACAGCATGGATGGGCTCACTGTGAGCCTTGTCAGTTTGGTTGCTCACCCTCCTGGACTTGGAGTTGGGAGGTCCTTGGACTTAACATAGTGAAGGGAACCCTGATGGCTCTTTGGCTTGGAGAGGGGCGGAGTGGTGGTATGGTTGGAAGGGAGGGGAGGGAAGGGGAAGGAGGAGGGGAGGAGATGGAAATTTTTAATAAAAAAAATGAGAAAAAAAAAACACAAAACCAAACCAAAAACTGTTACAGTTGGGTTAAGAATATGAAATTTAAAACTAGAGAAATGTAAATGCAGTCAATATCGAAAGAGATTACTTGTTCTATGTTCAGGTGTTTTTCTGAAACTTAATCTTAAACTGTGCGTCACAGTAGTTTAAAATGTCTGAAGGTATATGTTTGTCCTAGCTTCGGATGTCTGAGTGAGTTCCCTCTCAAAGGTCAGATAGTAGGTATTTTAGTCCTTGTGGGACAGAAAGGCTGTCATAAAAATTATTCAATCTTAACTCTATAGGAAGACAGCAGGCATAGAGAAAATGAAACAGTAGGGTGACCAAAAGGACTGAATCTGCACTGAGGGTCACCGCCTGATGACAGCTCCTTAGTCAACCAATCAACTCAAAGAACAGCTCCTTAGTCAACCAATCAACTCAAAGAACAGCTGCTTAATCAACGATTCAACTCAACCCCGCACTTTAATCAAAGAAACAATGCCAGTCTTCACTTTTCTGAACAGGTGAAAATATGATAAAGTCATTTCTAAAATTCTGTTTTTCTCCATGCATGGAGGAATATCCTTGCAATCTTAGCACATAGGAGGTCAGTGCAGGAGGATCATGCTTTTGAGGCAGAGAGCATTGCCTCTTGTGTTCAAGTTTAGTCAGTGCTAAACAGCAAGATCCTGTTTCAGACAGAAAAACGATTCTACAGCTTTAAACCAAGCAATACAAAATATTTCCTAAGTTTAATTATACTGTTTTGAATTTTATTCATTTTCTTTATATACTAAAAAAACTTCTCCAATTTCTCAACTCTGTAATCAATTAAAAAACACTTTGGCAAAATATCAGGAATATGTTATACTTAAAATTGTACATTTCCCAATTCTACAAGGTGATACTAAGTAATTTTTTAAATATCGACATGATATTTTGTCATAAATACTAGTCAAGATAATATTTAGTGTAATGTTTTATTTTGGTGTTTTTAAAGAGTCTTAGCCAGACAGTGGTGGCAAATGCCTCTTTCCCAACACTGGGAAAGCAGAGGCAGGTTGATCTCAGTGAGTTTGAGATCAGCCTGGTCTAGAAATGGAGTTCCAGGACAGCCAGAACTACACAGAGAACCCCTTCTTCAAAAAAACATGAGGGAGAAAGTCAGGAACGAGAGGGGTGCGTTCACTCATGGAGACGGTAGGACAGAACTAATGGGAGATCACCAACTCCAGTTGGAATGGGACTGATGGATCATGCGACCAAACCCGTCTCTCTGAATGTGGCCAACAGCGGGGGCTGACTGAGAAGCTAAGGACAATGGCTCTGGGCTCTGATTCTTCTGCATGGACGGGCTCTGTGGGAGCCTTCTCAGCTTGGTCGATCACCTTCCTGGACCTGGGGGGAGTTGGGAGGACCTTGGTCTTAGCATAGAGTGGGGAACCCTGATGGCTCCTTGGCCTTGAGAGGGAGGGAGGGGAGGTATGGGTGGAGGGGAGGGGAGGGAAGGGGGAGAAGGAGGGGAGGGAAGGGGGAGGAGGAGGGGAGGGAGGGGGGAGGAGGAGGGGAGGGAGGGGGAGGAGGAGGGAAGGAGATGGAAATTTTTAAATATAAAAAAAAATAAACCATGAGAAAAAAAAACCAAACCAAATAAACAAATAAATAGAATAAAGAATAGTCTTAAAATAAAAATAATTTAATTATTTGTTATTAAATTTCTATTTATTAAAAGCGATAATAAAAAGAAATTTATTTTTAAACATTATTTTTCTTTCTTTTTATACTTTTCTTTTGGGTTTTTCGAGACAGGATCTCTCTGTGTAACAGTTCTTGCTGTCCTGGAACTAGCTCTTGTAGACCAGGCTGGACTCAAACTCACAGAAATTTGCCTGCCCCTGCCTCCTAAGGGCTGGAATTAAAGGCATATGCCACCACCGACTGGCCTTCTTTTTTAACTTTTTATGGAAAATAATTTTAATTTATTTTTAATGTTTAAAACAATCTTATTTTACATACCAATCTGTGTTCCCTCTCTCTTCTGCCTTCCTGCTCCCCCCTACCTTCTCCCCACCCTACCCCCATCCACTCCTCAGAGAGGATGAGGCTTCCCATGGGAAGTCAACGGTGTCTGTCACATCACTGGAGGCTGGACCAAGGACCTACCCCCTGTAACTGGACTGAGCAAGGTAACCCTCCTTTGGGAACAGGCTCCAAAGAGCCAGTTCATGTGCTAGGGATAAATACTAGTTCCACTGCAAGAGGCCCAATAAATTGTACAAGCTACACAAGTGTCACCCACATTCAGCGGGCCTAGTTCGGTCTTATGCAGGTTCCCCAGCTGTCAATGCTGAGTTAGTGAGCTTACATTTGGTCAGGTCAGCTGTTTCTGTGGGTTTCTCCATCATAGTCTTGGTCCCTTTCTTCCTAATATATCACTCCTCCCTCTCTATGACTGGACTATCAAAGAATAACGAGCCTACAGTCCACAACCCTAGAAAAGACAGGAAACAAGGAGAGCCCTAAGAGGAACATATAGGGATTCCCCCCCGCCCTGCCCGGGAAGAAGAAATAGACAAGATTTCCTTTATAAATAAGGAAAATAATTTTAATAGAATGTACTCTGATCATGCTTTTTCCTCCCCTTATTCCTCCCAGATCCTCCCCACCTTTCCACCCACCCAATCCCCATCCTTTCTTCCTCTATTTAGAGAACAGTCAAATGAATCAAAATAAATCAAATAAACCATAATTATTAAAAAGAAAACACAGAAACACACATACAAAACCAGAAACCATAATATATAAACAAAAGACTAGTAAGACAAAATATGTCCAAACAAAGCAGTAAGAGACCAAAGTCTACAAAATATCAATTAGTTAATTTTGTGTTTACCATCTACTGCTCAGCATGGGACCCACCCTCAAGTAAGAGTCCATTTAAACATTATTAAAGTTATCTTTAAGATACCTTTTTCTACAAACAAGTCTCAGTAAATAGGTTGTACTCTCATCTTCCAAAATACAGGTCTCCCGATTAGGAGGTTTTATTTTACAAATATGAGAAGCATTTTCTGCTGTTCAACACTGCTGCTGATAAGTGAAAATCTGGGCTACTAGAAATGGTCTCATATTTAACTAATGGATCAGAAATATTAGCAGTCTTGTGGTAATAGTTTAATAGATAAGATATAATACATTTTGTGATATTTTAGTGGCTCAGGGAATAAAAAACCAAGGGTTTATGCTCACAGTCACATTTATCAGGTTTTATTCCATTTGTTTTGTGTAGGGCTTGCAATTACCCTCACAATATGATGTAAAAAATCATTTCTGTGTTCTAATGGACAGTTAATGATTTGATATAATTTCTAGCCTCTCCTCATACAGAAACTGGCTCTGCAAACTAGACCTTTGCTCTCAGTGTTTTAAAACTACAAGAAAAAAATAATTTCTTTTCAAGGACAGAAAGGATTAACGCTGAATATGAATAATGAATTAGACCCGTGAATCTGACACAATTATTGGATATTTATTTTTCCATTTTTTCTTTCTTATTGAATTGCTCAGACACCAAAAGTCATTGAAAAGAAAGCCTCATAAAATGATGAGTGACTCCATGCTCTAAATACTCATGGGCTTTCCCGGCTGCAACCCACATAATTGTCAAATTGCCCTTTTTAGATTTCAAGGACCAAAGTCAAATTATTAGTACTCATTTAGTTTATCTGGTACTCAATTTTGTAAGTCTCTAAGCTACCCCTGACACCAAAAAAGGAAATTAAATAGAGAAAAATATACTGAAATAAAAATACAAAAAAATGCAATAAAAACCATAAAGGCTTTATTCCTGACTTCACTATTTTGAAATTTCAGTACTAAGCCATTACACAAAATATTCTATGAGAAAGCTTTTGCAAAGGCTAGTTTACTGACAATATGGCTGCATAGTAAATGGTCAAATGTGTGCTCTCATTTGATCTGCTTGTTAATGTAATATTTAATTAATAATGTAGATTTTCATAAAGGCATCTTATGTATTTTGATCACACTCATTATGACTCCTCCTCTCAGACCCATCCTACACATACCCCATCATTGTGGCTCTTTTTAACTTTAAATTTTTCATTTTTGAAGGATTTAATGAGTATTGTATTTATATAAAATTCCACCTCCTCCACTAACTCTAATGCCCACAATTATCACCATCAATGCTCAGTATCAGAGTCCATCTTATTTTAACTAGTTAGTGGAATAATATTCTATTTGACCCAATTATTTTCTCATCTATAATAAAAGAATTAGAATGTAGATTTACCTCGTAAGGCACAAGGATAAAAGTGATAACAATCACTCAAATTATTCCAGAAGAGGTTTTATGATTTTCTCAGTCTGAAAAGAGTGAGAGCAAAGAACATCAAAGTGGAGGGGAAAAAAATCTAACCCACTCTACAAAGTATACAAATCCACCATTAATCTATCCAAATAAAATAAAATAAAATAAAAAAAGTTTTTAATCTTCAAAATTTTTAATGCGGTAAAGCTATTGCTGCTATTAAGAATTAATTAATTATAGATATGCATCTTTATTATGATGATGACAAATCACAGAAATATACATATGTAGTTTTGATATTATAATGACATTTGTAGTTGGAAGTGGAGTGGGTAGTGTGTCTAAACGGAGTGAAGAGAAGATTCATGAAATATGATCAAAATAATATATATATATATAATCTATATAACACACACATATTCATCAAATATCTTATTTTAAAATGATGGAAGAAAAGTAAATAAAAAATTACCACATCAAGCAGGCTTCATTTTCCACATCAATAAAACTGGACGAATATCTGGATGACTATATTAGAAGGGAAATGGCTCAATAGCGTCTAGAACACAATGGATGAGAATCTAGAGGATTCTCATCTTCCTCCTTCATTCATTAGTTAAAGGTGGTAATGCGGTTTCATATTATAAAATGTTCTTTCTACCATGCCTAGAGAATACATGTGCAACTATTAAACACTCAGCTTTACTTTAAAGATGATTATAAGGATAGAAAAAAAAAAAAAAACTGTTTCACAGAAAAAGACCAAAACTTCTTAATGCGAATTCCATCAGTGACTGTGAGGAATGTCAATGGAGAAACTTTAAACTCGATTAACCTATTGACTCAGAAAGAAATCTATTTTACTGATATTTCGCCAAAGCAGACCAGAAAAGAACTCGCTAGCTTTTCTTCTTCAAAAACAAGGAAAAACAGAGTTCACTTCTGACTCTTAAAGTCACTCTCTAGAATTCTGGATTAAATATAAAAGATTCCTTTCTTCCATATATAAATACTTCTATTTTTAAAGTGGTTTAAGCTCAAGAATACTTAATGGAATTTAGCCACAAATGGAGCATTAGTATTCCACTGTCTCTTATGGCTCAGGGGAAGAGGAATGAAGAGTGTTAGAGCCAGGGTTCAGGGAGGTCTGGAACAGTGACCCTACACTCAAAAGCAGCTGTCATTGCCCCCACAAGATAAAGTCCTTCCTCAACCTAGTGTTGACTCGCCATGGGAGATCTTACCTTTATGAGGATGGATGGGGGGAGGTGAGGGAGAGAAGGAAGAGGGGAGGGAGGAGAAACTGTAGTTGGTATGTAAAATGAATAAAAAAATTTAAATAAAAATAAATCAATTTAAAAAAGATAAAGAGATAAAACCAGTCAACATTGCAACACTGTGGACTAGGGCTCATGATCCCTAACCCTAACTGAGGAGCTGATTGCTTCTAGGGGATGGAGAGTCATTTCTCTTTAAGTGTGGCCTCTGGAAAGTGGGGATGATCCCACACCCAGAAATTTATGGACAACACAAATGAGAGGATACAAAGTTGGGAGAAAATTTAGAGTAGGGAGTAGGCGTTGATAGAGTCAGGGGAGGGGTATGGGTATCAACATGATTAAAGTAGGTTTATGCATGAACGAGACTCTCAAAGAATGAATAGAATGTTTGTTTATATTTAAGATGGGCTTTCCATGTTAGAGCATAAAAAATGCTTTGGATTTCCATGTCTTCTACTCCATATCAGTTTTTCTCCCATGGGACATAATCTCACAATTTCCACCAATCTGGCTACTTTAAGCAATAATACTTTCTTTGCAGCCATGAGAAGACAGTAGGACAGGATTTGGATATATAACTAATTCAATGGACAACCAAGTCAACAGGGAGGCGGGGCGGGGGGGAAGGTGCTTCATACAAATGAAACCCAGGAGCAAATATCGATCAAAAGACAGAGCTACTAACTATCATGCACTTTATCCTTCATTACAAAAATGTTAGTGAGTCAACATTCAAGCACTGTTACTTAAGTCTGTTTGGGTCTGGATACTTAAGGGTGTTTGGTGATAAAGCACTTACCCAGTCCTTGTGCTACTTCTTAGTAATACTATTGTAGGACTATATTAAATTTTTGTGTATCCACTACCCAATGAGTCAATATTTATGATTCTCTCTCCACTATCAATATATCCATATAAAATGACCTTTTTAATGGCAGGGTCTCATATAGTCTATGTTGGTCTCAAATTCACTTTATACCCAAAGTTACATTTGATCTCCTTAATTCTCCTGCCTACTTCCTAAGTGCTGGGATCACAGGTTTGCACCACCACGTTCATTTCATGTGGTGCTGGTGACTTAAACCCAGGGTTTCTCACTTGCTAGGAAAACACCCTGTGAACCAACTTACACCCCAGCTTCCATGTTTTCATTACTGGAAAATACTTTCTTCTGGAAAAAAATAGCCAAATGACTCATCTCTGACTATTCCTGCCTGTATACCGGTTCTTATACAATCAAGTCAGTTACCAGTTACTGCTACCTTTGGAGTTGAACCTTCTATCAGAGTGCTTTGGGCCATCTCATCCAAGCTCTCCTCTCTCTCTCTCTCTCTCTCTCTCTCTCTCTCTCTCTCTCTCTCTCTCTCTCTCTCTCTCTCTCTCTCTCTCTCTCTCTCTCTCTCTCTCCCTCTCTGTGTGTGTATTTTTTCTAGTCCTTCTTTGTGTTGAGAACAGATAATTATGTGTTCTAGTTTATATTCCCATTGATTTTTTTTTTCACTGAAGCTCGTAATGTTTTTTCTGGAGCGTGTCACAAAGCCAGTTAGTGAATTGAACAACCTTTATTAGCTTTTTGTTCCTCCTGGCTTGGTGGGCATTCTTTGCTGTTTCTTTACATTAAAACATATCGATTGCTACTTTGATCACTATCCATGGATTCTCTCTCTCTCTCTCTCTCGTGTGTGTTGTGTAGGTTCACATGCATTTTTTCCAAATTTATTCTTTTCATAAGAATATCAGACATGTTACAGATCCACCTTACTCTGTAATAACCTAACTGACGGAATCACACCTACAATGGTCCCACTTCCTAAGAAAACCATATTCTTGCCCCGGCAGTACAAATACATCTTTGTGTTGATCTTAATTCTTGGTCAATTATTGGTTTATGGAACTTTTTAAAAGATTTTTTGAGAATAAAAAATAAATACTGTATTTGTATCATTCCCATACCTTTCTCTGCTCCGTCCAACTATTAGGTTACTCCCTACCCATGTCATATGTAAATTTACATTCTACATGTAAAAGAACAATTAATCAGTGTGCATGTAAAATAGTTCTATTGCCTGATGACAAAACTAAGAAACTTTATGAATATATTTCCATTACAATCATCTCACCCTTCATTGTACTTTGTTTTATTATGTTTATACGAAATGAGCATCACTATATTTAAACACACACATACACACATACACAACTATTTTTGACACGAGGTCTTTTGTAGCCCAGACTGGCCTTGAACTCACTATGTAACCAGGACAGAGTTTACATTCTTGATTTATTACCTTCCTACTAGTACACTCCTGGAAAAGAACCAGAGAATAATTAAAGACTCTTTCTATACATGGAAGTCTTAGTGATTTTTCAATAAAAGTTGTTCTGTTTTATTTTTCATAAACAGATACAAGAAAAGCTAGACATGGCCTCATGCAATTCCATCACTCTGGAGGCCGGGATAGGAGGACCTGGAGTCTAAGGGCATCTTGTTCCACGTGGGCAGCTCCAGGCCTGCTTGAACTGCACGGTAAGACCTTCCCCTCCAAACACACAAAAGGTAAATGGTACATTCTGTGTATACTAGAAGGGAGAAAGTTAGTTTGAATTCTATTGTTCTTTAAATCTTCTTCCTGTAGAGCCTAAAGTATTTTACTTTGTAAGTTATCTGGCTTTCTTTTATGAAGTTAAGGAGGACAAATTCTGAGCAGAAACTTCAGCCTAAGATGTTATTTTTTTAGACCACTTATCTAGTTTCTTTGTTTCTCTTCTCAGATTTTTTTTTGATTTCTCAGGCATTTGTGCTTCAACTCTCTCTATATATTGAAACTTAGAATCTATTTTTCATAATTAATAATTAAAAGGTTTACTAAGTACACTGCTATATTATAGATGCTGCATAAATTATGCTATTTGATTTTAAAACAATCGGTGGGGTTTGAATGTGAAGGGCTCTCATAAGTTCACATGTTTGAGTACGTGGCCTAGAGCTGGTGGAACTCTGTGGGGAGGATTGGCTGTGGTCTTCATGGGAAGAGGTGTGTAACTGGGAGTAGTCCTTCACCAGTTAACTTGGGCTTTGCCCTGCCACACCGCTGATTCCTCCGTATCAGCCTCCTCATCCCGACGCACCTTCTAGCTGATCAGGATGTGAGCTCTCCGCTATCCCTGCCATCACACTTTTGCTTTAATTTTGTGAACTCTAAAACCCCTGAAATTGTAAGGCAATTAAACACTTTCTTTTATAAATTACCTTGATTGTTGAGTTGGGTCAAAGCAATAGAAAAGTAACTAAGACACAAACCTAAAAGAAAATAACTGTGCCCATGTCTCCTTTAAAGGTAGAATAGCTGAATCTCAGGTAACTTGGACAAGGCTATAGAGCAGATAGTGGCTGAATGCAAAGCCAGGTAAACCTGACTGTGAGAGTTCTCAGCTGTTACACCGCTCTTTATCCTAGTATAATAACTCCAGCTTCATTCATGGGCCCTTCAACTATATGAAATAGCATGCCTGTAGAGTCAAAGTTTTTTATTTTATAATTTTTTGAAATTATAATATAGTTACATCATTTCCCCTTTCACTTTTCTCATGCATTACCCATTGCTTTCTCCGAAATTCAAGGATTCTTTTTCTTTAAATGTTCACACACACAGACACACACACACACACACACACACACACACACACACACTTAAATGCAGGAATGCAAGTTGCTCAGTCTGAACATTATCTGTATTTATATGACCTCAGGTCTGACCATTTAGCATAGTCAGAGTTGATTTACAATCATCATT
Organism: Arvicola amphibius; assembly: GCF_903992535.2. Lineage (NCBI taxonomy): Eukaryota > Metazoa > Chordata > Mammalia > Rodentia > Cricetidae > Arvicola > Arvicola amphibius. Next base: position 22,627,578 of record NC_052047.1, read on the forward strand.
AACCTTTAGATTCTGTCTTCTTTATTTCTCCCTTATAAAAGGAATACACAAAGGTGCAAGTAAGCTAGGACTGCATATTAAGTTTAACTTATTTCTACTTTTAGGAAAACAAACAAAAACTTGCAATACACATCCAGTTTTATCAAGTTCTGCCTTTAGGAATAAGGAAGTCAGAAAAACTGAAGATGGAGTCTGCCTCCATATTAACTGTGCTAATGAGGGTTCAATATTACTTCTGTTCTCTCCTCTTCTCCCCGCCTGATGCCTTCTTCCTGCTCTCCCAGGCACCTTCTCTCTCCGTCTATTTCTGTTTCTCTCGCTTATCTGTACTTTCCTCCTTTTATCCTCTATCCCGTGTGTGTGTGTGTGTGTGTGTGTGCACACACGCGTGTGTGTGTGCTTGTCTCTTCATGATGACTTTGAAAACAAATTATTCTTTTAGCTAAAGAGAATAATTTTTATAACATGCAACAATAACATCTATAATCTTTGCAGAATTGCTGTAAGAATAATAATATATCTTTAGGGACAATAAAAAGCCTATTAAATATCAGTATCATGGCCAAGAAGCTCCATGCTTAAAAATTGTCAATGCTATTTACTAAAAACTTCAGATAATAAGTTTTTTAAAATGTAATAATTCCAGGCAGTGTCAGGGATGGCACAGTCTCATGGCATGGGTATCAGGCTGGACCAATCATGTGCTGACAACTCTCACAATTTCTGCACTGGGCTCATAGGAACACAGAGTCTGAATCAACAATCAGGGAGTCTGCATAGGATGGACCTAGACCATGTACATATATGTGATAGTTATGCAACTTTGTCTACTTGCAGGACTGCTAACAATGGGAACAGGAGCTGTCCCTAAGGCTTTGGCTTACCTACTCCACATACTGGGTAATCTTGCCAAGCTTAATACAATGGGGGGTGCCTAGTCTTACCACATCTTGATATGCCTTGCTGTTGATATCCATGGGAGGCCTGTATCTTTCCAAACAGAAACAGAGGAGAAACAGATTGGAGTGAGGCAGAGGGGAGATGTGGGAGGAAATGGGAGGAGAAGAGGGAGAGGAAAGTATGTCCAGGATATAAAATAAACAAATAAATAAATCTAGTAAAAAAAAATAAAAAAAAATGTCAATAATGTGGTCTGGTATACAATGTTAGTGTTACCCATTCATCTAGTAGAAAGTAAGGAGAAAATACTCTGGATAATGAAATGATTATTTTTCTCAACAGATGAGGTACATGTAGTCATTAGTTATATCTGAAATAAATGTTAAGAAGCAATATGTGTAATGCAAAGGAAAATAACCAAACAAACAGAAAAATGATCTGAAACAAGGCCCTAGAAAGGGAGAAAATTAACTTCCTGATAGAGAACATGGAGGAGCAGAATGTAGGTGAGACTCCAGCTCGGTTCACATGGACTTAACAGACATGACACCAGACTGCTCAACAATGACTTCTATGCTTCCCAGAGGAGGAAGAGAATATTAGAGGAGAAGCGTAAACACAGTAGTCTGTCCCTCGGTGATCTTTAAACAATGTATGCTTTGATAACAACGGCTGCTTCCTTCATTAACTAAGAAAGAGCAAACTGATACTCAGAGGAACAAAGGCTACTCAGATTGTCTCACTGTGAATGTGACTATAACAATTCTCAACCTGTGGTTTGCAACCCATTTGACAGACCTCTAACACCAAAAATACTTACATGATGATTCCTAACAGTAGCTAAATTATAGTTATGAAGTAGTAGCAAAAAAAAATTATGGTTGGGGATCAACATGAGGAACTGTATGAAAGAGTTGAAGTATCAGAAAGATTGAGAATCATTGATTTATAACACTAGCAATACTGAAGCTTAGATAAGGGGATTTTGATTGCCCAGTATTCATCCTTTTAGATAAAACAATATTTTCCATACAGGCAGAAGAAAATAAAGGAAGAAGTGGTAAATTATTACTTGAAATTTGTCCCATTCAATTATGAACCTTGAGTTGGTGTTCATGTGGCATGAAATGCTGTGTCTAAATATTCTATTTCACAGTTATATAGCGGGCCTTCAGTGATAGAAGTATACAAAAAAGTGTGGGGTTCTAAATAAAATGTTAATTGCTTTGTTGTTCTTTTCAAAGGTGGTAAGATGAATTTATTTTACTAATGTGTTTTATGAGTATTGTTTCTAATTTAATTCATTTTTCTTAATTGGGGAAATTAACATATTCAATAAAGATTTAATAACCAATGTAATGCCATTCATAACGCTATTTTGTAATTACCCCAACAATAATGTGTGATGGGGGAGAATCAGAAGACCAAAGCAAAAAAATACATTAAAAAACCTTTCTACAGTCTATGAAGTTATTTCCTGATTTTTGATCTTTATAATATCAGTGGCATATAACCATTACAGTATTTATATTTATATACAATGCTCCCAGATCATGTACTTTAAAGAAACACTGGGTAGATCTATATTAAATAGAGTTCTTTATTCTAGAAGACTTCAAAGCACTAATGTGGACTGTGAGTCTCCAAAGTGTACTAGAGGATGGTACTTAGGTTGTTTGGATCTTAGAGATCATTCCACATTTTATGTCCAGTGAAACCATTAATATCACACTGAAAATGACTATTCCACAAAACTGTATGGAGAATGTGTGATTCCTAAGGAAGATAGAATTTGGAGGGGGTGCCTCCTGATATATAGACAAAGGTATAAATATAGAAATCATGAAAAATATTTTACAGAAAAACCGAAAGAATGATAAGCGTATCCAAGACAAGGATAAACAATTATGGTACAGATTCTGGTATGGAAAACAAGAAATTAATGTAATTCTTAAGGTAAGTTGAGAAATCCCATTCTGATATCCATTACTTCATTCCTCTAATCATGAAAAGTATCAAGGATTATTAAGACTAGCAAGTGTCTAGTGAGGAGGGAGTGATGATTCTGTTTCAACAATAGCTTTGCAACTAAACTACAAAATCTACTAAAAAGGCACAGCAAGCAAATGTCCCTATGGTATCTGTTTAGTGTTCCTTTAAAATCTGCACTCAACTATCCTGTCCAGAACACAGTCCCATTTACTCTTCCTTTGAGGTCAAGATTCATCGCCTAACCTGAGTGCTCTTTCTTATTTGGCTAGTTATCTGGGGCTGTATTTCTAAGCTTAAGACATGTAAGTGTATTTTCCTGTGGAGGCCCAAAAATATGGGCCCATTTCCACCTTGTCTGAAGGTCACAGTTGGAGGTTGCTCAAATGATCAACAAGCTAAAAGTCCCAACCCAGGCTATAATTGCTTGGTTCTTTGAACATTAAAATAGCTCATTCAAGTAGGTCGGTGCCATCCTGACACATGGGTAAGATATGCTAGAGCAACTCCCTGCTTAAACAACAGAACGCTAATGATTTGACATCTCAGAGTGATAAAGTAATTGACTATTTGAGTTGTCCTAGTTATCATATTAATAAAGTTTTTTGTTACCCCCCTTCCCATTTACACTGGGTATAAATGCTATAGAAAAATAAATACAGGCAATTTCATTATCCCTTGGAATGCCCTCCTGGTACTATTCTATGGTTTTTGTCTTAATAATTTTTATGCATCTTCATATTCTTTACCAATATTTCTAAATTCCCACTCCCCTACCCTGTAAAGAAGTATTTTTGTTGAAGCTGGTCCAAGACATGATCCTTGGGACAAATTTTTTTATTTTCACATCATAGAAATAAGACATATTAAAGAGGAAAAAACAGGGGAGAGTATGAATAATGAGTTATTTCAATTTCTTTCCTTTTCAATTAAGATATTCTTTACCAAGTACCATTACTTGCAATAAAAGACATGATTAAAACAGAAATGTCATTAATATATTATAACACCTATTGCCAAAAGTGCAAATTTCAGTCAACATTATATTACATATATATTTATATGTAATATAATGTTGCCTGAAATATTACAAGTGCATAAATACTAGAAGGATTTAATGACCAAACCAGTTCGAAAAATCTTGGGACGATATAATGTTTCAATCACTTCAGATCAATTCATATCTTATACACCAGAATATTAAATTCCATATAAAGCAAAATCACCATGACATTCTGGTTCTTTGGAGTATTCTTACACATTTTAACAAGGTGGGTATTCATAAAGTATAAATGTACAGGTCTGTCACACTTCTCTTACCCTGCAGTGTTCAAATAATAGAACTGGGAAGAATTTGCCAAAAGTTGGCAGTAATTCTGTCAATGACTTAGCATTGTAATTGATGGAAAATACAGAACAGAAAGAAGAAATTGATCTGAAGTCATCTCTACAGCACATTGCTCCAACATGGAACAATGCATGCTCTGTTCAAATAACTCTGATCATGGACGTCTGTATTATGATTATTAGATGACTAAAAAATAACATGGACTTGTTAAAATGAAGAAAAACTATATGATAGCTTCAGATACTAACAAGTGATGGCTCTGAATAAAATGATGCCTATGTCATCAAACTACAAATATTAGTTCACAAAGTAAGTAATAATTGGGTATATGGCCAACTCTACTGTGTCATCACGAAGACAAACATTTCCCCTACTAATTCCCAAGGTTATCAGCAGCCTCTATTTGCAGATAAGCTGTCCTTTTAGAAAAGGAAAATGCTTTTTATTGCCACAGTTGTTGTAAGCCAAAGAAGTTTTTGGAGTCTCTACATTTGGATGATAAATTTCAGTAATTCTCACCCTGCCGATCTGCAAAGCAAACCCTTCTCACTTGAGTCTCAGTCATGGTCGCCCTGTTGACTTGTTAATTCAGTGCTATTGCTGTAGCTTCACCTCACATTACAGAGTGTGTCTGAGGCTTCGATGTAAGGAGCACTATATCTTATTTGAAATTAATAAAGTATAATGTAAACAGAAAGAACCAGCATCTACACCAAGGTGGCCCTTATTCTTTGGGGTTTTTCTATTCTATCAAAAATAACAATACCAAAGTTTTTTTCTCTTAATACTAAGATTCTCTTGTGTTTTCTTGTATTTTATTTCATTGTTGTAAGGATCTTACATAGCTGAACTCAAACTCATTACGTTACTGAAGATGAACTCCTGATCTTTTGGCTTCTGCTTCCAAAGAGCTACATTAGCATGCCTGATGGTATTAAGATTCAAAAGGTGATTTTCCTCAAGCTGCATAAGGAAGTAAATAAGCTGAGCTTTGCTTAGTTTTGGCAGAGTAACTCTTAATCATTTTGCAACCATCTCTTTGAGAAATGAGTGACTACCCCACAGATTTAAAGAACAAATAAACAAAATCATGATGAAAAAATCTGTTAGAAAATGAATGATGATGGAGGACTCCCATTGGCTAATAAAGAAACTGCCTGGCCCATTTGATTGGCCAGCCCTTAGGTGGGCGGAGTAGACAGAACAGAAAGAAGGAAGTGAGGTAGATGGCTCAGTCAGATGCTACGCCTCTCCTAAATTAGACAGACTGCCATGCCTCTCCTGAGAGAGACAGATGCGATGGAGCCAGCCACCAGTTCAGACATGCTGAATCTTTCCCGGTAAGACACCATTCGTGGTGTTACACAGATTATTAGATATGGGTTAGAGCAAGAGATGTGAGAATTAGAAAATAAGAGGCTAGAAATAATGGGCCAGGCAGTGTTTAAAAGAATACAATTTGTGTGTTGTTATTTCGGGGTATAAGCTAGCCAGTGGCCGGGAGCTGGGCAGGATGAAAAGCAGGCCTGCCTGCAGCTCATCACTACAGAATGAACTATATTTTATGTAACATGGAACCATACCAAGACTTCTTCAGTTGGGAGGTTAAGATGTCAAACTGATACTTTAGATTTATACCCTTTCTTCTTTAATTTGATTCAGCGGTAACGTGAGTAAAAAGGGAAATTGCTTAAGGTGTTCAGCCGTGCATAAGCCTCGTTATAAATACTATCATTCTCCTGGAAAATCTTTGTCTTAGAGCAAATTTGTCAAAGAGTCAAAGATATGTATTGATGTTGACTTGCCGTCCTTGAGTCACATTAGCAGTCTTCAGTGGGTGGGGCACATCAGAGAGTGTGGGAATGAGGAGCAGATAGACCCAATGTCATGACACTGCATCACCTAGTAGTGGTCTGAGTATTGACTGGGTTATTTAGCCTCTCTATGTTGAAAGCATTTTCACAATAGTGTATGAGAAAATAATTTAGATTATAGTAAAGGATTTCTACAAAATGAAATAACAGCAAGCCATGCACATTGCCATGATACATAATCATAATTATTCTGCATACTTCATTGCTACTATCACTAAAATTAACTGTAAACTCCAAAAAGCAATGGGTATCAAACAGTTCCAAGACTCTTGCTACTTAAATTTCTGCATAGGGTTACAACCTTGTTTCTGAACCTTATTTCTTCTCTTCAATCCTCTTTTCTAACCAAAGCATTCTCCTCATATTATAAAAGAAGCATTCAAATGGAGCATAGTTTCCAGTAATCACAGAATCAAGGCAATATACAAAATACAGGAAATGATGATATTTTCCCCTTGGATGCACTCAAACCTTACTTCTTACTATGTTTTCAATGTAGTTTATTAATATAATTTTAATTTTTTAAAAAGAAGTAGCATTTGGTATCAACAATTACCAATGAGCTATCTAGAATATAAAATATATAAATATTCCTGGAACAGATGGCTTTTATTCACAAATAATAAATAGAAAATTAAAACACAAGTAACATAAAAAAGATAAAGTAAGCTAAATTTTTATCATAAGAGCAGAAGTGCCCTAAAAATATGAGAAAAGAAGTAACTGGTAATAAAAAATACTGCTTATAGAAAACCAAAGGAGGTAGTTTTATTTGAATGTACTTAAAAATGAGCAAGTCCATGAACTGATGAGGCATACTTTTCTGTTTTCTGGTAAAATAAATTGACTAAATTGTTCATTTAAAATGAGGACAAGAAGCCAAAAGAACATATAACTACATTACTATATCAGATACATTGTATTATAATTCATAATATCATTATATTTGATTTACTTGTAAATTATATCTTTGATATTATTTCCTTTTAAAGATTGCAATAGTAAAAATCAGGAAGTTTATGTAATGGTAGTCTCAGTGATGTATGCAGAGTTACTTATTGAGATCCACCTCACTTTGAAAGAATTTTCCATCAGTATCTTCTACTTCAAGAGTTTCCTTTATGAAAGGCCCAGAAGAGAACAGAATTACTAATAGAAGGAAGGTTTATTAAAATAAATTAGGAAATACTATTATTTCATTTTTCTTTTTCTGCATGTATATACATGTTTGTATGTGAGTGGGCATACATGCATGGGTGCATACACATTTGTGTGGACACAGAATTGCACATCTGGTATCTTCTTCATCAGTCTCCACCTTATTGAGGTGGGTTCTGTAGTTCAACTAGTAACCCCCTGATGCTGTCTAGTCCTGCTAATCAAAGTGCTACAAGGATGCCTGTCTCTACCACTGGTGCTCAGGGATTACATGATTTATAAGTAGGTGGAGGCCATCTGAACTCCAGTTCTCACATTTTTGCGGAAAACCATTTATACCCTGAATTGTCATTCTAATACCTATGCATGTTAATAGTTCTAAGACTCATATTTGAATTGCTGACTCATTGTAATTCCTAATCCCTTCTGACTGAGAAGTAATTTCACTTTAGCCTTGTCAGAGTATAAGCAATATTTACAGGATATTATGCCCGTGATCTAAAGAAAAAAATATGGTTTAAATTATATGAGAACACAGGTGGCATGTATTAGTGGTTCCATTCAGTGCTCAACTAGACCAGTGATTGAGACAGTAATTGTGAAATGTATGGAAATACAAATACTGACAATAAGAGGTTTAACTCTAATAAGTGAATATCTAGAGAAAAAGAAATGCAACTATATACACACAGCAGCTAAAATTATTCTGCATAAAAATTCATGTAGCCAGTAATCACAGTGGTGTTTATGACTTGAATAAAATAACTAAATCAAATAAAGAATCATCTCACTGGTGCTGTTAGATTTGGAAGCAAGAAATGATTTAACATCTTTAACAAATTTTCTCACTTGGTATAAAAATGTATAGTCTCTACTGGTCAAATAGTCATGAGTTCTACATAGAAGTTGTGTAGTTGGTGAGCCATTTTATCACTGTTAGAGACATAGAAACTTAGAAGATACAGTATAAAATGTCATTTTTCATTTTTATAATTGCAAATTAGTGATGTGGGAGGGTCTTCTACTTGAGTTGATTTCATTGGTTAATAAATAAACTGCTGGGCTCATTTGATTGGCCAGCCCTTAGGTGGGCGGAGTAGATAGAACAGAATGCTGGGAAGGGAAGTTAATAAATCGCCATGACTCTACTCTCTGGGTCAGACGCGATGAAGCTCCAGCCCAAGATGGACGTATGCTAGAATCTTCCGGGAAAGGCACCACTTCGTGGTGCTACACAGATTATTAGACATGGGTTAATCAAGATGTGAGTAAGAGGCTGAAACTAATGGGCCAGGTAGTGTTTAAATGAATACAGTTTGTGTGTTGTTATTTTGGGGCATAAGCTAGCCAGGAGGCCAGGAGCAGGACGATGGGAACGTGGCCCACAGCTCCTCACTACAAATTAGCTTTAAATATCTACCTGGAATTTTCCTAGCCACACTTCCAAGCACATTTGTTCACCAAGAAGTTGAGTTATCGCCTCCAGGAAACCTTCTTCAACACAGTATGATCAAATCTCACCTTGAGTTTACCCGATGTCCATTCACAGATTTGTGTTATGGATTTTTGTGTATTTGCCTGAATTCTCATTAAATTATAATCTATCTGAAGCTGCCTCTTACTACAGATGGGAACAAACACAGAGACCCACAGCTAGCCTTTGTGCAGAGAGGAAGAAACCTTGGAACACTCAGCCCTAAATGGGTATTTCCATCATATCCTTCCCCTCAACTGAGGATGGGGACTCGAAGGAAACCAAGCCTTCTGAACACAGAAGGACTGCTGCACATGGGAACTCGCAGAGACTGAGCCAGCATATACAGGGCTGCACAGGGCTGCACCATAGAGGTCCCTATTGAAAGGAAAAGTAGTCACAAGCCCCAATCCAGTGTCAAAACCAATCTCCAATTGATAACTACTTGCAAGTGAAAATTAAAGTTTTCTCCAAGAAATTCTCACTGGGGACATGGACTACTCTTATGGCCGTGCACACACTAAACAAAGACGAGCAACAGAAAATGAACTCAATGTAAACTTGGAAGGTTCCTCATCTCAGGTGTCAGGGCTTTTTTTAAAAATCACTTTTTACTTTTATTTTTATTTCTCTCTCTCTTTTTCTTCCCCCCCATAGGTATTTTGTGAATATACTATGGTTTCCAGTTTTGTGCCTTTAACGGCTTCTGAATATACAAAAGACTACATATCTGTATATTACTTTCCTGTGCCTTTTGTTCCTTCTGTTTGTTTCTTTGTTTGGTCATATTAAAAGTGTTTGCTTTTTTATTATATTTATTTTATTTTGTTTATTGAGAAAAGGTTTCTCTGTGAAACAGTCTTGGCTGTCCTGGAATTTGCCTTATAGCCCAGGCTGGCCCCGAACTCACAAATATCCACCTGCTTCTGCTTCCCAAGTGCTGGGATTAAAGGCGTGCAGCACCACTGCCCAGCTTATATTGATTTTATTATTATCCCTTAAAAGCTTGTTTCTTTTCTAATAAGAGACCGAAAAGGTGTGGATCCAGTTGGGACAGATGGTGAGGAACTGTGAGAAGAAGGGGAAACTGACAAACAAATACAAAACAAAAAAAAGAAAAACTCAGATATTTTTCACTGAAAAACTTTAATATAATCACTCTGAAAGGACAAATGATATGTATTGAAACCCAAAAGCATTTAAATTAACAAGCAGAAAGGATCTTAGTTGGATGGTATGTGTTGTCTGTGTATAAAAGGAACTTTTAGCTGGGAGGTGGTGGCACGTGATTTTAATCCCAGTTCTCAGGACACAGAGGAAGGTAGATCTCTGAGCTTGAGGTTAACCTGATCTACAAAGCAAGTTCCAGAACAGCCAGGACTACAAACCAAAAAAAAAAAAAAAAAAAAAAGGAAGGAAGGAAGGAAGGAAGGAAGGAAAGAAAAAGAAAGAAAGAAAGCCTGTCTCAAAAACAAAACAAAATAAGAGAAAAGATAAAAAATTTTGAGTATATTAGCAAATTTATACACTTAAACATATAAAAATACCAATTAATAATAGTATATAATGCCAATTATACATACATGTTTGTTTTATATTTATATATGTGTATTTTATTCTAATATTGGTAATTATTGTGCAAAACAAAAAAATTAGCACATAAAATGTAATGTTCCTAACCAGGTTCAAGTACTTTATCAGATCAATAGGACCAACTATTGTTTGATTGCCTGTACTTACATATCATTTGTATTTTAATAAATAAAGCTTGCCTGGAGATTAGAGAGTAAAACAGCCCCACTGGTCAGCTTTACAGACCAGGCAGTGGTGACACACACCTTTAATCACAGTTGCCACACTAGTTGCCATAGAAACTGGGTGATAGTGGAGTACACATTTAATCCCGGCAATAGAGAGGGATCTAACATGGGAGAGACAGCTCTCACACACAGTCTCATTTTGAGATTCCTGGAGGCAGGGTCACCATTTTGGACTGAGGTAGAAGTAAGAGCCAGTGGCTGACCATTTTTCTTTTCTGACCTTCAGGATGAACCCCCAAATCTGACTCTGGGTTTTTTTTTTATTAATCTTGCTGCAATTGTCCTTTATTCAAAACACTCTCCACACTGCTATTTGGCTTTCCTAACCCAGAATCACATGTATTTTATCTGCCATGCTCACTGCTTTATTCCAGGAGAATACCACTTGGCACATACCACGCCTTAAATAAATAATTACTGGATGACTTGACTGCATGGCAAACAATACTTTGCCTTAATGTAATTACAGCCAAAGTTCAAAGTTCATATGGCACCGTTTCATTTCCTACATTTCATTTTGCACATTTAAATCTCTGTTTGGCTCAATATCTCTGTATATTCAATTTTTGATAATAATTTCAGGTTTTATTTTTTTAAAATGACTATAGAGATTCAGAAATGATTTCAGCAAGGAGTATTTGATTTCCTAACAAGAGGTACACATTTTCAAACAGCATGAGTGATGCAGGTTACTATGAAAAAAATAATTAAAAAAAGTTAAATCAATTCTGCAATGTTATTTCCTGACTGTAGATAACAAAATACATAAGCCATGTTTTCTGTCCTTTAATTGCTAAATTTAATTATATTGTTATAGATAAACTTGTTTAATAGTAACATTTCTCCATTTCAAAATTTGACAGACATCTTCTATCTTCAGATCCAGCTTTCCTCAACCAGGCTTCTGTGTGAAGCACACATAAGATGACTTGGTTATTTTCTCAAACTTCCCAAGGCTTCAAAAAGAGTTCTTATTTCGGAAGGTTAAGTGAGGAGTGGATCATTTCTGCTTGAAAAGGCACGTAAGGCTGAGATCATTCAAGTAACCCAGATCAAGATGGGCACAAGTAACATTTTCTGCACAATTCAGATTTGGGACAGATTGATAGAAGCTACCGGCCAATACAGAGGATGATGGAAAAGGCCACACATGTTCCTCAAGGATGAATGTACCATGAGCAAGTATTTATGGAAAGACTGCATCCTCAGATTTATCCTCAAGAATGGAGATGGGAATTCTATTTTGTGTTGCCAACTCATTTATTTCTAAATCTTTTTGAAACTACGGTAAATAGGCTGTGACAAATTCCATTAAAGCCTGATGATGTGTTTGAAAAGTCTGCGTTTTGACTTGTCTGTTTTTGCAAAGCTACACTACAACATGGCCTATATAGAAAACCAAGACTTTTTGAAAGATCATGGATGCATGAACTGAATCAGGAAAGGCATAGGAAAACTTCAAGGAAGAAGATGTGTGAGAGTCTGGGCAGAGGTGCAGAATTAGGTAGGAGGTAGATGAGCCTGAAACTTCCCAACTCACTCCACTTAGTGGTGTGGGGATTAACATCTGTTGAAAATGTAAATAGCTATGAGTTAAACAGATTTCAAAATTATTTCGCATTCAATTGGTCTGTTAATATTATAAAATTTTCTCCAATAGATTTTCCTTCATAGGTGAAAATATAGGGGCGAGAATGAGTTTGGTCATTTCTGTTCTTATGTTTGCTTAATTTTTTTTGTTCAACTCTTTTGCAAAAGGTGTCATGACCTGCCAATGGAAAGGAAGAACATAATTTTGAAATAGGACTATCTTTTCAATTTTAATCTGAAATCTACTGCTTACTCATAGTGTGATACTGAAAAAAATTAAATTTTCGCAGATGTCAGTGCCTTTAGGATGGAAACAAAAATTTTTCAACGAAATAGCCCACAGAAAGCAGCCACAAGGATGACTGGAATAAAATGTATTTGATAAGCGTCTATTCTTTGTCTAGCTCATGATCAATGTAGTCTCACAGTTTAAAACATCATTCTCCTTATTTTTACATGCCTCCTCTATAAAACACACCAGGCTGGACAGTACTGAATTCGATAGGAAGGTTTGGGGAAATAGAAAAGAACTTTTAAAATATTTTTCCCCAACATGTTCATTCTCTTTGGGAAAGATATAATTGCTAAGCAAAAACTCAGTGAAAAAAATTACATCAAAATTTTTCTTTAATCCAACATCCATATAGACACTATTGTTATAGATTAGCCTTCAATTGTTTTGTGGATATGTGTGTGTGTGTGTGTGTGTGTGTGTGTGTGTGTGTGTGTGTGTGTGTGTATGTATATGTGTGTGTGTATCGCATATATGGGCACATATATATTGAGACTAGAGGACAGTCTTAGGTGTTCTCAATAGTTACCTTGTTTTGTGACACTGGGTCACTCATTAAAACATGCGGTTGCCCGTTATGTTTGGCTCATTGGTCATCAAGCCTCTGGGATTTTTCCCTCACAGTCTCCCCAGGACAGAGAGATAACAAGTGTGTACCCTAACATTGTTTCCTTTTACATGTGTTCTGGGGCCAAAATCAGTACCACATGATTGTGCAGCAAACTTTTTATCAACTCAGTTATCATCTAAGCTCACAACCTCTTATTTTAACACAATAATCTAATGCCTAAATATAAAAGATTTTAGATGATGTATTTAAAGGAAAGTGAGGGATTTGGTTCACAGAAGTCAAGTCAATAGGTCTGGTTAATTTCATTTTACCAGCCTACCTATTTTGAAGAGTATAGTTAAAATTCAGTCCTAAAATCTTTGAGAATTTTGGTTTCTGTGTTTTGTTGTTTTACTTTGGGATTCATTCATATATGTGCCCTAGATTTACTTACAAAAACCTTGAGGGAACATTGTAATCAAACAGATTCGATACAAATTTACCAGTCCTACCACAAGCCAGCAAGTAGCCTCTTAATGAATAGTTCCTGGGGGTTAATTGTCTGACTGAAAATTCTCTTACAAATAGAAACATGCCTGAAAACAGCAATTTCTTCTCCTTCCATCCTTTATATGAATAAATTTTCGACAGATCTTTTTATTCTTAAATTTCCTTTTTGTGTTCATTAAGTCAGGAAAAGTGTAGCTATTTTTATTCTTTAACTTTATAAATTTCAGCAGAAACTAAAACCACAAAGGAAAGAAAAGCTAGAAGTTGCCCAATTTACGGAAATTAATTAATTGCTACCTTAGAGATGGTAAGTTGAAGGAAAATTAGCAGTGCACAAGAACTAATTTCTTTCCACTAATAAAAAAATGTTGTTAGGCCGGGCGGTGGTGGCGCACGCCTTTAATCCCAGCACTCAGGAGGCAGAGGCAGGCGGATCTCTGAATTCGAGGCCAGCCTGGTCTACAAGAGCTAGCTCCAGGACAGGCTCTAGAAACTACAGGGAAACCCTGTCTCGAAAAACCAAAAAAAAAAAAAAAATGTTGTTAGGTATACTAAAAATAGATGATAAAGTTACATTCATATTAATGCTCAGAACATCACTACACAGAGAGAAGTACAAAGGCAGAATTTTAACATATGACAATATTTCAATGCCTAGGATTTTTATTACAGTGTTTGCTCACCCTATGTCATTCATATTTTTAACTCCATCTCCCACTTATTTAATTTCCTCTCTCATCTCTCCTACTGTTTCCTTGTAGCTCCCATCATTCCACAATTTCCTCCCTTCTTAGTTCCTGTCACAAGAATTTCTTTATTATCCCTCAAGCCCTTTTTCTTCTCTTTTACTGTTCCCTTTCAACCTCTATCTACCTCTCTACCTCTCTCCTTCCCTCTCTCTCTCTCTCTCTCTCTCTCTCTCTCTCTCTCTCTCTCTCTATTACACACACATCACTCTCTCTCTTTCTCTCTCTCTCTCTCACACACACAGGGGGGGAGGAGAGATACAGAAAGAGAGCAAATATGGGTATTTTTATCCTTTTGGATTTTACCCCAATGTTGCCAACATAAAACTCAGTTCATATTACAGAAGCTATCTTAATAGAAGCTAAATTTTACATTACATATGTTCTTTGTAAGGGAGGAAACATGCTAAAAAACTTTGTATACTCCTACTTACAATCTAGAAAGAGAATGAGAAGGCTCCAAGAGACTCTGCTGAAGACTCCAGTCCTGGAATCTCTGACTTTCAGTTTTCACTTCCTAAAGGATTTGACTCCATCACTGTCTTAAACCCTGACATAAATCTGAGATGATCCCATATGCCGGTAATGAAGCGAAATATTTCAGATATTTCCATTACTTGCTTCTCTTCAATCGAATTTGCCATTCCTAGAATTGTGCAGCCTGTCTTTCTTACTGCTGCTCTCTGTGTGTCTTAGAGCTTTCTCGACAGCCGGCCATGCTCTTCAGGATTTAGAAGGTAGAGAATGAACTGTCGGACTCGAATCTGTTGCTTTTGCTTATACTTTCCTGAGTTGTCAAGACCACCTGATCCCTAGTTTTGCTTCATAAAAGAAACAGAAAACCAGGAAAACAACATAGGGACATTTACTTCTAAAGCTACGGAGAAAGAAATGGGTTTGGATATTTCATGCTTATAATCTGACTGTGCCTTCTTCCTTGCAGTGGTCACAAAAAAGAAATAGAACATTGATATGGATAAAACTTTTAGCTATTTAACCTTGTGAGCATGAAAAGCCACACACTTGTGCTCACTCAGCCCTAACCACCAAGAGTTAAATTTGCTTCCTAGAGAATGCAAACCCCCTACTACAATATGCTTATTTTTTTTTCTTTTGAAGTAGCTAGTTCATTGGGATTAGATTGAACACATAATGTTACATATAAAATACAAACTAATTGTGCATGTATCCACATTTCCTGAATAGGGCCGTTTTCAGTTAGGATCCTTTAGCTTAACAATAATGCAAAGGTGGTATACACTCAGTAGGAAATATACTCTCCATTCTAAATTTTGATTTCCCCCCTGAATTAATACTCATTGGGACTCTGATAAAGACAATGAACCAAAGCACACAGTTACACCACCATGCAGAGTTGCTAGTTTATGTGAAATAAATGTTTTTTAACTTATGATGCTGTGGTATGTTTGAGTGAAGAGGTATCTGTCCATATATAACAAATTCTGCAGGGAACTAGACACTGAACTACCAAACAAAACTTGGATGTTTTACAAATGAATAATATGTAGTGGCATAATTTCTTTTAGATATAATATAGATAAGTCTATACTTTTCTTGGCTTTCATTTCTTAATGGTTATTAAAACAAAACTAGAAAAATGCGCTAGAGGAAGTTGTTCATTGAAAATTACAACAAAGAAAAATCATGTAGAAAGAACCAACAAGATTTGGAGGGGGTTAATGTATATGAGTAACAATAGTGCTTAAGCAATGAATCGAACTTCCTTGTAGATTTACCGGTGACAACCTGACGCATAGAAAATTTGACTGCACTTCAGTAAGGAAGTAGCGTACTGAAGAAAGAATAGGAATGAAATAGTGACAAAATGTGCTCTTGTAAGACTGTCACACAGATCCTGATTACTCATATTTCCTCCGTTTGTCATGTAAGTTGGTAGATTTCTGGATGGAAACGATTTTGTTTTTCCACAAACTGTCTTGGCAACCTACTTCCTCCATAATTTGGCTCTGTGGCACATTTTGTCAAATAATTCATTGAAAAGAAAATGTGAAGCAAGGGTGAGTGAGAAGGCTCAGGATGGAGTCTGACCCCCGAGCCCCGGGCTGCGGCTGGAGAGAACCGACTCCCACAAGTTATCCTCTCTTCTAGGCCTGAGCAAGCCACAACCACACCACAATCAAGAATCACATAGTACAATTTTATTTACGTTTTTAAAAATACAACTAAGGCCACCTTAAACATCATTGCACACCAGCTTCCCTCATTCTTATTGCTGTTCTTTGGAACCAGAAACTACCTGCACTATCATGAAGAGGAACCTCACATCAAGTGGGTTGATGATTTCGCTCTGCAAATCCCTCCTCCCCAGCTAGATAAATCACTGCCCATCGCTACAAATGTCCACCATTACTAATGTTGAGAGAGAGAGAGACAGAGACAGAAAGAGAGAGAGAGATTCATGGAGCCATAAAAAATAACAGTATCATATTGCTTTAAGAAAAATGTTTGGGGGAGATGGGGAGAGAAAAGCTTGAAGGGGAGGATGGGGAGAGCTTGGGGGAAGGGGATGCTTGGGATATAGGAAGGGTGGACATGGGAACAGGGAAGCATATATCTTAATTAAGGGAGCCATCTGAGGGTTGTCAAGAGACTTGACTCTAGAGGGGTTCCCAGGTGTCCAGGGAGATGCCCCCAGCTAGTTCCTTGGGCTGCTGCGGAGAGGGAGCCGAAAAAGGCCAGATCCTATAACCATACTCATGAATATCTTGCATATCACCATAGAAACTTCACCTGGCGATGGATGGAGATAGAGACAGAGCCCCACATTGGAGCACCAGACTGAGCTCCCAAGGTCCTGATGAGGAGCAGAAGGAGACAGATCATGAGAAAGAAAGTCAGAACCGTGAGGGATGCGTTCACCCACTGAGACGGCAGGACAGAACTAACGGGAGACCATCAAGTCCAGTTGGAATGGGACTGATGGAACATCTGACCAAATCGGACTCTCTGAAAGTGGCTGATGGTGGAGGCTGACCGAGAAGCCAAGGACAATGGCGATGGGCTTGATCTCTACGACAAGGACGGGCTCTGTGTGAGCCTTGTCAGTTTGGTTGCTCACCTTCCTGGACCTGGAGGGAGTTGGGAGGACCTTGGACTCAACATAGTATAGAGAACCCTGATGGCTCTTTGGCCTGGAGAGGGAGGGAGTGGGGGTATGGGGGAAGGGGAGGGGAGGGAAGGGGGAGGAGGAGGGGAGGAGATGGCAATTTTTAATAAAAAATAAATAAACTGGAAAAAAAAAGAAAAATGTTTGGGACTCTTAGAGATTGTCATGCCGAGCAAACGACAGTTCAGGAAGACGAGCATCACATGTTGTCTCTCAGATACAGAAATTAAATAATTATCTTTGTCACCAACATTATTTCTGTGTAGACAGAGGGTCTCACTTAGTCCAAACTGCAAAATTGTCCTATACTATAGAATGAATTAGAACTTCTATTCGCCCTTGAAAATGCTGTCATTACATACAAGACTAGGTCAACTTGACTAGCTAGCAGCTAGATCACAAAACTAAGGAG
Source organism: Arvicola amphibius (assembly GCF_903992535.2). Classification (NCBI taxonomy): domain Eukaryota; kingdom Metazoa; phylum Chordata; class Mammalia; order Rodentia; family Cricetidae; genus Arvicola; species Arvicola amphibius. Next base: position 22,645,389 of record NC_052047.1, read on the forward strand.
GACCAAATCAAAGAGTAAAGGACTTTGGGGGAAGTATAAGAAGGCCAACAAGCAAGAGATAATGTGACAAGGAGAAGAGGGTTAAAGGCAATGATTATGATTAAATTACAGGTGTGAAAATATGGTGAAATTCTTGTACTATTAGCTTATTCTAATAAAATATGAAAATAAGACAGGAAAATATTTCTAAGTTTTTATTCTGTGTTTTTATGAAATGCAATAAATAGATTTGTTAAATAATAAATGCAAAACCTCATTTTACGAAAAGAATGAGAAATTGAGGCAAAAATAGAAATATTAAGCATTCATTTATGTATTTTATCTCATAGGTCAATCCAGAAGCATTTGTTTTTTTTACACTTATTTATGCATGGGGGAGAAGCCTTGAAGGTCAAAGGACAATTCCAGTAGTCAGACCCCCCCCTTCCACCATGTGGGTTCTGGGAATCAAACTCAGGTCATGAGCCTTGGCAGGAAGTGTCTTATCCGCTGAAGCTTCTCACAGACCTCTATTTTTTTAAATGTGAATCACACTGTATAGCAAATAGAATTGAAAACCAAAGTTTCTTTTAAAAATCCAGTTATTCATATTCCAATTATCTATCAAAAATATGAAGGATTTCTTGTTCAATGTGGGTGGTTTTAGTCAATGGATGGATAGAGACTCAGTGTTCAACTGGAAGGGCAGCAGTGTTTCAAACAAAACACAAAACAAAAACCATCCACCAATCAAAGGACACCGGTTTCTTCTGCTCCTTGTGTTGCTTAAAATTCTCCCCAATATTTAGGGCAACAAAATGTAAATTTACTACTCTGAATAGAAAAATATTTTTTTTATTTTTAGGAAAGATGAAATCGTTTCATCCACTGAACTGTTGCATAGATTTTTTTTCACTCTCAAACTGCATATAGAAATGGTTTTAAATGATTCTTTAAAACCATAACTATGAATTGCACATATTATTAGACCTATTTTGTTTTTAATTATTTTAAAAACTTTTACTTCTAATACTTTAGTAATAATACTCCTATATCAAAGATATCATGTAATTATATCTCTTTAACCACATTTTTTATTTTATTTAACTTTTGAAACTCCAACAGAAACCCTGTACCCCATGTAAGCCTCTTTCTGGCTGCAGACCACTAACTCCTGCTCAATGCCTGCCCAACTCTTCCCCAAGAGACCCCTTCTTCTAGTCACCATTTCTCAGCTCACAACTCTAGCAGAATCCCCTGCTCTACCACAGGTCATGCAGGTATTCAGAACACCAGAGGCCACACAGGGCATGAGAATGTCAGTCACCAGTACCATAGCCCACACAGGCCAGAAGACCAGAAAGGATGCAGAAACCAAGAGAAAAAACACCCATCCAGCAAAGACAAACTCAGAAACTAGCACCAATAGCTACAATTACCCCCAAAGCAAGATGCCTAGACACTAGCACAGTAACATTATCAACAACAGCCAGGGCAGCATGTCACCACCAGAGACCAGCTATCCTACTACAGCAAACTCTAAATACTCCAACACAGCTGAAGCACAAGAAAACGACCTTAAAACCAACTGTATGAAGATGGTAGAAGTGGAAATGAATAAGCCTTTTAAGGAAATAGAGGAAAAGACAAACAAAAATGGAAGGAAATGGATAAATCTCTTAAAGAAAGCCAAGAAGGAAAGAAACAGGTGAAGGAAATGAAAAAAAAACTTCGAAAGACCTGAAGATTAACCACATTATTTATCAAGTTAATGCTTTATTTACTTATCACTCGTCATTGTTCTTAAAAATACAGCTTTGGATCAGTTTATCTAATTGACTCATCCGAGTCTTCAATATGATCTTCCCCATGGGAAGAATACAGTTTTGCTATTGAAGTGTATGTGCCCTGCCTCGGAGATGCATACTTTCCTCATTCATTATTTCCAATAGAATAAACGTCTTCCTTGTAGTAAAGTGATTCTGAATGATAGTGAACAGAACTAGAACTTGATTTCACAGAACTTGAACCTGATTTCATTTGCTTTCCCTGGAAGTTCAAATACAGATGCATTTGCAATTCTTCCTACCACACTTCATGTTTCGTAGATAAGGAAAGAGCAATAGCAGCTTTCAATACATGCCATAAACTCCTCCAAAGCAATGAAATGGCCCACTGCATGGTCTGAAGCACAGCTTCTTGTTTGTTGGCCTCCTTATTGTTTTAATCACTGCTATTGCTCCATCTTAAGACTTCATAATTTTTCAATGAGCATTTCCCAACATGTTTCTCTCAACTGATGTACCCAGAAATAATAAAGTCTTAACCACCACGCAATAGAGCGCATGTACTCTATATAGAGAATTGGCTTCTCCCGAAAAAGAAACGCCATGCCTGACCCAACAAAAATAATTTTCCATATATCTTTCTGGAGAAGCTGGTGGAAAGTTTGCCTTAACACTCTAGTGAATATTCATTGTTATGCTAATACAGGGTACCAAGGATGGAAAAAGTGGAGAAAAATGATGGTGCCATAGGCATCATATTTGGAAAATTTTATTCAACATGGGCCCCTTTCAGCTGTCCATCACATAGTCGTGTCAGCAAGGGCTTCTTCCAGGAGGTGACTTTTAAGGAGAGATTAAGTTAAAGTCAGCAGCATCCCACATTCAACGCGTCCTTTGAAATTCTTTCTCCATTAGAGATTCTTTTTCTATTCGACTTAGTACATTTACCTTTATTCTCTTCACTGTGATTATTATGTTAAAGTTGCTTGAAACCTAGTGGGGCTTGTTCTTTATATTTCAGTTGTAAAGATTCCAACTGACTAGTCGCATCCTGCAGCGAAAGCATTTGCATGAGGAACGGATGGCGTGCGGATGGGATAAGTAGTGACTTTAACTGCCTCATAGCGGACAACAGCAACTGCTTAATAAGATCAATCACTCTCTGAACTGCATGCTACAAAGTTTGGAAAGAGATCCCTTGCAACTTCGCCTCTTGGGATAAATTCATTTTTTTTAGATGATTCTCAATGTGAGCATGCATAATACTATTAGAGACAGCACTGTGTCTGCCAGCCTTTGAACCTGCAGCTCTACAGATGAATTTTACCTATGGCTGGTGACTGTGAATTTGCAAACACAGTTAGGAACAGAATATTTTACTTGCTAATGCTGTATAGAATTTAGACAGTAGCGTTCTTTTTTTTTTTTTTGTTTCCCTTGTAAAAATACTATTTTCCACTTGTGTTAAATATTAACGACCGAGGAATAAATTCATTATTCATCAAGCCTCCTTGCCAACATATTTTAGATGGATTCCCCCTGCTGATTTTGATGCATGGTGTTTATAGACTGCATTATTGCCTCTTTATTCCCAGTTGGAGTCCTGCACTCTGGAGCATCAAGCACAACTTTGTTCTCCCATCATGCTTATTTCCTGGGATGATATACTCCTGCCCCTCAGTCTCAGATGATGGATTTCAATCCACCTGATACTATTATTACAAGCGACTCTGTGACTGCAACATATAAACAGGACTCATCCAGCTAAAGCTTTTGATAAATACCAATCAGAATATTTCAGTAAAAAATTCTGCAACCCCAAAATGTATATTAAATATATCATGAGGATTATAAGAAGATACTCACTGTTTTAGTATAAAAATCAAAATATGATAATAGAGGAGATAGAAAGAATATTCTTGTGTAAGGCTTTATCAAAGTTTTCCTCAAACCAATCTATAGAAGACATCCAAGGAGAAAAAAAATCCCTTCAAAATACATTACATATAAGTATGAAAATATTATAAAAATCCAATCATTATGTTCATTTAATATACACCAAGAAGACTGAATAAATAACAAAGGTATCCAAAGCACACACCATGTGTATCAAGTTTAGTGGTCATAGCGAACACATGAGCAAATCCTAGGAGCTCAAGGATTTAGAACACAAAAAAATGATGGGCAAGTAAAACATTAAATATGATTGTATGATTATTAGACCTAATTGACTTGATTGATATCTTTATTTAATAATTTAAAATCCCATACAAATATTCCAATATTGGAGGATGGTTCATGAAAAAAGTAATGCACATAAATTAACCTGGTTTGGATGTAAAGAAGGACTGAGATTGCTTCTTCCCATCTGCCTTTAGGTAAACATTACTTCCCTGCTGCACAGCAGGACAGAAATGCAGTTAAGTCAAAAGTCATTTCTAAGTCATCAGACTGAACTACAGTGCATCCCTTCAGACTTTATTCATATGACAAAAAAAAAAAAAAAAAAAAAAAAAAAAAAAAAAAAAAAAAACTGGTGCAGTTTTCAAAGTAACAAAATCTGTACTTGGTGCTTTAATCGGCAAACTAAGTTTCAAATGCCTAGACTCATCATCTTTTGCTTTGTCTTAACAACATAATCTATTTACGAAACTGAACAAGTAAAATATGGATATTTTCAGGAAAAACATAGTCATCATTATTTCCACAATCAAGGTTCCATTTAGAGTTCACTGTTGGCTTTAATTTCTAATGAGTGTTGTGAAAAATTGAAATGGGTGGAGAAGCCAGTTTCCCAACAGTACAGTGAATAAAACTCACAGGGGCCTCACAACTGATAGAATAGTATCACATTCATGCCATGTATTCTAATATATTTACCATCCTTCTACAAACTTATTTATTATAAACTTAAGTTGACCACACTTCAACCTGAGTAGAATAAATGACTTTCTTTTTTCAATCATGGAAACAACAGTAGCATTTTTCAGCAGAAAAATTATACAGATCATATTTCACACTTCAACTGCATTGCTTTTGAATGACCAACTTTCCATTTTTAACATTGTTAGTGCATCGAAAATTGAAGCATGAGAGCAAGGCAAGATGAAGAAATGATGTTCACTAAAGATATCGTTCTCTTAAATCTGTTATCTCAGAGAACTCTAAGTTAGTCCATCACACCTTGAAAAGACATACAGCGTGACACGAAATTTACCTTAAGTACTATGATAAAATATGCTGCCTTTATAACATAATCTGTGCACATATTGCCGAACAGAAGACATGACCATGCACTTTAATGTCTACACAGGAGAACAATATCATGAGGTCTGGATTTTAATAGGATATCACAGTGACCTCCCAAGGGCAGAGGTTTTAAGGAGCACTGACACATTTCTCTGTCTCTTATATCTGTTTTGATGCACAGTTAGCGGGGATCCCTAGAACCAATGATATATGATAATCACAAGCTTCATATCAAAGAACATTTCCCTGGATAGTGATATAATGATATGTGCATTAAATATCTGAAATTTGAAGACTATTTATAAGAGATTTAAAATCTGCCTATGACAGATTGGTTCTGTATGCTCAACATTTTTTTAAAAAATATATTTTAGGGGAAATAAAAGTAAGTATTTTTCTGTTTGTTCTAAGTATTAACGAGACTGATAAGTAATTGCCACTTTTCAAGGGACATGCTAATGCTTCCTTATGTGACCATATCACCTCATTGTCCTTTTATTATTTATTTTTGTTCTCTGCAATGTGAGTTCGAATCTCAAGGAAATGAAAGAGGTCTTCTTTAGGTGCTCTATTGAAATATTTCATTCCCTCTGCTTAGTGCTACTTTTCTCTCATCCTTCCAATAACAAGAGAATCAAGATAGTCAAGAGGATAAGATAAGCATTTGAGTATTTTTCTATATTCTTACTAACAATCGAGGAAAACATGATCTTCTCAAGCTATTTCAAATCCCATGATAATGTCTATGGAAGTACAAATTCTCTCCGACAAATTCTGGGTTTGGGTTAGTTTTTTAGCCTGCCATGTCATTTACATTAGATTAATTTCCTATAATGAAAATATCTGCTATCCATCAAATACCTTCAATCAGTTGTGTTATAAGGCGACCCATCATGTCTAAACTTGAAATCATGCACTTCTAAATAGCTGTGGGCTCACACACCCCAAAAGCAGTACTGCAAAGTGGGCCTCACTGGAAACAGAAAATAATGCATTTTCCAGCTGAGTTTAAAACTAAGAACAAGCTACAGAGATGTGACAGTAATGGACAGAAAGGCCCTAACTGTGGGATTTTCAATGTATGGGCGGAGGGTGCAGCATAAATGTCAGAATGTCTGCCCAGCATATTCTAAGCCTTGCATGTGATATTGCCTGCTTATAATACCTGTACTTGGGAGATAGAGCCAGGAAGATTAGAAGTTCAAGGTTATCAAGACTTCTTGAGAAACCTGAGGTCACCTTAGCTCACACAAAAACCCATCTCAAGAAAAAACAAAACAAACCCCCAAAATGATATGTACTAAGTATTCAAATAATAATATAAATATACAATAAAATTGAATAAAAATTAAAAATAAAACTAGGTATTTTTTAAGTATGTATATCATTTCCATATTTCAGGATAAAAATCACATAAATATATCATGTATTCTTGTAACTGGACATTAAGCAAATGTCTCAGTTAGTATGCGGTACTCCAGGTAGACACACACATTACTGAAACAGTTAACACAGCCCATTTATGTTCAATAATGATTCCAGTTAGAGAAAATATAATCATTTACATATGATACATCTTTAACTATTGTAAATCTATATAATCTCAGATGCCTCTGAGGGAGATTATTTACAAAAGGAAGCTAAAGAAAAAAATGACTAATATGTGCTCATTTTATTCGGCAAATTAAAACTTAGTTCTCACAGAATTCCTTAAAACTTCGAAAAGAAGCTGGAGGGTCTTAATTTAATATATATGTGTTATCGCAATCTCACACATTTGAAAATAACACATATATAGGCCCAAGGGAAAAGGATTAAGACATATCAGGTGAAGCTGGGTTTCAAAAGGAATACTGTATACATACATACATAAAGGAAAGGGAATTCAGGTGGGAGAATGCCAGAGTACCCGAATACAGATTAAACTGAGCTAAAGAACATGATATTAAGTATAAAATAATTCAAAAATGAATTTCAAATATGTGGGTGTTTTTCATTTGACACATGTTTACTTCCTTGTTTTAAGAGCTGAGCTATTAAATATTAACAGCCATGGAAATTAATCAGGCACATTCTTACTCATAAATGAGTTATGAAACCTAATAAGTGTTTTAGAATGGTCTTTAGGATATAGTCTAAAATAGTACATATTGCACACTGTACCATGCTTATTAATTATGTATTTGCACATGTCAGCAGAGTTAAAATTTATTACTTTAGAAGGTGAACAATACAACAGGGTAGGATTCTCTGGGAATGCTGATAAGTTAATGTTAATTAATATCAACAGTAAATAATCTGGAACTGGGAAATATAGTCTCCATTCTCCATGCAAAGCTAAACAATAAAAATATTATTGGCCATAATTTTCTTGCCTTATGCCTGCTGTGGCTTCATGTCTGCAGATGACAGCCTGGATGTTGATAGGACAGCTACATAAACACTGACAATTATGCATTATCTTCCAAACTAAAAGAACACTAAACTAAAAAATATTACATTGTTTTAAAAGTCTCTCTCTCTCTCTCTCTCTCTCTCTCTCTCCTCTCTCTCTCTCTCTCTGTGTGTGTGTGTGTGTGTGTGTGTGTGTGTGTGTGTGTGTTAGGAGAATAATCCACAAAAGTCCATTTCCTCCCCTGGGGATTGACAAGTGCCTTTACATACTAATTAATTAAGCATCTCATCATGTGAATATACTTATGGTTTTTCCTTCTCTCTTTGTAAAATTTGGTTTTATTTCTATTAGAATATAAGTCTACTATTTCCCCTTCTTTCTCTCTTCCCCCAACCCTTCTCATATCACCACCCCAAGTCCAACTTGCTGATTTTGTTTGGCATTTGATGCTTTTAGAGTCCTAAATTAAATAACCATTTAGTGGGTCCATCCTTGAGAAAGACTAATTATTCCTTTCTCTAAGATATTAAAAGTGTGTCACTTTTCATCTAGGGGTGGGAGCATAGTAAAATGGATGAGTGAACTGTCTCCTTACAGCCAGTATTTACTTGCAAAAAGCGAACCGCTACTTTTAGAATATTGCCTCATGGCTGTGCTGACAGATGCCACCAGCAACGCTTGCAGCTGTACTTTTTCAGTCATGGCTTTAGAGGAACACATGAATAAGTGATTTAGATTACTCTCAGTGGATAGGACAGATAAATATCAGTAAGTCCACATATCTGTGACCTTATACATTAAATCATCAAAGACTTCACACCATAAAGAAAAGATGGCGGGTATGGGAGCTAAAAGGCATGAATGCAAAATTTACTTCTTCACTCTTCTTATTTCCTTATTAAAACACATATTAAAACATGTAAGAAAACTAGCAGATGTGACAAAAAGAGGAAGAAGCTAAGTAACAACAAAGCACTTGATTCATGAATGAGTTATAATCACAGCTTTACCAACTGCTGTATTTCTATATTTCTCAAGTATAAAAGCCAAAGATAATTTGCTCTACTTGATCTGATAATCTTAGTTAGCAGCTGTTCAAACCCAAGTGGAAGCATGACACTGCTAATACACGGCTGAGAGAAACACGTTTTAATAAGTCTACAAATATTCAATATAGTAGGGTTAGAGAGATGGCTACGTCAATGAAAGTGTTCTTTATGTAAGTATTAACACTGCATACCTGGCATGGTACATGCTCATAATTCAAAAGATGGGGAGGGAGAAACATGAAGAGACGTTGGATTACCACCTAGTTAGTATATCCGAATCTATGAGTTCTAAACCCAGTGAAAAATCAGTTCTCAAAAAATAAAAAAAAGGAAGTTGAAGAGTGAGAGATACCAGACATGTATCTCTGACCTCCACAGCACACATATGTACATGAAAGTGAACCAGTACACATACTTGTGTGTGTTTGTACACACATGAACCTGACTACACATATACATAAAGCATATTTTACTATTTAGCTCTGATTGAATTAGTTCTAAGATGTATGTATGACCTAACTCCAATGTGAGCTGGAAAGTTAGTTCTTGACAGACTTCCATTCCTCATTTCCTCTCCACCGTCCAGATTATCAATAGAGTAGAATGTGTGCTGGATTTTGAAAAGGCATTGAACCATCCCGTTTTCATTATCACCTATTTTATAAATTTAACAAAACGACTACGAAGATTGATGGGTGGTTGACAGAGACTTAGCACTTAAAACTGACCTTGAGAAATAATGATCTAACCAGCCCCATGTATTAAATACGATTCTCATTCATAGAAATTCTTATTTCTATTTTCAGATTATGGTAGACATCAACAGAACAGGCTAATTATCTCTTCCTGATACAATGTGTTTTTCTCAATCATTGTATTTTTTTAAGTTATCAAAACTTAGAATTTATGGAGCAGGTAATATGGTCCATTGATCAAGTGTGTTTGCAGGTCTTCTAGAGGACCCTAGCTTTGTTCCCAACACCCACATAGGGAGGCTCAAAACCCCTTTAAAGACCAACTAAAACGTAACTGGAATTTCTTCTGGCATCTAAACACACACACATACACACACAGAGACAGACATACACTCAGACACACACACACATTCACACACACCACAACACACACACACACACACACCACAGATTTAGATTAAATTAAATTAAAATGACTTCTCCAAAGGTTAAGATTTCATAACGTGGCTAGTACCATATGTTAACAGAACAAACTCCCTACAGATTACATAGCTCTTCAATTTAACCAAATTCTTATAATCACACTGTGCTACAGGAATTTATTTTCATATACCAGCAGATAAGCAAAGAAGCCTCAACTAGTACAGCGAATTCTATTTTCCTTGTGCATTTGTAAAACTTGCCTCAGGTCTTCATTTTAAAATTATGTTTATCTACGTTTATTTTTATGCCAGCTATTTACTTAGAGTTTTTCCTATTTCTTTGTGTGTCTTATGAAACAGTTTGCAGCACTTCGCAATAAGTTAATGGAAAATGTCCATGCAATTAACTTGATGTTCAGGAGAAGAAAAAGCTCTGTCTGTTCCAGTTAGAGGGCACCATTATGGCGGGTCACAAGGAACAAGGGCAAGAGCATTCAAGGAGCAGTTTAAGAGGCAAATTTGGGTGGCAATGTGGGAGGCTAACAATCCATCATGAAAGCAGATGAATGTAGCATCTCAAGCTTTACAAATGTTCATGTCCTCTTGAGAAGCCCCACCACAACTGCGCTCTGCCTCTTCTCCCCAAGGTAAATGTCCTGAGGACATTTCTGGTACCTTTTCAGGTTTTGTATTCTGCATAACATGAACACTAGGTTCTGACTGTGTCCTCTCAACACAGCCCTCCTTTGTTATACATTCCAAAGCCAAACAAGTCAATCATCCTCCACGTGGACATGCCTTCTTTCAGACTGGATGGTTACTCCCGCCCCTCCGGCTTTAGTTTGAAACTAGTGATCTTGAACAATACATACTTCAGTCATGTCTCTACTCTGACCCGATCTCCGTGCACACCACAATGTTTATACAGACTGTGGGATGATAAATGAGAGTGCTTATTCTTACTTTCCTCCCCCGGACATAAGTGGGCTGGCAGACACTTCTGTGAAGTAGCAGTCATGCCACGGACACTTATCAACCATCTTCATTTCTTGTGAAATACCAAGAACTCTTTTGAAAGGCAGAATTCAAAACCTTCTCTATTCCATGCAAACACAGAGACAGGTAAAAATGATTATTTACTCTTTGAAAACCTAAGCTCCGTGAATATTGCTTTGTAATTTCCTTTGGAATAAAAAAGTCAATGTAAGATAAGTTTATAGTCTTCCAGGAAACCCAGAGAACTACTATACTGCTAGGTAGTTTTTTCCCCCTATAAACAATAATTTTTAATTTTTGAAGAAAAAAAAGACCCTATGTGTTTATGACATTTTATTTTATATTTTATTCACAATGAGTCAGAACATGACTTTGAATCCTTGGTTATTGCTCTGAAATTTTTGTTTTCTTGTACAAATGAATCACACACTACATTGTAGCAAACTACAGTTTCATTCCAAGTATGGATTAGCAAACAAAAAGGACAGCATCTTGGAAATTTTTAAGCAATTGCTCTAAGCAGAATGCATGGACTTGTTTTACTTTGTATTATGATTTAATATCATACAAGCAAAGAGAAACAATGTTCATTTATTTGTGTTTTCACATTGTTTCAAGGCATGCTTGACCAAGTATCTGTGAAGAATTTTAAACATTTAAATAGTATCATCCTTGAGTCCATTAATTGTTTAAATGTGATGATATTTCTCTTTCTGTCCTTGTGGACATTACATTTCCCAGCATAAATATGATCTTTAAGATCAACTTGAGATTGCGTGGTGTCTGCGTGCGGATATGTGCATGGGAGTGCAGGTCAATTCCCTCGGAGCTGGATTTTAAGTGCGTGTATGTCAGTTATGAGGGCTAGGAACTCAGTTCCTGTCTTCTGTTAGAGTAGCATGCACGTTAACAAGCAGCTGAGCCATCTCTCAAGGTCCATTCATATAAACAGTTTAAAGCTGTGTTTCCTTTATTTAGTTCATTTATTGTCTTGACCTCAGCGCCCTGGAAGGGTAGACAGGAGCTGTTCTAAAGGAGAGCTCAGTCCAGAAGCAACAGCTTAGCCTTAGCAGGAGAGCCTGCTCTGGGCTTCACTGCTGTTTCCCTCAGACCAGTGATAACCAGAAGCAAGAATTTATCAAAAGCTTTATAGACAGTTGAGGGGAAGAGATGATGTCATTCATTATATCACGATCAAAAAAAAAAAAAAACTGAAGGAAAAAAAGGTGGAAATAAATTCGTGAAAAATGTTTTTTTTTTTTTTTTTCTACTGGCTTGTTCCATTAGGTCACAGGTCACCTAGTGACTGACACACTTCAAGATTAATACTGAAGATTCATGGTATTGTTTTCTTTCTTAATTGAGGAGCCAACACGTGGGGAGAATTTTTGTATTGAGTCCTTTGGCTTAGGTTTTGTACATAGCAGTTCCGTTGCTGCAGAGACTTCAAATATTCTGAGACACTAGCTTTCTGTGACAGCGCATTAAATGTAATAAGAGAATCTCATACAAAAAGAAGTAGGAAAGGTCAAAAAGGAGTGGGGGAGTGGGGTCTGTGGATTTGAAGGACTATAGTTCCAGCTGTAGTTTTTCTTTCTGAAAACAATTTGAGAGAATGAATTCTTCACTGCAAACTTTAGGGTGTGTCTAAAGTGATTACTTAAATATTCACAGTGCCGGTCTGATGCAGGAATGGGTTCTCAAGCAAAGAGAGATTTTGATCCTATTTTGTGATTTTTTTTTTTAATCCTATGAAGTGAGGAGGAGCTGTGCAGGAAAATTAGCATCAAAATGTACTGAGAAATAACCCCGAAGTTTCTTCAGTACCTAAGGTGGATTGTCTAGGAGTCATTTATTTAAACATGTAACTCATAACATTTTTCCCCAGAGCAGTTTTTATATTCAAATCCTGCTATTGGTGTTGAATGGCTGCTGCCCCACAGGTCAGTCAGCTTGGTTGAAAAGCGATGCTGCACTTGCCGCTACACTGGTCAGGTCCCGTCTGCAGAAGCAAGAGTCGGAGAAATGGACTTTGCCTTCAATCCCTCCTTGCCTTCTGCTTCTGTTAACCACTAACGTAAAGAGTGTGCGAGCACAGTTCCCTGTGCTTACTCCACGTTTTCAGAAATAGTGGCAGATTGAGATGACATTGCTTAGACAAAACTTGTAAGGATAAGACCTCTTTCTTTAAAAATCTAGAGAGGTTATTTCTTGAAATATCTTACTTTTATATAAAACTGAGAAAAAAAATCCATAAACTCTGGTATTTAAAATGAAGTTTAAGAAACAACTGTGGAGATTAAACAAGTCAGATTTCTTATCAATATAGTGACATTTTCATAGTGCAAAATTACAGTCTATCATAAAAGCAGAGACAAGCTCCAAAGTGCTAACTTCAGAGAAATACTGTTCTTGGTGATAAATGTAATGTAGAACATTTAATCCCGCATTATTTCTATTGAAAAATAAGTGTTCTGTGGTTATTCCAGTTATTCCATACACAACACTAGTTTGCCTTTGAGCTCAGCAGTGAATAGAGCCATTGCTTGTATATTTTACAGCAGAGGCTTCACCTGGGGTAGAACTGCGCATTCCTCCAGGCTTGGGTACTCAGCATTTCCAGGTAGTGTTTCTTAACCCAAGTGTTCTGGGAGGTTTTCGCTTGGTAAATTTTGGTGGGCAGGCACTACCCTGGATATGATATGGCATTTTGAATAACATTGACTTGTTCACACTAGATGCCATTAGTACCTTCCACATCTATTTGTAGGCATTGCCAAATATTTGATTGAAAAAAACTCCACCATGGGATAAGACCTGCTGGCTTATAATAACCTGTGCACCCCATTTTTTGGCAAAGTGATTGCTACGGTGATTTGATGACCAGCTAGTCCAAGAAGGATAAATTGCAGTTTTGTTGGTAAAGGAGAGAGAGAAAGAAACTGTTCTCTAGGCTTACTGAGCCTCAAACCATCCTAACGTTGGGGCACGAAGGCTTGGTTACCAGGGATCAAAGCATAAGAAGCAGCTGAAGCAGAGTAAGCGGAGATCAGGAGGCCATGGCAGGTGGAGTTAACAATGTGTCAGTCCTCTTTCAAGGACATTTGGATCACTGCTTTTCTCTTTATTTATTTACTTGTGTATTTTGAATATTTTTTATTTTTATCCTATATAAAGCTGAAAATGTAAGACTTTTCTAGTTTATGTTTATGTGTGTTTGTCTGTATACATGCATAGGTACCTCGTGCACTTCTGGTGACTGCAGAACCCTGGAACTGTAGCCTGTAAAATGAACCTGCGTTCTTTAATAGTAACAAATGCTCTTTTTCTCTCATTTTTTATTAAAAATTTCCATCTCCTCTCCTCCCCCTCCCCCTCCCCCCATACCCCCACTCCGTTCCTCCCTCTCCAGGCCAAAGAGCCATCAGGGTTCCCTACACTATGTTAAGTCCAAGGTCCTTCCAACTCCCCCCAGGTCCAGGAAGGTGAGCCACCAGACTGACAAGGCTCCCACAGAGCCCGTCCATGCCATAGAATCAATGCCTATCGCCATTGTCCTTGTTTGTTTTTTCAGGGGTAGCTAGAGATGTGGTTTAAAGAGCTGAGAAGCCAAGAACAAATGCTCTTTAAAACATATCTCTAGCTACCCCTGAAAAAAACGTTGTAACAGATATAGAAACTAAGAGATTACCTATAATCATCCTCAGAAAAATAAACTCCATACCATCTGCTTATTATGAAGCACATAAAGTATTTGCAGGCACAAGAGAGACTGAAACATTAGCATGCAGGAGGGTATAGAAATGGCAGCATTTCCATACACCTGCTAAGGACGATATAAATTCCTCCTTATTTCTGCATGTACATATAAGTGCTCCGGGACAATTATTCTTCTGTAAGACCACAGTGTAGCACTGACAGACTCATCTCTCCAACCACTGGCATGAAGCCTGATAAAAACGAATTGATAACAGTTACAGATCTTCACAAGTATGTAGATTATTTCGCTGTACTATCCAGCTGTGGAAAAATATAAAACGAGTAGAAATCTGTTTTAATAAGTGTCACTCAGGCTTCACGAACAGATATACAATGTGTGCAAATCTTGCTCCAAAAAATTGCAGTAAAAGGCATTGCTAATTGAGGTAATGTTTACTCATATTTTGAAAATGTGTTTTAATAGACATAAATTAAGAACAGAAAAGCATTTTTGCAATATTATGTAGTCATTATAAATAAAAACAAGCTCTACAGAGTTGAAAGGCTACACGAATAAAGTGAAAGAGTACAGTTTTGGCAGTGCATGTTGAATAGACAGGCAAAGCATGGGGTGGGTACTATTCTGTATAACTTAAGAGAGAACCAAAATATCATTCTTAAACTGGGCTGTTAAATGTCTGCTAATATATCTACAAATGGGGAACTAAAGAGACTAAGAAGTAAGGGTGAGTGAGGCTCAGAGGCAGTGTACTTGACACACAAAAGCAAGGCAGTGTGCATGATCACCACTGGGGGGGGAGACAAAAAAAGAAGAGGGGGGAGATAGTTTTAGAAGAGAAAATGATGGAACCATTCCACAGAATATAAATTAAGAACCTTAGTAGAAATTAGAGCCTGTATGGACTACCAAAATCTGTGCCAAAGAACCATGGTTTAAAGAAGTGGAAATTCCCATTTTTAAAGTATTCAGGATTTTGAAAGTTATACTTTGGGGGCTTTAAGGAACTCCCCAGTTCTTTAGCACCCCAGAGGTCATACAATAAAATAATCATGTAAGATAAAAAAATGAAATATGTTTGAAATACAAGAAATATACATACTTCTGTTTTGACATATATTGGTCAAACAACATTAACTAGGTTAGAGATGCAATTCTCCAACCATGATGAGAACTCATTCATTCACTCCTATCCCACACATCAACTAGCACAAGGATTTAAAGTCACAGGAACCTGGAGAAGCATGTCCCCTCTACACTGCGCATAGTGACAGTAAGACAAAGTCATTGCATCTGCTCTGACATCCTGAAAAGGTAACAGAGGAAGACATGGCAGCAGAAGCCTGAAATCCCATCCTTTGGGAGGCAGAGGCAGAAGAATCGTCTCAAGTTAGTAGGCAGACTCATCAACACAGGTAGTTAAGCAGGCCAAGGATACCTAGCAGAAACCTTTGCAAAATCCATAATAAAAATAAGTGAATAAATAAATAAATACAAATAATATTAAAGGAATGGGCACTGGAATGCAGACCTGGGTTTAGAGTATGAAATCCAATTGCTAGCATGGCAAAGGGATTTAATAAATTGGCTTGGATAAAAATAAGTTTATGAAGATTTAGTAAATGAAAATGTAAGCTTTCTGAAGTCCTGGAGTGTTCACCAAGCAAATTTTCTTTAATCTTTACTCTAGAAATATACATCAAAAGTAAGCTTCAATGCCATGGTCTCCTTCCTATGTATGTTTGAGTGCTTGTGGGTATTTATATATGTGACAACACACCTGGTAAGTTGTGTGTCAATCTATTATTCTAAAGTTGATTAAAAAAATTCAGGCCACAATGAGAAAAATTAAATGTTCCCTGTTTCTTCACATAACGAGTACTACAGCAGCTGGAGAGACGGCTTGGCCATTAATAACACTTGCTGCTGTTGTAAAGTACCTGGGTTTGCTTTCCAGCATCTCCGCGGTAGATCATAAACATCAGCACAATTCTAGAGAATCTAACACTCTCTTCTGGCCTCAGCAGTCACCAAGCAGGCACATGGGTCACATACATACAGGCAAAACACTCGCATACATAAAATAATAATAAATACAATGTTAGAAAAAAGGCTAATAGACTAAAGGAATCTAAATAAGAAGAATTAAGTATTTTCTTTTATTATTATTATTTCTTATAATATTGTAAAAACAAGTTAGTAAATACATATCAGATGTGTAGTGTAGACATTACACCAGAATTGCCTTTTCATGTATATGCAATTATTTTGGGTACTGTAAAGGAGCTGGACAAATGACACTGGGTCAGCTCGCTTAGTCTGTAGTATGTTTATGTTCCTCACCAATATTTACATGACTTAAGCTGTTCATATTATTATATGGTTCTCCAGACTGCGGACATAAATTAACAAATTGCAATGCATATAGCACTATTTGTTATAGTGTTTTGAATGTCACAACACTGAATTGCTATTGGAGGAAATAATTGGTTATGAAGTCATTTAGTGGACCCCATGTTTCCCCAGTGTAAGAGGAAAAATAACTCAGAGCCCTATCTCCTCAGCTGAGGATGAGAAACAGATTCCTTGGAAGGGTGAAAAGCCTTTTATGAGAATAATTTGTGGGAGAGAAGGGCCTTTGGCAACCTTAATTTCTAAATTACCTTAATGCAATGTTTAAGTTTTTTAACTGATAAAATTGAACAGAAATAGTGGATAGTGCTAAAATTACGAATACATGTGGTTTTACGGAGCCAAAATATTAAAAATGCAACAATATCTGCTTGAAAGAGAAAGATAGAATGTCTAAGAAAAACAAGTACCACGTGTAACAGAAACATTCATGATGTTCACATTCTGAGACTAGTTCTAAGATAAAACCACTATTACCAAGAAGCACACAGAAACTTCAGTGTGAATATATCAAGAGAAAATAGCCATAACATTACTTTGATTATGGTGCCTTTATTGGTGAGAGCATCATTGGTCTTTCTTAAAACACTGGCAGACCCTGTTTGTTAAGTCAGTTCAAATCCCTACAGATCTCAGAATTTAACACCTAATACTAAAAAAAACAAAGCAAGCAAACAGACATGAAAAACAGCTCTTTAGGTGAATAGCAGTGAAGGCTTAGGATCAAAGAAGCTTGAAATAATTCAGCAACATCAGGGCTCTTAGATAAAAGGACTTCACTTTTTTCTGACTATACAACTGGGCTACACCAACTACCACGAAGGCTCACTTTTGACATAACAATGATCTCTTCTAGTCTTTATAATATTTTGGAGTATATTTCCTTCTCTCACATCACAACATCTCTGGAAACTGACACTCTCGGCCAACGATTATTTACTCACCACACTAACAGCTCCAAGAAATAGCGCCAAATGTTTATTTTCTAAGATTGATAGCACCAGTAATTAGGTTTACTGGAATTTTTGGAAAGACTGCAAGTCTGTTGATCTAAATCCAAATGAACATATATATTTATACATTGAAATCAGCACATATGAGTGAAGAACAGACTTTGCTTTCACTATTTGATAATTCTAATTACAAATAGATATGATCCACATAGCTTCCTGCTACACAAGGAATGATACAAATATCTAACTTAACAGAAACTACTAGATAATGCATTTGTTCAAATAAGCAGTGGCTTTTAGCACCTTAGGAAATACCATGTCCTTTTAACTGGCAATGTTTATACCTTTACAGTATATTTTCACATAAGCTGAGCACTTGTATGTAAACAATAATGAAATCAGTATAATAAATAAAATAAACTCAGCTCTATAATAAAAAATAATTTATGTAAAGAACAAAAATAAAAATGGAACACATTCCATTTTTTATCATCCATGAACTAAAGCTGATGGAGCTGATAAAGATTTAATCTGTCTAAAACTTCATTATATAAAACATTAGCTGCTACAGAGTATTGCGTCTATGTTTATTTTATTAAGAAAATGTGTATCTTCTCATTTCTACTTTGAAAGGTCTAATCAACTTCACAGTCATGACACCTCACTGTTCCTAAACTTATAAAGAGCTATGTGTTGTGTTTACTACCAATGCTTCAAATAATTCTCCATGATCAATAGTATATTTACTTTTACTAAAATTTTATGATAAATGATAGTGTGTATATGAAATACAAAATGTTGGTAATATTAACAAACTCATACTGTATAGTTTCAGTGTTTGAGTATCTTCAACTGGAAACTAAGGGCAGAGAGAAAATGTTCCACAATTTAATAAGATTCACAAAATGCTGAGCAGCATTAGAAAATCAAGGTTGCTCATTCTTTTTTTTTTTTTTTTTTTTTAAGATTTATACAATGTTTCTACTGCCTGAGGACCTGAGATTTCATTACAGATGTTTGAGAGCCACATGTTTTTGCTGGGAATTGAACTCAGGACCTCAGGAAGAACACTCAGTGCTCTTAACCTCTGAGCCATCTCTCCAGCCCAAGTCTGCTCATTGTTAGTATGCAAATGACTTTTTTTCAGCAACAGGTCCTGGTAAAAGTTAGGGATTTTATTTAAACCCTCCAGTTTTCAGTTGCCTTGTTTTTGAAGAACAGTGATGTTTTTCATTTCATTTGAGTGAGTCAAGAAATGATGAAATGAGTTTGGTTCATGCTAACTTGTTAGCATATTATCACACGTGTAGGAAATTACCTGAAAATCTCTCTTGAGCATCTTTTAGAAATTTCATCACACTGGGAACAGGCTCCAAATTCACAGGCTTTTGTGGTTAAGCCCATTCAAACTATCACATATTCGCAAGACAATTGAAGGTATTTATCACATATAATCTAATATTCAGAAATGTTTCATTTGGTTTTTTTTTTCTTTCTTGAAAAAAATTTCAAGTATTTTAACAATTCCAGTTTCTCCTTACTGACTGCAACAAAGATTAGGATGAATAATTTAAAAAAATTAAAAACTACACTAGGACTATAGAGATGGCTTAGCAGTTAAGAGCACTGGCTGCTATTTCAGAGGCCCTGGGTTCAATTCCCAGCAACCACATGGTGGCTTTACAACCATCTGTAACTCCAGTCCTTGGGGTTCCAATGCCCTCTTCTGGTTTCAGAATACGCAGCACAGACATGGTGCATAGACGCTGATGCAGGCAAAACACCCATGCAACATAAAATACAAATAAAGTTTTATAAAAAAAATCTTAAAACAGAAATAACCATCACTAAGCATTCACTAAAAGTGAGCAAACTTAATATTTTAATTTCATGTTTTGTAAATCAAGTATGAAACAAAAACTCTCAAGGTGAATCTATCATACCAACGCTTCTCTACTGAAGTCCTTTTTAGGTTGGTTTTTTTTTTTTTTTTTTTTTTTTTTTTTTGCTGTGCTTACTTAGTAAAGTATTTATTAACACTTACATGCCCCAGAGTTACTAGGAATACTGTCAATGAATATAATGAAAATCACCCGTGGAAATGTAAGTGTCTTAGGTAACAGCCTAAAGTTCTCAAATCCCAGTACTCTACCACAGGACCAAGAAGTCCTGAGCTGCATCTCACCTGAAAGCATCCTCCTGACAACTAGCTTTCATGGTACCAGTAAGTGACATAAAGCTTCGGAAGGTGGAAAGCAACCAACAGTTCTCCCCAGCTGTGCCTGTGAACCAAGGCAATGACCAGCATGGGACTATAACCCCGTGGGTACAGCAGTGACACAGATACCTTAGTGGTAATCAAAGGCTCTCTAATTGGATTTATAACTCAAAAGAAGGAAATCGTGCCTGGTACAGGAAATGTAACTAACTACTTAAGGGCTAGTGAAGCCACGGATCTTGGAGGAGAATCTACAGCTCCCTCTTTTCTAAACGAGCACAGTCCCTAATTACATTTTAAATATTTGTTCTCAGACCCACAAGAAAGTATAGTTCTTATCCCACTTAAAGGAAACTTTGCAGCATATGGAGACCATTACAGAAAACTACAATCAATCAAAATGCACCGGTACCTAAGGCTTCGTGAACACTGGGGAAGATGGCGTGGAAAGATTGCAAGAGCCAGAGGGAAAGCAGTTGCTATGGGACCGTGTCTTAGACTCAACAGAAGCACATTCATGCAGTTTCACCCACAGGCCAGCTTCACCAGGAATTGAACACGGAAGACAACAGTAGATACGCTACCATGGAAGAGGGCAAGCTCACAAAGCTCAACGCTAGACAAAGAACTACTGGCAATTAAGGAATTCTGAGAGTGGAGGTAACCGTCTTCTCCTGGGAAGAATACACCAGTTTTTACCCCGTATCAATGGTCAGCCCTGAAAATATGCACATACATGCAGCATTTTATAGACTGAGCAGATTCTATTTATGGATTTCAGGAGAAAAAAGACAAACACAGACATGTGCGTATGTATGTATAGGTATATGTGTGTGTGTGTGTGTATATATATATATATATATATATATATAAACAAAAAAAGGTATGAATTTGAACTCAAGCAAGGAGGGTGCAAGAGTGGTTTTGAAGGGAGGAAAGGAGAAGAAGAAAATTATATAATTATATGATAATTAAAAATATAAGTTCGATAATTTTATTACCAAATGAAAAACTTGCTTTTAAAAATGAAATCAATAATAATTTTTATTTAAAAGTTTGGGGTCTACAAACCTATAAATTCAGATGTTCTGATACTTCTGTGCTTAGAATAATATCATAAAGAATTACATTGTAGATTTTTTTCTTAAAGTTTGTTAAAAACAAATATATTCCAAATTGAATAAATACTGAAAGGGATATGGAAGCATACATGAAAACTGGTCATAATGGATTCTCAGATACCAAAAAAAGTAAAATGTTGGAAAATATAAGTAAGCGTTCTCATGATGTCCACTGCACTGAATATCTCTATTCTGTATATTGGGGCTGTGAGAATGGGCTGTCTCTTATTCTTCTTTCTCTCTTTTAAAACAAACACAACCCAATGTGCAAAATAAATAAGTTCGACACCAGCTTGGAAAAAAAAATGTACTTATTCAAAAGTTTGGGGTTTTTTGTTGTTACTGTTGTTGTTTTCTTTTCTTTTTTTTTTTGTAATTTTTGAAAGAAATCATAAAACATCCGACAATGGATCCATCAGTCACAGACAGGTGGCTCATGTGTCTCTGCCCCATCTAGAACACTTGGTATGCTGAAGACACACGAAATCTGTCACCGGCATCTCTTCCTCTGATGTTACAGAAGATTTTTTTTCAAGTGCTCTAGAAACGAGTACAACAGACACCAAGATCTTTTAGGAAGCTGTAAAATCCCCTGCGGTGCTGATATCAACCACAGCGGAACGTTCAAAAGGTGAGAAACACTTCTCTCTTCCTATCTCTGTTCTTTCATGTCCCTTATGTGACTGCGATGTCTGAAAATATAATGCTTTTAAAATACTCCTAAAACTATAACAAAAGGTGAGGCAACTCATTTAATTATAAATATATTTATATTGTATGCATCTCATGACCTGTGATCCAATGTTAACTCAAATGCTAGAAACAGACTTAGTTTTGTCTGCATTTATTTTAATGTCTCTCTCCTATGACCCCAAGGAGAAGTTAAGTTACAAAGTTAGCTTGACTGTCAATACAAATTTTTTACCCAAACTATGTATCAAAGGTAAATATATTTTAAAAATAGGTTAAGTCATGGTATTATGAGGAGAAGCAACTGTTTGGAGAATTTCACTGCAACAAGACAAACGCTCTGAAATGAACTCATTGTGAAGGTTGCCCTGCTCTAGGAAAGTGTTAGAAAATAATTATACCTGAAATGACAAAGAAACGGTGCATAAAAATCTTCAGTAACAAAGAAAGGCAACAAATACAGTAAATGAGAAAGGCCATGTCAAGTCTATCTTATTTTCCAAAAACTGATTAAGTTACCAAATGAGCAAAAGGTAGTTTAGGCTGCTCAAAGTCAGAAGTGAGAGTTCCTTGGAGAGGGGTGTGGTTAACGTTCTCTGTCTTCACCAGTTTGTTAGACCTGGATGAACTCAGTTTGGAAGAAGCCCTTGAGCTCCACATATTTGATCGGTGCAATTTTCTGTATGTCTAAGTCAGTGAAATTGCATGTGCACATAAATACACACATGTGTCTACACATGCTTCTTTTCAAATGCTTTTAGAGTTTAAAAATTATAGGTAAGCACATATAAAATAAGATTATATATAACACTAGTTATGCTATGGTAGCCCAAAGGTCAATTACCTGACATTCAGATTTCTTATATTTAGAAGGAATTGATGTCTAATTTATAATAAGGATTCCAAGTCAAAATTAAGGAAATCTATCAAGCTCCTGTATCATCTAGCATTTCTATGCCATCTTAATATCATGTGGACTTGATTTACAATGAAGGTTTTGAAGGAAGTGGTTGACTCCAAGCATTGGCATATTCAGAGAGGATTGAGCCAAATGAAACATGGGGACATCCTGAGCTGAACAACAGTAAGTTTTAAAGCCACTGTAGGGGAAGCTAAAGGAAGGAGGCCACTCCACCTGTGCCTGTTCCAGGTCCTTCTAATTACACAGCTTGCATATAAGTGAGCCAACTCTGACACCTTCCCACCCAACAGGCTCTCTGATATTACCTATCTGGTGAAAGTTCCTCTTTTCATCTCCTCAATAAATGTAAATGAGAAAAGAATAAAATGCTGAGCAAAATATCCTGCTGGCTGCCTTTTATCTGTCCAGGATATTTTATGTGAAGATCCATGCCTGGTTTACTTCTCCATCAGGCCTGACAAACTGTCAGAGTGAACCCCATTTGTGTCCTTTCAAGAGCTGGCTGAGTTAATGATTCAAATATCAGAGTTAATAGATAGAAGCCACATGAACTTCTTGCTGAAGTCTACATGGAACCTTCCAGAAGTTATACAGTTGCTAAAAGTTATGTTCATATTAAGATTCCAAAACTATGCCAGATAGTTCTTCTAAAAACATCTCTAAAATATATAAATACACCAAGCAAAGAATAGAAGCCATGGAAATATCAAAGTTGAGGAAGTTGTTAATGAGCATAACTAAATCAGAGAGCATTATAGATTTACCCATTCAGACACTAATGTTAAGCATTCTGGAAACCTACAATCAGACGAGAACATGGTATGTGGAAACTTGGACTACCTGATGGACATATACGGAAAGGAGGAATGGGAAGTTTCAGAAGGATAAATAAATGCACTGTGTCATTTGAAGTAATCGTTCAGTATGAAAAGAATAGAACAACAAATAGCGAATATTAAGGAGGCTGAGCACATGAGAACAATGGCATGAGATCATTTAGATTTGGAAAAGGTGGGTACAGTTTGTGTGTGTGTGTGTGTGTGTGTGTGTGTGTGTGTGTGTGTGTGTGTTCACTGCAAATCAAACCCAGGGCTAGAAGTCACCGTAGCCTCAAGCCTGGGCAATTTTGAGACCTCTGAACAAAGGGGCATATCTCAGTAGGGTGTCAGATTGGACAGTCCTACTGCAGACAAATGGGGACATCTTATATCTCTTTTAATTCAACATCCAAATTTTTCATAATTAATTGGATGTCTGTTTTCATGTCTCTTTTAATTAATTCCCAAAATTTTCATATTTAATTTAAAAGTTAGTTCAAACTTCAATTTACATAACTTGTCCAAAATTTAAATAAAATGCGGTTTATGTGTCTCTTTGTCTTACCCATCTAAGGGGTAGATTTAAGTGAGGAAGATAAGAAGGTTTTTTCACAAGTTCATACAAAGACTGGTAGCAATAATTTTTGTACTTAGTAATAACCCTCCCTCAAGACATTCTTAATATTTATGCCCCGAGAATCTTTTTCTAAATGCTTAAATATGACAAAAGATCCATTTATCTAATGTACACTTCAGAAGTTACTTTTCATTTTTATTTCATTTGAATATATTCATCTACTTAAAATATCTAAGTTATTAGCATAGCATCCCTCTTACCATCATTTAACATGCCGTGGTTGGCAAGGATCTAAACTTCTCTCTATGAGGATCAAAACATGTATTTTGGAAACCGAAAATGTAGTACATATAGAAGTCCAAAGGTGAATGACCACAGTCTACTCCATTAAGAACTTACTAGGAGGATTTACTCAACGGATTTAGTTAGTGCTGAAGGCAGACTCCCACTACAGATTTATCACTGTGTGTACAGCCTACACATTTCAGTTGATTGAGAGGATCCATTATTAGTAATTTTTGTAATAATTACAAGATTAATGGATTATTCTGCAATGGTGTTAATTAATGCACTAGAACAATCTCAGGGAAGGTCTTAGAACAGAATTAATGAAGTTAGTGATTCTGTTATATACCTCATTTACCCCCAAACACAAAATCCAGGTTCCTTTATTTACTACACCTATTACAGATATTATGTTTTACTATTATTAAACATATTGCAATCTTATGTTTGATTTTTTAACTGATTATGTATCTACTTTGTCACTATGCTACTCATTATAAACCTTTCCATAGGGAACATTACACCAACATATAAAAAAAGGGATTAAAATCCTTTTAGGTATAACATATTAGTTAAATCAGATGGAAGTTTGTCAATTTTATAATAAAGACAGACTGAGAACTAAACAAGGTATCCAACTTTTATCAAATGGATCCTTAATTTCAAAAAAGTATGCTTTCACTCAGCATCTGTTTTAGCATTGACCATCTTTTCAGCAAGAGACAAACCAAATCCCGTGACATGAGAGACGCAAATTATCCCTCCAGCATCCTTCAAATGACCTGCTCATGGGACATATATGTTATCATTTCTTCTAATAATGTATACATCTATGATTAGTCTAACGATATTGACTCTAATATAATCTACTGACCTCACTCAAAATACACAAAATTTTAAGTGATGAGAGAAAATGGGGACACTGAGACAGCTCGATGCATGAAGGTGCTTGCCTCCAAAGACTGGAGATTTTCATTGAATCCCTGAGCTCAGGTAAACTGAAAGGATGGACCCAACTTCATAAAATGTTCCTTTGAGCCCTATGCTTCCATCATAACCCGTGTGCACTTCTTGCATACTTGTACACACAAAGAACAAAAAAAAATCTTTTTAAAAGAAGAAAAATGATTAAAATAAGGATGGTGTTTGTAAGCAAAGAGAGAGGTGATTCAAACCTATTGTATGTCTTATTTATATACCTTTGGGATTAGGTACAGAGCTGTGTGCTTTGTATTCGGTTTGTGTTTAACCTTCAATATGTTTTGTTTTCTCTGTGTTTTAATATCTCATTTTAAATAACTCCTTAATGAAATAATAAAAATTATCTGACTAGAAATCCTTATGAAAAAGTGAACTTATTCAATTATAAAACGCATTCGTAAAAGTTGTCACTAACTGACACATGACTTAATTACTAATCACCTTGATGAAGTAGGAGGTATAAAGACATACAAAGTAAATAACAATTTATTGCTGAGAAATAATTGAAATAGAAAACAAATGTTTAATGTATGTATCTCACTCTCTATAGAGATACAGGTACATTATATATATATCTATATATAATGAACTTGATTTATAGGGAACATTTATTATGACAAGTCTTTTTAAATCTTCTTTGTATGAAGACAAACCTAACCCTTCAGAATCAAACATTTTTCCTTTTCACATGAAATGGCATGGTACCTTAGTTTATATAATGTGACTTGGTAAGAATTTAAATACTCAAATGTATTAGATATATTTCATATTCTATATTTAAAGCAAATATTTTCTTCATTGTTTTCTAAGGTCAAATAATCCTTCATCAATTCTTTTATTATGTTTTGATTAATGATTATATACATTACACATTTATTTATTTTTGTATATGTGTGTGTTGGCTTATCTGCACATGCAACTCATGTATCCAGGTATCAATGGAGGCCTGAAATGGGGTCAGAGCTCTTGAAATTGTAGTTACATGTAGCAGCTGATATTTGGGTCCCATGTTGATGCTGGGAAGCAAACCTGCATCCTTTGTAAGAGTACCAACTGCTCTAAATCACTGGGCAGTATCTCTGGCTCCTAACCCAGCCTTTGTTTTGTCTATTATTCTTAACACAATTAGGAAATAATTAGGAATAAGACTATTTCTGCACTATACATTTTAGTGAAAATACTGAAGAAAAATAAATTTTGTCTCTTATATAACCAAACCATTTTTAGAGAACACCGTCAGAACTTAACACTAGGCAGAGGGCATCATTAAACTTACTAATAATGCCAATGAGTTTTCTATTGCCCAACTGCCATGGCAGGATTATAGCACCATCATTAGCAGAGACAGGAGGAGTGATCTACAGTGTAAACTGTCAAATCCTTCTAAAGCACACACCACTTTATACTCTTATCCATATTCAGCCTGTCAACCTGATTTATGTTGAATTTTGATATATGTACAAGGAAAAAGTCTGGAGGCTGGAGGCACCATACCTTTGAGACATAATCTTATAGGCATCTGGCAGATAACATCGGATATTCTCCATCTGAGCAGGGTCGGAGTCGCAGATCTTGTCATCTGTCCTCCCGTAGTTGGCACTCTCGATCATGATGACGTCTGTGCCAGGACAGCGGAGCTCGATGGGGTAGCTCTCACAGGAGAGCTCCCTGCGGACCACTGCCATGGGAATTGGGGCACGGCTGAAAGCTACGGGAAGAGGCAGAAAAGACATCATCAAAATCTTTGCGCGTCCAAGACATCCATACATCTGCTTCCCCAGTATCAGGGTTAACTTGAACAAGGACTAACACAGATATCTAGGACTCATAATTTAAATGTGAAATATTTCTCCCCCCAGTAACAACAAATCACAACCTCCCACAATCTAAGCCTAACAATAACTTCTTAAACCCTAAGCTGCCACTAAGTTTGTCCTTACAAAAAGTGGCAAAAAAAGAACTCTGGAATTTATTTTTTCAAAATGAAATTGATTTTTCAAAAGAAGCATAAGTCAAATTAGATAACTGTTTCCAAAAAACATAAAAATACAGTTCACCAATATAATCCTACTTTTCAAAATTAAACCCGATCAGTTCATTTAAATTTAGCCAATATGATAAACAAACAATGACAGGTGTTTATTAACATTTACTATCTTATTTCTATAACGGGAAATGTTTCTACTTTTTCTCGCCTGTCTTATTTCCTTTTGTGAAGTACTTGCTCAAGTTTATACATGGTATATTGTAAAAATCTTGTAATATCATGAAATCCATATGAATCCTCTACAGCTGTCAAAAACGAATGTTAAGGTTCTCATATTTTAAATGATTGGTGCACGTATATATAATTAATTTTGTTCCAGAAGATTTCAGTTCCTGTCCGTTTTAACTTTTTTTCCTTTCCCTTGCCAGTATATCACTGGAAGAAAGTTAAATGTTTAGTGCTCATAAGCACTGGCCAAGTCTTCTTTAAGCAATATAATTGAAATCATAGATGAAATATTTGCTAACCGTTAAATAAGTAGACTTTTAAATAAGAGAGATGGTCATGGGTAAATGTATGGCCAGATTAAAATTGCAAAGTTGGTTAATTCCCTAATGTGTGTATATTCATAAAAATAATATTTACAATATATGGATTTTCCGTTGTAGTTCTAAGCATGAAATGTGGAAGGAAAAGGCTGTGATAAGATCAGCGGTGTGAAGAGAAGCAGAGGAAGGTAAATGTTAGCCCTATTTTGACCTCAGAAATAGTGACTGCTTTGAAAACATATCTAGTCTTTCAAAGTTTAGAATATGACTTTTACCTTATTTCTATGTCTGTGCATAGTCTCTTTGTAAAACTTCTGAGGTTACTTAAAGTACTTGTGGCTCAGGCTGGTGGAATGACTCAGAGGTGGAGACCACATACTACTCCTGTAGAGGTTCCAAGTTTATTTCCTCAAGACCCCATCATGGAGATCACAACTGTCTGTAACTCCAGATCCTGAGGATCTGACATCCTCCTCTGGCCTTTTTGCGCATCTACACTTACGCATCCACACCCAGACACAGGCACATACGTTTACACATAAATAAACATATTTTTAAAAATTAAAAAAATAAGAAAAAGTACTTCTGGCTGCATGGCATATATGGTCCCATTTATATTTCTTTTATGCTCTCTCTTTTCCTTCTCTTAAACACACATGTATGCACACAAACGCACACACACGCGAATGCAGCACATCCATCACTCTGAGCACAGACCTCATGATCAACAGTTTTTCTTATTTAAATTTGAAAGTAAAAACATGACTGAATGATGAAAAGTGCTCCAGCTCATGAAGCCAATTCATGATTTTTGTCTGTTAATGGAATCATATGGATGCTTTCGTTTTCAGAAAATATAAACACATAAGTTTTAGAATGCCTTAAAATTAATTTGGAACATTTGTGAAAAGACAAGTTATTCTTTAACCTTTGGTTCAGCTATTTGAGGATCTTCTGAATGCTGTATTTATCCAGCTCATATTATGCTGATTTAGTCTATTCCATTGAAATCAAGTTAATTTAACAAAAAAAGAACTCACAAGCAAAGCCACACCAACACAGCTCATGTTGGACTAAGTGGACAATTTGGTTGATTAAGCTCATCAGTCATTCTTGTCAAAACATTGACATAGCTTTAATCTGGGTTGTCACTGTCAAAAAATAAAATTAAGATCCAAATGCAAAGTCAACTAGAGTATGAAGGCCCGAATTTTCCATGTATCTTTTTCGGACCTATAAAGATGATTATCTCATTTTCTACATCTCTATGTATATATTACAGAGAGAGAGAGAGAGAGAGAGAGAGAGAGAGAGAGAGAGAGAGAGAGAGAGAGAGAGAGAGAGAGACAGAGACAGAGACAGAGACACAGAGAGAGAGACAGGGAGAAGAAGAAGAAGAAGAAGAAGAAGAAGAAGAAGAAGAAGAAGAAGAAGAAGAAGAAGAAGAAGAAGAAGAAGAAGAAAGTAGGGAGAGTGAGATGTGTGTGTGTGTGTGTGTGTGTGTGTCAGAGAGGGAGAGGGAGAAGGAGAGGGAGAGGGAGAGGGAGAGAGAGAGAGAGAGGGAGAGAGAGAGAGAGAGAGAGAGAGAGAGAGAGAGAGAGAGAGAGAGAGAAACTTTTTTCCTTTAACAGTAACTCATCCATTTCGGTAACCCAGTGACAAAGATATACACATTGTTTAAGGAATACCTTGCTGGAGACTATATCACCTAGTTAGCTATGACTACTTGGTGTAATGCTACAGGTCTCCACGAACAAACAGAGAAAATATACCACTGCTGCATGGTGCTCCTAACTGCATGAGAGCGGCTTTTAAATGTTTTTTCCTATGTTTTTTTCACGCACACACATACGCACAGCACACATGCGAGCGTGTGTGTGTGTGTGCGCACACACACACACACTTCCACAGAAGGGGAGTGATTTAAGCTTAAAAAAACAGAAAAAACAAGGGTTTGTTTGTTTGTTTCCTTTGAATTGTTATGCTACAATGGAAAGGTTTTGCTTACAGAATACCAAAGAAGGGCAACTCTGACAGCCCAAAGGGATGTAGTGAAACTGTCTATTACATTTATTTCAGAGTAATACTACTTGGAGCAATCTGAGGTGACAAGCTGATGTGTGGGCACAGAACACTCGTGTGTGCGCTCTTTAACTTGTTCCCACTTGTATTCCATGAGGCACACACTGCAATCTGTTAGATGTATATATACTTGCTGAACAAATCAGACAATGTGGATGTGAAATCTTGTGACCTCCAATGTTCCCGTGCTGTGCTTTAGTCCTGGACACTGGTTCTGAGACTGACTGAGGGAATAGGAACCACTGAAATTTTCTAGAAAAGATGGCCACAGGGATATTGGAAGTTTGCTCTACCAGTAAAATATTATGTATCATAAGTCTAAGGAAGTGAGTTAGGGTCTCCAGATCCCTCATGCAAGTTTGGTAAAGAAGTGCACATCTGCAGTCCCAGAGGTGTGGGCTGGAAGCACACTCCAGTAGTTCTCTCCGTTTCACCAAACATCATTCTAGCCAAATTGATCTCCAGGGTCAGAGAGACCCTGTCTTTAAATAATAATAAAACAGAGAACTATCAAGGAAGGTTTGTTATTTCTACCTCTGTCTCACAGACACACAGACACACAGACACACACACACACACACACACAGGCCAGGGAACAAGGGAGAGAAAGAGATACAGAAACAAAGACAGAGAGAGAGCAGTCTCAGAACGTTCTTCAATTTCCATGTCAAAAACACACCTTTACAAAGATAATAAAAAATATCTTCTGCCTAAGGTTTCATGCTAAGAGAATTCACTCTCTCATTTTCATCACCTTTCTCATTTTTTAGAGCCTTCAGCCATCCCTTTGTTAACATCTCTTGTTTTTGTCAGTCCCTCTGCATTCTCTCCAAGAGGTCAGACCATGAAGCCTGCTGGTATACACTTGGGAGGATCCATGCATTTGATATCCATGTATGTGGAGTGAGGAGGCTGTAAGCTAGTGGCAAAACACAAGTCACATGCTTCTTCTCCCCCCTTGCCCCCACGTTCCAAGTACAACTGTTAGAAACTACTCAGGCTAACCCTAGGGTAGGAAACAGGGAATTTCAATAAAGAAGTATTATGTAGCACATAGCTTGTCTGTAAAGGAAGGTCATCAAGAAGACATAAAAAAAAAAACAGCCTAAGAAGAGACCAATCATGAATTAGCCAGTTGAGGACACGACACTAAATAATATAAATAATTTATACAACACTGAGTGCACCTGACAAAATAACACCTGTATGTGGACAATTGTTGGATCAGAAGTCTAGAATCCGATAGTAGTATGCAGACTAAAGCCATAGGAACATGTAAATAGCATAGGAGTGCAGTATTGAGTATGACCAAAGAATGGAACCAGCAAAGTTGGAGTTAGCAGTGGTCACTGAAGAGGTGAAGAAATCTGCTACTTCTTCACTAGAGAGACACAATAAAATGGTCCCATCTATTCTCAGACTATGTAGACTACATGAAAAGATGAACTAAACCACTTGGGATAACATGAGAGATGGAATCTGAAATAGTTACAGTAGAGGGGAAAAAACACTTGATTTCTTCTACATAGGCAATAATACAATGAAATAAAATTGGTGGTAAAAGTAAACATAACTGTATCAATAAAAACAGATAGGATCTGTAATC
Source organism: Arvicola amphibius (assembly GCF_903992535.2). Taxonomy (NCBI): domain Eukaryota; kingdom Metazoa; phylum Chordata; class Mammalia; order Rodentia; family Cricetidae; genus Arvicola; species Arvicola amphibius. The sequence continues at coordinate 22,676,879 of NC_052047.1, forward strand.
TATGCTGTTTGGTATAACTGAAAAAAGAAGAAAGAATTTAACAGTCTACATTTCTATTTATTTTTCATTAGCACCTTTATGCAATTTACCCCTTTACGTTTTGTTTATAGATTTCCAAAAAAAATAAATAATTCTCTCAAAGAATTTTTGGGGGTAAGAATGTAGGAGAAATACAGATTAGAAGGCTATTCCATAGTGGTGAGATGATAAAGATCATTTCTTTAAAAGGGTAACAGTAAAGGAAATAACAGGTCTTTGTTAAAGAACAAAGCCATCTTGGGATTGGTAAAGTCACAGGGTAGGAGAGAGAAATGAATGATGGCCAGGATTCTGGCATAGACAAGAATTGATATATGCTGCTGTGGGCAAAATCTAGAAGGAGCTGAAGATACAGAGATCTTTTATAAATCTCAGCACTGTACATAAGATAACCTGGATAGGGACTGTAAGTTGTTCTGTTGCTTTCAAAGAGCGGTTGTTGTTCTTTAAGATGCCTATGAGTCTTTGCTATGCTCTCAGTCCTCTTTCTCCTTGTCTATTGGCTACATGTCATGACTCACATCTGGTGAAAATGGTGTGGGAGCAATGACTGCAGGGTTTCCCAATGCAATCACAGCCCAACTCTTAGATAATTCCCCTGTATAGATTGGTGGCATTCAGTCACCCCAATGGGGTGGAGGCAGGATCTGAGAAACTGAGACCCCCTGTTGACAGCCATAGGAACTTACAAAGCTTCAGTGAAGGAGCCTAGAAGTGCCAACACCCACAGCCTGCCCTTGTTTAACTGCAACAGTATGATAGTCTTTCAATCATGTGCATCTAATGAAACTATTCCAAATTCCTAATCCACAGAAACTGTCAAATAATGAACGTTTTGGTTTTAATTGACTGAGATTGAAGCTAGAGATCAAAGCTCAGAGCTAAGCCTAAAGGAATATTTAGAATTGACGTTAAAACTATTGGATCCAATAATTACCAACCCCGTGAAAGAAAAGTATTAGGAACAGCCCATGCATATGATCTAATAATACTATCCCTTTCATAGAAAAAAAAAACCATTAGTTCAAAACATACTATATGTACTATATATAATCTATATAGAAATATCACTAAGTAGACGATAAAAAAGACTTTCTTCCTTGCAACCCAATGATTATAAGGGGAAAATGATCTTTTGAAAATTAAGAGATAAAAATGATTCACATCCAGTGACTTCTGAGAAAGAAGTTAATTAACTCCTTGTACGTGAAGACAAGAACTGTTGAATATGTTCTTAATTTCAAATGGGAAATGGTGCTGAAAGGGCCATGTTTCTATTGGACTGGCAATGACTTTGGAAAAGCAGATATTACCATTTTTTATCTTCACTAGAGCTTTTGACACAATTTTCTTAAATATGTGTGTTTTCTCTGTGCCATCGGTACATGACAACACATTGATTTAAGCTATAATTATATGTCTAAGAATCCAGTCCAAAACAGTTGGCAGTGGATTTCATTAGAAGCCTAAAGACATATCAATTCCACATCTACTTGAAAGGTGCATTCACTAGTACAAGCACTATTCTAATATCCTGAATTTAAGCAAGAGAACTTCAACAAAGAATAATTTTAATATTTCAACACTTAGTCAAGGGAAACACCTCAACAATTAAAATTGACACCATAAAAGAAGAAAAAGGCCATTAAGTTCTATAGTCAAAAACAAAGCATGAAATGTAGATTATACAATGTAAAATATTACATGTAAAAGAAAGATTTCTAATGAATAAACGTTACAAAACGATCTTCAGTTACTATTTTGGCTTAGGAATATAAATACAAAGCTGTGGACGTCAACAGAAATAGTTATGTGGAGGCTGTCTCAAAAGTAGCAAGGATTGCAATAAGTGAAATCACATGTAGCTGCTATAGTTTTTCAACAACTACTAAATTTTATCCTACATTTTTTCTAATTATATTCGCAAAGGGGGAAATGTCCCAATTGCACCAAATTTTACATTATCATAATTTTTCTAACCTTCTAAATATGAAAAACTCCAAATTGGATGCTCCACATATCCTTAAGAATAAGAATTGTAGTTTCATGATAAACAAGAACTCTGGAAAATAATTAAATATTTCAAAAGAAACCTTTAAAGATATATACCACTTTGTCTCCAAATAGATAATGGTCATGTACAATGTGGCTGCTTGAAGCTCTCAAACACAAGAGATGAATGTTGTCTAAAATCTCCCGCCACTTAGCTCAAAAGTGGTCTTCCATAGAACAGGGGCTGAATAGTCTAGACGATTCAGAGTTACAGCATGATGTCAAGAAAGTGACTGAACTTCCTGTGAGTGTGAAGTCTCAAAGGTAGGAGGGGATGCCCATGACTAACTAATAAAGACCAGTTATAGGATAGGATGATGGGATACCAGAAAATTCAAGGCAGGAACGAGGATACAGTCCTATGACTGAGAGTACAAGAAATGGGAATTGATTCATCTACTTGAGACAAGGCAAGAAACTAGCTCTGTGAAGTGTGTAAGCATCGTTAAAGAGAATACAGTAAGTAACATGTGCTATATCTCCAATGAAGTGAACTAGAACACAAAACAACATACTTGGAAACAGGTAAAGTAACTATACGATATTTCAGATTATGCACAGAAAATATAAGTGAGAAATTAGTGAAATGAGAGAGGGCCTTAATTAGATCAGGACTATAATTCAGCAATTTTAAGGGCCTAGATTATGGAAGAATATGACATGAGTATAAAAATTAATAAATTAATTTAAAAAGCACTAGTCTATAGTTTATTCAGAAATATCAGGATGAGGAATAAGTACAATTGATGAGAATAGTATTACAATGTAACACATTGTTTAAGGAATAAAACAATGTAAATTGTTAACACTTCTTAGTAAGCTTTCAAGTATTAGAAAAGTATCCCTTCGATGCAAACTTCAGCAATAAATAATTACAGCATTATCATTCCCACTTATTACAATGAGAAACTCTGTCCTACACTAAGGTGGTGAGAAAGTGGGAGTAAGGGAGAACTCCAGAGAATGAAGGGAAAATTCAGTGGTTCCTTGAGTGTCATAGAACCAAATGCCATAGTCTAAGACAAAATATCAATTTGTATATCAGAAAAGCAACTGATCTGAACTCCAGTGTATCTCTGGCTTGCCCAAGAAGGCAGAAATGTCCAAAAAGATCTTTTTAAAATTAATATGATAAAGCTCCTTTTCACAATGGCAATCTGAAAACTTGCACCAAGTCTTAAGACAGACAGTATAGGAATATGAGAACAAGTATTAAAAATGGAAATTGATTCATTAGGTTGCTAACAGACAGGGTAGAACGGAGAGCCTAATTCTCAAAGGCCTGCAGTGGGTACAAAAAGACATTACCTTGCCTACTTCAATTACAATTTCATGTTTCAAAACGTATCAACTGACTATTGGGAAGACTTTCAGATCTGTGATGTAATCTAAGAGAATAAAAGAAATACTCTTGAAAAAGCAGTTATACAAAAAGATATGTAACATAGGAAGTTGAAGGCAGGGAACAGGAGAGTTGAAGGTTACATGGAGGGATCTCTTCTCATAAAAACCCAGTAATGACACATTGGGGCATTGTAAGAGCAATAGACGAAAATGTATGGAGTTTTGTTATGAATTGAACTATTACTGAAATTTTCTATAAACAAACATAGTCACAATTATAATAAGAACCCAAGTTATCATCTCACGAGGATAAGGTCCAGGGTTTTTGTTTGGTTGGCTGGTTGTTTGATTGTTTTTTTTTTTTATGAAAAATACAATATTTTTTCCTCAAATTGTATTATAAGTGATAATCATAAGAACTAAAACTGACATTCAAAATCAGTTAATTAAAAATTATTTCCTATGTGGATGCATCTTGCTTCTGGACTACTCTGGTTTTATAAGTTAAACTTTTATCTTTGATATTCTCATCAGTTATTTCCTTACTGATATTTTGCTTCCTCCAGCATTTCAAAGATCTTCATTTGATGCTAATGAATTCTCCTCTACTCTATGATTTAAGTCTGACTATTTGACATAGGAGATTTTTTAAAAATTTTCTTGTCACAACATTTAAGCAGAAAGTTATGATGGCATTTGCCAAGATTTTACTTCAAAATTAAAATTCTTATATTCAGATAAAATGATTATATTCTGATACGTTAACAGTTTGAAGTAACATTTACATATGTATGAATTCTTTTATTTATCGCTTCATTAATACTGACTTTTTAACTGCATAAAAGGTATTGATAGGCATATAAGTTATATATGCACATGTAAGCACCCAAAAATGTTTATGTAATTGTCTTATGGAAGGTGCTTTTCAAGTTATTTTTCTACTAATGATGGTTATTTTGTGTTTACTTTAATATACAATAAAATTATACTATATCTCTTTGTTTAACTGCAAAAATATTTTCATGATATGTAAAAAGGCACAAAACAAAGACTGGTATAGGAGGGTGACAGAGGCCACTTATTTAAAACATCTACTTCACTTTGAACAGCTTTTGTTAAAAAGCTTTAATACATTTTGTGGGGGTAGAGTTCAAGACAGGGCTTGTCTGTGTAACATCTGTCTGTCCTGGAACTCACTTTGCAGACCAGGCTGGTCTCGAACTCAGAGACACACCTCCCTCTGCCTCCCAAATGCTGGGATTAAAGGAGTGCTTCACCACTGCCCAGCTAAAAGCTTTTACATTTTTTATACCAGGTGGTTGTGGTACATGCCATTAATCCCAGCACTCAGGAGGCAAAGGCAGGAGGCAGAGTTCAAGGCCAGCCTGGTCTACAAGAACTAGTTTCAGGACAGGCTCCAAAGTTACAGAGAAACCCTGTCTCACAATAAATAAATAAATAAATAAATAAATAAATAAATAAATAAATAAATAAATAAATAAATAAATAAATAAATGGATTAATGAATAAATGCTATAGTACATTTAAACATTTTTTTCTTTTTATGTACACTTTCTAAATCTACAGTTTTGCATTGTTTTTGCGCTTCCCAGAGGGAAGAGAAATTGGTCATTGCTAAAATCAATTACTATTTATAGTAATTATAAAATGAGGACATTATTCAGTATTTTACGGCCTATATGTTTTCTCTGTTTATATAACACAGCCAAGTATATAGAATAGATAAAGTATAGTGAATAAACCTTAGTAGGCTTAAAAAATAGATAACTCTGTGGAAGCATTTTGTTCTTTTTCCCTTTATATTTATCAATTTTACTGGACCAGATTTTCCCAAGTATTTCTGGATAAGAGAGTCTAATTCATGGGTTGAAAAGAACACAAATTGATAGATTCTCATTTTGTAAATAATTATTAACATTACAGGAGTATCAATTTTCTGGCAGAAAATTTGCAGCAAATTATAAGTACATAAGATTCTTGTACATGGGGGTATGCTGAACTAAAAGCTATAATTGAGAAATATGACCATCGAATCATGAAAATATCATATATGGCTCTTACAAATCTTCCACCATATAATGAATTATTTGAGAGACTTTAAACATTAGATATAAACTGTATTTTTAACTACAGGAAACTATAGTTATGCCCAGATGTATCTAAAACATGTGTACTGCAATGAAGTAAAACTTAAAATCAATTTGATTACTTCAAGGGTATTATTTAAAAGGAAATAAAAATGGTGGAAAATAAGAGTCAACAATACTCAAAATTTCAAAATATTAGTCGCACTACAAGTTTTATATATACATAAAATGTATGTTATATATTATATACATACATTATATATTCTATCACAGGTTTTATATGTATTTTGATATTCTCTCTCTCTCTATATATATATATATATATGTGTGTGTGTGTGTGTGTGTATATATATATAAATATATATATATATATATCTCACCATTCTTTAGTGTAGGATTTCTTTGAGAAATATATGCATGGGCCGGGCCGTGGTGGCGCATGCCTTTAATCCCAGCACTCGGGAGGCAGAGGCAGGCGGATCTCTGTGAGTTCGAGCCCAGCCTGGTCTACAAGAGCTAGTTCCAGGACAGGCTCCAAAGCCACAGAGAAACCCTGTCTCGAAAAACCAAAAAAAAAAAAAAAAAAAAGAAATATATGCATATATACATATATATATATATATACTTTATTTGTGATATATTTTTTCAGTAATATATATACCACCTTTATTTCAGGTAGGTTTTCTTTATTTTTATGCATATCTTTATTTTTGTTAAGTTGTAATCTTTGTTTTAGGTAGATTTTTTCCCCCCAAATACAAAATAGATCCTGAGGTATTGTAGCACAAGCTATTAACCTTAGTAAAACGTTGAAGCTCATTGTATGGCTTGGTAAGTAAGGTATCTGATGCACAACCATGAGGACCTGAGTTTGGATCCGCAGAACTGCAGTAGAGAACAAGGGCTGGAGCACTCCTCTGTGCCAGCAGCCAACCTCAAAGGAAACAGCCATTGGAGGTTCCCTGATGGCCTTGAGCCAGCTAGCCTGGGCAAAATCAGTTTCAGAGAATGATCTTGTCCCCAAAAATAAGGTGAAATGGGATCTAGGAGAGCACGTGACCTCAACTTTTAACTTCCACATGTATCTATACACTCACATATACATTTGTATAAGCCCCCAAATAAATCTTTACAACACACACACAATTTCTTCATATCTTGAGTTTTCATCATGATAAATAATTGTTATTTTGATCATAAGATATGGCTAAACTGACCTACATATATTCTTTAAGAAATTTTTTAAACATTGGGCATGAAAAACTATTAAATTTTTGGTAAAGATGAGCCTTAAGAATCCAGCATACTAAAATTTGTTATTGGGTAGTCTCAAGCGAGGCCAGATCACAGTGTGGAGTCTTGTAACCACATGAAACTTCTAAATCTGGAATAATTCTAAATCCTTGGGGCAAGTACTTTCATAAGATACAAAACAAAGCAGTATTATTCATGGGAAAAACAAATATTACATAAATAATGGAGGTTTATTTTAATTATGAGTAGCTGCTCTATAATTTATAGTATTTTGAGATGTTATATTGCTACAAAACCCACCAATCAAAGAGATACACTTTCAATTTATTAAGGATTGGGAAATATATTTTTCAACTGAGGTAGATCAAACAATAGATTCTACATAGTCCTTTCATTAATTTATAACTGCCTTATCAATTACTCTTCAAAAAATTAACATGCATAAAACACTGAGTTTCTTTTCACACTATATATGGGTATTCTGAGTTTAAACTTTTAAATCTAGGGATGCTGTAAATTGGCTCACAGGGAAAAACATAGAGGAACATGGAGAGCTGAGAAAATCATGGTTTTCAATGAAGCACAAAATGACGCAGAAAAAGAATAAATACCCTCATAATATTTACATGTGTTAAAGTTTCTTCAGTAATTGAGGATCACTTGTAAGCTTCGGCAGAGGCATTGTAAACACACTGAAATAATATCCGCATTTTTAAAGTGATAAATTGTGTGATTATTCTGTTTTGTATGGTTTATGGTCTTGTTTTCCTTAACGCTAAATCTATTAAGGCAAGTTTTTTGCCAAGAAAAGGATTTAAAAGAAGCCAGCAGAATTTTCAAACATTCTCCTAACAAATGTTATTAAAATCTTCAAAACACATAAACAGTTCATTTGGGAAAAAAAATCATCTGATGTGAACCTCTTATTATTTGTAAGCTAATACAATTTATTTATCTATCTACTCAAGCATTCATTCGAAAAACAGCTGTTGAGTTTTATTGTATGCCAAGAAATGAGCTTTATTCTCTAGAAGATGAATATGAATGTAATGAATATGAATGCTACGATTCCTGTCCAAAAGCTATTAATTCTTAAGCAACTTTTGCAAACTTTATATAAGTAGTCGTGGATTAAATGAGGCTACTAATTTGAACCGCTCTCCAAGGAATCAAATCAATTTTAAAGCATAGCAACAAAACATAGCGGTCAGTCAGTAACATACAGCTTGATCGTTTATATACTGCTAGGCTTTTCAGTGACAATAAAGCATTCATACTGGGCTGCAGAAAAATCTCATTGGGTATGGTGCTGGCCCTGTGAGCATGAGACCCAAGTCTTTATTTCTAGAACCTAAGTAAGCAGCAAAGTGTGGCATCGCACATCTCTAACCTCAGTGTTAGGGAGGTAGGAACAAAGGGATCCTGGGACCTTGTTCACAGGCCAGTGTAGCCAGTCAGTGGATGCCAGTTTCCGTAATCCTGGCTCAAAAAGCAATATGGAGAACAGTAGAGGAAGACATACACATGTGAATTTATTATTGTAGAGGTACATCCATTTCTCAAATCTTCAGAGTGTTGGCTATAAATGTAAGTACTTTTACATGATACTCCCTTCTGGTGATTTTGGTTACTAATGGTTGTTTCTATAGCATTGTACAGTAGACTCTATCTTACCGGGAGGTAAGAAAAGGAAAGGAGAATTCGGATCCATTAATAATAAAGATTAAACTCAGGCTCAAAGTATTCATATAATTACAAGTAATAGGATTAAAAGAGAACAGGCAAAGAATAGAGTATTTAAGCTGGAGTAGCCTTCAAAGTGCTTATAGGTAATCTCTGAGACTAGATAAAAAGAAAATTTAATAGAAAAGAAGTAAGACTGGACAGTGAACAAGAGAAATATTCTAAACGACATCAGGTAATACAGTAACCACATAATTAATATATTAAAAGATAAATGAAACCTAAATGTTGTAGTGATATTTCATTTGTGTTTTAATAAATAGAGTTTGCCTGAATGTCAGAGAGTAAAAGAACCAAACTGGTCAACCATACAGACCAGGAAGTGGTGGCACAATTTAATTAAAGGTGGCACATCTAATCCCAGTGGCCACACTTATGAGCCATAGAGGTCAGGTGGTAATGGTACGTGCCTTTAAAGCCAGCATATAGAGGAATGTAAAATAGGAAGAGTCAGGTCTCAGCTCAGTCTCATTCTGAGGATTTGTAGAGGCAAAATGGCCATTTCTAAGGCTAGGGTAAGAGCCAGTGGCAGGGTGCTTTGGTCTTCTAGTCTTCAGGTTGAACCCCATTACATGTCTCTGGGTTTTTGTTATTCATGCTTCAGAATGTAGAAAAAGGGCATTGTGGATCAGTAGAAGACAAGGTTGCTAAGGAACTGTACCTAGATGGAATAGTTAGAGAGTGGGATGCTAAAGGTTTTCTTTAGCCTTTTTTTATGCTTTCATTAGTTAATACTCACTAGCAAGGTAGTCTGATGGTGCTAGAGCTGAGGTGTGGCTTCTGAACAGTCAGACTCTGTTGTAAGTGGCCACTGTTTTATGTGGGTTTTGTTGTTGTTGTTGTTTGTCGTTGTTATTTTTGCTTTGTTTTTGCTTTTGTTTTTTGTTTTTTTTAGTTTTTCAAGACGGGTTTTTCTGTGTAGCACTCCTATCTGCCCTAGAACTAGCTCTGTGAGCAGGCTGACCCCAAACTCACAGAGATCCACCTGTATCTCTGTATCTACCTCTGGAGTTCTGGGATTAAAGGCATGTGCCACCACTGCCAGCCCACTGTTACATATTATTAACAAATGTTTTCTATTAATGTTTTAGATTAGCCAGCATTGTTTTGGGCAAAAGAGGTAAAAATCAGGATATACACCTAATAACTTTCTTTCAGTCCATTTGGGCTGGGCGGCTACTATAAATTACTATAATCTCATCAACTATAAATGGCTCATCAATAGTCGTTTATAATTAAGACACTTCTGGAGGCTGTAGGGTCTAAGATAACAGCGTTGGCAATAGTGTGCCTAGTCGTATTTATTTCTCTTAGACTATACCTTGGTCCTCACAAGACAGAGAGAGAAAGTCTTGTTAATAAGAGTCATCATTCCAAATCATTAAGTTTAAGGCCTCTTGATTTTATCACCTCCCAAAATCTCCACGTCCTAATATCATCTCAGGTGATTAATTGTAAATATGATATACATATGTAAACAGAGGGAGACAAACATCCAGACCACAGAAGTCCCGAAAACATCCGTTGTCTTGAGTGAACTGTCAAGACAGTTGGCTCTAACTTGTCCTTCACTGAACTGATTTTGAATTTCTTGCATTATTAGGAATCTCAGGACCAAGACCTACTTTAGCGAATAGAGACACCTCCTGACAAACTTGACCAAACTGAATTCAACCCCCTTCATGATGCGCAGGGGTACAAGGACAGAAACAATTCTTCACGTTGTACTCTGACCTCCAAATGCCTCCCACCCTATGCAAAAATCCACACACATGCTCACAAAATAAGCATGTTTCAAAAAAAATTTGCAGGTCTCCTTCTTGTCTAACTTTATGATCTCAGCCAATCATTTGCCTTCTCAATGCCTTACTTTCTTATCTGGAAAATTAGATTTGATCAGCTCCAGGGTGCTTTAAATGTATAAGGATCATTTTTTACTCTATGACACCCAGGTTCTTGTCCTACAATTTCCACTAATTACATAATGTTTAGTAATTTCTTTCCTGCTTTAGACACCTATTTCCTTATCAGAAAATGTGAGAAGTGAAGGACGTGATTAATAGCATCCTTAAGGCTCATAGTCCAAGTTGAAAGTGATTGATGATACAATATGGGCAATTCCATGTCACATAGGTTGGGATGTTACATTTTAGTATAATGAATAGATTAGATTTTCATGAAAAAAAGAAAATAAAATACTGCAATCCTTCCCTCAAAATAGACACAGGGAATAATAAAATAAGCAGATAAGTATTATTACTGACTATAAATATAGTAGAAAACTACTAAATTGCTTTATGAAAATAGCAATTTGAAAAAAACTTTGATATTGGATATATTATATTCATAATTTTGCATTTAATACTATGTAATCACAGCAGAACTATCAAGACTATGCCAAAATGCCTATCCTGAGTCTTCCCAAAAGTTTAAGCTCTTCTAACATATAACATATAACACAAACACTACTACAAGGTCTGTATTGAGACTAATTTAGGTCTAGTGATAAGGTTCAAAGTTAGAATACTTGCATTCACAAGGCCTTAGATTCAAACACCAGTAACACTCCTCCAAAAAATCTACAATGAAATAAATGATGGAAGAAATCAGTAGTGAAGTTGTGTTTAGTATACACTAGAGCCAGGTTTAATTCCGAATAAGAAGAAGAAGAAAAAGAAGAAGAAGAAGAAGAAGAAGAAGAAGAAGAAGAAGAAGAAGAAGAAGAAGAAGAAGAAGAAGAAGAAGAAGAAGAAGAAGAAGAGGGGGAGGGGGAGGGGGAGGAGAGCGGGAGGTGGGAGGAGTTTAAAGAGAAAATAAAGGCAATAGCCAAGTAAATGTAAATATAAGTGCATTCTTGATAGGGAGAAAAAAGAAAAGAATATTTCAGACATTTATTAAAACCCAACTTTCCTGCCACAAGTTAGATCCTCACTCTGCAAATGTTCTTATTGAGTCCTACTCTGTCTTACCTCAAAGTGAGACCTATTGAGAAACAGGCCTTTGAGGAAAGTAATAGTTAAAGGGATAGCATTGGAACAATTCACTTGTTCTTATAGAGAAAACTTGGACACATATACTCATAGAGAAGAGGTGGTCATCTACAACCAAAAGAGAGAAGATGCAAGGTTTCACAGCCATGAGCAAGATCCAACCAGAAGCCTTCACCTCACATTGCCAGCCATCAGAGATGCACAGAAAGAAATTACATGTTTATGCTGCCCAAGTCTTCACTTTTTGCCACAGCAGCCCTAACAACTTAATAATCTCCGTGGTGCTGAGCTCTGGGCAAATTCCTTCACAGCTGTAGGCTAGGATCAAAATTGCTTTAGACTTTTCATAATCACGAATCTGAAATCATAAATCCTCATAACACATAGTCTAGAAATCCATGGACACACGTGCAAATTACAGATGAAGGCTGTTTTCGAGAATAGCACAGTTTATCTACATTAATAGACCCTCCAAACTGAAGCATCAGAGTCATTAAGCATAAATTGGTACATCCAAGTCCCACTGACTTGTATTTCTATTCAAGTTCCAATTTTTGTCACGGCAAGAAGATTAATTTTCTTATTTCAGAATCAATGCTGTCAAAACGGTATATCATGAGATATAAATTATAAGATGACTTTAAGCATCCTATGCAGAGTTGGGCATTATATTTAATTATGCATAAAGACAGAAAAATCTGAGTTTTATAAAACTAACCAACAATGGGTTAAATAGTATGTGAAAATAAAAACAAATTTATTGGGAGAAAGTGACTGAAGCTGATGTTCAAGTAAAGACAACTTCCAAAGTCAACTTCACTGAGCATCAAAATAATCATTTATGTGAATATTTTTCCTAAGATTTATTGGCCTTAGTTTACAAATATTTATAATGTAGATATGGAAAACTGTCTTATAATGAAGAGAAAATTGTGCAGAGGACACTAGTTATCTACAATGGAGATGAATATTTATCTAGAAGAGGACTAGAGGAATTTCTACTATTCTAAGATGACAAATAAAGTCAGTAGGTCAAATATCTCCAGGAGGATTTTTGTGTGTGTGTGTCTTTTTTTCTCCTCCCTCCTCTGCTTCCTTAGTCATTTGCTTTGTTTTCTTTTGTTTTAATTGGTAAATTACATACATTCATTTGTGTGGAAAATAAGACACATCAGGAACCCTGTTACTTGTAACACATCCAGAGCTAAATGAGATTATGAATGATACACAATTTGAATAGTTACATCTCGATGAAAGGTCTTCCCTCCTCCATAACACATGTTGTTTTCTCAACAATGTTCTTTTGCCATAGGATGAGAAATACAATTCAGTCTTTCAGACTATTTTAAAATAGCACTTTAAAATGATTACAGATGAGCAAAACTGAGACTTCATTTTTCTAACAGAGGTGTTTAACATGCAAGCTCTACTTCCCAAGATGGGGGTAGGAGGTGTTTAAATGGCTACATTAAAGATGCTTTATTTTTTTTTTCATTCTCATGGTTTATTTTTTTTTATATTTAAAAATTTCCATCTCCTTCCCTCCTCCTCCCCCTCCCTCCGCTCCTCCTCCCCCTTCCCGCCCCTCCTTCTCCCCCTTCCCTCCCCTTCCCTCCACCCATACCTCCCCTCCCTCCCTCTCAAGGCCAAGGAGCCATCAGGGTTCCCCACTCTATGCTAAGTCCAAGGTCCTCCCAACTCCCCCCAGGTCCAGGAAGGTGATCGACCAAGCTGAGAAGGCTCCCACAGAGCCCGTCCATGCAGAAGAATCAGAGCCCAGCGCCAATGTCCTTTGCTTCTCAGTCAGACAGAGCCCCACATTGGAGCACCGGACTGAGCTCCCAAGGTCCTGATGAGGAGCAGAAGGAGGGAGAACATGAGAAAGATAGTCAGGACCGTGAGGGAACCTCCAGCTGGCGACAGATGGGGAAGGTGACTGAGCCCCACATTGGAGCACTGGACTGAGCTCCCAAGGTCCTGATGAGGAGCAGAAGGAGCGAGAACATGAGGGAGAACGTCAGGAACGTGAGGGGTGCGTTCACTCATAAAGATGCTTTATTAACTGTTGTGACCAACATGAATTATCTCATGATTTTTTTTAAAAAATGATTTATATTGTATCAGTCCAGCGGAGGCGCTTCCAGTAGTGTCCCTCTTCCACTCTTCCTACTTTGTTTCTGGTCAAGTGATCAATGGCTGAGTGCTAGTTAGTGTAACCAATTCATGGACCACCAGGGAGGTGGGGAAGGTTTGATCAGTCCAGCCTGGTGAGGTGAAGGCTACCAGCATTGAAAGGGCTCCCTTAGGAGGCAATGGGTCTGGGACTTGCATCTGGAAGTGTTTGCTAAGATCCCACTCTGTGAATCGGTAGAGGATAGTACAGATCAGAGGAAAAGTAAAGACTGCCTTGTTGAACACAACGACATTATTAAAGAACGGGAATACCCAGGGAGCATCAAACACAGTGTCCGATTCTGCTATTCAAAATTACTTGGACAACTTAATTTATTTGTTATTGTGTTGCTCCAGCCACTACAACCCGACAGTGGAGATGAGATGCCAACTTTGTTGGGCAGTTCTCTCCCACCCGTCCACGTGGCTTGTGAGTGTCAAACTAAGGTCACCAGGTGCCAGGGATCAAACTCAGGTCACCTGATTTGTATTTAAAGATTTTCTTTTTTTTTTTTTTAATTTTTTTTCTGAGCCATCTCACCGGCCCCCAAACCATTTGTTTTCTTTTGTAAGGCATATTTACACCAGACTAAAATATACATGATGATGTAAAAAATATTATATCCCTTCCTCTTCAGATAGCAAGCTATGCACAGTGACTGGAACAGAAGCAAAGAGGGTGCAAAGGGCTAAATATTTTCCTCTTGATTTTCTTGTTGCCTGCATCCTTTGCGTCACGCTTTTTTCCCCTTATGGCACGGGCAAGAAAAAAAGTAACACATAACAAATATGTCAACACTCTAAGTACAAAATATTATAAAGCAGGAACATTTGTGCTGGGAATACCAACTGCCAGGGTGCCAGAATCGCTGACTATTAGTGAAAAAGAGAGAGCCAAACGTAGCCTAATCACACTAAATGCCATTGTGGGCGCAATCCAAGCTTTTATTTTTAAACTTTTCCATTTTCTAATTTTTATTTAACTCTCCACCAAGGCCAGAAACAAAGGCAGCTCATGCTGGCAGATGATGGACAACTGAACGAAGACACCCAACTCACCAGACAAAAATGAGCAGGGAGAGAAATATCATTCAGAAGCACTGAGTCATCTCTCTGCGAATAAGTCAGTTCATTTACGGTTCAGACAACAAAGGCTGGAATGCTATGTGGTGAGGGGGTGGGAAAGGTTGGGGATAGTGGTAGTGATGACAGCAATAATTAAGTAGCTACCCTACTGAGTGCTTACTCTGGGCCAAGCACAGTACTAAGTCTATTATATAAACTCTTATTTATCCCTTGCAGAGAACAATATGTGATGAAAATCATAATCCTCATGTCTGACTAAACTCTCATTCGGAACCAATACCTCTGCTAGGGATTATTCTCATTAATCCTCATTAAAATGATTTTTACCACAATGTTATCTTTGACTTCTTAAGGTAACAGTTGTATACTCTCCCATTTACCAAAAAAAAAAAAAAAAAAAAAAAAAAAGAAAAGGAAGTTCAAGTCTTATGACTATTGTTCAAAAGCACTTTGGAACACTAACAGGGATTTGAATATAATTGATTTGTTCTTGGTAGCCTGGGAAGTGGTGCCAATTTCTGCCAGAAGCTTAATAAGATTCCTCTTTAAAGTAAAATAGGCCCATTGTAGGAACCCTAAGAGATTCTGAGAAAAACAACTGAGTAATAACCAGGATGTGTGCCCAGCTATGTTCAAGACAGGAGATTCGAATCTAGACAAATGATAGCGATAGACAGGGAGATGTGTAGCTGAATGATAAATAGATGATGCGGACAGAGAGACAGACAGGAGTTAGAAGACAGACCAGAGTGAAATGATGAGAAGTAAGTAAATATCCGACAAGGGGAGATGGCCTATTAATACTTTATCTCCTCCTTTAGTAAAGGGCCGTAGACTCAGTGATAAACAATTATATAACAATTTCACTGTCATTGTTTGGTCATTTTCTTACCCCTAAAATGCAGGCTAGAAAATGCCAATAAGGAAAGCCGCCAGCCGATTTGTTTGTTCGTTTGCTTCCGTGGCTTTCCCACACAGGGTTTCTCTGTGTAGCCTGGCTATCCAAAAACTCACTCTGTAAACCAAGTTGGCCTCCAACCAGAGATCTGCCTGCCTCTGCCTCCTGAGTGCTGGGATTAAATGTGCGCAAAAATCACTCTTGGCTTCTTACCAGGTAAGAAGGTTTTTAAAGTATAATTCTATGAAACTTCCATTCAAGTAGGGAAATTTTATAGAAGGTAATTTGGGTTACTGTATGGGAAAGATGTGTCATCTATCTTTATACAAAAAAGGGATGTCAAAGAGAAATAAAACCCTCATGTTGAATGAAGACTACACATCTACTAAAATAGGAAATATATTTCTTGATTATCTCAAAGCCTGTGAAACTTTCACCATGATATTTGACATGTTTTTCAAACTTAGTTGTCTTCTCAATAAGGTACTTACTGGGTTCAAGGTAGTCGCACATAGTTCCTCTTTGCTTTTATAAAATCTTTCATTCCTGTAATCTGAATTTCTTTCTGACAAAACTGCTGGGGCCATCATAGAACGCTACCATGCTTTGTAAAAAGAACACGAACACACACACACAAAAAGAAACGAATGAAGATGCAGTTACCAAACCCTGACCAATGAGGACTCAGTGCCAAAGACCTCAAGAGTAAACTTCCATTGGAAAGAAACCACACCCGATGGAAGATTCTTAAGGTTATTTTTGAGTGCTCTTATTAATTGTGACTCTGGGGACCCGAAGCACTTTAGCATTAGAGAGTGAAAGACAAGCAGTCAGCCTGCTGGATAATTTTACATTAGTAATGACTTATCAATGCCACTGAGAGGCAGCTCTATCCACTGGAACAGCGATGCCATCATTAAAATGCCCAGTACTATAGTGGCATACATTGATAATGAATGGGTTATCGACTTTTACTCTTTTCTTTTCACTAAAACTACATTGTGAATCTATGGACTCCAGCAATTCCTGGTGCCCGAGGTCTGTGAATCAATGACATATTTGTAATAAAAGCAACTGACCCATGCATCCATTAAGAATCCGTAATGGAAATTTGTTTTAGATTATATATGTGTGTGAGTGTTTCTGCAATTTAAGGATGAAATAGTCTAATGTGTGTCTGTGTTAAGAATCATTGTAACTGAGAGCACATTAAAAATCATTAATGCACACAATGCTTTAATTTAGGCCCAAATTATTATGTGCTTATGAATAAATATTTTTCAGAAGAAATATTGATACAACTGAAATGATCTAAGTTTTGAGACTACTTCCTGTTTCATCACTTTTAAACTCACACCAATTATTGACCAACGGTGAAATTACCTGTTTTATCTTACTATGAGCCAGAGAACAGATTTAAGACTGACATCGGTTTTGCAAAAGTTAGTGACTGTATTTCTATAACTCCGGAGTCGAGATAGAATATGCGGTTTGGGGCCATTCTTAAAGTATCTGAAGGCCTAGTACAGCCGAGTTGATGGTACCACATTGTAAAACTGGAGATGAGGAAGGCATGCCTTCCCAGTGTTCAGTCAGCTAGTCCTGACAGGGATCATCATTGCTGCTGTCTCTGATCTCTTCCATTCAGCCACCATATTCAGGTACTGTGGTCTTTCACACGGTCTCTTCGCCCACGGAGCATATGACAAGGTCACACTCAGCTTTGTGGGCTTAGCACCCACGCTTTACCATTAAGAAAGGCTTCCCTTCTGAAAGTGATTATCAACATCTCAGTTAGGGCAGGCCAGCCTTTGAAAAGTTATGTTACTGCTCTGTTTAAGATCCGTTATTTTCAAGGGATCCTAAGTCATTCCCAACTAACACTGAACCCTAGCAGCCACTTAAATCCTGGCACATTTCCCACACTTCTGCTCATTCTACCTTGGCCAGCCTTAATCCTCCCCCATTTCCTCAAATTCAATTCTGTCCCACAGACATTTAATCCTGCTCGGCAGAAATGCCGTTGCTCTAAAGCCACTTTGTCATTGAGATCTTTAATGAGTATGTGTCCGAGGGAACCTACTCTCCTTTTCCTGCCCTATTACTTTCTCCATGGCACATGTGAACAGGAGATATCTTTAACATAATTATCTTCTAAAAATCTTACATATATTCATTTATGTGTTTGCACGTTCCTGCTTATCTGTATGTGCAACATGCGTATGCAAGTGCCGGCAGAGGCCAGAAGAGGGCATCAGCTCACCTTGGAACTGGAATTACCGCTGGATGTGAGTGTTGAAAACTGAACCCGGGTCCTCGGCCAAGGCAGCAGGAATCCTAACTGCTGAACCATATCTCTAGTTCCCAATCAAATTTTCATACTTTCCTGCCTTGACTGCTTTAACAGGAACGTGAAATACAAGGGTGTATTTTGACTGTCGCCAGCTCCCGCTCCACTATATTATTCTCAGAATTTGGAAAACAGATAGTGAAACCAAGACTGAATGAATATATTGCAGGCTCTGTTTTCCTAAGTGCATCTTCATATGCCTATCGCGCACATAAGGCCTGAGTTCTGCTACCATTTAGAACACCAAATATGTAATATGTAAAAGTAAAATGTGTCAGAGCCCCTCCTCCTTTTAGTGTAAAAGTAAGCAATAACTTTGTACATAAAGGAAATATGTGTACATGTGTCAAGGCATCCTCCTCTTCCCTACCTAGGCATAGAGATTAGTTAGCCTCTCAGAGGCAAAATTCAGGGTCTTATTAAGTAGCCTGGATGGGCTGGTAGCTCATTAAGACCAGGGCTATACCAGCACAGTCTACAAAAGAATTCTATTAGTCAACACACTCTCTCTCTCTTGCCCCCCCATCTATCTGTCTCTCCTTTCTTCCCTCCCCAATTTATTGGTACATGCACAGGTGGTGGTAAAAAAAATGAATAAGAGAAAGCATAAATAAAAACAAGAACCAAACACTCCCTTGGGAGATAAAGCTTTTATAAGCAAATATATTCACTTAAAATGCAAAACTAAGCAGATTTTTGAGAAATGCCCAAGTCTGTTTCATAGTAAATGCCTGTAGCTAGAATAATATGAAGTATCATTAAAGAGCTATAATTCCAAACTTGAGAAAGCTAAAAGTAGTTATTTCTTTAAAATCTTGCAAATTAACATGGGTTACAAGATATTCCAAAACAAAGAATGGAAAGAATGGCCATTGGCTTTTCCACAACTCTCCCTTCCTGTGGAAGCCCTGCTCAAGCCGTAATTTAAAGAGAATTCCACATAACATTGATATGTAAATTTAGATTGCTTCAACTCAACTACTCTTCATTTGCATAAGCTAATTTAAAAATGGGCTGTTAACTCTGCTCCTGGCTTCAGAATGTGGAAGCCCCAAGATGTCAATCCTAAGAGTTAATTGAGAAGTTTAGAGAGCTTGGGCCAAGTCTACAAAACATCCTGTTGCCTAGACACTGATTGGCCTAACACTTCCACCAGGCAAGACTTTGAGAAAAGGCTAAGCACTTGAGAAAAGCATGCACAATGAAATTAGATAATTGAAACTTCTTTTTATCTGCACTTGTTAAAATCATTCCTATCTCTGTATGCTGAGGTTATCTTGTAATCAATATTCTTTGTGGGGGGTGGAGGAAGAAAGGCCTATAGCTCATCCAACCATTGGGTAAGCAACGTGGGAGGTAGACTGTATTTTAATGCTAAATAGCTTATGTTGTTTAGTTTTACTTAGTATTCTGGGAAGTATTATTTCTTTGTGGGAGAATAATTCTTACATTTTAACTCACCTAAAGAAAACTTCTCCCTCACTCCTTTGACTCAAATTATATTTGTTCAGGTTAGAATAGAGCATTGAAAGTTTGCTTGTACAGATTTTCTACTTTTAAACTTTCATTGCATTTGCTCTTTGAAATTTCATCCATCTATATAGTTCCTTCTGATTACAGCCACACCTCTTGCCTCTTGTCCATCCCTCTTACAAGCCCCCTCTTCCATACAAGTCCTTTGCAGTTTCCGTGTTTGTTTAAATTAGCTTATAATGGGTTGGATGTAATTATGAGATTTTTTTTCCAGCAAAGATCTCCTGTCCACCTCTCCAGACCCTTCTAGCCCTAATAACTCTGTAGCTTCCTCTCAAGAACAAGTCCGTCTTTCATGTCCCATGAGTCACTTTGCCCATTTTATAACCTTTTTTTTTCTCATCTCATTCATAAGTACAAGGATACTTATGTTCATTACAGCTCCTTTCTTTCACATTTATATAAAATTTGATATGAGTCTGGCTATCTCCTCATGTGAACCATATGCTTAGGATTTCTGCTCATTTGTAAAAGTGACAGTAGTCAGCTTAGAATTAACGTTTTTAAGGCTTAGCTTGTGCAATTAAGGAACAACCAGTAAAGATATTTTTTATGGATCAAAATCACTTATTATCAAAACTTGCTTTGATTAAAAACTGGTCAAAGCAGGCAGAGACCCCAAAAAAGCATTTTTTAGGAGTCAGGAGTGCAGAAGGCAGCTCTAGGTTTGGGGGTTTTTGTGTTTGTTTTTTGTTTTTTGTTTGCTTGTCTGTTTGTTATTTCCTAAGTCAGTGGTTCTCAGCCTTCCTAAGGCTGCAATTCTTCACGTTGTGGTGACCCCCAACCATAAAATTATTTTTGTTATTATATCATAACTGTAATTTTGCTAATGTAATGAATTTTAAAGTAAATATCTGTGTTTTCCAATGATCTTAGGTGACCCCAATGAAAGGGTCATTTGACCACTAAAGGGGCTTCCTAAGTAAACAGAAACCTATGTCTGAAAGCTAAATATGAGGACCACCATGACAGAAGGCACCTGCTCACCTGGTTAGGAGAACCAGACCAACCAGCTCATCCCTTGCCCTATCCACCCACATAGGTTGGCTTACAACCAACTTTGTCTTCCACTCCAGAGGAATTAAACTCCATCTTGTGACCTATGAAGGCACCTATACTCATATGTATTTACAATGATACACAGATACACCCTAAGTAAAAATAAAAAACTAAATATTAAAATATAAATACCAGACCTATAATCAATGCATACATTATGTGCATAGATAGCTACCTAGTGCTGAGTATGTAAGCCAATGCTTCAAAACTGCCAGGCAAGCATTTAAACACCAAGCTCTACCTCTAGTTCCCTCAAGATATACTTTAAATGCATAAATAACTAGTTACTAAACTCATGAGATTGCATTGTTAAAATAATTCAATTTATCTAACAAAAAGCTGTATGTTATAGAGAGGCAACCTCCACATTTTAGAATACTATTTTTAATATATGAACAAATCTTCCAAGATTAATTATGAAGTTATAGCTCACTAAAGAAGTTGCTAAGTTGAAAATACGATTGATTATTCTAACATTCCAAACACTGGAAACACAGTATGATGAAAAGCAACGGTGTTTACCAGTGAGGTTTAGGGCCTGATTGGAAACTGCAGGGTCATGTACCCCAACATTGGAAGAGTGGGAACTATTATTTCTACACTAAAGAAAAGATCAAATGTTTGTAACCTGGAACATGATTTCTACTGAATGCATATCATTTTGAATTGAGGTAAAGAAATAAAATTTAAATTGAACTTGTATAGACACATATGAAAATATAAGCTATATAGCATACACATAATATGGAGCTCCATTCGAAATCCTCAACTTAGTTTTCTCAGAATATTAGTAGTTTTGTTCACACTGTAGTTGCGAGCCTAGGTTTTTGTATTTGAAATTTATGCATACCCTGAGATTTGATTCATTCTCCAGTATTTTTTCTCTGTGAATCCATGTAGTAACCTAGGCATGATTATATTTGTTTGAGATTAATGTATGCAATATTCAATCTGTGCATATTACCTTATAATTAGGGATTAAATAGTTCAAGGGGTAACAAAAGATCTTAACAAGATATCCCACATCCAATTCCTTATTTATTGCTATACAGCTTATAGTTAGTTCAGCATGGCCCTGTTGAATAAAAAGTAGTGTTCCCTAGCAGCCAAGATACCTATAAATAAATACTTACAACTTTGGCTAAAATGATAAAGTTTCAATTTTGAGATATTTTAATTGATCACATAACTGACTCAAAATTATATAAATGTCACTATGCAGTTGGTAATACCTGATATACAAATTCATTAAAAAATAAGCTTTAGGAGTCTAAGAAATTACTATATAGTAATAAAAAGCAGATACAAGAAAACAACATTATGATCCTTTTCAAACTAAAAGGAACATGGACATTTACCTTGGGGTCAGGTATATACCTATACTATGATAAAACTTAAGTTGTTACTTGAAAAGATAAGATAGTAATATTGTAAGTAATACTTCAGGGATCATTTTCAAATGTTTTACATAAACATAACTCTGCACTTACACAAGCATAAGGACCCCATTAAACATACATGCATGCAAACACATCTCTCTCTCTCTCTCTCTCTCTCTCTCTCTCTCTCTCTCTCTCTCTCTCACACACACACACACACACACACACACACACACACACACACACCACCCATATCCAATCATCAACTCACACGACAATTCGACACTAACAGTAAAGAACAAGAAGTCCCCAACATACAGTGTAAATGCTAAATGCTGAGATACTTCAGAATTCCCTGGTGCTGCATGCATTTAATCTCAGCACCCGGGAAGCAGAAACAGGGGGATCTCTGTGAGCTTGAGGCCAACCTGGTATACAAGAGCTAGTTCCAGGACAGGCTCCAAAGCTACAGAGAAACCCTGTCTTGAATAAAAAAAACAAAAAAATCTCCTGAATTTATAGACCTATTATTTAACAGGGTCACAACTTAGTTGGCCAGCTCCCTAGATTAATGACCCATAAATTAATAAATATATCATGGCCTTAAACCAGTCTTAACTGGTTTAAAATCAATTTGCCTCACAAAGAATACTTCTGGGCTCCTATATACATTTTTCCTTTATCACCCCTTAACTATCAGTATTACCAAGTCAGCACTTCCCAAAGGAAAATATCGAGAAAAGTTTTCTGAATTGAACCAGAACATAATTCAACAAAAACCAAAAGACATCAAAATAATCTGAATGCTCATAATATAATATCATATTGTATGCCCAAATAACAAGATGTATGGATGGGCTCATGTACATACCCAAGTTGACATAAAATAAAGCTGCAAGTTTGCAATTCTCTTTTCTAAAGAAGCAATTAATTTTAAATGATTTTAAGGGGATTCATATATTATGGTATTTAATAGTTTGCAGGGATAGGAGTAGAACTTGGAAGTCAAATTATATATATATATATATATATATATATATATATATATATGATTTTTTTATGTTTTATAAAGGAGAGTCTTATTTTGTAGCCTTGTCTGGTCTGGTATTTGTTATGTAGTTAAGGCTGAAACCAAACTCACCACAGTCCTCCTGACTCAGTTTTCTGAGTACTGAGATTAAAAGCATAAGCCACCAGGTTCAACACAAGAATAAATATTTTAAGTCACATGAAAATAGCATCTTGTCTTCCACTGAGACTTGGAAGAGGACGGTGGAATAAACAGAGATTGATGAATGTTCTTGTCAAAGAAATCATCTCTATTCAAAGGTGGCAATTAAGCGGAGAATTACAGAAGCGCTTCCCATAAAAATGTGAGGAAGAACAGTCTAAACAGAGGGACTCACTAACACAATGCTCCCAAGCGAGAGCTTTGTTAAGAACAAGTACTCTGTGTGATGGAGGTGTAATCCTGTGAGGAGAGCAGCCACAGCTGGCTGTCCACAAAAAAGGGACGTACGCAGAAGCGTCTGTTAAGTTTACTGTAAATTTATTGACACAGACTATCCAGAGGCCACCACTTTAAATAGTAGTGAAATATATAATACTTTGTACATTCTACACTATTAATTGGTCCGCTTCAAAAGTGTTCACTGAATGTTGGAGAACTCCTATGTCCTTAGCCAAACTATACTGTTGTATTTGATAAAGAGAAGAGCTCTAAAGCAATCCTGGTTTATATTTTCATTTAAGAGGCAAGATTAACGTAACTATATATCTTTTACAATGCAGCTTTTTTTTTTAATTCACTGCAAGATTGTGCAAGTTTTTCTTTCACTGGAAGGTTAGCAAACATGAACAATAGTTGGGCTTAACAACTGTAATACAAAATATGGTTCTTAAATGCCACAGCTCATTGTTTTAATTTAGATGTAGCCAGGTGGTGGTGGCATACACCTTTAATCCCAGCACTCACTAGGCAGAGGCAGACGGATCTTTGTGAGTTCGAGGCCAGCCTGGTCTACAAGAGCTAGTTCCAGAAAAGGCCCCAAAGTTACAGAGAAACCCTGTCTCGAAAAAACCAAAAAAAAAAAAAAAAATAGATGTAAAGTAATAGAAATGAGACATCAGATATATATCTGGTTTAGAAATGGATAGTCTAGTGAGGAGACTGACTTTCAGGTGGACTGTCCGTCTTGCTGTGGACAGAGATAGGGCAGTAGTAGCATCCTTGTTTAGAGCATGGCATTCTATATACTACATCCACAGCAACATAGAAAACTGTGTCCATTCTGCTTTTAGGTCATAAGAACATTTCTGAAAGTTTAGTATAAAAGGGGGCAGAGAGAGAAAGATGCGTGTATATGGGAGAGTGCTGCTAAAATAGCTATCTTGGCTACTAAGCAACTATGACTTAAAATATCCAAACTTCACATAAACTCTTGTTCAGTCCCACAAAGATGTGAGAGGGGGAGGTAATGGGAAAAACTGAGGTGATCAAATATGATTCAGTAATCAAAGTGTCAGAAAGTGGAATATAATATAGTTAGATTTACTAAACTAAATAGTTCTAAAACTATGAATAGAGCTCAAAGGTACCACTTACAAAGGAGGGGGTACAGTTCATCTTAAGAGGGACCTTAGAATATATACGGCCTCTGATTCCCAAGCCAAAATTAAAAATAAAATAAAAATAACATCTATGCTCTCCAGATACTAATAAATAAGATGAAAATGATACCACCATCTATGGGGACTAATCTTCAAGATGAACTGGACTGGATTCACAATCACCTAGGAGAAGGATGAGGCAGAACTGTGGGTATGTCTGCACTTGCATATCCAGAGACAATTAGCCCACAAACATGCTACCAACTCAGTGGGTTGAGCCTTTAAGGAATCAGTATATCACAGTATTATTGAGAAGTGGTATAATACAAGAGGTAGGGCCTAAATGAAGGACATAGGTTACTGGGGTGTTGGGGCTCCATTCCTCCTGGCCTTGTCCTAAATCTCTCTTCTCTAAGTCAACGAAGTGAAACAACTGTGGAATAAACCTTCTGAGTCCATGAGCTGTACTGGAGGTTTCTCTCTTGCCCGCCAGTTCCCAAATAAGCACTCTGATTCTTAACATTAATTACAAACTGTTTGGCCTATTAGCTCAAGCTTCTTACTGGCTAGCTCTTCCAACGTAAATCAACCAATTTCTATTATTCTATATTTTACCGTGAGGCTCGTGGCTTGCTGCCTCACATCTTGCTTCCCCAGTGGCTGCTGCCATCTCCCTGACTCTGCCCTCTGCCCACTTCTCTGCTTAGATTTCCCACCTAGCTCTATTCTGCCTATTGGCCAAATCAGCTTCTTTTTTAACCAGTGGTAATAAAACATATTCACAGCATACAGAGGGGCAACCCACATCAAACAGCCAAACATATCACTTCTTCAGAAGGTGCGTTTCATCAGGAATTGTAGCTGTAGTAACACCAAAGTAATTAATACAGAACATTGGTATTAGAAACAATGAGTTACATGGCTTTAATTTATGCAGATATTTTTTAGGCCTTTGAAACCAGTTAGTGGGAATAAAAGGTACCATAAAGTAAGGCTGCTAAATCCATTGGCACACACATCACAGTATCAAATTACCTTCCTTGATGCCAGGCAAGAGGCAAGTACCTACTGTTATTCTTTTGGCTGTCTCTTTAAGAGACAAGCCACGCCCACTCCCGCTACCTCTGACCTCTTGTCACCATCTTGGTTCCTTCCCTTCTTGCTGTCCTCAGCGTGTGCACATGTGTCTGTCTGTCAGTCTCTCTCTCTCTCTCTCTCTCTCTCTCTCTCTCTCTCTCTCTCTCTCTCTCTCTCTCCCTCTCTCTCTCTCCCCTCCCCCTCCCCTTCCCCCTCTCCTTTAATAAATGTTTAGCTTTATGCCTATCTTTATGCCTATTTTCTGTGTCTATGTGTCTTTTACTCACCACCTGTTTACACCCGCCCGCTTGGCTTTCCAGGCCACACGGCGGGACCAGCCCACAGCCCAGGATGAGCATCAGCCGCCACCTCCAGCGCCCCTAGCTGCTTGGGAAACCGTCCGGGGAAGAGGAACATGAGGATTTTAGAAACAACACCTACAGGATTTAATGCTTACCCTTTGGTCTTCTTTTGACCCTACCATTTCTTTCTATGCTTCTCTATTACTCCCCCACCCCTGAAATGAAAATACTTACTCTATGATGTTGTATATTGTGATCAAAAAGCTTTATGATTTTTCAAAAGTTCACCACAAAAAGCTAACCTACTAACTGGATCACAGAGCAGACGTGAAACTTAGAACAGTATCAAAGCTCAAATTGGAACTGAATCCATTTTAATAAGATAGGTGTAAGTCTGTTGGAGGCTAGGGATAGAACATTATTCTTTAAAGTAATGTATTTAGGTGTTATTTTGACAAGACATAGACTTATGAGGATTAATCTCATTGACTGTATTCAGAATCACCTACAAGACAAATGAGGCATACTTGTTTGTATGTCTATGTGGCTGTTTGTTGAAAGGGTTAACTGAAGAGAGAAGACCAACTCTGAATATCAGAGACACAATCTCATAGTCTGTGGGAATGGACAGAATAAAGGGGGAGAAAAGAGACATCCAGGAGAAAAAGAGCATTTCTCTACCCCATGCGTCCTCTTTGCTATAATATGAGTTGTCTCATTACAGCCCAACCACGCCTGAGATGATCAAGACTCACAGCACACTTCAGTCAGGACTTGATCATAACTCTAAATTTTCTTTAGGTTCCCATAAGATTATCAGCACCCCCAACCAGCTGGAAGTAGCTTGGAATACTACACCATATTCCCAAAAAATGAACTATGGATAGTTTCCTTTTTTAAAAAAAAATAGGGGGAAGTGGTGCGTGAGAATTGCCTGTATTCTGTCAATCATGTTTTAAATAAACGCTGATTAGCCAGGCAGGAAGTATAGACAGGAAAACCAAACAGGAAGTAGAAATGATACAAGAACAGGAGAATTCTGGGAAGGAGGAAGCTGATTCCTCCCACTCCTGCCCAGATCACCGAAGCAGCAGGATGTTATCTGCCCCACTAAAAAAGGTACTGAACCACATGGCCAACATAGATCAGAATAATGGATTAATATAAGCTACAAGAGCTAATAAGTAGCCTGACCTAATGAGGCAATCAGCTTTATAACTTATAGAGATCTCTGTGAGATTTTCTTTGGGGCTAAACAGCTGTGGGGTACTGGGCGGGATAGAAACCCCAACAAGCAGGCCCCTTCATGTTACACTCTACCTCATGCTTCTTCTCTGCTATAATATGAGCTACCCCATTACAGCCCACTCCTCCAAACATGATGAACAGAACCTTATGTAGCTTAAACTCTCTTTCCTTTCATAAACGGTTTCTTTCAAGTATTGTGGTCATGGTCATATCCACAAGAAAAGTAACAACTATACCACATGTGTTTATGCATAGAGAGACAACACTTTCTATCATTCTAAGAATCAGGGTATGTTTAAGAAAATTATGACTAGAGAATACAGAATAGCTATTAAATAAAGAGAAGAGAAAGGACTGACAATTACTAGACTTCTTATTTATGGTATTTATTTCTTTATATTTTGGTTTTTCTACACAGGGTTTCTCTGTGTAGCTTTGGAGCCTGTCCTAGAACTCTCTCTGTAGACCAGTCTGGTCATGAACTCAAGAGGTCTGCCTGTGTATGCCTTCTGAGCACTGGGATTAAAGGCATGTGCCCTCACGCCCAGCTTATTTTTACGAATGACTGTGTGTGTGTATGTGCACATGTGCACATGTGCAGCAAGGTATGTGTATATGAGTACAGGAGCAAACAGAAGCCACAGTGGGCATCAGATCTCCTGGAACTGAAGCTAAATGCAGTATTGAGCTTTCTTACATGGGTTCTAAGAACCAAACTTGGGGTTCCCTAAAAGGACAGCATGTGTTCTTAATTACTGACCCATTTCTCCAGCCCCACTGACTAATTTATAATAAATTACCACCAAAACAAATTACTATTGTACAACTTTTATCTTACAGTTAAATTGCTCAAATGTGGATTGGCTCTCACTGAGCTGCAAGGTTTATGTTCCTTTCTGTTTCAGTAGAATAAATTTCAACTTCTAGACACTCACTTGTTCATGCTCTAGAACAGTAAATACTATGTGTGTGTGTGTGTGTGTGTGTGTGTGTGTGTGTGTGTGTGTGTTTGTGGGGTGTTTGGTTGTTTAACTTCTGTTTCCACTTCAAAGGATCTTTGTAACCACATTAGATACATACAGATAACCTAAGAAAACCTATTTATTTCAAGGTCCTGTTTTTTTTTTTTTTTTCCCACTCATGACAACACACTCTTGACTTTTAGAGATTCAAAAATGGATGTCCTTGGGACTGGAGAGATGAGTCAGTGGTTAAGAGCACTGGCTGTTCTTCCAATGACCTGAGTTCAATTCCCAGAAACCTCATGGTGGCCCACAACCATCTATACTGGGATCTAATGCCCTCTTTTGGCATAAGGTTGTACATGCATATTTCATACACATAAAATAAATTTAAAACATTTTTAAAAAGTGGATGTCCTTATGGGACAGCAGCAGTATTTTGATTACCATAAGGAATGATAGATAACACATAAAATAATAGTAATGACAATTAAAATGCCACAAAGAATTATAATAGTGTGTCATTGGATGAGAAGTCAAAATCAGCTCAATCCTTCAAATGTGTAGACAAATGTAAAAAAAAGGAAAGGGGGCAAGGGTAGTAAATGAGTGCCCGAAACAAGTTAAAGTCCCCTGAAAAGGAAATTAGGAAAAAGACAGAGTGTGGTCAAACAGACATACGGGGTCATCTTAAAAAAAAGCCACGCTACTGCAGTGATTACACCAGACTGAGTTGAGGCTCTGAGGAGAGAGGAGAATAAAGACACAGCATGTCACTTCAGGAATGTGCAATTCTGCTGTGCAAAGATCTTCTGCTTGAAATGAAAAGACACAGACAAGAGATTCACATTAATGTCAACCATTCCCTCCCTAATGCAAAAGCCCGCAAAGACGACTGCTGCAAACACTTTCAGAGCCTGACTATTGCAGAATCTTAGTTGAAGAGAAAGAACAGGAAAAAGCTTCTTTTCCATTACCATCACAACTACACTTGAAAATACGTGGATAGATAAAAATATCAAAATTACATGAAAGCCTCTACAGTGGTGGATGTGTGATATCTGGGTTTTTCTGTAAGTTTTTCTTCAGCTCACATTTTCATTTTTGGAGATGAGTTATTATTTTTAATAATAATCAGAGTATGTTTATACACAGTGATAGCCCCAAAGCCTTTTAATTTCAACAACTAAATAGAACACAAGTATTTGACTTAAAATATATACTTGCTTATAATATGCTACAAATTATGAATGGAATTGGAACTGGAGCAAAGTCCACTACCAAGGGCAGTGTCTGAAAATCTTCCTCTGCAGGGAAGGGATGACCACAAATGTTTCTCTTAACTCTAACATTTTATGAGACTGCTGAGACTTGCTATATTTTTGCTTTCATCTATTTATCATTACATACACTAAACACTATACAATTTCATGTCAAACAATGTAGAAGGGCAACACACTAGTCAATATTTAGATGAATCCCCACAATTCCACATAAGGGCATAGGCACACTGAATATAAGACAATATAGGGAGGGCGGTTTCAAAGTTCAGCCGGCTCAGGAAATAGCCAAATATACTTCTCCCTGGAGTTTAGGCTGTTTGTCCTCCTGCCTGTTTGGCTGGCATTCTTTAGAGAATATTGGCTTTCACAAGGGACCTGCCACCTTAGTGCCACAGGGGAAATTTTGTATAACCGACTAGTATATGTTTTCATGGACAGCTGTCTCTGCAAAGGCAACAAGGACCTGCTCTCTGGGTACAGCAGGGATACAGGGCTTACATTTCTTTCTTCACCCTCCTCGGGAGCAGCTTTGGAGATGAGCTGGGAGAAGGGAACAGACCGTCTTTATGGAGGAATGTCAGTACTTCATCTCCAATCTGTTCTCCCTTTCATATTTCCTTGACAAACAAGCCTTCAAGGACACGGGCACATGGGCATGGGCATACAGAAAGGACCATCGCAGAGTCTAGCTACAAGATTCAGCTACATGTGACTTGCCCAGCTGTCAGGAAAGAAGAAAAAAGAAAGCGAGAAAGCTACCAGAGAAAACAGCATCTGCTGGCCGCACTCACAGCCAGCTGTTTTCTGTTCTTCTCACCTGCAGGCCATGTTCTCTCAGGATGAACTCTCACTGGGGTGAAGCAAACAAAGACAGACAAGACTGCAGAGGAAAGCTGCTTCAAGGAACACCCCCCCCCCTTCCTGACTGTTGAGGCCATGAACTCCCTCTTACCTGCCTTGCCCTGAACTTTTCATTTTCTGTAATTCTCCTGAGGGCTGGCAGAACCCCGCAGAACCCCCTCCAACATCATCCCGTAACAACTGTGCCCCCATCAGTCTTCTGACTCATTACAGCCCAAGCATGGCCACAAAATCGCATCATTATTTCATATCCACCCCTGCCCTATTTGGGAAATATTTGAGAAATATTTCCTGTCGTGCTTTTCTCATAGGATTGAAGCATACTTTAATGTTTACTTCAACTTACTGTTTTCTGTATTTACCAAATATACCCCCTTCTGTTCCTGCGGAGTTATAGTGATTACTAAATCCTTAATGTATACAGATTTTAACTCTTTAAAGTGTTCACTGGGACAATAAATTTAGGTTAATCTACTGACACAATGAATTCAAGCTCAAATTGAGTATGAAACTCTGGTGTCAATCGTTAATTCTCTAATATCCTTATTTTTAAAAAAGGACTATACTGATGTGGGCTTTCTCTCTGTATGCTGTGATTACCATTAATGAATAAAGAAAACTGGCTTGGCCTGTTGATAGGGCAGAACTTAGGTATGGGGGGGGGGGGAAACTAAGATGAATGCTGGGAGAAAGAAGGAAAGAAGGGTGGAGTCAGAGAGATACCATGGAGCCATTGCCAGAGATAAAAATGCTGACAACAACCTCGTGGTGATACACAGATTAATAGAAATGGGGTAAATTATTAATTTACCTCATTAATATGTAAGAGTTAGCCAATAAGAAGCTAGAGCTAATGGGCCAAGCAATGATTTAATTAATACAGTTTCTGTGTGATTATTTCAGGTCTAAGCTAGCAGGGCAGCTGGGAACCAACAAGCGGTGCCCTCTTCCAATACTATATGATTTTGACATCATTGATAATTTGTAATTTTTGCTACACCATCAATAATATTAACTTTGAAATGATTCTATAACTGAAATCTTATTTGTAATAGCAATACTAGAAAATTTGTCAACATCTCCAGCCCTTGGCCAGTTCCAACAGGCTTCTTCCTGCCTCCAAGCCCTTTCCTTTTAATTTGTGAAACACATAATTTAACTAGGGATGGCTGTGGCCATGGGCTTTGGAACTACCCAGTAGGAGCCCTGTGGCCTAGCCATGGATGCACAACCGAGACAGTAGCTATGTCTCTCTCAGATTTCTCCTTCCTGCTACTGATGTGAGGAAAAAAGAAAGCAATTAAGAAAGTTGTCATGGGAGTGAGACACAAAGATAGAGCAGTTTCCCAGGAATTTTATATACTGTCATTTCGAGCTCGCCTATTTGTTTACACAAATGAGAATTCTGGAAGCCATCTCCAGGCATGCAGGGCTTGAAAGTGTATTGGAGAAAGGCGAGTTCACATCTTCCATTCTAGAGATCCCATTTGCCTTGTTACAGTAGCATCGGATATTGCCAAGCAAAGGTTCATGCATGAAACCTTCACCATACACATATACGATGGACAAGATGCTCTTGGGGGTACAAGAATTAATTCTAGACTTCCATTGTCGAGAAAAATTCTTATCAATAACGTATTGTATTGCTCTGCCTGACAGTGGGCTTATCCGTTCATGCTATGATGGTTAGCTTTTCCCTAATTAAGGCTCCTTTCTGAAAAGAAAGATTATGTGTCACACCTTGTCCCAAGAAAGCAAATCCCTTTCTCTTAAGAGTCATATGTTCCTCAGATATAAAGGAACTGAGGCAAGAAGTTGAAAATAATCCAGTCCTCCATTTCCAACCGAGCTTTCATTTCATACTTGACTACAGTCTGCTAATCCCCATTTTCTCTTTGGGTTGCAGTATGTGCCAAACTCACAGCAGGTTTAACCTCCCTGCTGATCCATTGAGATGGCATGCAGTGCATGACAAAGTTTGGCAAGCATGCGTGTTGAGACCTTTAAAAGCACATCAAAATAAAGCAGGGTCTGTGCTATTACCCTTGGTTCTGCTCTGGACTTGAGGCTACTAAATCGCCTTGCTGCTCCCGAGTGCCCACCCTTCCTCTGGCAGGCATCATCCGAACTGGGGTCTGACCAAACATCTGGGTTTACAACGAGGCATTAACTAATCATTAGCTGAATTCTTTAAACCGACACACAGGCGCGCGCGCACACACACACACTCACACATATGCATGCACACACATGCACGCACACACAGCACGCCCGCAGCAACAAGACTTACAAATGAGTGCCTGAAGACTCATCCTTCACACTGACCCCTGGGGTCAATGATGTCAGAGAAACTATTTCTGAAAAGAGCTCTGGGGTGGGAGGGAACAATCAGGGCCCACAATAATGAGTAGCTCTTGAAGGTCACAGCTGGCGAGCAGCTAATTGTAACTTGAAAGGCTGAGGCCCAAGTTATTAATGATCTTGCTGATAAAAGTTTTTTTTTTTTTCTCACGCCTAGTCATGCAAGTTTTCATCCTAACTTGGAAGATAAGGAAAAAGTACCCCGCAACAAATGTGGGGCTCCTGTGGACTAAGGGCAGTCTTGCATGGCTGCCTGCCTGCCTCACGCTGGTGGCATAAACCCGTGACCCTCATTGAAATCAATGCAGGACTTCTGATTCCGAGATAACACCTAAGGAAAGAGATCGTCAACCCCACGAAATATTATGTTTTTGGCTCTTTGACTGCTTTCTATTATAAAAGCGACTGAACAAAATCAAATACATAATTTACTCAAAGCTAAAGGAACGCTTTGCGTACCTTATATGCGTCTACGGCACAACACATAGAGAGATTCTATTATACACTCTGTAAAGTTGAGTCGTGGGAGGTGAAAATAATATTTCCACAAGCTAACAAAAGTATGCTGGATACTAAAAAGAACGCCTTGTCTTTTTTGAGAAGTTCTAGGGGGAAACGATGCAGACATGGAGAAACACAAAGGCTATTATTTGAAAGTTAGAGGCTCAGTGCGCATGGAAACACCATCACCTAAGCTATCCCTACCTCAATCACACCACAGTGTGAGGAAAATCCTTGCTGCTTACCATCTTGTATTTGCTGTTTTGATTTGCAATTTCTCCCAAGTAGGGGCTCAATCTCAAATTTTCTACCATGTGTTTAGATCTGGTCATTTATGTACACAGAGACCAGGTTCACAATGAACACTTGCTGGCTGGCTGAAATCAAGCACTTTAATTACCACGCCCTTTCAACTGGAAGGCTGTCTATGATGCTCACCATGGCAAGCCACCAAGGTACTGAAGGAGCCCCTGAGGCTGCCACAGCATGATGCAAGGCTCCCTCCTGCCCTCCCTCTTGGCACTCCCAAGGGATTCCTGAGCAGTTCCCCAAAAGCCCAGAAGCAAACATCTGAAACCACAACTGCAGCCCTTTACTCCCATGCAGGCCAGGCCAGGAGAACGCTGGGAGGCTGCAGGTGGTAGCAGAGAGCCTAATCATTACACTGATCTTCAGGCCTGGGAAAAAGTGCAAGCAAACGTTTGCTTTCCCTCTTGGTGATACACCAATAAAACCATGCTCATATTTGAAATGCGTCTTTATACTTTCAGAGGTGATGATCGCTGAAGCAATAATATTTACTTTATAATAATTAATATACATTTATGGCTTAATTTCATAAATGGTCCACGTATAGATGTATATGTGTGTCTGTTTGTGTGTGTATCTCTGCTTGTATTCAAAGGTTTTACAAAGACATAAGTAAAACAACTACATGTAAATATATCTATGAGCATTCTAAATTCCTCAGTGAATTCAAGGGTTATGTAATGTCATCAACATTTATACTAATGTATATATGCTCACTGTATTAGACAAGAGAAATAAATTTCTACCGCTCTATTAAAGCGAGAAAGTTTCCACCAAACCCCAAGAGTCATCAACATTTCTTGATGTTTTCAAGATAATATGCCCCACACAAAACTAGAAGTGCTGCCTTTTCAAAAGATTTTACCTAAGTCGGGTAGCAGGGAGCTTGAGTAATGAACTAATGGGTTACTTCTATCCTCTTCAGCCCAGAATAACAACAAAAACAGGGATTTCTGGACAGCAGAATCTGTCTTTGCTCGGATTGTAATCACCAAGCTCAAGCTGAGCCACTTTTTAGTCATTACAGTAGAAATGAGCAAGTTTGCATAAAAATATATAATTCAAATACCCATGAACTGCAATTTAAGAGTAAACTCCATTAGTAAATGCTAGCGCTCTCTCTCTCTCTCTCTCTCTCTCTCCCTCTCTTCTCTGAAACACGTGTGTGTGTGTCTGTGTATCTGTGTGTCTGTGTGTCTGTGTGTGTGACAAACCAAGGTCTCAGGCATCCTCACAATTATTTCTCACTGAGCTATATCCCAGTCCTATGGTAAACTAATTCCTTATAAACCTAGAAGAGTCCCAAGGAAACAAGTGACAAGCAGAGACAGCAATGGATATGCATGTGACATTTTTAGTACTTGTCTACACCTACACTTAAATTCTTGGGACAATTTCTGAACATGTGTAATTTCTTTATTTGCAGGGGGTATCAACCAGTGTCTGAAAGTGTGATTTAACTTAACTCCTACTGTTTTAAAAATGTCTACAGTATCAACCTATGGTCTCTAGAAAATAGGTCAAATTGAAACTTAAAGTTATTGATTTCCACAGAAATAAGTATCCTTGCCAACTTTTTAATTTAATGTATAAAGAAAATACACACAGGTTGAATTTAAAGTCATAAGATTTTTCATAAATGCAGTCCTTTATTTGAGATACTATATTAAAATTAGCAAATGTGCTTTTAGCTTCCAACTGTTAATGTTTATATTCATAATTTCTCAAATATCTTGCCCTAAGTATAAATCAAGATTCAACTCTGCACATTTAATGCAGTTAGTATGTGCACATATTTACATAAGACTCACACTTGAAACATTTTGCTTGTATTTTGTTTTTTGAAACAGGGTTTTTCTGTGTAGCTTTGGCCCCTGTCCTGGAACTAGCTCTTGTAGACCAGGCTGGCCTCGAACTCACAGAGATCCACCTGCCTCTGCCTCCCAAGAGCTGGGATTAAAAATATGTGGAACCGCTGCCTGGCATGGCACTTTTCTTAACAAAAATAACTATGGTAAATGTAGAAGTTTTATGATCAAACTTCAAAGAAATAAAAGTTTTATAAATTTTCTACAAATACCAAATAATGTTAGATTGCAGAAAATTTACCTATAGTCTCTCTTAACCACCAATGTTATAGAAAAGATATTCTATAATTTACTTCAGTTCATAGTTTTGTAGGTAGCAAACAATGGATTCCATTTAAAGTGACCATAATCACTGTGCACAGACTAGTACATGCAGTAAGCTTATGAGACATGTACTATGTTGCTATTGTTATACTTGAGAATACCAAAGAAAAGGATCAAAATTGGTAGATGAAACATGTGTGCTTGAATTATTTACAGTATAGTCATGTAGTTTGGGAGACATACATAGAATTAATTGGTGTGGGAGGTCCTTCTGTCTATGTGTTGCTTTTATTGGTTAATGAATAAGGGATTGCTTTCAGCCTATACCAAGGGCAGAACAGAACTAGGCAGGAAAAGCTAGACTCTATGCTGGGAGAAGGAGGACAGAGTTGGAGAGAAGCCACAGAGCTGCCAGAGACAGACGTGCTGAAACTTTGCTTGTAGGCCAAGACCTCATAGTGATGCACAGATAACATGATATGGGTTAAATTAAGATGGAAGAGTTAACCAATAAGAAGTTAGAGCTAATGGGCCAAGCAGTGTTTCAATTAACAGTTTCTGTGTGATTATTTTGGGTCTAAGTTAGCCAGGCGGCTAGGATCAGCAAGCGGACTCCTTCCAACAACTAATAAAATATTTTGAGAATAGAGAATAATGGCTGAGTGTACGCAGGTAAGGCACTTTTCAATAATGTAATAAGCCCTGAGTTTGACCTTGAAAAATAGGGAAAAAAGAGTAGGAAAAACCCTATAGTCATGATGTAGAATAAATAGAACATAAATCTATGAGACAGCCTACAGAATAGGAAAAAATACTTGGTCAGCTATACATCTGGCAAATAGTAAATATCTAGAACACATATAAAACTAAGCAACAAAAATATCAAACAACCCAATTAATGAATGAACTAATGAATTCAACCAATACACACAAAATATGAAGAGCATATGGCCAAAAAATACATGCATACAAAACTTCTACCTAACGAACCATCAGAGAAACTCAAGTCAAAAGTATATTGAAATTCCACCTCCAGTTAGAATGCCAGTCATTAAGAAAACAAGCTGAAACAGCAAAAGATGACACACATGGACTAGAGAGGAGCTTAATATATGGCTCATGTGAATTGAAAGATGAATAGGCTCTATGAAAGTCACTATGGAAGTTTCTTAAAAACAAAACAAAATAAACAAACAAATAAAAAACTAGAAGAGATTTACCATAGTCAGCCAAACTCCTCCTGGGCATCTACTGCAAATACCCTAAGTCAGCATATTACAGAGATACTGACACATAAAAGTGGACTTGTAAAACTATTCACAATGGCCAAGTTACGGAACCAATGTAGGAGTTTCTCAGCAAAGCACTGGATAAGGACAATGTGGTCAACACACATGCAAGGGAAGTTTTTGAAGCCAGAAAGAAAAATCGACTTGTCAGGTTGTAGTGTAGCATGCCTTTAATCCCAGCACTTGGCAGGCAGAGGCAGGTGGATCTCTTTGAATTCAAGGCCACCCTAGTCAACATAATGAGCTCCCGAACAGCAAACGCTGTACAGAGAAACCCTGTCTCAATAAAACCAGAAAGAAAGAGAGAGAGAGAGAGAGAGAGAGAGAGAGAGAGAGAGAGAGAGAGAAACAAAGAAAGAAAGAAAGAAAGAAAGAAACAACGAAAGAAAGAAACAAAGAAACAAAGAAAGAAACAAAGAAACAAAGAAAGAAAAAGAAAGAAAGAAAAATTAAAATCAACTTATGGAAAATAGATGTATCATGTAAGACCATTATTAGAGGGACTCATTTTATAACACAGAAAACAAAAATTAACTCCAACTATTGAGGTTTAAATTAACAAAAATATTTTTTGAGTGTAAAAAGTAAACAAATAAAAATGCAGTATTTCACCTGGAGGATTCCTTAAACATATTTATAGAGAGATTTATGTGGTATTTATGCTTTATCTATGGCTCTATTGATCAATGGTCTAACCACTTACAACATAAATATGAAATAATTAGTTGAGAGCTTCTAGGCAATGGAGAGCCAGTTTTGCTTAAGAGTATAGCCCTGGTCGGTCCACCAAGCTTATGAACTCCTTATGGTCCCATATAGAGGAGTATATGGAAGTTTTCAAAAAAGTCAATAAAATTATCTTTACAAGAAAGATCAAAATTTAAATAAGCATAGTGACTTGTATTGGTAGCCACTATCCTAAGAAGACACAAACAGAAGATCATAGTTGAGGGCCAGCTTGAGCTATAAAGTGGGATCCTCTCAGGGGAAAACACCATCCAAAAGAATCAATGATTTTCAGTGTTGTTGCTTGTAAATAACTGGGAGTTTTAAAGAATTAAAGAGTTCATGTATGTACTATTAAACACAGAAATAATGGTAGATAACAATATTTTGTGTGTTAGAAAGAAGAAATACTTATTTTTCATATGTCAGCTCATTTTTAGTTTGATTGTTCAGTAGAGTCAACTTCTACATACTATGTGAATATTGTACCCTGGCTGTACCCTCATGCCCCTAGGTTAGTTATGATAAATAATTGTATTAGACAGTTTGCCATGGTCCAATTCTTTAAGTTTAAAATTATCTTTTAAAGAATTCTTTAAGAGTCTGTGTGTGTATGTTTGTGTTTGAATGTGTTTATGTTTGTATGAGTATTTGTGTATGTATTTGTTATTCTAGGAGTGTTTATGTTCATATGTTGTATGTGTGTGTAGTGTTTGCTATTCTATGTGTGTGTGTGTCGCTTGTGTGTTTGTATGTGTGTGTTTGTGTTTGTATGTGTTTGTGTTTCTGTGAATGTGTATGTGTTTCTATTTGTGTATGTGTTTGTGTGTGTGTGTTCATAAGTGTATTTGCTGGACTTTAGATGCTGCTACAGAGTACATATAATCTTTTAAGTCATTCATTCATAACTTATGGCACAATATAGCCTGCCACTAAATTGCCAATTTCTGCATCTCATTATATTTACTCTGGTGTGTCTCTTATTTTTTAAATATTAAAACATTCCCAGAATGACAAAATTTATCACTTTATTGAATTGTTTTCACATATATTCATTTGACCTCTGTCCTTCACACTTGCTCTTTAAACAATGATCAGAACAAGTAGCAGCAATCCGTTCCAAAAGGAAGCAGATGACCAGCTGCAGCTTAACTTCCTCGTGTCTGTCACTTACGCTTGCAAACCAAATCCTCCATCATTTGTCCTTACACATAAGGATTTGAGAAAATTCATCGAGTCAGTAATTTATTCCTGAGAAGCAAAACCACTCTTGTTTCCTCGGCCACTTAGCACAGGCTCCACCATCATCCTCATCCATAAGTGTGACTTGCCTTTGGACTACCGTTAGCAGAAGCTGCCAGAGGAATCAAGCATTAGGAAATGTGGTATTTCACTTTAATTCAC
Organism: Arvicola amphibius; assembly: GCF_903992535.2. NCBI lineage: Eukaryota > Metazoa > Chordata > Mammalia > Rodentia > Cricetidae > Arvicola > Arvicola amphibius. The sequence continues at coordinate 22,715,951 of NC_052047.1, forward strand.
TAAGTGCTTCCAGCATGGCTGCCTTTCGTACCTTCCTCCTTACATAACATGTCCGCAGGATCTGTCCGAGCCTGTGCTCAGCTTTGGCAACCTCAACTTCAATGACTTAATGCTTTCTGTCAGACATTCCCAACATGTATTACAGGCTGAAGTTTCCGCCTGATACCCAGATGCATGTATTCTGTACCTGCTTCCTATTTGCACCTCCATCCATCTCAATATTTCTAAGGTCGAACTCATCATTCTGTTCTGAAAAGCCAAATGTGTCTCTTGAAGTCCTAACTCTGTGAATGGAATCACCCAGTCACCTCGGCACTTGTGACTGTCCCTCAGCTTTAGCTCCTATGTCCAATTAGTAGCCCAGCACAGCAGATCCAAAGCCTAAGCCTTTCACATCACTCCTCTTCTTTTCATTACCATGGTTACTGCCCTTCCTAACATCATTACCTTCTTTCCTACGGCCACAACATAACTAATTTTTACTCTCAAGTTCTCTATCGGAATTTTCCCCATAATCCCAGCAGGTTCTCAACTATGAATCTAATTAGGAGCTTCTGAAGACTCTCCATCCTAGGCAGAATGTCATAGAATGTTTCACCGGGCATGGAAGACACTCCTCTACAAGAGGGCCTCAGCCCCTCTTCCACACGTTCCCTTCCATTATTTCTTCCCCCCAGATTCTTTTCCATTCTGCTCTAGGATTTCCCCAGTTACATAAACACTGTGCTCATTTTTACCCGCTGCAACTTTGTTCACACCACCCAGTTCCCCAGAATAGCCTCCTCTACCATTTTCTAGCTACGCTTACTCATTGTCCTAGGGACATGGGAGTGGTGAGCTTAGATAAAGCTTTGTGATACACCAAGGGTGCATCAGTTCTTTCAATGACACCATATTCCAAAATCATGGGACCAGCTAGTACCTTGCTTAACTAGCCTCTCTTTTAACATCAGCTGTGTTATTAGTAAGGTAAGGGACAGAATTAAAGAGGGGCTTCATATACCAGCACCAGGAGAATAAGTGAATTAAACTGAGTAAGAGTTGTGGTTAATGTGCAGCTATTCTAGGCATAACCCATGAACATACAAAAAAGGAAATCATTCTTTTAGATTGTATTTTGTTGTTTCTTCTTAGCCTAAACAAATATATCTCCAAAGAAATAATTTCTTTGAAACTCCTTCATGAGCCTTCAATTCACTTTGTACACCAGGCTGTCCTGGAACTCAAGATCGGCCTGCCTCAGCCTCCAAGTGCTGGGGAAACTGGATCTCAAGGAGGGCGCCACCATGCCCGGTTCCTGGTTATCATCATTTTATAAGACAAATATTGAACCGAAAAAAATAGCATCATTACTGTAAGCAGTTTGAAACCTACTCGCATAGAAAGACAGAATAAGTACATATAATGACAAAACAAATAAGAAATATTATTTCATTTTTTATAGAAATACTGAAGTCTATCCTTCCTAACACCGATATTTTCAAGAGGAAATATCACTTCAGTAGACTAATGAAAAAGAAAGAAGGTGCTACAGAAATGCCTCTGAGGTTAAGGCCACAACACATTTTGTTTGAATCTTAACAGCTCTTCTCTTTCTCTAGAGACCTTTCCCTCTTCTTCCAACATAAAAAGATTATGATAGGTACACAAGGAAGACTCTGAAGAAAGATGTGCCAAGAACGCATTTTGCATATCAATTACTGCAAAAATCTACTCTAAACTCACAAGCCATTCTGGAAGGCACACACACATAATGTGAATAGAACTTTATCTGAAATAACATTATAGTGTCATATAAAACAACAAAGCTAAGACAGCTCTTTGAAAGCCAAATTGTACTATTCTTCTACAGCAGGAATTATAGCCCAAAAGTTAAGGTGGTAAAACAGAAGGTTTTCCATTGCTACGGCATCATTTCTCGGTTCTTTCCTTAAAATTCCTGTCTTCTTCATATCTCCCCATGAATTCCTGGACTTTTGCTAGACGTGTCAGGTTCAACTTTGATATAATAACAAACTTTGAGAAAGACCTTTTTGCTTTGTTTTTGTATTTGTTGTTTTTTTTTTTAAATTAGGATTGCTGTCAAAATAAATAACAAAATGGATTGATTTAAGTTATAAGAGATATTACAAATAAGCCTAAACTATCAGTACAGCTTTCATAATAATTGGTCTCCTTGTCATAATCGGTGAGCCAACAGTCCCAACAAAAAAGTTTAACTACACACAAACATACACACATTCAGACCACTCTAATTCAAAAGTAGGAAGACAGAAATTGTCTTGTCAAGAATAGTGGTCAGGCTAATGGCACACCTCAGCAGTAAAACACTGACCAAGTATGGGTCAGGCTACAGGTAAAACAAAACAATACTATCATGCCTTGGCTTTAATCACAAACGGTGGTACACATCTATAATCTTAGATCTTAAGAGACTATGGCAGGGGGTGTGCTACAAGTTTGAGATCAACCATAGTGACATAGTGAATTTTGAGGTATACATGGCGAAATCCTCTCTGGGAGTCTCCCTAAAGAGTCTTCCTAAAGAGTGAGTATCAGTAAAAAATCATTAAAAACAGAGAATGTACATCAAGCCCACTGTCTATTTAGCCTAGCTTAGCATTGTCTATTTATTTAGTTTAGCTGCTGACCTAATGAACTAACTCATGATGCAGGACTTTCAGAACAATGAAACAATGTCTGCCGAAGGTATGGGGTAAAAGCTTATGGCTGGGAAACTAAATTAATGAAATTCTTTTTTCTTTCTGTTTGCCTAACTATGATGTCTGTCACACTGCTGCTGCATAGATGCCACTTCACCTTCAAGGGTACACCCAAGCCAGCGAAGCTAGGCTTACACGTGACTGAAGAATGCCACCGTTGAGATGTGATCTAAGCTAAGAAAAACAGTGCAGTCTGACTCTAAGCCTTTTCTCATTAGCATTCTGGCTTTCGTGGGTTTCAAAGCATTTGGTGTGCCCTATGTTTTTCATTTATCTCAGTATCTATGACTTGTCCTATCAAGTTAGTGACTTTGTGGTATACAAAGGAACTGGCTCGATTCCCAAATCATGGTGTTACGTTTACCCAGCAAATGAACTTCTGTCCCTTTTACCATGAGAGCTTCAGTGATGTTAGCACCTCACATGCAGAATTATGCGAGCTTTGCAAACACAGCCTGGACCAATAGCTCTGAAAGTATTGCCTTTTATTTTCAAAACTCTTAACCAACAAGAACATGAACCATTTCCTTAAGATAAAGTACCACTTTACACGGTAGTCAAGGGACAAGCTATTTTAATAATCGGTTTTAATTAGGCAAAAGATTAATCAAGGTTCATTTCTGAGGAATTCTCAAAGGACATGTGGAGATTACTTCTGGTTATTACTCTACAGAAGTGAGGGCTATGTTACATGCTAAATGAGAGCAAATATGAGCAGAAGGGTCTCCTGTTCTCTCCAGATTATGACTTGAAACTCCTCACACAGACACATACACACACACACACTATATATATATATATATATATATATATATATATATATATATATATATATATATATATATCTCGAAGAGAAGACAGAAAAGCTCAAATTCAGACCTAATCTTGGCTCCCTTGTACCCCTGCCAGGTATTACAAGGGAGTGAAGGGAAGGACTGAGTGCAATCCTAGCAGATGTGCTTGTGTTTCAGAATATCTTATCACTCCTGGCCAAACAGGGCTATTAAAGACTAATCCTGCCTTTCTTATATTTTTAATGAGGAAGACTTTGTTTAGTCAGCAACTCCATCATGCCTCACTGACTTTACCATCTATACTTGTCTCCCTTATCTCAGTAAAATGAAGAACTGTTCATATTTAGTGGGTTAAAGCAGAGTGGTCTTCTTCCTTGTTTTTTCTATAAGTTACATACACAATGAGTCTTTACATCTTATTGATTTAGCATCATTGTCAAGATTCGAGGTCCCAAGGATGCTGGAATAACTCTTAGAGTTTCCTGAATGCTATTTACTGAGTTCATCTCCTTCCCTATTACTATGAACATTCTCTCCTTGGACATTCCCTCCTGGCGTCAGAACACTGACAAAACCAACTCATTGCTCCTGTGAGTCAATGTAACTCTCCATTTTGCTTTAAGCCTCTAGTGTTTTTTGTTTTGTTCTGTTGTCATTTGTCTCTGTTCTTAATGTGCTATTCCTTGTTTAATTCTAATATCGACCACTTTTTTTTCCTCACTGCCATCTGAAAAGTGCCAAATTCCTCACACGATAATATGCCTTTTCTCATCAGATCCTTCCTTGTTCTCTCTAGATCATTTCTAGAATGATGTTGGAAAACTATCATTTGGACTTGATGCTCCAACTCCACTAAACTCGAACCCTTGTGTTTATAGCCGTGTCTTTCTTTCCCTCTGTGCTGAGCTAACTATGAATTGCCTGCCAGTAGGCAGTGCACACACCATTTCATCTTCAGAAGCAAAGTCCGGGTGTGACTCAGTCAAGTAAACTCTGCCCCACTGTACTCCATGTACTCCAAGCAGTTATTGTTTCCCTTGGCCAAGGAAACATTGGTAACTGGAATCAGCAGACAAGGAATACTGATTAGACTTCATTAAAAGTTGAACTAAGAGACAAGAAGGCCAGGGGCAGGAGGCGGTTAGTTGGTCCTGTGGCTGAGAAGATATGGGTACCATCGGAGATGACACCACAGAAAACAATAAGCAAATGCAGCCTTTTTGAAGATGAAGATTATTAAACCAGAATTTCCACATTTAGCATTCTGTGAAACAAAAATACAAACACACACTCATGCAAATTAGCCTTACATACTACTTTTTCAAAGATTTTTCCATGCTGTAATCTAAACAGGAAGAATCTTCTAAGAGCATTCATTGAATTCACTCCTTTTGTCAATGACTGAAGACTCAATGAGAGACCCAAGACAGGGATTCCTCTAGCATCTTGTTGTTGACCCTTGACATAGTGCTCACAGTGCTCACCCTGTTTCCACGCCAAATATTATATATGGAAAAAGGTCATATATATCATATATACATATATATATATATATATATGTATATATGATATAGTAGCATTAAGAATACAGCACAGTAATTTAAAGGTTAATTTCCATGCAAAATCCTTCTAATAATTCAGTGGAGATTTACTTTTGTTTATAACTACGATACAAACATTGCCATCTGTAAACATTTATACCTAGGAATGAGGGATAAATCAAGCTATGGCAGAGTTTTATGTGATTCTCCAAGAGGACTGAATGAATATATGAGCACGATTTTTAAAAAAAGCATATGGCTCCCATGGGACAAAAAAATGAGCTTTAAAATAAGTTCAGGAAAGAATTTTTAAGATATTTTTTAAAGTATTCCTGGATTGCTTTATCTGTTTTCCAAGGGAAAGCTGGTCTGAATTTGGTACAGTCTGTGTGGCTTTCATGTGTCATGAAAAATCTTCAATGACCTCCCTCTGCAAGAATATCACTATCAAAGCAACAACTAAATGATTTAAAGTGAGTACTGCTATGATTTTGCTAAATGTAGACAATATTATACTGCCCTCTAATTTCATATCGCTATGCCCACATATTAGGGCTGTTCCTAGATCTCATTAGAGAAGATCATTCATGCAGTAGCTTGTGGTTAACACAGAAACTCACAGCTGGTCAAAAGGCAGAGAATAAATATCAGTAGAGCACTCAGCCACAAAAGGGACCTCTATATATTACCACCTCCAAGGCTCAGAGACCATCACTAAAGAGGAAGAGAAAGACTGTAGGAGTCAGTGGCTGGGGAAGACCAGAGTGATGTATGTCTTTAGGATATAACAGGACCACTGTACTCATCAAGTCACATCCCTGTGACTGCCTGCAGAAGACCTGCACAAGACAAGGCCAGTCAATAAGCTACCATGGAATAGGAAAGATTTCATACTTCTCTGCCACTAACAGAGGAGCTATGGACAGATGATGCTTTGGGATAGGAACAGTCACTTTTTATAAAGGGTGTAGCTCTTAGTAAGTACAGCAAGTCCAGTGGATGGCCCATACCCAGGAATTTATGGGCAGCATACATTAGACTGGATAAACTGTTTCAAGAAAAAGGAAATTCAATTGTGGGGAAGGACAGTGTATGGAAGAAGTAAATGGAGTAGTTGGGGTGGGGGGTGAATATTACCAATGAATATTGTATGAACTTCCCAAGGAATTAATAAAAATATTTATAAATGTATTGGCCTTCCTCTGTCCTCTAGGGAATATTTAGGTATTTGGATTTTGATTGGGATTGGTTTAAAGCTTTCTCCTGGCTGAAGGTACTTCAGGGAACCCTGACTTAAGTGTCTATGTGTGGGGACACACACACACACACACACACACCACACGTGCATGCCTGGGCCACACCTCATTTTCTTGCTATGCAGTGAATTTCTAGTTTCTGTGAATACACTCATTTGCTCTTAATTTCTATTAACTTTAAAAAGTTAAATAAATTCAAGAACAAACATGTCAAAATGGCATTTCACAGGTTTCAAAAGACTTTGTTCTGTTGCCATGGCTGGATTTGTTGAGTCTCCACTTATTTGTTTGATTATTTATAAAACATAGGTTAGTCTTAAGGAAAGGTGAAGTTTATTTTCAAGCCACAGATTGATCACATTAATATTGGTCTTCATTATTTAAAATGTTTCCTGAGAACTATATGTTTACAGCATCTCCACCTATTTGTTTATTTTTCTTTAAAGAACACAAAGGGCTAAGGAAGGAAGTTGAATTCCCTGACATTTTCTTGTTTGAATTATGCCATGTCTTTTCAACTTAAAGAGTTCAAGATAATATGAATCTCTTACTTCAATTCCATTTTTAATACCAATCTAAGCACTCTAGCTGTATGCTCTCCTCACTACGGGGAAGGATTAGGCCCTGTAATATTTACTTATTCCTCTTTACTCTTTCTGTGGGAAACAGTCTCAAGTGACCTTCAGTCTGGCTGTCTCACAGAGAAATTACTTCCACAGGACAGCGACTTTCTAAAAGTAGCACAGTGATAAGGAATCTCTATGTTCTTTCAGCTCCCGCTGCATCGCACAGCCTTTACCCTCCATGTTTGAGCTGCCACGCAGTCTACTAAGTGTGTCTGCTTTCATCTCTGTTTAAAATAAAATATATATAACCCCCTATTTTTTTTATTTTTTGTGATTTAAAGCCTACTACCTAGCATTATGACATATATGTGGCAAGAATGAAAGGCTAGTGACATAGAAGAATGTTCTGAAACAGAAAGCAATAAAAATTGGGGGGCTATCTGCATATAAATAACTTCTTAATGTATATAGAAAAATGATCAAATATTCTAAATTTTCATCAGAAGACAAAACTGCAAACGAGAGTACATGTGTGTGTGTGTATTGTTTTAAATATGTATGTCTTACTATTCTAGAAATTTCCACAAATACTGGTTAACTGGAATAACATAAATGCTATTTATTTGAAGTACTACTGTACAGCACAAATTAAGTCAAAATCATCATGAAATTTCCACGACCATCTTCACATTGTATTATAAATGAAAATGCGCTTAATTCTGAGCATGTCCTATCCGAAAGAGTGACAGCGAACAGGAAGAATGTGTACTCCACAGTGTCCTTGACTCTTTGCAACACACTGGAGTCACTCCTGCACGGCTCTTGCTGTGGACACCCCCACCAAGGAAGAAACGATAATTTGAATGGACAGGTTGGTGAGCATTGATGGAACGGGGTGACGGAGGCCACAACGCCACCGTGAGCACCATGTTCCCTACACCCTTCCCTCTCTTCACGTGCTCACTAGAGCTGAAGACCTGGGGCTAACTCTCATGGGGCTTTAGAACGTGAAAGTGAAATGGATTTATGATGCGCCGCTCAAGCACTCTATTTCATGTTGTCACAACAGGGCTTAAACAGTAAATACGACTAATACAGCCTGCTCGCTTCCCCTTTGCATTTTACCCCTTCAAAAAAAAAAAAAAAAAAAAAAAAAAAACTATAGAGTAAGCAGGGTAGCTAGAAATTCATGGTTTTCAGCCAGATATTTCCAGGGCTTCTCAGATTGTAGCACACAAAGTTCTGAATGTTATGAACACCCCCTCTCCCTGGAATTACAGGGATAAGAATACCCTATGGAGGTATGTGAGGAAAAAAAAAGAAAATTTATAGTAGACAGTATTGGGGGAAATAGTATTTAATTTTACGGAAACATTATATAGTGTTTTTCAATGGAGTTTTATTAGCTGGACTCAATAGAGTTACCATCTGGGAAGCAAGATTGTAAGTACATCCCAACATTTTCATGAGATTACTAGCGTTTTCCTGAGCTTTGATGCTTTAATTGACTATGTTTAATTCCTTACCACGATGCTTTAATCATAATCTTTTCAAAATCTTGTCAGTTCCTATTGATGAGACTTCTTTCCCCAAATCAGCAATGTTCATGCTCATCTTTCATAGGATTTTTACAGTTAGTTAAATGCTTTTTTAAAGGTAATTTGAAGTATCAGGCAATAATGCAAGACAGTATTTCTAACTCAACGTTAGTTCTTTTCTTTCTTTGTTTTGGGTTTTCTTTTTCTATTTGGATGACTTCTCAGGTAGTCCAGGCTGGCCTGAATATTCACTACACAGCTTAGGCCTTGGACACTGATCTTTCCGTTTTCACCTCCAAATTGTTGGGAGGACATTTGTGTGTCACAATCCTTGGTTTCCATCACAACCATACATTTTAAACAAAATATTTCAAATTAGGATGTGGTTCTACGGCTGAATAGGCGTGCGCTGCTACAGCAGAAACATAGGCCACCAGCCAAGGTGGAAGGCAACATGAGCCTCCCGTCAGCCCGAGCCCTGCCACCCCAGCCCTCTCCCCTGGCCGCACCTTGGGCTGCAACCTGTGCTCCCGGGGCACCTGGTCCACGACCTCCTCTGGCAGCTCCACGTGACCCTTGTCCGCGATGAGCAGTGGCGCGTTCTGCCGCTGGCTGTTGAAGGAGATGTCTGGGAGGTAGAGCGCCTCCTGCGCTGCGCTCCGCGTGTCGCAGTGGAGCAGCGAGGGCTGGATGTCTCTCATTGTGCTTGCCACCTGCGGGGACCGCAGGGCGCACCATCAGACCCCTGCTTACTCAGGCCTCAGAGGAGGCCAGTAGGGGGCATCCCCAAGGGACACCTCTATTGCAGATTCAGGTTTAGGACCAACCCACCCCAAATCCCACTCAGCCCACTAGGGCATAGATTATGAACACTATTCTCCTCCCCATTCCTAGCATGATTATTAAACTAGACAATTACAGAAATCAAATAAGCTAGTTACCTACAAAATATAAAAGTCCTCTATATTTTAATAGTCTCATAGATTTAGAATACAAACTATGGGCACTAATATACACAAGTATGAGCTAGACATTGGCTACCAAACTCATAGTTGTTTTACATAAAAATATTGGCAATATAAAGGGATTTTGGTTTTGTTATTTTTGGGGTTGTTTTGTTTTATTTTGTTTTGTTCTGGTTCAGAGTTAAATGATTATTTTGTATTTCTTTATATGTTTTTCTTTTGGTCATTTTGCTAACATTTTAAAAAGATAACTATATTAAGAGCTTTGATGGACAATAATGTGAAAAGATATACATACATTTTTGCTACTTATATACATAGTGATTTTTTTTACCGACAAATGTTGCATATTACATAAATGAATAAATATGGAAGACCAAGACAATAATGGTAAAAATAAAATTATACACATATGATATTTTAAAAAAATTGACACAACAATCATATTATATGCTATGAAAAAGTAGAGCTATCTAAGTACATAATTTCTTTATGGTGCATTGATAAGCAAGATACATAATTCTTTACACTAACTGCAATTAATTTACTCAGTAAGAAAGATAATGAAGTCTACCTGTCATTAGAAAGCAAAGGATTTACAAAGGAAACCATCATTCTCAGTGCATGCATACATTTTTAATTGTTATAGCTGCATGTTTAAAGGCTTATTGTTACTCTATATGGTTGATATTAAGCAATGAAAAAAAAAAAACAAAGAAAACCAACGAAGAAAAGGCATTTTGCAACTATCATCTTATACAAGGTTATACAGTAGTATTTTGATATCTAGATATATGTGTTATTTGTAAGTTAAGAACAGAATCAGATCACTCCATAACACAAAATGATAAAAACCTTTACAGGAAAAAAAATAAAGTAATATGAAAAAACCCCAGAAAATCCACCTGATGGAAAATTCTAAATTTGATCTTTTATACTGCTATAAAATAATAATTCACATTTAAACAGCATAATATACCATCATTAATAAATACACCAAGACAGTTCAAACACCATTCTGATCCGCTACATAAATGGAATGTGTCAAAAAGCATGTTTCAAATTTCTCAAATTCCTCTTCTCTATACCCCTAGTAACAATGGAACTAACTGTGCATATTTTACGGAATTATTTACAAACACTTGTCTCTGAAGAGCTTTACAACCATTCAGTGCCAAGACACCTGGGAAAGTGTGTTACATAAGATGTCCTGCCCAAAGCTTCTGGTATAAAGATGGCGAAAGATTTTATTCTTTGCCAAGTGGACCTGCCAGCTCAGTTAGACTGATGGGATTTGAGCTTATGTGATTTTACTCATACAACATGTAAGTACAGAGTTCTCATCAAGTATCCATTCCTCTTCAAGGGATAGAGGAGTATGGGGGACAAAGCAGACTGCAGGGGTGTGCAAATGCACCACTCACCTCACTAGGGCCATGGAGACCTAACACAGAAAGAAGAATGCCCCATAGATAGATAAATCATCAGTCCTCAGAAAACATGAATGGGGTAAGCTATAAAAGGGGCTTATTTAAATCTTTAAGAAAGACACTCATGGGGTCAAACTCAAACCAAGATTTGTTTTCTAAGATCTGAACTTAGAAAAAAAAATCGTATCAAAGTATGACAAAAGTCATACAAATGAGAAGCATAAAGTACTTGGGGCTTTGGCAGAGGTCTCCTGTATGGAATAGCTCTGAACTGTTCAGGAGTTAGCACAGCTGGCTCATGCAGATAGAAGTCAAGAACAGTTTGGAATGCTGGAGAATAAGCTACAGTCAGATGGGGACTCTGTATGTCACAGTCATTAAGGAGTTTCAGTCTAGGAAAAATTATTGGTAGGAAAGAGAATGACATGGCAGGGAAAGATATAAACAACAAAACAAACAAAAACCAGGGATTTCCTCTGAGGTAGCAATCAAACGTTTGCAAAGATAAAATTACTAAAAGGCCAATTCTAGAGCAAGCAGAAAATGACAGCTGTTCAAAATGCACATGCAATAGACAGCAGGTGACAAATGCCCCCGTGTCTGGATGTCCCTGGACATCCTCTCCACGTGAAACAAAGAACATATTCCAGAGACAAGCAAGCAACAACAATGAGGAATCTCTTGGAAGCTCATTTGCACGTGAGAAGAACAGGATTTCATGGACAGAGTCCAGAGAACAAAAAATGAACAGGAAGTTAAACTAATATGACTCTTAAGTTGGAGGAGCTGAGACTTGGGTGTGCTCGATTCAATATAGTTCATGCTCACTTAAATTTACTGTGCTTGAGAGTCACCGAAGAGTGGCAGCAAAGCCTCAAAGTTTATTTTTTATCTTAAAAAATATTGCACATGCTATGATTCAGATGTTATGGAGCTTCCAAGGGTATATATACTTCAGTTGTAACCACACATCCAATTTGTGCTCCTTAGACCTATTGTAGGAACTAATCTTCAAAATAAAGCCACAGTCATCAGTCTAGTAAACCCCTGGACTCTTACACATACAAAGATTCTCTCACTCACATGCTAGTAATAAGTCTTGCTAAAAGAATGCATGGGAAGAAGTCGTAATCAGAAGCGTATGCTGTCCTTGGAACACAACTGTATTTGAAGCAGAGCGATTCATTGTGTCAAGGAAGGAGATATCTATACTGACTCTCCATCCAGTTTTATGAATTCTATACATGGCTAGAAGAAACCCTCTCAGTTTCCCTTCGAAGCTAAGTTTCTTTACATACTTGAAGACATGCTTCACATTCTTGGTGTCTTTTTTTCTTGTCTGAATTCTTAAAGAGAACATTTTCAAAGTCATGATGAAAAACATGGTCAGCATGTGACATTAACAGGTTTGGTCCTAAGCAACCTTCTCATTTAGACTTCCCCTCCTACAGGCATTTGAGACTACAGCTTCTGACACTTATAAAAAATTTCAATACAGCTATACAATAATGCTGCTTCTAGAAAAGGCAATAAAGATCAACTAAGTGTGTCATGTTTGCTCTGTATCCTTCACAGAAACAGGAATTTCACCTTAGTTATTAAAACATCAGATATGTGATAAGGAGTCAATGGTACAAAATGGTGCATCTGCTGTATGAATTGCTGCAGACATGGTTGATACTTAATATTCATTATAAGCAACGTTTTCTGGCTGTATCTCACTTCTTAGGCAGAGGCTTTCATAATTTGAGGACTTTGATTCTCCGTTCCTAGTTAATAATCTCCAGATAGTGCATAGTGAAGATAGGAAATTTAGTAGTGTGCAACACATTGGGTTTATGAAATTATTTATGCTCAATCAAAGGACATCTCCATATGAAAATTTCATGGTGCTGTATATAGACAAAAAAAAACAGAAGAAATGAAAGGAAATGAAATGTTAAAGAAATAAAATGTTTTTATAGCACTGCCAGAACTTTTATATTATATATAGATTATACAGTTGAAATAATGACAAGAGTTGGCATGGTGTGCAATTCTGTAATATTAGCAACTGAGAGGAGGAATCAGGAAGACTACAGGTTCATGGAAAGAGCAAACTATATGACAAGAATCTTTTCCAAAATAATAGTAAAAAAGGACAGAAAGGAGGAAATGAAAGAAGGAAGAAAGCACTGACAGAGGGATCGATAAACAGAAAATATGAGTACTCATTGTAATACACTTTTAGAAATCAACATTGAATTGCAAAATATATAGAAGTAACACTATGCAGCCTGAGCAGTTTGGATTTACATATGTAGGAATGGATATGTATATACATAGCCACATATAGATGAAACAACAATTAAATAAAAAATCTGCCATGAATTTGAGAGAGAGCGCGGGGGTGGTATATGGAAGGGGCATGCTGGGAGGAAAGGAGAGGGGGAGATAATATAAGATGATTTCAAAAATAAAAGAATTAGTAAAAATTTTAAATATATATCTATGTTTCCAAGGAACTTTGATCCTTTCTGCCTCCTTTTCTCCTCAGTCTCATCACCTACTTAGTTGCTTTTAATAAAGAAACATCGATCATAAAAATGAGCCTCGGAAGTGAAAAATGGGCTGTAAAGCAAGGGATATGCTAGCGCTGAGAGGAGTTCAAAGGTGCGAGTCCATAAGCGATGACCAGGGTTTAAATGAATTACTTTTCTTAAACTAAGGATATTTTATGCAAGTGATTGGTTTCTGGGTTTTAGGTTGCACTTTACAAATCCTTTTCCTAGTTAATTAAACATGATCCATATAGAATTTTAAATGCATGCTAATAAAGCGATCATGGTGACCTGTATACTCGTTGTCTCTCATTACCGTCTCTTAAAAGCATCACGTCTGAACTCTTTCTTATACCCGTCTAACCCTCTCCTCAAACTATCTGATTATAGGAAATCTCTCCTCTTCAAGCTTTCTCGAATTCATACTGGATTCTAGTTTCGGTCTTCCTACAAAACCCCAGACTGTTCATTACATATCTGAAAGAATCATCAGAAATCCTCATACTTTTCTTCTACAATTTCATTCAAAGTTGGTTTTCATTTGGTCTTCAAGATTCAAACCCTGCCCCCCACTAAAAAAGAAGGTTTCTGATTTACATCATATGCTAGCTCACTCTCAGAACTCTGTTTTCATTCGCTGATTTTTGTAGTCTAACTCAACGGTCTACTAAATGAAGTATCAACATGCTATAAAAGTGCCTATAAAGGAAGACTGTAAGAAAGCATATGTGAGGTCTTGACTCAAATTTTCCTACAATTGACTATTTCATTATATCACTGCATCTGTAGATTGATGTTTGAACCATTTTTCCACCTTAAAATTGCCAATTCTTTTTTTTATATTTAGTAACTTCCTAAGAATATTCAGTTAACTATTTAGCTAACTTGAAATAACTATATGTTAAACTATATGTTAAAATATATATTGAAATGGAATATAAAAGGTTACTTGTTCCTAAATTTCTCCTCCCTCTCCAGGTCAGTGGACATTTGTTTTTATTTCATAAATGGCTATTTATCATTTTCTACTTTCTCATGAAAACCTGAAAGGTATTTGCTCCCCCAGCACCATACTGTTGCCCATATGAAAGATGAACTTTTCCTTGCTTTCTCCCTTAGGTGTATGTTATTGCTATATGATTTCTCTACAGGCTTCATAGTAATATCTAAACGTAGCCACGAAAGCTCCAATTCAACCACCTGACTAAAGATGCCAAGAGTAGAAATTACCATGTAGAACTTGAGACATGAAAAAACAGTTTGTTGTTGTTGTTTGTTTGGTTTTGGATTTGAGTTTTCGAGAAGGGGTTTCTCTTTGTTCTCTGGCTCTCCTGGAACTTGATTTATGGACCAGCCTGGCCTCGGACTCAGAGATTCACCTGTCTGTGCCTCCCGAGGACTGAGATTAAAGGCATGTGCCATCATGCTCGGCAAGAAAAACTTGTTTTAATCGTATATTCTTTATTATTATTATTTATTATCTATACAGTATTCTGTCTGTGTGTATGCCTGCAGGACAGAAGAAGGCACCAAACCCCACTACAGATGGTTGTAAGCCACCGTGTGGTTGCTGGAAATTGAACTCTAAGGACCTTTGGAAGAGCAGGCAATGCTCTTAACCTCTGAGCCATCTCTCCAGCCCTTAATTGTATATTCTTAAAGAAAATAGTTCAGTGGTCATGATTTGACCCCGTTGTATGATGAAGCAACTTTGATAGTAACCCTGAGTCCTTCTCACTTATTTTAGGGCCTTTCTCTAGATGGAATCATTCTGAACAGTATAGAAAAGTCCTGTGTGGAGGACTCTTTGCCTTTCAGACCCATTTCCTGACTCTTAACAATTTAGCTCTTGACAGGAAGATGAAATAACAAAGTTTTGCCTGAAGACTGAGTGAGAACAGTCTCTGTAAGACAGGAGAGAGTGGCAGAGTGCCATGCTCCTCTGAGAATGAAGTAAAAAGGCAAAATTATTCTTCAGTACTGGATGATAACTTCTAGAGGTTGTGTTAGAATTACCTTTCTAGTATGATTTTTTAATATTATAAGTTATGTAAGTAGATGAGTGTTTTGACTTGCTGCATTTGACTGTCTAAATTGTAATGTGATCATACAAACCTCAAATACTTGTGAACATGAGTAAGTAGGCAATTTCTGTTAATATTTTTTTTTTTATAAATTTGGCTTTTTCCCAGAAGACAGATTTATTTTCATTCAAATTAAACAAAATGCTTCTTACGTATCTTACTCACTAAAGAAATGGCATCTAACTGTAAATGTTTCTCTTCCAACTAAAAACACCTGTTCTTTGCAAACAAAACACAAACAGATTGTAGTTCCTGGTAACAAAACTCAAGCTCTGGAATTTTTCTCTCTGCAATACTGTCTTCTTTCATCTGCTACCCTCTTCAGGAATATTAATTCTTAATATTATGGAAGCTGTGGGTTCAGAATGCTATAAAATTGAGAATTTCTTGACAATTTTGTGTAGCTGTGGTCATGGAGTACTCTTCATCAATCACGCAGCTATTTAGCCTCGATGCGTGTGCGAAATGAACAAAAACCGTGCATACATCCACGGAGCTCAGTCTCATTAGTCAGTTAATCAAAACTGGCGTCTTTGAAAACAGTTGAGAAGAGGGAGAATACTTTTATTTCCCTTTATTTTTCCACCTTAGGCAAGAGATTTTTGCCACCTGCTTCTCATCCCAGTGGTCCACACCAACATCAAATGAGAACCTAAAATGATATGCTAACAAGCTCAAATGTCACAGGGATTGATTACGTGTATATACCTTAGTGGTATATTCACACTATGTTTATTATTGGACACTTTTAAATATATATATTTAAAAAAAAAATATCTGTTGCAGAGTCTCAATTTAAGCTTTCCAACAACAACCGGTAACCTATACAACAGGGCTATCACAGTGTTTCTAACTACCAGCAATGGTGACTAACCTAAACGGCCTTTCTCTTTCAAACTATTGTCTAGTGTTACTGGAGGGAGAGCTGCATACCAGCCTGATGCTCCATATTTGACCTATTATTCCCCTTCTTTGTGAAAGCATGCACCCTTAAGTTTTGCATGGTTTCACCAACTAATAAAAATACCAAGGAAAGGGGAGCAAAAAGGATTACTGCTAAATAGCACCACTGTTGATCTTACGGAGCACTGCAGTAAAGAGTACTCTTCATCTAATTCAGGTGGTATTTATAACTACTATCTGCGGTACCTCTAACAGCTTGTAGGGAATTGGTAATGTGTGGAAGCAGGCTGTGTGTTCTTTTTATAAGTATAGGAAGGGTTTTTTTTCACCTACATGATCTAATCATATCTGAATTTTTTTCCTCCTGTCATCTGTTATTCTCTGATGCAACAACAAAATCAATCTGTTTTAAATTTATCTAAGTCCAAGTAAAAAGAATGAAATGCTGCGGAATACTATTGTAATGTTTTCACGTTGTTTTGTCTTTTTATTTGTTTAGTGCCACCATTTCTCAAATTTAGCTGATTGAATTCAGGCCTTTTAACTTCTTCATATAAAGCTAATGATATCAAAATGAGGGTACAGCTGCCACTTGTTATTCGATATCCTCAAAGTAGGAACAGTGAAAACAGAAAATTTTATTGGGTCTACAGTCTAATTAAAAGCCACAGCTTTGTAATTGGAATGGCTTTTCAACACTCTTTAGGATTGTTCTGAATGCTGATCTAAGCTTAAAATGTTCATTAGTAACTCATTAAAGACTTAGCTACAGTCCAGTGGGTGTGTCTTGAATATAATGATGGGCTGAATGTGTGTGCAAATGTGTAGACACATAATTAGAGAAACTGTCACATTCAGGGATTAAGGATATACAATGTGGTCTTTGAAAAACACGGTTGAAAGCAAGTGACCCCAAGATGGTACTGTATTTTAAATTTTGCTTACACTTCAGGTCATTTGTTTTTCATTGAATTCCTAAAGGTATTTTTTAATGAGTTCCCCCTCTCAGAATTAAATGCATGATGTTTTGTGAGAGAGCCTTTCTATACATCATTTTCTTTAGTCCTCAGACTATAACAATGTTGGCCTAATTACCCTTTTACCAAATAAGAACCTTGTGATTTAGACTGGTTCAGGTAATGTATCTTGAGTGTAATAGATCTGAGCCAGAGTCTAAAGCAAGAGTGTTTCAAATATCATTCAGCAGAATACTACAGCCATTTTCAATATGAAACCAGCTTAGCTTAGCCAATAATATAAGCTTTATTCTGAGGCTTCATGAAAGCAGTGTCTTCTAAACTAACTGATCTCTTTTGTGGTTCCTTAAAGGACAGGAACAAGTCACAGCCAGCATTTATTAATCACTTGTTCTCTGAGCTCTCAATCCTTTCTTCCCTAATAATGACTTTTCCTTATATAGTATACACAGCAGGCTCAAATCATAATAGAGCTTAGTTTACACCATCCTGAGGTCTAAATCTCAGCTTTGCTACTGAATTCCCTGTCTTCATTTGCAAGTAGATTGACAGGCTTAAGGTGAAACAAAAAGACATTAGTATACAATACATAGCTTTCATAGGAAAGCATGAATTATGAATTTGCATAATTTTCTTGAGATGTTGTTACAGTTTCAATATGCAGTATCAACCACGGGCTCACTTGTTAAAGGCCTGGTATTCAGTTGGATGTGGCATATCTTAGATTCTCTCTCTGTTTCCCACTCCCCGTGTGTTACTCTCTCTTCGTCTTTTTCTTTCTTGCCCCTTTTCTCTCATCTTCTCTGACCCCACCCTTTCCCTCTTCTTCATTAACACCACATGTGAGCAGCCAGCAATGTGCCTACTCTGCCATGATATTCAGTCTCAGCTTTACCCAAAACAGTGAATCCAACCATCTTGGAATTGAATCCTCTAAGCCATATTAACTTTATCCTCCCATATGGTTTATGTGTCAGGTATTAGTCACAGTGACAAAAAGATATGAAAAATTTAGGAATTCAATAGGTTGCAGGACATGATAGAGAAATGTCCGTGGACATAAAATTGTTAAACCAATAGATGTAATACAGCTTGAAAACTATGAAAAAATTACATTTCTAATTGGCAACATTTTCAAAATCAGGAAGGAAAATAATTGAGTCTCTGTCAAATGAAGAGACTTTTTGGGAAACTGAGATGAACATTCAGTGTTCTCCACACTTTCCTGAGAAAGAAGAATTGGAAATAGTCAATGTACTATATGTCACTATACAAGAACCCTCAGAATGAAGCTTCAATAATTCCCAATCATAAGTTTTGTCCACATAGGACAGTCTTGAAATTATAAATTCTCTTAAGAATTAATTGCATGGGCTGGAGAGATGGCTCAGAGATTAAGAGAACTGACTGCTGTTCCGGAGGTCCTGAGTTCAATTCCCAGCAACCACATGATGGCTCACAACCATCTATAATGAGATCTGGTGCCTAGAACACTATATATATATATAATAAATAAATTTTTTAAAAAAGAATTAATTGCATTAGTAAAGAGAGAGTAGAAAAAAAGATGTAGAATTCAAAATAACATAAAATTGGCATGACAGGTGAATCTGAGCAAAAACTCACTCAGAAAAGTCAGTCTAAAAACAACAACAACAAAAAAACCCACCAAACTTGGATCATATATAATAAGAATATCTTCTTATCTCCTTTTAAAAAAATTTTTAATAAAATATTTATAATTTAATAATAGGGAACAACAACTTAAAATTAAGAAATCAATGAAAGGTATGGCACAGAGAGTGAGAAGCAGTCTAATCATGGACTTTAGAAAAACACAGATTATAGGTACTGTGACTGCTATGGCTCCACCAGTTGGGCTAAGCAAGACCAGTGCAGGACCTGCAGACAGGAAAACCTTCATGAACCCTGAGAACGTGGACCTGTTCGTCTCTTTAGTTAAAGAGTTCAACAGTCCTTCAAAATGGCAGGAAGAAGTCTCAGATGGTTCAGAATTTCTACTCCTACATAAATACCAGAAAGAAATGCAAGGACACCCAAATAAAACATGCCACAAGAACGTTCTTGCAGCAGGACTACAAGCACTCAAAGAATGGAAATAATTTACATTTCAATCAACTGCTGAGTACAATGATGAGTATGCCTACAGTGGAATATTATTATGAAATAAAATAATTAAGAAATTATACGTATTAGGTATAACTAACTTTTAAGCAGCTGGGGGAAAATGGCAATCAGAAAAGACATGTATACATAAGCAATTTATATGATTCACCTAAATGATTAATTTGTATGATTTATATGGGAAAGATTAACCTATAAGGAGAGAAAACAGATTCTTTTTTTGGCTTCCAAGGGTCTGAATGTACAGGGATATCTTTACCAAGCAAGGTTCTCTTTCTGGAATACTTATTATAATGAGATAAAAATCAACTGTAACAACTGACACATCATTTAGATATACTGAACTTTAAGTTAGTTCTATGGCATATAAAAAATAGTCAATAAAAACAAAGTTTTTCCATGGTATGGTTTTGAAGGGGATTATTATATTAAGTATGTTTAGTTTTTAAAAAATAAGCTATCTTTTATGAATTGGCGTCTTGTTTTTCATGAAAGCCCTAAATTTTAAATATCTCGCCCATAGCCGTGTCTCTGAGGATGAAGCTTCTTTCACAGCAATGTGAATAGAAGTTAGTGCCCATCAACTCAAAGCAAATCCACACAACTGTCCACTGGATCCTTCACAAGGACTTTCTCAATAACTGTTTGAGAGTGCTGTGCCACCAATCAGGGACTTTCCATAAGATTGAGTAGTTGTACGCTCAAGAAATCCCCCCAAAATATCTGGAATGCTTGGAAGGAGGGCGATGGCTCAGTCAAAAAAAAAATGCATACTGTGCAAGCCTGAGGACCCAGAGCTAATAAATTCTCACAATCCATGTGAGAATGGGTAACCTGTCTTTGCTGCCTGAGCTTTGGACATGCAGAGACAAATGTGACTTTGAGGTATACTGGAGTCAGCCTACGTGGTGAGCTTCTAGCCAGCAACAGACCCTATCTCAAAACCCAAATAAACACAAGAAACACACCAGAGCGCATGCATGCATCCACTCACACAGGAACACCCACAAGAAAGGGTATTTTCTAAAAGTTATCAGTTTGGGAGGCTACGACATCCATAGCCCAAATGGTCAACACATTGTAAAAACCGGAGATAAAGTGAGACAATGCAAAGATATTTCCTTTCAGGAAATGAGTGTTATATAACTAAAACAATAATCTTCCTGCCACCCTCAATTTGAACTTCACTTGATCTCTTCTTTGCTTAGGTATGTGATTTTCTGGGTGCCTACTCCTAACTTTACGAGTTGAAGGTAATCTGTAGCTCATTTAATGGGCTTGAGTTTTACAATTTATCAACATGCTGACTCTGCACATTCCATTTTAAGTACTCCATATTCTCTAAGTTTATAAAGATACTTTGTATTCAGCCAGGCAAGTGCCTTACTATTGGTCTCATGTGTTTATTAATTTATTCCTTCTTTAAAATTGTATATATCTAGTCTGGCCGTGGTGCTGCATGCTTTTAATCACAGCAATTGGGAGCCAGAAGCAAGCAGATCTAAGAGTTCAATGCAAGCCTGGTCTACAGAGAGTTCAGAACAGCCAGGACTGTTACACAGGGAAACTCTGTCTCAAAAAACAAAAAACAAAACAAAGCAAAATAAAAAACCTTACTTACATATCTAAGACAATTTTTGCTGTGTTTGTGCATAGAAATGCTCATGTGAGAATTCTGAAACCTATAATATGAAAAAACCCAGGTAGATTAATTAAAAAATATTTAATGATTTTGCAAAATTTGGGGTTTGTTTGCATGTCAGTTTTACAATTCCAGGAAAATTAAGGAATTTTCTTTTGGAATTTTTACTATCCTGATATTTTTCAATAACACATTTTTTTTCTGTTTGCTATGTATGTGTGTGTGTCACACACTGAAATAAAAATGATCTTAATTAATTCTGAGCAAAACTTTTAATAATAATAATAATAATAATAATAACAATAATTTAGGGACATTGTCTCATAAGAACAGGCTAAACTCAAGTTCACCAAGTTCAGCTGAAGGTCATTTGACCTTCTGATCATTCTTGTCTCTAATTGGATTGCTGAAATTTCAGGGATGTTCCCTCATGCCTGGTTATTATGTGGCGTAGGCGTTAAACTTAGGGTCTTCTGCAAGTGAAGAAGCAACCATGCTACCATATAAGCTACATCCTAGTCTCAAATGTGCTACCTTGACTTTTCTGAATGCCTCATTAAACAGCTGCAAATAATATTGTAATGTTTAGCATTTATTTCTTATACTACTTATAGTTTCTTCATTAGTATAACATGCCAAATTTGTGAACTATTTAACACAAAATGAAATGGCAAGAGAGAAATTGTACTTTTCTCTTCTAACTTATTCATCACTCCATAAAAGGATAATTACTTTAATTTTATATTTTATCTGAATCTAAAACATACATTATTACGTTCCTTTATAATACTATATGTAGTAGTAAGATAGCTATGTTCTTCAGTGCTAAGCCATAAGATATGAATTGAAAAGGCACAGTGCCTTTATTTCACAGAATAACCTTTTCATTTAAAAACAAAGGTGTAAGACTTTGTTATAACTAAACTGAGTAGTATAAATATAACAAATATTCTTTTTTTTTTCTTTTTTCTTTTTTTGGTTTTTCGAGACAGGGTTTCTCTGCAGCTTTTTTAGAGCCTGTCCTGGAACTAGCTCTTGTAGACCAGGCTGGCCTCGAACTCACAGAAATCCGCCTGCCTCTGCCTCCCGAGTGCTGGGATTAAAGGTGTGCGCCACCACCGCCCGGCCCAAATATTCTTAAAAAATATTTTCACACATATATGAGTATGGCCAAAACCCTAAGACATTATACTTATTGCTAAGTCTAGGGACATGTTTCAAATTCTGATTTAAATTTCTATTAAAATAATTACTTTAACAATGAAATAGATTACACTTACTAGTGTAAACAAATATTTGGCAAACAAATAGAGAGGCTATCAATAATGAAGCCAGTAAAGGCTTTTGTAAAACATGATGACATGGTTCGTGTCCCTGGCATGAACAGAAACAAGCAGGCATGTTATGTACTTTAACAACAGCTCCAAGATGGAGAGGAAGAATCCCCAAGACTCTCTTGGCAGTCAGTGTAGCTAAATCAGCAAGACTCAGTCCCAGTGAAAGACCTTGTCTTAAAAAATAAGTCATGCCGGGCGGTGGTGGCGCACGCCTTTAATCCCAGCACTCGGGAGGCAGAGGCAGGCGGATTTCTGTGAGTTCGAGACCAGCCTGGTCTACAAGAGCTAGTTCCAGGACAGGCTCCAAAGCCACAGAGAAACCCTGTCTCGAAAAACCAAAAAAAAAAAAAAAAGTCATAACCTCCCTCCTTCTGCTCCTCATTAGGACCTTGGGACCTCAGTCCAGTGCTCCAAGGTGGGTCTTTGTCTCTATTTCTATCCATCACCAGATGAAGGTTCTATGGTGATATGCAAGATAATCATCAGTGTGGCTATAGGACAAGGCCAGTTCAGGCATCCTTTCCTCTGCTGCCCAAGGAACAAGCAGGGGACATCTCCTTAGACACCTGGAAACCCCTCTAGAGTCAAGTCTCTTGCCAACCCTAAAATGGCTCCCGTAATTAAGATATATACTTTCCTGCTCCCATATGCCCCTCTCCTCCATGCCAACCATCCCATTCCCTCAAGCTCTCCCCATCCTCTCTTTCTCCCTTCTCTCCCCCCATCTCCCCTTATCCCCAGCTCACCCCGTGCTCCCAACCCCTGCCCGGAAGTTTTGTCAATTTCCAATATCCAGGATAATAACAATATGTTTTTCTTCGGGTTCACCTTCTTATTTAGCTTCTCTAGGACCACAAATTATAGGCTCTATGTGACGGAGGATGCTGACCGAGAAGACAAGGACAATGGCGCTGGGCTTTGATTCTACTGCATGGACGGGCTCTGTAGGAGTCTTGTCAGTTTGGATGCTCACCTTCCTGGACCTGGGGGGAATTGGGAGGACCTTGGACTTCCCATAGTGTAGGGAACCCTGACTGCTTTTTGGCCTGGAGAGGGAGGAAGTGGGGATGTTGGCAGAGGGGAGGGGAGGGAAGTGGGAGGAAGGGAGGAGATGGAAATTTTTAATAATAATAATAATAATAAATGTAAAAAAATAAAAAATAAAAAAATAAGTCATAAATCCTCTGAGAAATGACCTAGGGGTTGACTTCCAGCCTCCACACTCACAGGCCTAAACAGGAACAACAGAACAAGAACACACACACATGTGCATGCACACACTTGCATACACACACACACACACACACACACACACACTGGCAAACAAATAATGGACTATGGTCTTGGATGTCACTGATCATATTCAAAATCAACTTCAAGGCACTCAAACTTATACCAAATGTGTGAAGATCATTTAAACAGAAGGCTAATCAAATCTCATTGTTCTTAATTTTGTGTGAAGATCTTTAATTACTCTGAAAACGCAACATATTTCTCATAGAAATTCTCAACTAGACTAGTTTACCTGAAAAAGCACTTTATAATTTTGATATGTTTTCTTTGACAGAAAGAACATTTATAAACAAACAAAAAATCAAAAATGCCCCACTACTTCTAGCATGCTGACAAAATTTCAGTAAAAACAAAATTATTAAATGAAAGCAAAAATGCAATTGATAGTGAAATATAAATTTAATCTTAAGTTATCAATTAAAAACCTAGAAACAGTAGAACAAATTCCCTCTTCATTTGAGTGCTGTCTCCTTATGGACAAACTGCACAGTTAAAGAAATTGTCTCTCATGTCAGATCAGGACACTGTTGCTATTGAATATTAACAATTTGAATAGCTAAGAGATAATTTGTCAATCAGAATGAAGAAAACAAATGTCTGTAATATGTACTATGGTTTCTTACTTAAAATTACAAATGTGAGTGGCATTCTAATACTGGAAAAGAAAGAAAACAGCAGTCTAAAGAAGAGGTTACCAATGACTATTATATGTTAAGATATTTTATAATTCAATCCACACTAAATATTCAAATAGCGTATTGCAGCCACACTCTATCTATAGCCTAAGATATTAAAATAAGATAAATTTCAGTCCCACAAAATATTCAAAATATATAAAATATGAACATAAGAAAGTGCTATTTCACTCTTAACATGTACACATTTCTCATAAGTTATCACTACACACAATCTCACATAGAATATAGTCCCAGGTACAAAAAAAAATCTTTTCAATAGTGAAACTTCATATTGAAAGTTGTAAATAAACTGCTATAAAGAAAACATGGTGTTAGGATCATACTGGTATTTAACATTTTAGTATTATAGAAAATAAAGTGACTAAAGTGTATATATTTTGAAATTCTTTAAAAATTGACTAATCTGAATTATATTGGATGTGTTAGCATTGAACTCACACACCAATAGCATGCCACACATTTTTGTGCACAATGCATTTAAATATAAAACACTTAGAACATTGCTACCTTTACAAATCACTTATGCTGGCAAATATAAATATTACAAGGAAGATTAATTTCTAAAAACACCAAAATGAGCTAGAGCAGAGACATCAACCTAACTTTTTCACAAACCGTAAGGCACCTCTTCATAGAATAAATATAAGGCAAAATATACAGCAAAATTAAGTTTTGACTTGTCAAGCTTTGTGTCACTTTAGCAATTTCAAATGTATAGATTAATTAAAAGCACTATAATAAAAGCACTATAAAATGAAGTAGATACAACTATAAAAATTATTTTATAGAAATAAAATAGAATATAGAAGAACATAAATAAGACACAGGCGATCAGTCTTTGGCACTTATTAAGAACTGTCCATTATAATTAACTTAGATATAATGTAACACATTAGCCGAGATTTATTTTTACCAATAACAAAGAGACTTGCAATAGAAAAACACGCATAAAGTACTCCTAAAGTTTTAAGTCCCTTTTCTCTCTCGTTGAAGATGCTATCAAAACATGATTTCCTGTCCATACAGGATGTTGATTGAGCACACTTTCCAGCTTCTTGTTTGTGACTCAGTATAACTATAAGGAACGTCTGATTATATTGAGTAGTTAAAATATCGCAGCACCATGGTCACCTTTTCAAACCGCAAAACTGTAGTGGCATTTCAATTGTATTCTAATAAATAAAGACTGTCTGAAGTTCAGAGAGCAAAAGAGCCACAATGGCCAGCCTTACGGACCATGCCACAATAACACACACCTTTAATCCCAGTGGTGCAATGCCTTTAATACCAGAACTAGGGAGGATTTTAGGGCACGAAGAGAAAGCTCGCAGACTCAGTCTCACTCTGAGATTCCTGGAAGCAGGATCACCATTTTCAGATTGAGGTGGAGGTAAGGGCCAGTGGCTGACTGTTTTGCTTTTTGGATCTACAGGTTGAACCCCAATTTCTACCTCTGGATTTTCATTAATTGTGCCTCACAAACCTTTGGCACTTGAAAGTAGCTACAGAGCAGGAATAGATCTACTTTAAGGTCCCAAATTAGACTTTGAAGTCCTTTTACTGTCAGGAGTACCAGGAGCTAGGGGTAGTGCTGCAATCCTGTAATTTAAGTTACTGGAAGAACCGCAAATTCTCATAGAGACTCTATCTAAAAGCACATTGTAAAGATCTGCGGAGAGGCACAAAGCTGAAGATGTAAACGAATTGATTAGTTCTGCTCAATGCCCTGGTTTCTTTATTCTCACCTCGAAAAAGCTCCTGCCACACAAATCACCACTAGTTTTGATTCTCCGGCTTTCCTAGCATTTCTCCGAACCACATTTCTAAAATGACCTAAAGTTAGTTGATTTGGGTGCAACCCTAGTAAAGCCATGAACTGAACATCATTTTCCAACTTCTCCTGACTGGCGTCATGACAGATACAGATCCTCTAGTTCCTGAGGAAGGGGACAGGCATGGAAAACAGAAAAGGAGGAAAACAGAGGTGCACGGAGACACAGACTGTGGACAGATAAACACAGAACCAGAGACACTTCCTATTTAAAACCTCAAATATACAAACATGTATAATGTGCATGGCCTGATTATTTTTTGTCTCCCAGGGGAAACACTGGCCAGACAACGTGGGGCAACGTGAGGACTATTCACCTCATATCAACATTATAGAGTTAGTCCTTTAGCTTAGTTCCTAATTTTATCTATGCGTGGACCACGTAAGGATCCATCACTTGACAATTGGTTGCCAATTCAAGGAGTGATTTAAGTATCTCTGTAGAGTTGTAATACTTTTATCTGGATGATAACAATGCTGATACCAGTTTTGTGTAAATGTATTTATAAATACCTACAAACCTTGAATCACGAGGTTCAAGTAGTTTTGTTATTGTTTGTGTGTGCTTGTTTTTTCGAGACTCGGGTTAAGGGCAAGGATAATTCTGTACTTTGCTTGTCTACTCCTTAGGAGTTTAGATTTACTTCAAGGTAAATAGATCATAGGGAAATGATGGAAGATTTATGAAATCCAACCATTATGTTAGGAGTTAAACGTTTAGTATTCATCCATTGCTAAATACATAATCCTGCAATAATTTTCTTCTTCCAGATGAAAACTAGGTTTACAGATTTTTAAGGTATGTTCATACAAGTTTCTCATCCACCAGTTATCTTCAGCATCAAGGAAAGTCTTTATGTGACGAATGGCATTAACTAGTTTGTTGAGAAGAAGGGTAACAGCTAGTTGGTGGCAGAGCTGATTTTTTCAACATTTCTTTCTGACTTTAAAACCTAATCAGTCTGCTCTCAGAATATAGACAGGCAGGTGATTGAAACTTCTGCCGCACTTGCTCCCGAATTTCCAAGATTGTGGAGATGATATTGTATGCTATACGGAATGCTGTGATTGAAATTGGGTTCAGCTGGCAGGGAGACCCGAACCCATGAAGCAGATCATTGGTGAACATTCCTGTGAGCATTGTTAAGAGTTGTGTAATGCCATTCAAGGGGCTTTCCCATTCAGCACTGTCATATTTTTATCTGTAACAAATGGTAATGATAATAACGGGTATTGCTAATAAACCCATGGAAGTGTTGTGAGGAAGACCTGAACCAAATAATCTTATGCTTGTGGCCATAATTCGTTGTGATGCTTACTGCATCTATGGCCATAAGATTATTAGGTTCAGTGGGCACCACGACTAATTATTCACTCTGATGGAGGGACTTCAACCAGGTTACTTTGAGAAAATTGGATTCCATTTTCCTAAAGGACAGCTTCCCTGAACATCAGAAGAAACAAAAGAGATACCATCGGGGAATTTTTTTTTGGAGGGGGAGGGAGAAGCTTCATTAAGTGATGTGAATTTTAGTTCTACCATTTGATGGTTCAAATTATGCAGAGCCCGGATTAGCAGAACACTAATAATTTTTATCCTGTTATATCTGAGCTCTAATCAGTGGTACACTTCTCCATTTATGAGCAATCTGGGCTTCAAAAGTTGGTCATTAAAGCCCTTTCTTTTTCTGCAAAGTTAGAAATGGCATCACACAAGTTAAAATGGTTTCCTATCGAAGGTGGGAAATGCTCTCATGTTTTCCATGGTTCAAAGTTTTAAAACATGAAAAGTAGGAAAGCTGTAGTTTATCCTTAGAAAACCTCAATATTACTTAGCCTGCTAAGGATAAACAACATTAAAGTGATCTGGGTAGTCTAAACATATGACAAGATAACTTTGGCTCTTAGAATTAAAATAAAGTAAGTATATTAGCAACTTTTTAAAGGTATTTTCTGCTCAGGGTATTGGGTACTTATTCTTTCTCTGTCTCTGCCATCTATCCTCTCTCTTTGTCTCTTTGTCTTTGTTTCTCCATCTGTGTGTGTGTGTGCGCGTGCGCGCGCACTCAGGCACGCTCGTGCATAATCATGCACCTAAATGCTCAGTCAGATTATAAGAGCCCCCGAAAAACCCATACTTATGGGCTTGTCTATGTTTAGGCTTAATTAGTACACACAAGGTATATGTTTTAGAAAATCTGAGGTATGAGCTATGACATAATGATATTCCATACATCACTGTTTCATTATTTTATACAACCTTCTTCTAGCAAGTAGTTTAGAGTGACTTTCTGAACATAATTTGTGTATATTAATATATATATAATTATATTATTTTCTGAATACCAACATTAAATGAAGCACCTCTCATGGTCAATTAATTATGCATTGATATAATTACTCAAACAAAAAATAAATTATAGGACAGACAAGGAAATTAATATTTTAAGACTTGTTCTACAGAAATAGGATTCTTTATATATGTTATTTTATTTAATCCTCAAAATAAACTAATAAATCCTTTGCTGTTCTGATTTTTAAGTAAAAGGATATAATTTACATGACTTTAGATGTATGGATAATTAGAAAAGGAATGTTTTAAAAATCACATTTTTTTCCTTTCTTATTGTATATCGCAAAATGTTAAGACTATAAGAGCTGGATTAGGATTAAGAAGGCATTCATAACTAAATTATTGATAAACCTCCATATTTAAAACACGGTGTTTGCCTGAGGATTTTACTTTCAAGTTAAAAAAATTATCTTCATCTTTTAGAGATTTGTTAGAACTGAGTATACCAGATGTGATAACATTAGAGGAACACTTCAAAAAAACCACAGAAGCCATTTTATCCTATTTTCACACTAACAGCAGAATGAACTTCACGCTACAGGTTAGGAACATTGGCCAGACTCAGAGACTTGTTGCACTTACAAAGGGTTTCAAACTGTCAGTCAGATACTGGAAGTGACCTAATGAAACTGAAAATCTATTCCAGGGCTCACTACACTAGATTTCAGAAACAACCCTTTAAGCAGTGCCACACAAAGCTGTGTCCTCTTACTTTGCTATAAGAACCATGAGACTATGGAGAGATTAACACTTTCATTTTAATGTAAAGCCAAAGATAGCAGAAAACTTTAAACCTTGAAAGGGAACATACATATAAATGTCAAATTACTAGTTTTTAGTGAAATTAAAATGAATATTAAATTGAAAGCTGCACAAGAGACTGCTTTCCTGAATAAATACATAATTTATAAAAATTTTAAAAGTATATATTATTTAAATTCTCATAGTGAAGAAAGTACCAAGAGGTCTATATAAACAATAGGAGAAAGTCAATCTGAGCTTAATCAGTATTTTCTATAAAATTACCTTTCTCCAAACATTTGCATTTTGTTTGCTTTATATTGGAAAAGTTGTGTAATGATAATAAGATGTTTCTAGCAAGACATCATAGTTTACATTTTTCATATTAGTGGTTTTATATAGTAATAAACAACATTGAAAAGCAAGAGATTACTTTTTTAGGGGAAAGCAAACTGCACTTTCTCCCAAATGCTCATTCTCTTACAGTAAATTTGCAAACTTACTTTATCCTAATTAATTAATTCAATTAGCAATATTTTTCATATCTTGGTAAATCAAAGAGCAAAATATGTAGGAGCTCTATTTCGAAACAAAAAGAAAAGTAGACAAATGTTTTAGGTTCCCTTCAGATGTCAGTGGGGACTTGAAGAATTTCTACTGAAAAGTTGTAAAATAGTAGTTCAGAGTGTATGGTATGGTTCTTACTCATGTGACTATAAAGTAAGAAACAGCTACATCATCCCAAAGAGAAGACTTCAAAGAAAGGGTCTTCTATGAGTAAGTGGGACTACAGGGTTACACAAAACCAGAGCACTTACCATGCACTCCAGGTGCGAACAGCATCAAGAGGATGAGCAGCTGTGGTGGCCACATGGCTGTGTTCTCAGGTGAGAATGCCTCAAGAATGAGTGTTCCGGAAGGAAACCAAATGAGTATATACCTGGTTCCTCTTCTGTATTCCAATATCAATGATTAAAAACAAACACAACAAGAGAAAGAAAAATTCCTCAAAAATAAACACGGCTATTCCAAGTCAGACACCTGCAAAACAGAAAGAAAAAAAATGGAAAAGAAAGGGTAGGTTATCCAAAGATGATATTTGTATGTTAGTTTCTTGAATAAGTCTTGCATTTTGTGCTTAAAACAAGTTTCCCACTTCCTTTAATGAGCAGAAATATCATATACTAAAAGAATACGCAATCCAAAGGACATTAGTTATGCAGTTATTACTAGTTTATAATAAGCATGAGTGAAATAATTCTGTCTCTACTGGACAAATTAATTTAAGTATAATGCTAATATGTAAATGGAGATTTACAGGGGATTTATTTACACATTTTCCACAAATAAAATGTTTACTTAGCATTAGAATAAATGTTCTCACTTATCACCACTTGTAAAACTCATGGTATTCTTAATACTAAATATGCTGTTTTTAAATAACTTCATAAGATCATTGATTACCTATTTATGTTTATATATAGAAGATACTCTTATACTTCATTGTCTAAAACTTCAATACTGAAATCCAAGTTGAAGTACTGCCTAAATCGAAATTTTGATGACACCACAACTAAAAACCAGATATCTTATTAGGCATATGCAAATATCCTTAAAATTTCAAATGTAAAATTTGAATACAAAAGACTTAATGCTAAGAATTTTATATAATACTTATTTAATTGGTATTAAGCTTTATTTTGCTAGATTCAAAATAAAAATCTTTCTGAAATACATGACTTTATCATGAGTCACATTTTCACATTTTTAACATCTTGTTGTAGCAGAGATATAATGAGCATAGTCTTGGGAGACAGCCACTTTATCTCAATTACTGTGCTACTGACATCGTGACCTTATGTTAGCCATTTAATAACTCAGTGCCTCACTTTTATGGTATGATAAATAAAGGAATATTACTTAATATTCCTGCAAGGGTAGAAATAAGTGAAGCTTAACATATAACTTCTAAAATGCATAAACGTATATAATGGGTAGAATAATATTGATATAACAAATGCTTCATATACAATATTTAATGATTGAAAATACAATGAAATTAATATAAAATTAAAATTAAATGTTTGGTATAGAATAAATGTTAATAACTAGGCTGCTCATAATCTATATGAACATAACTCTGTCTACTGTCTGAATATTTGTTCCTGAAGAATGAAAATTTTATGATAATTTTTGCAATTTACGTGTTATCAGTAGCTTATCTAAACAAACAAACTTTTATATACATGAAACTTTGGAACCTTTGTAAAATAATCCTGTTCAAAGGCAATGCACAGAAACAAAAAAATTAAGGATATTATATTTTAAGTCATATATCACAATCGGCACTACACCTATGAATTGCTAATGACTATTTCAAAGTCATCATCATACACACAGCAATGCTTCACAATATGCCTTAGAGAGATGCTAACGTACTTCACAAGAATGTCTTTCTCAACCTAACTGAACGTGGATAACTCACTATCAACAGGCGCCCTATGTGGTACAGTTAATGCCTACAGAAAGGGACCAGGGCAGCAAGGAGAAAGTTGATGATTGGAACACAGGTCCTGTCCGTCACCATTCTATAAGATGTCTGATGAGAAAAGCACTACTCAGAAGCCAAACGAGATTGAAAAGAGGATAGACCAAGTGAACCACACATTTTCAAACTGGTACTTTTAATTAAAATCTGATGCCTACAAATATCCATGGTTTTGTAGACAAATACTATCTGCAGCAAATCTCAAATATGTAAGTACGTGTGGCTCTTGTGCATATTAGAACAACAAAGAGCCTCGAGCTGAATTCTACTGCTGCTCATGCCAATTCTAAAACACTAATGCTTTCCTCTACAACCTGATTCTGAAAAGAATTCCCAAAAGGTTCAAAGACTTTTCTTTTCTTTAAGTATTTATTTAAGGTTAATGGATAATATATGAAATAAATACTAATAAAATTAAAATAGAAATAAGGACTTGAATGTTTTAGTCATATATTTTTAAAAGAGTTCTATCCTCCTTTGCTGACTTAAAATCTCATCTTCTTTAATGCTTTCAAATATTTAATTCAATACATTTATGTATGCTACAAGTGAGCACTGAAACATATGTTCATGTTAAAGAGAAAAAAATGGTAGTTTGAGAAAGAACAGTCTGGAATAAAGGTTGGTAAAATTGGAGATTGAAAATGACAGTATATTGCAGAATTGTAGCCACATGGCTCGATAGAAAACTCAAAAGTAAAATGTAGAAGGTCTACTACAATGGAATAAAAAGCGTTTTGAAAGTAATGCAGAGAAAAACAAATTTAATTAATGGCATGACATTGAAATATGTCAACATAAATAACCACCACAATCTCTGACTCTAGGACAAGGACAAGTATTAAAAGTGAGTATAACTTTGGAAATTATAGTTCTGTAAATTGCTCGAAAATTTTCAACCATTTTTTTAACATTTGTGTACCTGATTATTGGTCTTATTATGGAACTATTTACAGTTACTATGGACATCAGCAGATGCTGAGACATTAAGAGATTCCCTTAATTAAGTGACACATTAAGTGAACTAATAAACCAATTGTATTTAGGTAAATCTAAATATGACATGAACAATAATTATATAAGTCTTATATTGACAGATATATACTTCATAGCACATTCAAGTCAAATACACTATGGCAGAAATAAAATCCATTATAAGTATATATTTGACTTGAATTAAAACTAATGCTTGTTCTGTGCATGGTGGAACATGCCTTTAATCCCAGCACTCAGGAGGGAAGCAGAGGATGTTGGATCTCTGTGAGTTCCAGGCCAGGCTGGTCTTCAAAATGATTTCCAGGACAGCCAGGACTGTTACACAAAGAAACCCTGTCTTGAAAAACAAAACAAACAAAGAAGCAAAAACTAGCATATTTTCTGTCTTTTATTTATTTAAATAGTCCCAATTTCCTTTTTAGAATCAATCCAATCTACTATTATAAAGGATAAAACAAAATTGAGTCACAAGAAGCAGCCCAAATGGAGGCCACTCTGTAAGTTTTGAAGGAAGCAAGAGCCAGTATTCTGTCCACTCTATTGGAGTTGCCAAACTATACTTTCTGCATTTTATTGCTCATATTGGATTTCAGTACTTATTTTATCAGGTAGTCTAAGAGTTCAGTAAAAGTAACCTATATCAGGAACCTATGAAGATTCCAGGCCAAAGAAGGAATTCAATAATGGCAAGGTCCTTGTTCTCACTTAATGCTGAGATTTGTATTTGAAATTTGAGTCATAAATGGCACATGAGAACACGCTTGTGCGCCAGGAAGCTGGAAGGGCATTTGATATGAGTTGCGGAGTTTTTGACTGAAAGAGGGATGGAATCCTATGCTACAGTGTAATCACGATGCTTTTAGAAGGATAATTTGATCATGGTATTCAGAAAAAAAAAAACACAGAGGGAGGGAAAATTCCTTGGACAGAGTCGGTAAGCTATCTGCCAGTGTTAGTGAGTGGGGTCTCACAGGGATTTCAAGTCCCGGACTGTAATTTAGAGCACAGAATATTGGACCCCAAGAACAATGAGAAATTTCACTGTTATCGATAGTATTTTGTCATAGTGGAAGAAAATAAATAAATAAGAGAAAAACAAACAATGGCTCTGAATGAGCAAGAAAGACCCAAAAAAACCATCAAATAGGAAAGAGGAGAGAAGCTGAAGAAATGGTGGCATTTTAGCTAGTATCTGCTGTTTCTTCATTCTTCCCTGTAACTCCCCATTAGACCAAGAAGATCACAACAAGATCGCAAAATCCAATGAATTTCCAAGATCATTTTTTTTTTATTTTCTTTCAATTGATTTTAACGTTAGACTTAATTTCAAAGTTACACAAAACATCCACTGGGCAAGTGATGAAGTCTACGGTTTGAAATAACCAACAAGGACATGATGGTATAGTTGGTTAAGACGGATGTCTATCTCCATATAATTACATTTTAAATAATCACATTTATTTCTGTTAGCAAACAAATCATCTAGGATGGTAATGTGAATGAGAACATTTCTTGATTAAAGGTCCCCGTTGATTGTCTTTCTGACAGTGTTATGATTCAGTAAATGTTTATTAATATTTGCAACAAGTGTGAATTTGTTGATATTGCTATGGGAGCCTTTAGGGCAGTTCATCTTTTGTCCACAAAAGAGACTGATGTTTTCTACAGGATCACTTTCTTGTGGAATTGCTCTTGAGCTAACCTTTCTTGAAATCCCACCAAGCACTAGGATGGAACTTATTTCCACGAGAATCTGAATAAGTTAAGATCTGTCACCATTGATATGTTTATTCATAAATCAGAGCATCTGGTTTTAAACTAAAGATACACAAATAACCTGTACAATTATCATGGGAAATAATTTAATTATCATCATTTATAAATTATAATTAGATCATTTAAAATTAAAAAGGAAGAATGTTATACTATATTCACAATATCCAAAATAAATCCTTTGTTCCTTACCCAAAAAAAGAAAAAAATTACAAAGTCAAGGAAGTCACTCAATGGTAAAGTGTAAGAGGCCAGAAGGTTTGATTCTCAGATCATGAAATAAATTCATATAATCTCAAGACAAAGATGAATAGAGGGAGGTACAGCTAATGAGATTATTAATACATAGTAGTTTTTCTGCGGTTGATTTACCATGTGTTATTGGTCTTAAGCATCATCTTCACACAAGTAATTTGGATTTTAAGCATTGATTTCACACTTTACAAACTTCGTACAAGTTGTTTTTCAAAGATTCAAAAGAAGTTATAGTATTGCAGATTACAGGAGAAGGAAACCAGTTTTGTTGTTCAAAACTTTCCCTTGAATCTTTAGGGGTTAAATCAGAGGCAGAATAGACAACAAAACAAACAAATAAAAAACAGTGTAAAAAGATCTCCAAATAACACCATGCTTGTTCTGTTTGTCTTGCTTGTATCTGGACAGAAGTTGACCAGAAAGAGCTTTAGGACCAATGCCGAAAGAACCAAGGCCCAGTACAATACCATCGAAATTATGAGACAGAAATGCATTTAAAAAAAAAAAAGAGAGAAAAGAGAAAAAGAAAGTGTGTGACAATTCCTAGGTGGTAGTTACTACATGGAGAACAGTTCTATATCTTCTTTTGACTAGCATAGTTAAATATATTAGAAAGATGTATTTAGTAAAATTTAGTAAAGGTAAACACACCTGGCCAATTTCTGTGCTCATAATTCAAAAGTTTTATAATGAAACACAAAACTGCTATATATGTATGTGGAGCTGTCATATATGCTTAATAGAAATGTATATATAACCACATAGAATGACATAAAGCCATTTATTACACCATTCATATTTTAGCAAATAAACTCTGAAACTCAATTGATAAACAAAAAGCATGTATGAATTTTTATAATCTAATGTCATCATTACTTAAGTGTTCCCTCTTTGTCTATAGTGTATTTTTTATTAGTAAAATAAGCCAAAAGTGCCAAATATTTGCCATTTCATTTTAAGAATCGGTGACATATAAACATTAATATAAGCTTTATGTTATACATAAGTAAACAAATAATTTAAGTATAGTCATTTGATTAAGATAAAAATGTTTTGGTTAGTGGAAGTAAAAGGATGTGGCAGTCTTGCTAAGGATTATGGAAGAGTACATGATGACCTAAGCATAAAAGTAGACAAATGTCTCACCTACTAGCCTATATAGCTGATATTTAATTACATATACTATCCAAAGCATACAGAACTTGCAGACTGATATGAACTCATCTCACTTAGTTCAGACAGTATGGTGATGGCTATTATCAGTTTCCCTCAGATTGCAAGATATGATATATTGTTAGCTCATGTTTCATTTGATTCAACTCATCCAAGAACCAGCTCATTCTAAATGAAGACATGCAAGTGAATAGAAGAAATAAAACTTGAAAAGCATATGGAGAAAGAGGCTGTCCAAAATATTTTGATAAAGAATATAGTTAAGGAAAACTCTGCATGAAACTCATAAAATGTTATGTTTTTATTAAGACATTTCCTAAAATGGCTTAATTGCTTTGTACTGATGATTGATACTGTTTTGATTCTTGCCAATGGATTGTTTTCTACTCTTTGCTAAGACTTTTTGAGTAACACTGGTTAGGAAAATACAATGGAGCTTCCCTAAGTACATTGCTTCTTTTATTATTATTGTTATTATTATCATTATTATTATTAATATTATTATTATTACTTTATAAATAACATCACAAAGTTTCCACTTCCTCCCCTGCTCCCTAGTCTATTTAGATGCATACATTGCTTCTTTGCTCAGTTTTCTTAGCAGATCGGTGAGCCATAAGGACAATTGAGGAATGCCTAGCTTACAAAGTAATCCAATCTACCAATCTGTATAGAAAGATATATGTTGTCATTGTTTATTGTTTGACTCCAGCTAGCAACGAAGCAAGAGAACACAGATTGACTGTGATGGAAAATCTATGAGACATAACCCAGCTGGCTGATTAATACAAGTAGGATAGCTGGATCTTTTAAGCTACCATTGAATGAGCCTCAAAATTTATTTTATAGGACTGACAGATTAAGAATCTTGGAAAAAGTACTGAAATGACTTTATGCTAGAATGTTTTTCTTAGGATAGTGACTATATGTGTGCTAATTAATCTCTTGTAACTTTTAAAATAAACATTTATATTTGCTGGTATTGGTTTTACTAACATGTCTAACATCACAGAATAAGACAGTAGTATATATAACGAGATCCACAGATAGATTTACCTTTCAATTAGGCATTGTTTTAATTAATAATGGTAAAATATTTCCTGAATTTTCACAAGACAGCTGCATTCAGAAAGATAATATATTCTTGATGTTACAATTACCACAATATTACATTGTAATGATATATATGCAGCATGACAAGGTTTAATAATGAACATTAGACCCTGTACTTTTTTCTTTAACACAATCATAATAAAGGAAAAATGATAACTTTGCTCATGACAAAGTAATTTTATATAAAAAACAAAGTGGTAACATTTAAAATGGGATGCATTAATTTTTATTATTCTTTTACTATTATTGACAATGGATAGTATACTGACTTGTTTATTATAAAACAGAGGCATTTTATAGGGTCTTTGTAATGAGAAATTACTTTTACTTAAAATCACAATCTCTTTGAAACATAAGAATCTCCATGCAATTTATTTATTTTATATAATGACTTCTCAATATATTGCCGTAAGCATCTTTTTTTTTTTTCTCATGAAAGTACAGTGTTTGTCCACATGAAAGTCATTCACAGATTGTGGTTTCTGTTGACATTTTAGAATCAGCAGCTTTGAAGCCTTTTTTTCCTCAAGAACTTATTTTATATATGAGGAGGCTGACGTAACATGATACCAGTACATGCGTCATTAATACCAAATAATACTGCCAAGGCATGATCACCTTTAAGTTCCATTCTTTGCCTTTTTAAAAATGTTTCTCTATGTTCACTATGCAACCAGACTTATAATCAATAGGTAATTTTATTCAGGATGAAGAGATGCATGAAATGTTTCAGATATGTCCTGCCTTTGAATTAATTAGGTCATTGTATTAATTAAGGTATTGACAATTATACAATATGAGGCCCTGGGATGTGAAACAAATGAAGGTCATTATTTTAGCCATAAAATTACTAGAAGTATGTTGGATATAGTTTAATTTTATGATTATGGAGATCATTTTATTAATAATTAAAATTTTCTCAGCTAATAAACTGATATGCTTTATACTCACTGGGACTAAAACTTACTCAAAACTGCACTCAGCGGGTTGTATTTATACACTCATGTACATAGGTTTGTGAGCAAAAAGAGGCTAGCAGGGTGAGATGAGGGATTCATTGGATGGGTAGGGAAATGATATTTGGGGATGGCTTGAGGAAAGAAGCGGGGAAAGTAATGTAATTCTATTTAAATTAAAAACATATTTTAAAATAGAAAATAAAACCTTTTGAACTTTACAAAAACAATAGAACTCTGGGTTGTATTTGCATTTCTCTGATGACTTGTGATATAATACACCCTCTTATATTCTTTTTCCTGGATGTTGTTTTCTGAAACACATGTGTAGGGTGTGAGAAAATTTTAAAAGCCAATTCACTTGATTTCTTGTTTGATTGTTGTTTTATCTTTGGCACAGTGGCTACTTGAATGGATCTCTTGCTATTTCACCCAGCAATTGCAACTCCACGGTTGTAGGCCTGCTTCTCTAGCAGTGGTCTGGGCGCTGGGGTCACAGCCTGGTAAGAATCCTGTTCTCATAGGCAACGACTCTGTCGCAGCTAAAGGTAGCTTTAACTAAATCTTTATCATTCTGTTTATAAATAAGAGTCAGGATTCAATGGCTATGGGAAAAACTTGCTAGTTCAGAGATGCTGGCTGCAATTAGCTACCCTTCCCTCCTCTGCCAAACCACAAAGGCTGCCCCACTCCAAGCCCCACCCTCCTACTTCCTGTATCTCCCTAGCTCTCCTGGCTGCCCTCTGATGCTCTAGGATTACTTTCTGGCAACTAATTGTTAATATTGCCTCTTGACCCAAAGTTAATTTTATCTAATTAACACAATGCAGACTTGGAATTCAGTGTGATTGAATATTCCCCAACAATTATTTATTAGATTGTTCTGTTTTTCTGAAACAGGTTCCTGCATGATGCTGGCTGCCTTCAAAGTTGCTACATAACCCAAGCTGGTCTATATTCTTAGCCGTGAAATGACATGTATATATCACCATACCTATTTTAATCAGTTCAATTTGCTATTAAGTGGCATGAGTTCCTTATGTTTGGCCAATAATCAATAGATAATTAAGATGTTTCAGCATCTAAGCAGAGTTGTTGCTGTCTCAGAGTAACCACGGTTGGTTCCCCACCACCAAAGCCAAAGAGCACCATATTGAATACCCAAAATATTTCAGAGATTCAGAAGAAAACATGAAATGAGGCCAAAAAGAACAGTGATTGGAAGCAGAACACCAAGTTTCCTCGTGAGTAAAATACCTGATCTAACGGAGACGTTCCCTTGAATTTTAAGGACCTTTAAAATATACATTTTATAGCTCATTAGACCAAAAGCATCCATTAGCTTCTCGGAGACATGACCTCTCCATTTCTAGGGCTCCCTCTCTCTCCGGCTTTGCTGTTTGACTGTAATCTCATGAGAAAGCAAAGGTGCACTGACATTATTACCGGAATTTTGCTGATATCAACAGAGTCATACTTACACAAATAATATTCATGCGAGCATGTGAATTTTAAAATTAAACAAAAGATCTAAAACTTACATGATAAAAAAAAAGTAGCATTAATCCTTCTGGCCTAGAATTATCCTCAATGGCCATAAAAATTACTCTGACATACATCACCATTTTACAGGCTAGGGGAGACTGTTCCAAATGAAAGTGATTATTATTTTATGTTCTATTCTCCAAGCAAATTTATAAGGAAATAAAAATGAAACATGTGACTTCAGATATTTTATGGAGGAATTAACTAAAATAGTTTAATATATGTAAAAAGTACAAAGTCCATATTTGGATAATTATGGTCTGTCAGAGTAATGAAAACCCTTAAAATCTTCTTCAAGCCTTTTTATTAGAGAACTAATGTAATATATTAAGCATTAGAAGGCAACTAGTTTTCCATCACTTATTCAGTCGAAGTATATGGGTACATACCATGCCAGAATAAAGTTTTTTAACATAACAAACATAAAGAAGTTTTATAATATTAAGTCTGGATATTACTACATCAACCCCAAGATACAGTGAAAGTCTCATTTTAATTATGGTAAGCATTTTAAATTCCCTAATCCCAGTGAGAAGAAAATTGTCTTAAAATGTCCTCCATTCTAAACCTCTGACCCAGTGCCACACTTCTAGGCTGGGCACCATCAGTACGCGACTGAGATCCTCTGAAGAAAAGTCCAACTGGAAAGCAATTTCTGCTACTTTGAGCTACAGGGTACACCGTTCAAGTTTCTGATCCCACGGCAGTCTGGACTAAGTACATTGATCCTGGGATTTATTATACAGAGAGTTAATATCTTTATAATAGAAACAATGAGCTATCATGTGCAAGGAGTCATGTTTGTTTATGTGTATCATTGATAATTTATGGAAAGCGTTACTGTCTTTGAAACGTAAATATTACTATATAATTGAAACAGAAACTACCAATGCAATTTTGATGTCTTAGTAGCATTCTCCTCTGATATCGCAACATTCCATCTTGTAGGGAAGCTCCTTAACCCACAAGGAAAACAACTCAAACTAGCATCAGGAAGTCCACGAAACTAATCAGATTCACTAGGCCCCTCCCTAAAACAAAACAATAAAGACTGCTGAGTCTTTCAGATAAGCAAGGCTGCAAATAAAACTCTGAGAGCAGACCAGCTATGAGGAAGAAGCAGAAGCCAGCTGAACTTCCTGGAAGAGGTTCCCACCAACTGAAGTACCTGGAAAAGATGCTCGCCACCTGCTGAGCTGCCTGCAGGCTGTGCAGTGTGCTACAAGTTTCCAGCTTTAGGGCTGTCACTCATGCTATAGTGGGCTTTGATGATGCAGTTGTCTAGGAGAGATTCCTGCTCCTGAAAGCAACCTGTAATTCACATTCATGTAATAACCACAGTAAAACTCACTGGTTCACAAAGTAGGACTTTGGTGACATCCATACTTTGGTCTGTCATGGGCTCGTAATCTTGGGTGAATAGACATGTATTGCATTCCCCCCCCCAAAAAAAATATCTTGTCACACAACACTTGACCACACTGTCACAAACAAACAAACAAACAACTGGACCACGAGGCATCTGAAATAACAAGAAGCCTTTTTCATGGTTTCTGAGGCAGATGACTTTTGAAATGTATGCTCTTGATGGTGACACAAAAAATGGCTTCAATACAGCTGAGCTGTAATGAGGCCAAAACTATGAATATGGGAATTCCTAAAAATCAATTAATCTGGGCATGTTAATACATGCCTTTCTTTTAATTTTTCAGAAGGCAGAGGCTGGTGGGTCTCAATGAGTCTGAGGCCAGTCTGATTTCTATTGCAAATTCCATGGTAGCCAAGACTACAGAGTGAGACCCTGCTTCAAACAAACAACAACAATAAAAAAAATTAATAGACTGTACCAGGACTATATTACTATATGATGCACTCTCAAATTTGAAGGAGAAAGTCTTGGAGTAATATATTTTTATTTCCACAAATCTTTTCACTGTTTTCCTTTGTGGAAGGAGAGAAAGAGAATACAGTATGGGATGAGACAGATTAAAAGAATCATTCCCCTTCAAAAGTTTCCAGTACCCAAGAGTATGTGATGCATGATTGATTATGGTAAAAGAGAGAATACAAAGTCCTTAATTTAGAAAGACATCAGTCAGAAACAATATATGTGACTATTGTTCAACAATAAGACAATGTAACTAAAAACAGCAATTAAAAAAACCTGTCTCTGAGACAAGACAGACAGTAAAATTGCTAACCTTTCTGAATATGACAAGAAGCTCATTTGTCCTGTAGAATGATGCCTAAATTCTTAACTTAAATGCATGAACAAGATCAGGTCGTATGAGATTAATGGGAATCATCATTTTTCCATCAGACCACGCTCTGCAGATTTGCCTCAGAGTGAATGAGAGCACACCTATAGTTTTCTACACTACATGCATGTGGTCTATACATCTGCGGAGTTAATAGAATTTAGAGGTTTCATTTATCATTGGTGTAATATGACCCAATTGAAACTTAAATCCTTGAGCTAAGACTTCCAAGGAAACCGTAGTCAGAGAAGCTAACACAAGACCTTAGAAGGAATTTTGACAAAAAAAAAGTTAAGATACATTTTATAAATATTCATCAAGACTTCTGCTTGGTGGTTATAATTTATCATGCTTTCAAAACACAGAGTGACTTTCTTTAACCCTTCCGAAATCCACCTATAACATGCACCTCGTCTTCAGCACTTATCATTACTTAGAGAAAGATATAGTAACCATGGGGACCAGCAGGGAGCAATTGAAAATGAATGATACATCTCTGCCAGACTTGTGGAGATAAACTCTTCATTCAAGCATGATGGAATATCTCCCCCATCTCTGGGCTTAGGTAACATAGCATTTGTGTCAATGATAGTCCAACTTATTCCATCCAGGATACTATTTCATGCAGCTAATAAATCTGATTTTTACAGAGACTTACGAAATCTGTGAAAAGTGAGGGGCAATAAAATAATTATAGAACCAACCAACAAACAACAACAACAACAACAACAACAACAACAACAAAAAACCAGGAAACTTTCTTTATTAAGAAAACTGTTTAGGGGACCTGGGGAGATGGCTTAGCAATTAAGAGCAGTGATTGCTCTTCTAGAGTTCCCGGGTTCAATTTCGAGCAACTACACAGCAGCTCACAACTGTCTGTAACTCCAGTTCCAGGGGACCTGGGACACATGGCAAAACACTAATGTGTATAAAATAAAACAATTTTTAAAAAGTGTTTAGAATGTCCAACTAGGAACTCAAAAAAATAGTTTGTTAGATAAGCAGAAAATAACATATAATAGATTATTATGAGGAACACACATTTTTTGGTGGAAGAGTGATGATTTTAAATTTAAAAATATAATGGTGGTATTGGGGAGTAGAGATTGAATAAAAATAGGACAGTTATTGATGTGAATATAGCCATCAACTCCAAAATCTTACAGGAGAAAGTGATCTATCTTTGGAGGAGATACACTACATTTAGATAAGCAGATGAAATACAACATTCCTGAAGTGCGGTGTTTATGCTTTAAGAAAGAACTAGTAACCCCCTGTGCTCGGCTTGCAGATGGAAGGGAATTTTTCTTTTAGGAAAATCTATCAGGATGCAGATGAAGTTGGCAGAGTTATTTCTGCCTAAAAAGGAAAAAAAAAAAAAAAAACCCTGTAAATACAACAGTTACAACTTCTCTCATAGTCTCATAGTCCTCCAACAAATACTGCATATAACTATATTATCTGAGTACGTTAAAAATGGCATTTATCATAACACTGAGCAATCTGCTATCGCATGTATTTAACCTCCAGAACCTCACCTGG
This sequence comes from Arvicola amphibius, assembly GCF_903992535.2. Taxonomy (NCBI): domain Eukaryota; kingdom Metazoa; phylum Chordata; class Mammalia; order Rodentia; family Cricetidae; genus Arvicola; species Arvicola amphibius. The sequence continues at coordinate 22,759,470 of NC_052047.1, forward strand.
GAAAAGGGAAAAGGACAGCCTGCGTCAGCATTTGATCATGTTCATTTTCCTATGTAGGCATTAATCAAACAGAAAGACACACCTGTGAAAAATGTCAGGACAGCGTTCTGAATATTTCAGAAGAATTTTGCTCACAGTGTTTTTGATTCCCATTGAAAATTCAAATTCGTTCTTAAGTGTTCAATACGCTGCCTGTATATTGTATAAGAAGTAGGTTCAACTTCCAATCTGTACTGTTTTTCTCTCCATCAAAAAAAAAAAAAATCATCCATAGCTGATATAGTCATGGGTAGCCTCCGCAGGTAGATTTTCCCGACATTGTCTCTGACTCGTCCCAATCCTACCACAGTCCATTCTGCTTTATTGCTCCCCTTCCTTCACATCCTAGATAATAAGGCCCAAAAGGACAGATTCATGTTTTATTCATCTTTGTGTCACCGTCAACCAGCACAAGACTTGACGTCTAATATGGTCAATAAATGTCGGCTTCACTAAATCAGAGTAAAAACCACCAATGATTAAGCTTCTTAGTCACAAAAAAAGGAACCAGAAAATTGAAAAAAACAAAATCACCTGCTTAAAAATATTTTTTTCTAACCTAGACAAAATAGACAAGAGCCATAGTCTTATAACATAACATAACAACATAACATACCTTATAACATAGTTATAAGTGCAGTGTATATTTCAGGTTTATTTTTTTCCTCCTGATTTACCTCTTGTAGGCTGAAATCATAATTCATTCTGAGTCACAAGAATTATAAGAAAATTGCTGAAACATAGTTCATTCAGGTAAGAAGTGCTAGGGGCGTGATGCTGCACTGAGACTCAATCTAGAAACTTGGTTTGTTCCACTGCCTCCAATCTCAGCAGGAGAACTTCCTTCTAGAATACAAAGGGACTTGTTTGTATTCACTTTGCTGCCATCCCCATGCTAAATCTTCACGGTGGAGAGGTGAAGCAGGAGGTACTGTTCACCACTGGGCTCTATCTTCTACATCACAATATTCAAGAAAAAAAAATATCCTTTAACACACATAGCCAATTACACAACACACACACACACACACACACGTGCACACGTAAATGCATATCAATAAACATTTTCTTCCCTTTCACTGACAAGAGACTCACTTTCACAACAAATGAGCATTGGTTAAACAACCTTATACTCATTCATCTCTCATTCGATGCAGGTTACTTCATTCACTGAGAATTCACACAAAACCCATTGTCAGAGCCAATGCTTCCTTCATAAACTTGCTTAATTTCTTCGCAGTCCTCACACCCACTATGCTCAATCGGATTCCTTAACTCTGAAATTGCAATCACTTGTAAATTAAATGTTAAACACCAACAAGACAGTTTCGTGCAACCATGTCTAGCACTGTTACAAATGAGAAGACTGTGCCCTGAGGAGGTTAGATGAGGTCTCTTGCCCAGAGAGAACTCAAAGGTCTTCACTGACAAGTCTGTCAAAAGGCCCTTCAAAATGGATCTTTCCTTTTACTGTCTCCGCCACATCCAACCTCGTCTTATAATTTTGGTTACTAGCCTCAAGAAGGACTCCAAGGGCTACTATTTGCCAGTTTCACACCCAAGCGTAATTAATTCCACTGAATGATGGCCAGGACACATTTCTAACAAACAAGAAGAGATGAATGGTCGCAACAAGCCGGGTGGTGGTGGTGCAAGCCTTTAATCCCAGCACTCGGGAGGCAGAGGCAGGCCGATCTCTGTGAGTTTGAGCCCAGCCTGGTCTACAAGAGCTAGTTCCAGGACATGCTCCAAAGCTAGAGAGAAACCTTATCTCAAAAAAGAAAGAAAGAAAGAAAGGAAGGAAGGAAGGAAGGAAGGAAGGAAGGAAGGAAGGAAGAAAGAAAGAAAGAAAGAAAGAAAGAAAGAAAGAAAGAAAGAAAGAAAGAAAGAAAGAAAGAAAGAAAGATCACAACAACTGGAACCAATAGAGAGGCTTGGCTTCACTCTTGGATACTCTGTTTTGTCTGTGTGCGGTCAGTCGTATCTTCCTGGAGACCACTGGGTAATCACACAAACATGAAACTGGATTCTATACTGGATGCGCCTCACCTGCTACTGCAGCCCTGACCAAAGGTGCTGCTACAATCCAGATCCGGATCAATTCCCTGCCTCTTTAAAAACAATGGTGCACACCTTTAACCCCAGCACCCAGGAGGCAGAGGCAGGTAAATTCCAGACATGCCTGGTCTATATAGTGACTGCCCAAAGAGTCAAGATTAAATAGAAACACCCTGTATCAAAAAAACAAAATAAGTAAATCGAATCAGAATTCCTCTCCACAACTTTTTCTACAGTTTTTTGAATTTTTCTTCTTTATTGAAGGTTAGGTAGTGGTGTCCAAGCGCAGGCTTTTCTAATTCTACAAAAGCATTTACTTTCAGTTTATCTACAGTGTGTTTAAGTTCTATCTACAGGTGTGAAAACCAAGCAAAGGTACAACTTTTAAAATTTGAACACTAATCTGGGCCGTGGTGGCGCGTGCCTTTAATACTTGGGAGGGAGAGGCAGGCAGATCTCTATGAGTTTGAGGCCAACATGGTCTACAAAGTGAGTTCTAGGACAGCCAGGGCTGTTACAGAGACCTTGTCTTGGGAGGAAAAAAATTGAACACTGGACACTATCTCCATTTGTTTCATTAGCCTATATAATAAGATTGTTATTCTTTTGGTCCCCGCCCCTTTCCACGCCCACTCCCAGCGACCTCTGGTCTCTTGGAGTCATCCTGAATCTCTTCCCTCTCTCTCTTCTCACTGCCCCCTTTTGCGTGTGCACACGCGCCCTCTCTCTCTCTCTCCCCCTCTCTCTCTCTCTCCCTCTCTCTCTCTTGCTACCTCTCTCTCCTCTCTCTCTCTATCTCTCTTAATAAAGCTTTATGTCTATTTTCTGTGTCTGTGCCATTAACCCGCCGCTGCACCGCCTGTTCACCCGCCGCCCTGGTCACACGTGTTCCTCAGGACTCCGCGCAGCTATGCGCAGCTATCCAGCTACTAAGTCTTTAAGAATAAAAAGAAGAACAACAAAGATGATTTTGTAAGAAATAATTGTAAGTTTGTTTTAAAAATTAAGTATTATAACTGTATTTTATTATCGATAATTATTTAAACATATAAATTATGACATCTTTAATTACTATGTGTTGATATTATCTATAAATTAATTCAATAGAAAGGAGATGTTTTGGTGAAGTATGTAAAGCCTTACAGTTATGTTACATGGGAAGGGCACATTGTTGGCAAGATACACATGCCAAAAGGAATCTTGGGTGGATGATCAAATCCACCAATGCAATCACCAACATTAATACTTGTAGGTAATATTTTTGGATACATCTTGTAAGGAAGTATGAGTCAAACATAAAAGGACCAAAGCAGAATTGTCTAAATGCTTCACATTTGAAGATGCTTTTAAGTGCCTATCAGTAACCATAAAATACACAGCGTTTAAGTCCCACTGAATCAGCTAAAGAGCAAATACCACTTTCTGTGCTCCAAAAAACATTATTTACAGCTTTAAAAATGTTTTTTTTTTCTTTTTTTTTTTTTTTGCCACTTTTGAGGACAAGATAGGAGGAGCATAACTTCAAGAACAGCTATCTGCCTCCTGAGATGGGATTAAAGGCGTGTGCCATCACCACTATGCATAAATACAAACTTTTTAACAAAAACAGCTGATGATACAAAAATGGGATCCTACTTCAAAAACGAAAATAACTGTAAACATATTTAAATGCTTCCTTAAAATATTAAATAGATATACTTTTTCAAGGTATATGTGTGAAACCGGTTGAAAACTCACCATTTAATGAGTTTTTAATTTTTGTAGTCTCCTTAATTTTTATAAGGAATTAATCACATCCCTTAATTGCACTGAAAGCACCAAAACAAAGCACCAAAACAATGAGTTAACAACTTTCACATTGTTACACAACAATGAGTTAACAGCCTTCAGGCTGTGACAGTGCTTCTAACTGCTACAATGAAATACAGTGTTAGCTATAACTTTGGGTCTTTAAAAGCTGGAAAGCTCTTCTCTAGACACAATTATAAAGCCCCCATTCTAAGAGATTTATGAAACTTCCCAGAATAAACCTGGGGAAAGTGTTGGGAACATTTTAAATTTTGGATATACAGATAACCTAAAACTGGCTGAAAGGCTAAATTTGTATTAGGCAACTTAGGTCAAGGATAAAGCCAATACTAACAAAGCTTCCAGGTAGGAGACAGCCCACCTAGTATTTTAAAGCAGTGGTTCTCGCTCTTCTTAGGGTTGAGATTCTTTCATATATTTTCTCATGGTGTGGTGACCTCAGCCATAAAGTTACTTTCACTACTACTTCATGACTGCAATTTTGCTATTGTTATAAATCATAATGTAAATACTTGTGTTTTCCAAAGGTTTTAGGCAACCCCTGCAAAAGGGTTGCCTGACCCCCACAGTGGTCGACAGCAGCAGGTGGACAAGCACTGCTTTAGAGTACTTTTTTCATATTTTCATTTGCAAAACTAAAAAGGTGGCTAAGATTTATTTCTACTGGGGTATAATCATGATACATACAATTTCTTGCTTTCTGTCCTATATTGGATGAGGGATTAAGAATTACCCTAGACTGATGAAACAAACCATTTCTAACTATTAGTACAGAGAATTCCTATAATTAGTATATTTGATTTTTTGATCCAAATGAATTTAATGTGTGATAACAAATATGGGAATTTTTTTCTTAGAATGGTGAAAATCTTTGCTATATAACAAAGCTTTAAATGTCCAAGCGTCACAGGCTTCTACTGGAGACAGACTTGTGTCTGGAATCAGCATGGCATTCAACTGCAACATGAGCCATGGGCATCAACACAGACACTGGCTACTGTGGGACCAGGGACCCAGACATGGCTTTTGGCAGTAGCCCAGCCGGAACATCGCCATAGCACTGGGTGGCAAACAGACCATCCCCCTCAGTCTTCTCCTCACCTCCTTCACCATGGCCGCAGGAGACAAGCAGGATTCCAACATCTGCTCCCTCCTCACCAGCTTCCTTTCTTCCTTTCTGTGTCTTTCCACAACACATGAACCATTCCGCTTGTATCCCTCTCCCATCTCTCCATCACTGTCTTCCCAAAAGCAGCGGCTTAAGGACCCCTGCTGGCTAGACCCGGTCGGAGCGGAACTTCGTGGCGGGGGAGGGGAGGCTGTTTTCCTGCCCCTGGGGCCTAAAGAGCCTGGCTGGCTAGACTAGGGTCTGAGCTAAAGTACTCAGGTGGGGGTGGTTGTCCTTCCTATGTGTAAGCATAGCAAAGAGAACAGCCAACTGGTTGAGTCTCATTCAGGGAAACAAAACAGGAGAATGCTTAATTCTAACTGTCAAAATAGTTTTTAGTAACCTATACAAATGAATTTTTCAATTTAGCTAATATTTAAAGGAAAACCCTATCTCCAAAGGGATGAGTTTGGCAGACACTTGAGGTGGGTTTGTTGAGGATGGAATGTGGGCTTTGATAGGCAGCATTCATCTCCACTGGCCCGCTACTGTAGGAGTCTTTTGTAAAGTCTGTTAAACAGGAAACAAGAATGTCTCACCACTGCTACTAATTACCTCAGGGTTACATATAAGCCCAGCCTCTCCTGGAGGGATTTCAGTTCTAACTCTATTTGCAGAATGCAAAGCTGCAAGACAATATCTTTCTTTTGGACTAAGCATTTTTAATTCATTGAAATAAACGCCTCACTGAAATGAATTTTTATCTATATGTTAAGAATCCTGTATATTACAGATTATTTAGGACACTTTCAAAAACAGATTTTTAAAGGAAAATATTACCTTCCAGGGCAATCTGATGAATGCAAAGTTGTTGAAAAAAAGAACCAGTACCCCTGGACTCAGTGAAATCTGGATTTTCAGTCACACCTCCTAATGATTAAGCAAGGCCACAGAGTCAGGAAAACAACTGCTGGGCTTAGCTAACAGGTATGTGTGTGTCTGCAGTAAAATGCAGTTATGGTTTAATGAAAAGTTTGCAGGCAATTGCTTGAGCAATCTTGGCAGGCGTAAGAGTAGAGGTTAAGAAGCCATGGAGGAAATTCGGCCAGCAGCAACTGTTACTCAACAATGGAATTTTTACTCTGTTTTATTCCCATTTCTATTTAGTTCCTTGGAGCACCTGTTGCAATATATACACACACTGTGATGATGTAACGACCTGTTGTCCTAAGGAGATTTTTATAACAATAACGAATTGCCTCCTAAAACAACACAATTTATTATTACCAAGGCATACACGTGAAGGAAAAGAGAATGTACATGCATGTGTTTAGGTATGTCACATCACTTAAGGTAAAAGTACTGCACATAGTACATAGCATGGACTTTTGAAAGTGAAGAATGACAAAAAGGCAGTATCTTATGACAATTTTTTCATTTATTTTACACACTGGTCACAGTTTCCCCCCTCCTCCCATGTCTCCCCCACATCTCATCTACTCCCTCCCCATCTCCACTCAGAAAGGGGCAGGCCTCCCATGGGCTTGAACAAAGCATGGCCCATCAAGTTGAAGCCAGATGGAGCTCCTCCCTTTGTGTCAAAGGCAGGCAAGATAATCAGCATAGGGAACAGGTCCCCAAAAGCCAGCTTCAAGCCAAGGACAAGTCTTGATCTCACTGCTAGGAACCCTACAATGAGACCAACTTGCACAACTGTCAGACACATGCAGAGGGCCTAGGTCGGTCCCATATAGGCTCCCTAACTCTCGGTCCAGAGTCAATGAGCTCCCATGAGCTCGGGTCTGCTGTCTGGCTCTTACAATCCTTCCCCCATTTCTCCCCAAGATTCTTAGAGATTAGCCCCAGTGCTTAGCTGTGAATCTCAGCATCAGCTTCCATCAAGTCCCAGTGGATCAAAGACCTCAACACAAATCCAGTTACACTGAAGCTGATAAAAAAGAAAGTGTGAAGTAACCGTGAAGGCATTAGCACAGGAGACCACTTCTTGACTATAACACCAGTAGCACAGACTCTGAGAGCAACAAATTATAAATGGAGCTTCCTGAAATTGAGATGCTTCTGCAAAGCAAAGGACACAATCAATAAGACAAAACAGCAGCCTAAAGATTGAGAAAAGATATTCACCAACCCCACATCTGCCAGAGGGCTGATCTCCAAAATATAAAAGAACTCAAGAAAATAGGCATCAAAATACTAAACAATCCAATTAAAAATGGGGTTCAGATCTAAACAGAAAAACCCCCAATGGCCTAAAGACACTTAAGATTGGGCATCCTTAATCATCAGGGAAATGAAAATCAAAACGACGGTGAGATGCCATCTTACACCTGCCAAAAAATGGCAAGGTCAAAACCACTAATGACAGCTTATGTTAGAGAGGATGTGGAATAAAGGGAACATTCCTCCACTGCTGACGGGAGTACAAACTTTAACAGTAACTTTAGAAATCAAAATCAGAATCAGAATCAGTTTTCCTGGTGCTCACAATAGTTCAACAAGCAAATAGGGTGAAGGTTGACAAAAAGACATGCAGTCACACATGGATAGAGTGAAAGAAAATATACGGGGGAATTCATAAGTATCTTAATATTTCAAAAATAAAAAGTTTACAAACTATATTGACCACCTGAGGGCAACTGCCTAACAGTGTGATTAATTCAGAAACAAAAATTTCTTATTTGTGGCGTCCAAACATAAGTAAATGCCTAACATTTAATATTCTTCCTTTTAATTTTCTGTAATAAAACATAAACATCTCAAGATTTTAGTGAATTTTTGTAAACACAAACATTTTAGGAACCTAAGAGAAAGAATAGCAAGTCAATTTTATTAGCAGAAGAAATTGGTAAAGAAAAATCTGCAAAACTTAGAAGATAAAAAGGTGTCAGACAATTAAAAAGCAATTGAAATGTATTTATGAAAACTTTGACAAGGAAATGAAGGAGCAGATTCCACCCATCAAATGAGAGTACTTTTTTATAATACACCATTTTCTCTTTAATTCTACTTTTTAAGATTTATTTTATTTTTATCGGTTTGTGTTTTCGTGCCATGAATACAGCCACATGTGTGTTTGGTTCATCTGTTGACCAGAAGATGCTGACAGACTCCCAGGTGCAGACAGTTTGAGCTCCTTAATGTGGTGCTGGAAACTAAATTCGGATTCTCTGAAAAGGCAGCAGGCACTCTCAACTGCTGAGCCTCAAAACCAATATCAGTGTGTGTCTGAACACTTGAAACACAACCAAGATTCTAAATATCTTAATAATTCATTCATCATTCATTAGAAACAGAATTCTAGGAAACATGAGAATTCTTTATATTATTATCTATAACAAAAAAAAAATCGGTACCCAGGATAAAGGGGAGAAAGCACATTAACAATATTCTCAAAGTGCCTGAAGAGAGCTCATTAAGTTTTGACATTAATGAGCAGTGGTCTGAAACCAAATTTATGTAAAAGGAAAAGCATGCACATAAACTATCAAAGTGATCATGGAAATTTACCAGAAATGACTTGCTAGACAGGATCTGTTTTATTCTAAAATTATTTTCTTAACTTGTCTATAATAATATTTCCCCAAAGTATCATTTGTTTAAAATGTACACAGGAAGTCACTGTTCATTTGTTCAACAAATATTTATTGAGTGTCTACTTCGCACTTGAAGTCTGGGGACACAGTGGGAACAAAACAGGAAATACCTCTGTCCTGATGCAGCCAAAAATCTCTTAAGGTTATATCATTTTCCACGGTTCTACACTCACTGTTTTACTATGAAGCAGCACGAATACGGCAATGCAAAAATAGATTCTTGCACCATCTGACTTATGTACTTTTGCTCCACAAACCAGACAAACTGAAACTTTAATAAAGGAATTATATAATGGGATTATTTTGGTAGCCATACTATAATAGTGAAACAAATGTGTAGAACTATTAAAACTTTGTTTTCAAGCAAAGAATATAGTACAATGAAATACATTTTGCAGTCTTTTTAGGAATGATAACTTTTTCTCAATACTTTGTTTGCTACTAGTATCTAATGTACGGAATAATCTAGAAGTAAAACCCAAATGGGGATATTTAGTGGAAATTCATTTAAATAAGAATATAAGTTTTAAAGCACTTTGAAGTTTTCATATTTATAAATGTTTTTAGTCACTTTCATTGTATTGTGTTCATATAACAAAGATGTATGTCCCACATAAGCTTCATATGTATTTTTTTCCATTCCAAGAGTTAATCTAAGAATCTAAGACAAATTACAATATGAATAAATCTAGGCTAATTTCAGAACAAATTATATCATTAAAATTGTTTTCCAATCATTTTTAAACATAATTCTATATGTGACATTGGATAAGAAACTACTTTGTTTATTATAAGGATACATGGCTATATAACCATTTTAGAGTTAATATTTAAAAATCTGTTGCAACTACTAACTAAAATATTTCAATCTTCTAAATATACTAAACTAACTTAAAAACAGCAAAATATTTAAGTTAGAAAAATATTTTTAAAACCTTTGGATAGTGTCATAATCATATTTGTTTATGTTTACAAAGTAAATATCAATTGACATCATTTAAGAAATTTCGACTATGGTGTGACATTAAGAGTTTGAATTTTACTCAAAGATGTATCTCAGACTTGGCACCAAGTCTGAAAACCTGAGTTTAGTCCCCAGGACACACCTTGTGAAAGTGGAGAACCCACTTCCTCACCTTTTCCTCTGACTTCCACAAGACTGCACTGCCATGGATGCACACACATATATGTAATATTTGCAAACATACAAATAAGTAAATGTAGTATTTAAGTAGATTCTGCATTGTGTTATGAGTCCTTTGAAATAATCACAATATTTTCAATGTATTTTAAATCATTTTCCAAACATTCCAACATCTGGAGTCCAGTGATGAAAATCAATTAAAGAGACTCAAGTTTTAAAACAGATCACATTTGGAGACCTCTAAATCTTTTTATACAGGTTCATATAGAGAACATAGAGCATAACAGAGCCATTACAGTAATGTGTTAACCATCATTTCTCCTTCAGTCTCTAAAGCATTCACCAATGACTCATATTATAAATGTAAGAGGCTCTTGAACTAAGGAACATGATAAACTGAGGAATGCACTTCATATGCTTTATTGTTTTAGTCTCTATCTAAAACTGAAAACCATTTAAAATCATGTGATCAAGAATGAATATCTCCATATTAAAGTAAATGCAATGCATGGGCTTATAAATATCAACATGTGCTTTATGCCATATAAACTAATAGGCAAGGCAACATTAATTAAAATTCTTTAAAATTTTTGGAACTGAATTTAAATGCTCTGATTATGAGATGATAACTAAATTTACCCTCAAAGTTTGAATTACGTATCAAAGGTGTCCATAGGGTTTTATTAAAACACCATCCACAAAATCACACAAAAGGAAAAATTTAAGACATGAAAAACAGGAAATAAAATATCACACTCAAAAGAAGGAACCTGATCTAGAATGTTCCAGCTAGTAACTCTGAGGGCTTAATTTATTAGAATCAGAATTGACGAGTTTATTCAAGTTCCCTCCCTCTTAATATGACCATATTACCTACTATGTCAGGCTGCACAGAGAAGCGCAGACAGTCTTGAAATAACACTTGACTGGAAAGAGCAAATCTGTTCCAATGCCACTTCAGCTTATGGACGCCTATGAACACACGATGAAGACATTGCTACTCTGGAGTCTGCCTATGTTACTGACATGTTAATGGCCAAGAAATATGGAGAAGTTCTCTACAAACCAGTGCCTGCCAGGTGGCATGTTATTATGAAGATTCTATGAGTGCTACATAGCAATGACCATTATTTATATATCTTCAGTGGCTACTTTCATGTCATATTAGTCAAATAGAGATGATCTCTGAGATTCCAGCTACTCCTTCCCATGCCTCCCTCTTGGCTGTATTGTAGTTACCCCACCAACCCAGCAGGGACAGCACAGCACATCTTTAATCCCACAACTCAAGAGGCAGAGGCTGGTGGACCTTTATGAATTGGGGCCAGCCTGGTCTACAAAGCAAGTAACAGGACAGCCACTGCTGTTACACTGGGAAACCTGCCTCTATAAAATTTTTTAAAGATAACAAGCAAATAAGTAAGATGAGCTGAATAAAAAATTACTTGAGCTCCGCATGAGCTTGGGGCTGCGGGAAGAGATGGAAAATTTAGTGTGGAAAGTTAACTGAAGTGGGAAGAGATCCGTTTATACAGCCACAGTCAGACATTTCACTGGTAAAAGATGTTCCGTGATCATTCAAGTTTCCAAAAGTAACACCTTGCCTACATATTATGAATCAGACTAATAACTTCACTGGTTCTCCAAGCTATACTTGACTCTGATCATTACTATGGTCTGTTGTTGGTGTCTCAACTGAGCGGAACAGACTTTTCTTTACATCTACCAGAAAAATCACAACAACAATGCATTTCAGTGTAAGTAATACAAGAACTGCAATGCATTGTCCTACCTGTCTACGGATTCATTTATCCACACACAGGAATTCAGAAGATCAAGTGAGGTGTGACCCAAAATAAACCCTTTCTTCCTTCCTTTCAGAGAGAAAGAGAGGAAGAGAGAGAGAGAGAGAGAGAGAGAGAGAGATAAGTTATGCTGTTAATTTTCTTCAGCACTAATGTTGCTAACATTGGACAACTATTGCCTCTGTAAATGAGCACCTATTTTTTTTTTCAGCAGACTCAATGAAATTGTGAAAAATGCAAAAATTCATCCTGCGAGCAGAGGAAACAGCTCCGACTATCCCCAAACAGGACTAATCTTTAATCACTTGGGTGCAGGCCTGTTATCTAGGGTTGGCTTTCTACCTTTTGCCAAGAATCAAGCTCTGTACAGCCATTATATCCTCGGAACAATAGCTGTTTATCCTGGGTAATGCTGCTAGACCCATTCAGGAGAACTGACCCAAAACACTTGGCCAAGTCTAAAGCAGAACATTCATTGTGACTGGGAATCTTCTTTCCTGGTCTTATTTCCTGAAATACCAACTTCTGTAAACGACTCTTAAGAGACAAAGAACTGTGTGTCAAAGGACAAAAGCATCACAATCTCACCATATCCTTTGCTTATTTTGTTTTAGTAGAGAACATGTTTTTCTCCCTGTTCATATGGACAGGCTCAAACAGACAAAATGTTCTGGAGGAGATAGTCAAAAAGTCCCCCCATCCTATCCTGGAGCCACTGTTTCTACCCAATATTCACATAACCTTTCAAAGTTAGCTTTTATACACTTGCACTTCTTATGGTACATACCTAGGGAACCCTCTGGGAAACTCTGCAACTAAAGAAGGAAGCTCACTGGATCTTAAGCTGTGTCCGAAACCTTCCCTGGAGCATCTTCATATTAACTCCAACCTACTGTAGATTTCACACATCAGGAAAGTAAGAGATTAGTGTGTCAGAGGGATCCCTACGTCCAAGTAAGCATTCAGTAGTGATAATCACATTCCTGAAAGGGCGATTAAAATGAAAGGTCAGGTTTAAATTTCATAACATGAAGTTATTTAATTACCATATAAATATTATATTTTATTATATCTCTTATAGAGCTTATAGAAAATTATTATGGCATGGCAGCATTTCTGTCTGTTTAATTATGTAATTACACTTTTATTTAACCAAGGAAAGGCATCCTTTCTGGGCAGATGAATGAGAAAAACAAAGGATGCATGTCACTTTCTCAGCTAAGAAGTTAAAGGATAGACATGAAACATCTCATTAATTACTTGGATGTATTAAATGACAGTGTTTGTATGGATTTATTTATGGTGAGGGCTAAAATTTTTGGTATTAGCTTACAAAAAGAAGAAGGGGGCAGGGCAATGGTGGCGCACACATTATCCCAGCACTCAGGAGGCAGAGGCAAGTGGATTTCTGTGAGTTCAAGGCCAGCCTGGTTTACAGAGTGAGTTTCAGAATAGGTTCCAAAAATATACAGAGAAACCATCTTGAAAAACCAAAACTAACTAACTAACTAAATAAATAAGTAAATAAAATTTAGATTTTAATGATTTTAAAATTCATTACTGGTTCTTAACAATGCCACTTAAAAGTGTAATATCAATGAGTGGGAATGGAGTTGAATTTATCATTAGTTTTGTGTCCTTAATGTTAAAATTTTATAAAAATAAATAGTATGCAGTTGAACTTATAACCTAAAATGTTCTATATTCTCTCACCTTTAACATGAATTTATAAGATAAACAAACTTCAATTTTTGACTATAATTTACTCATTTGTTTAATATACATTAATATTAATATATTTAATATATATGTTTAATATAATATATATTCTGTTATTGACCTATAAATGAAGGTCTGATGTAACTTTGTTACATTATGAGTTTTTATAAATGTTATATTTTATTCCTAATTAATCTGTTTTCTGTTCACCTAATTAGAAAATAAGTATACCAGAAGGGAAGAGACATGATCATTATTTTATACTGTATACAATTCACAACAAAAAATAACTATCCAAGGTCTCAAAAGATGGCTCTGTGGCTAAGAACATATATTGCTTTTGCAGAAGACCTGGGTTTCATTCTCAGCACTCACGTGGTGGCTCACAAATGTCTGTGAATCCAGTTCAAGGGGATCCAACAAACTCTTCTGCCTTTCAGGACAATACACAAAAGATAAAAAAAAAAAGTACATGTAGGAAAAATACCCATACACATAAAATAAAAAGAAATAAATTAACAAGTAAACAAAAGATAAAATGGCTATCCAAACTGACTAGTTTTGCAAACAAATAATAGGGGAGTGGGAATAGAAGGCTAGCCTATATCACAGAGTTTACATATGAAGTATTTCCCAGTTTGACTATTAATTTTGAATACTTAAGTACTCCTCAGCAGACTAATTATGTAATAGAAAGATAAAAGAAACAATCAGCTCTTCAAATCCTGCTGTGTTCTGTTTTCTACAAAAACAGAAGGATTAAATACACATTACTATCCATCTCTCACAAAATATTGAGCTGTTTGTTGAACAGCTATGCATTTGGTGATATCTGAGATCTATTTCTTTATTTTAAAAAATGTGTGCTCGGGTGGGAGATAAAAAATAAATGACACTGAAATTCTGAGATCAGGAGGTCATGTGGATGATATTTCATTGTGTTTAGTCTCACAAGAGCTTTTAGTTAATGTCTGTCAACTTTTTATTTTGCAGTTTCTTTTTTCTCGCTGTTGATTTCATTTTATTTTTTTTCCATTGTAATTTAACTACAGTTTCTCTCCCTTTTCTTTCTTCAACCAAGGTTCTGGGAATATTGAGGAAGAGGGAGTAGGAAGATTCTAAGCTCCCAAGGATGAAGAAGTTAGCTGTGAAATTGTGTCTCCTAGTAATGTCTGAAGCTACAGCCATAAATTTCACCAATGTGGCTGCTCAAATGGCAGGTGAACAAGGATGATATCAATGCACATTCCACACTGGACAGTAAAAACAGCTATCCCCAAGCCTATATACAGAATTATAGGTAACTTAGCAAAGCTGGGTACAGGAGAGGTGCTTCTTAGGGAAGTGTACACCAATTGGTCATCCAATGACAAATAGCTATGAGAATATATATATATATATGTGTGTGTGTGTGTGTGTGTGTGTGTGTGTGTGTGTGTGATTCACTACACGGATCAACAGCTTACATTTAATAAAGAGAGAGAGAAAAAGTATAGAAATATGCATGCAATGATAATTAATTTTAGTTTTTTAATTCAAAAATCTAAAGCAAGGTCATTTAGAGAAAACACGAAAATGATAAAGAAAAGAAAATAGAAATGTTTCTGAAAAAATTGTTTTCTATATTTTAAATTGCATACTTCTAATCTCAGCATTTGGGAGGTATAGGCAGGAAGATCTCTATGAGTTTGAGGCTAGCCTGGTCTACAGAACAAGTTCAAATATGTCCAAGTATACATAGAAAAACCCTATCTTGAAAAAATAATAATAACAAAAATAATTTTAATTTAATTTAATCTTAATTTAGAAATATTGGGTAAAAAAACTGGCTAAATTTTAAGAAGTAAATTTAGAGTTGGGAAGAAAGTTTTGCTTATTAGAAAAGGATTGGATAAATGGAATCTAAAAGTCAAATTTTGACAATTTATCAATTTTTAGGTGTTATTTTATAAAACTGGTTTACTCTAAAATAAATTCCTGTCTCTATGTAAAGAAAAATATTTGTCATTAGTTTACAAATGCATATAGTTAGTGCATGTTCCAAATGCACCACTAACGATAATGTTTCTCCTTACAACGTTTCTTGTTATTTTTTAAGTCCTGTGGACAATCATTAACATTTCACTGTATTTTAGAAATTTTCATGAAAACCAGGCCTCCAAATAATAGTTGATTAAGTTTCACAAAACTTAAATTGTAGGTAAATAAGGGATTTTCCAAATGTCAATTATTTTTATGGTAAAAACGTTACACTATGAATATATTTAATTTGTTAATAGCCACTTTCAAATAAATAAAAATAAAATAACAATAATATAAAATCATAGTTCAAAATTAATCAGTAATTATTGCCAAAAACTTACTGTGCAATCTATATTTTGTATTCACTACCGTCTTTACAAGTTCATCGGTTCCTTGACACAGAATCTCCAATATAATGGCAACAAATGTCCCTTGTTATCTTTGTTATCCACACAACTCCTACACTTTAAGTCTTAGATGTGGAAAAATCTTAAATTCAAAGGATGGCTATGGACCTTCTGAAATTAGAAAGCATGAGACAAAAGAAGGCAATGGAAACATACACAACAC
Source organism: Arvicola amphibius (assembly GCF_903992535.2). NCBI lineage: Eukaryota > Metazoa > Chordata > Mammalia > Rodentia > Cricetidae > Arvicola > Arvicola amphibius. The sequence continues at coordinate 22,775,358 of NC_052047.1, forward strand.
ACTCAGTCACACACAGACCATATAAAACACACATACGCATATGCACATGCATGCACACACACACACACACACACACACACACACACACACACACACACCTCCCCAAAATCACAGCACCAGTTTAAGAATCTCAGATGCTGTCGGATCCAATCTTTTTAGAAGTCCGTAAAGGAAAAAGTGGAAGAGATGGTTCACACACCTCGAGCATACTGAGGTGGCCTTTCCAAGTAGAAGCAGGAAATCCCTAAGTGCCAGCACAGATCTCATTCTGGAAGAGCAAACTGAACATGACCGCCACCAAGAACACGAAACAAGTCAAAAGGGATTAGAAATGTAAATAGAAGGCGTATTAATTTAATTAAATCCCCATTATTCAACAGTACGTAATTTGCATTTAAACGGAGTTTTGCAGACTAAGCTACTGCAGAACCTAACAGTTTCATGATGAAAGCCCAGAACTTGGCTGGTGAAACTGTAGCCAAAGAAGCAAGGCTGCAACACACAGAATTTTCATAAATTGAAATTTCTACCTACTTTTCCTAACGTATGGAAACGCAGGTGAAGTAACAAAAATAGCCTGTATTAGAATAGTTTCCATGTCATAATCAATTTGCATAGCTTTCCACAAAAAGCACCCTGGGTCTTGAAGCAAGCCCTAAATGACCACAACTCAACCTGGCAAGTTAACTTTTCAAAATGCTAACGGCTTAATCTTGAAAAAAAAAATCACGATAAATGTAACAATAGTAATCAGGTGAGTGAACTATACATTTCAAATCACAGTTTTGTAAAGGATGTTTTAATGAATAACGATAATAGAAATAGCAGATATATTCTGAAAAATATTTAAAGGCATGGAGTATATCTCCTAATCTATAAAAAGAGTAATTATGTATAATATAGGATAGAATCGTAGAATAGTTGGGTGTCTATACAAGGTAATATTACGGATTAGCACAAATATTTTTCTATTTTCCCATTTCTCCAGTCAGAACATAAATACCTTATTTCTGTTTTGCTCACTCCCATGATTTCAGGGTCTGGCACAAGGTTAACTCTTAGTAAGTTTGGAGAATGAATCTGTCACATCTTATGTGTGCTTGGACTCTAGTGCGTAGAGGGGCCAAGGTTCTCACTGTGGATTTACCTCTCTTAATTGCAAGTTCCTTCTCTATGACTCATGTCTTACAAAAATATCTTCAACTTTGAAGATATTTCCTATTTGTGATTTACCCTCCCTTTTCATTTTTAATAACAATGCTTTGATGCCATTCCCACCAGTGTTTGCACTACGCCATCACTCCTGTGATCGCCTTGATGCTTCAGGAACCAGGGGAGTTTTATGAAGTTGCCGCTTTGAAGTGTTTCAAATAGAGTGCATAAATTTAGGTACAAAAGCAAACTCAAGTATCAGTTTAGTTTGAAATTGTAAAATAGTCTGGGTTTCATTGCTGTTATTGTTTGGTTTGTTTTACCTTATAAAATAAAACATACCATAGGCTCAACGCTGAAATTTCACGTTCTTAATCTGTAATAATCATTGCTGATGATGAAGGTGTTGGAAAATAGAGTATTTATGTTTCCCTGGGAGTAAATTTAAAACTAAAGAAACATCAAAAATAGACACTCCTGTTGCTTATACCATAAAGTAGAAACAAGAAAAAACTGTCTGCCAATTACATATTTTCAAGCTCATAAGATAAAAAAGTGCTTGTATAGGATTTTCACATAAACAAATGTTAACATCATATGTGTTATGTATTATGCATGTGTATGTTTAAAGACAGAAAGTTTAAATGCTTCTATACACACACACACACACACACACATATGCATACACACATTTTGATCCATGTATAAAGCATTTCTATATGGATAAAAAGAGAGAATGAACAGAATATTTCTATGCATACTCATAAATGAACAGAAATTTATGTGCAAAATCAGGTGTTTTAACATCAGAAGCAGCACAGTTTTGCAATTTGTGATTTATTCACATTAGCTCCCAGATTTAATCAACTTCTTCACATTCCAGTTCACGGTAATAACCCATTATGCTTCTCTACAAAACATTCCACTTGCATAGATAGAGCTCTAGCGTGTGTTTAAAACAATTAAGGCTAGTCTAGTGCTAAGTCATTTTAAAGTGAGAGTGTCTGTGTCCTGTTAGAAGTTACTTGAGTTTTTTTTTTAAAGAAGTAAAAGTGAAGACAAGTCCAGCAAGACAAAAACAAGAGCACTTTCTCTTAAAGGTCCTTCCCCATCATCAATGCCCAAATTCACAAGGTGGTACAGCTTCCCCTAACTCGCTTTACATTTGTGAGTGGAACCTTAGCTGTAAGGATGCTCTAGTATGACTCTACTCAAAGTTGCCTGAAGGCCATAGTTGCAGGGGAGGCAGACAATGACGGCAAACGTTTTCCATAGAGTTTGGCATTTAACAGAGAGAACAAGCTCATTTTACACTTACAACTTTAGAAGGGGACGCTCATTATTCCTAACCTGCAAAGAGACATTGGGTAAGAGACAGCAGGAGTCATTAGTCCAAGGCCCCTTACCATGAAGTTTCCAGAGCCTCCACTGGAAATTCGCCTAGTCTATTTTTAATCTACCCATTGCACTCCAATTCTCCAATATAAAGGGTCCTTATAAATAAATCATTTAACTGCATTATCTAGTATACTTTTGTCCTTTACAAGAATATTTTATTTTATCTTCATCGTCTTAAAGGAAATTAAGATGTTGCCTGTTAATTCTAGACACAGGTTTTAGCTTTTTAGACAGTCATACTTTTTCCAATCAAAGGTGTATTGAAAATTGATTTTCACCTAATACAATGATCCATAAACTGGTAAGATAAACATATTTCTATCAGTAAAAATGTTTAGTAGTTAAAGCAATTTTTTTCCATGAACTAATATCAATTCATGGAACTGTTACTTAAAAGTTTATTATAATTCTGAGAATGACTTGAAACCCCTAACCAAAATAGCAAATAGCATATACATATGTACATATAAAACTAAAAACAGAAATTAAAAAAAAAAAACTCATGCTACAAATTGGGTCACTTAGATGTTGAAGTGAAAGCGCTTTCACAAGTCACAAAGGCTCAGAATCCTAACAGATTGTGGGCAGGCCATATTCATCTGAGCTATGCCAACAAGGCTAGTGGAATCAAGCAAAAACATGATCAGACTTCTGTGTTTTGTGCCTTAAATCCCTTTTAATCATTGGTCAGCCACTCAGGATGATTTTAAACACTCTGCAAGGCTCAGTTAAAAGAGTCTCACACTTTACCAACACAAGTTCAACAAAGAACAACAGTTTGCTTTCCTGTTTAGAAACCAACGAAAACAGAGATAGTATCTGCAAGATCTGGAACATCACCATGAATGCGAGGAACCGCTCAGATCAGCTTTTCCGGTGAGCAGAATCAGCAGAAGATACGGAAGATGTGCTTTGCAGGGGAATTAAATACAAAAAAGACCCAGGGCAGAAAAGGAGGAGAACTGGGCAGAAGGAAAGTCTCAACTGGGAACTGAATGTACACTAAGGACCCATAGGATGGGGCGGGGTCTTTTTCACCTTCCTCAATGAGGCAAACAGGAGGTTTGGGGAGGTCTAATAGTGATGCTAATTAGGAAAGACATTCTTAGAGCAGAATCCTTCCTTCAAGCAAAGCGACCTCTTTTGGTCCCTTGCAGGTTTCAGCTAGGAAGAGCAACTCTCAGACCTGTTGTATATCTTCTTATCACTTCACTAACCAAGATGCTCTCTTTGTGTAAATCCAGGACCATGTTATGTGCAGCTAACTCTGGAAATGAAACAAGTTTTGCATAAAGACTTTCATTCTCCTCATTGGCTGGTTCGGTAAGCAAAGTACACATCCCTGTTTCATCAACCCGTGTGTACAGAATAGCGATGCACACTGACAAGTTGTTGAGAAATGCCATTCGATCATATATTTTGCTCATGTGTTTTCAAAACGTCCTGCTGTGAGAAAGCTCAAATGAAACCAAAAATCAAGAAGAGGATAAAAACACTAAATAGCGCAATTATTCTCTAACCGTCTAGATCCCAGCCTCTGGTTTCATTTCTGGGAGAATAGAGTTAATGTATCAATCTCATTTCCTTATGCTCAGTAGTTGTACTCTGTACAGACCAAAAAATTACCTGCAGGAAAAGTCTCCAAAAGACTGAAGAAATAGCCAGTTGCTTCTTGCTAACATATATTCTCTAGACTAAATAAAAACAATGCTGCAATTTCTAAAGGTGATTTTACCTTTAGAAATTGCAAATTACAAAAGTGTGCTAAGAATCTAGCTATAATCCAAACCTTAAGTCAAGTGAAAGCTTTGATTTGTTACGCAATTAACTCACAAACATCCACTGGTCTCCCCAGTGGAAATGGGACCTGTTACCAGTATCAGCTTCTCTACCTGCCCGTTCTTTCTACTCCTTAAAGATGCTAATAATACACATTTGAATCTAATCACTTGAAGCCCATAGGGCTTAAAAAATAGCCCTGGTCAAATAAAGCCCTCGGTAAGAAGCGATCTAAACTCATTATATTCTTTTTGTCATTGAAATGTCACAGTGACTGTGAGATAAACCTGTACAGTACCCTTACTACACAAAGAAGAAACTAGGTCAAAGTAAGACAGGCAAAGGAGCTGTAAGACAGGCAAAGGAGCTAGCCCCAAGGTCATATGACTTTAAGTAACAGAGTGATTAAAGCCAAGACAGGCACCCTCTTAAGCACTGATCTATTTAGACTTATTTAACCAAGTCCTTCATCTCTCATTATGATTCCTTATGTATTTCCCATTATGTTTTCCAATAAATATATTTTCTGTATGAGCACAGACCTCCAGAAAGTTAAATGAACTAAACACACACCTGACTATTTAGATGCAAGAGTTAAGCAGGGAAGCTTTTTTTGCTTTGCTTGTTTGTTTATTGGGGTAGTGGTGTCTTTTTTTGTTGTTTGTTTGTTTGTTTTGTTTTCCCCCTCAAGTCAGAGTTTCATTGAGTAGCCCTGGCAGTATTGGAAATTGTGCTAAGCAGGGAAGAACTTTATCTGTATACTAATAGTAATTTCAGTCACAGGTATTGCTGTTCTGGGCACACAGTTAGCTAAAGGATTGGAGCTAACAAAAACAACATCCTATCTGTCATCATATAAACCTCACCAACATTCAGTAAACTCACATTTACTCAGTTCAGTGGATGGACCCTGAGAATATCTCTTTTTCTAGACACAATCTTTATGGAATTCACCTACATCTGTGTTTCTCAAGCTGTGGCTCGCAACCCCTTTGAGGATTATATATCTGATATCCTGTATATCAGATATTTATGACTTATGACAGTAGCAAAATTGCAGTTATGAAGTAGCAACAGAATATTTTATAGTTGGGTGGGTCACCAAAACATGAGGAACTTATATTAAAGGGCTGAGAATCACTAACATAGATGAAGGTCAATTTCCTTTTCATAGTTTAAACTAAGTCATGAAAGAAACCAGTGTATATGTGTGTGAGCATGTGTGTGTTTCCTGGGAATTTAATTTAGAACATAATCTATGCTTGATAAATGCTTTATCATTGAGTCATACCTTCACCCTGCTCTTAGCTGGTAATTAATTATTTATTTTTTGTCTGTGTATGTTGTATTTGGTATGTATGTATCTGTGTATACTGTTTAGCCACATATGTGGTATGTGCATGCACCTGTGGAGGCCTGACAATGACCTTGGGAGTTATCCTCTTTGCCTATTTATTAAGGCAGTGTCTCTTGTTGGGCACAGAGCTTTCCAGTTCAGCTAGATTTACAAACCTTATGGAATCCTGTTTCTGCAGATTACCTGTGGGACTGAAGGGGAATGCACACCCACTGAGGTTTTCTGTGTCTTCTATGATGCAAACCCTGGTCCTCACCTCATGTGGCCATTGTGCTAGTTTGGATGAGAAATAAACTCCTTAGTTTTGAATGCCAACACTTGGTTCCTGGTTAGAGGTGTTGTTTGGAGGGGTTTAAGTGGTGGCACCTTGTTGGAGGAAGTGAATCACTGGAGGTGGGATTGGAGGGTAAAATTCTCCTGCCACTTCCAGTCTCCCCTCTCTGCTTGCTGCTTAAAGTTCAGGATGTGAGCTCTTAGCTTTCTCTTCTGCTGCCAGGCCTGCTGCTCCTGGCAAGGCTTCCCTGCTGAGATAAACTCATCCCTCTGGAACTAGAAACCAAATTCAACTCTTTCTTCCATAAACTGCTTATAGTCATGGTATTTTATCCCAGCACAGAAAAGTAACGAATACACAAGCCCTTACTTGCTAATCCATCTCCCAAATCTACTTTTAACTTTTTTACTTTAAGACAGGGTCTCATAATCATGCTCAGGACAGGTTGATTCTCACTCTGTAGCTCAGGTAGAACTTCGTTTTATACCTCCTGTCTCCGGCCCCAGAGTAGCCAGGTGTAGGCTTTGCTTGAGTGTCTTATTTAATAATGTGTCAGTTCTCGGTATGGTATTGCAGACTCAAGAAACTTACTTTAAAGCCTATGTTCTGATAATACAGGGCTTACTTGGGAAAAGACAACCTTTTAAAACTGGAGAGGTAGTTAAGTTGATAAGAAAAAATGGCTGGTTTCAATTCAAGACACAGTGAGCATATTTAAAGCCAGCACTGAAGGGCGAAACACAAAGTACAAGATGATAACTTGAGAAACAGTGACTCAAAAGAATATTTACAGGAAAGATCAAATGACAAAAGTGATTGATACACAGGAAGCTAAAATCACTGAAAGGTATGGCCCAAGTCACGACTGAGGCCCTGGATACCTCTAAGCTCAGGAAACCAGGAAATTATCATAGGTCCAGAAAGATGATTGGCATCAGGGATCCATATCAATTACTTTGTTCAACTGTCACCAAATACTTGGCATAAACAAAGGAGGAATTGTTTATTCAGCTGAAGGTTTCAGAGGGTTGATAGCCGCTTGGCTCCCTGTGCATGGGCAGGAAGCGGGGAAGAACGTCAGTAAAGTCTGTTTTGGCACTTCTTGGCAGAATACTTGATAGAGTCCCAGAGTCATGGCTCTTGCTGCCCAGAAACCCAATTCCTCCAAGAAGGCCCCACCTGCCACTTTGATCCATTTCTCAATAATGACATTATTTCATGAATCAGGAATCGATTAATCATTTCAAGTACCGGGGGTCTAACCATCTGGGGATGCCACTGCAGGTATAGTCAGAGGCATCATTAAACTCACAGAAATCCCTTAATTCAATCACACTGGCAATGGAAATTGTCCATCACCAGAGCCAACTGTGGGAACAGAGGTATTACAAAGGTAACTCCTTAGGGCTCACTTTGACTAAAAATAGGTATGTGATATATCAGTATAGGAGTCTTTAGAGCATGGAGCAGCAATATACCCATGGGTAGGAAGCCAGGTAGGTAACTTCTTAGAAATCCTACGAAACTCCCTCAACATCCTTGTCACTCAACAACAACAATAATAATGATAATGATAATCTGAGAAAGGATATAGGCTCATAAACAAAAGCTTTCTTTCCTTACTAGGTTTGAAATTTACATATATGTTGAATTCTACTTAGCAGTCCAGCCTGTCCTTTTTCACATGCAGGGCCTCCACCCTGCAAAGGGAGACGAATTAACTGTACAGTCACAAACATATTGTCTTCTTTGGTGTGTTTTTAAACATATTATCAGCTGTAGAATGCACCAGTCAGAACAACATCATGGCTCCTTCCACTTTCACATGCATATAATTGGAGTGTAGTGCAAAGAGTCCCTATTGTTGTGCAAACACAAGAGAATACTGAATTGAGATATAATTACCAAACACAGGAATGAATTTGAAGATCAGATGTACTGGCCCGGAACCAAACGAAATAAGTTTGCTCCAACATGGGAGGCTAAAAGTGAATCAGACAGCCTTGAAATGGGAGTGAAGGGAGCATGCATTATCGCTGCTGCTTATACACTCAATAATTACACGACGTTATCACCTTCTCACACGTATAAACAGTCAGGGAGAGGGAGAATAGGGTGGGTGAGGCTGACATGCATCTGTACTAGAAATTTTACTTGTGCTTATTATAAAGGCATTTGTGAGGAAGGAGTCCAACCTAGACTATAACCTCAGAGAATGTACCACTGAAAAGCAGTGCTAGAATCTAGAACTGAAGAAGCTACAGGGAAGTGTGGAGGATGCGTTACATAACTACACGGTAATCATTTTACACACTTTGGTAACCACACTGAATATACTACAAATGCTCCTGCATCCTTACTATGGTATGCATCATCACCCCACGAGTGTTCATTTGTCTCTAAGTCAACACTGTCTTTCTCGGCACTGTCGAGCCTAAATAAAACACTGGTACATTCACCTATAAACCTTTTAAAATTATGTGCTTTATTTCACTCCATGAATTAATCAAATCTTTCGGCTCATGAAAGGAATATTCTGTGGATCTATCTCACTGAAATAGCCAGTGCGTAACCTAATACAGCAGAATGATGATAAACATCATTTGGATGAAGCAATCATAAAAATAATGTTAGCTCCATTTGTGCTATTACAAGTTCTTCCCCATCTATCAAGCATCCTCTGAACATCTGCTTACTCATCTATACCTGGAAGACTCTAGGAAGAAAACACTCACCTCCTAGAATCTGTCTGAAAACATATATATGTCTGAATATATATATATACATATACATATACATACGCATACACACACACACACACACACACACACACACATATATATATATACTCAGAATGTCAGCATCACCATTCCAAGGTATTGTGGAGACCTCAGAAACAGCAAAACTAGCTTCTAGCTTCTGCAGTGTGAATATTCTGATTGGGTGAAATACCCATTACCTCAGGCAGTGTTTGCTGTGACCACACAACTTCACAATAGTAAATAATTCTATCAAGACTTAAGCTGGACAAAACAAAACTCAAAAGCCTATGTGATGGCATCTTCTTGCAATTTAAGTGTTTGGGCAAGAGGATGTAGAGTTTGAGCCCACCAAAGTTTACATAATAAGCAGGACTCAGAGTTCCGTGTGGAGACAAATCTTGTCTAAGAAATGAAAACAAAATCAGAAAATATAAAGTGTGAATGAGGCTATAAGAATATGAAAAAAAAATACCAAAAAATAAAAAAATAAATAAAAATGTAGTGTTTTAAAATGGGAACCACTACTTCAGTTGGTCCAGAAGAATCTGGGATCAAATTCCAATTATACTAATGAAGGCAAGCCATATCTTATTTCAAAGAAAGTAAAAGTCTAATGATAAACCAGCCTGCCTCCATCTTGTGTTCAAAAGTCATCTTATAGAAAACACAAATTAGGTTTATTCCTGTATATAATTAAATTTGTCTCTCAAGGATTGGGCTATTCCCCACCTGTAACCTTAACTACAAATTATTTTATATTGTCTGTTCCAGGAAAGAACACTCATCCCTTTGTTTCATAAGCACCTAGGTTTTGTTGCTGTTGTTGTCTGCTTGTTTGCTGAGGCAGGGTTTCTCTGGTGGTCCTGGAACTCACTCTGTAGACCAGGCTGGCCTCGAACTCAGAGAACTGCCTGCCTTTGCCTCCCGAGTGCTGGGATTAAAGGCATGGACCACCACTGCCCAGCTTACTGCTGAACTCTTGAACACTGCCTTAAGCAGAGACAGCCTGTGTACACACACACACACACACACACACACACACACGTCTGCTTTATGTAATTTTGCCGTGATTTGGATCAGTGGTCTTTGTCCTCACATCTGTGTGATTAACCGTAGATTAAGAAAGGCCAGGTTAGGGCAAAAATGAATCTGTTCTGTTGTTACATGGCTGGTGTAATGCCATTATTGATATCACTACTATCGTTAACGCAGATGATACTGTTCAACAACTCTGGTGATGAAGGTGGGGTGCATTCTTCATATAGGTATAAGACTGAGGATTCAAGCTCAAAAGGCCTTGGAAACAACATCTAAAGTAGAGACAAAACTCCCATGTTCCTAAAAAGCTGCCCATCATAAGGACTTAATCATATTAAAATATGAAATTATACAAATGAGAGGTACACAAACATACTTTCATAAATACAGCACTGCATAGGCTGAATATGGATAGTGTAAACAAGAAATGCTTCTAAATTTAAGTAAATATAGTCTTTTATTTGCACTATAAAATGTTAAACAAATCCTGTCATTGTTCTGCCTCAGATTTCAAAATCATAATCAAACATATTTGCAAGGTATTCGTAATGACAGCTACTCCAAACTGAAACCATCCAAATCCAGTTGAACTGAATTAATGTCTGTTGATATAAATCTCACAAAATTTATAGTGAAAATTTGTTCATAGGTCCACCATAACTCTTACTGAATAACAACAAAGCTTTCTAATATTGAAGTTAGTTATGGCTTGTCTCTATTCTGTTTTGCAATTTTTCAAAGAAAGGAAGTATTTATAGGAAGATGAAATATTACAGATCTGTGCATTACTCCAAAGCCAGCATTTGGATTAAAGGGAAAATATTCAGGTGAAACAACTATAACATATGATCAGCCCTACCATGTTTGCATATATTTGGAAAAAAGAACAAGATGTTGGATATTTCAAGTGTCAACTTTATTTGAATATCTTAAAAAGCCTTTCTTAGGTCAGATAATACCCATAAATCCTTTAGACACAGTGGTATTATGTAGTACCAAACACTATAACAGTTTATGATAAAATAACTTGGCTTCAATTGCTTGAAATGATAATAGTGACTTAATTTTTAAGTAAAATTAAATACCAAGTCCTGAAACATTCTTGGACAGAAGTTCTGGTAAATGATATCTAACATTCAAAAAACAAATAGAGTACTGTATTTACAAGAATGTAACAATAAGAATAAACTGAGATTCGGAAAAATTACCTCAGTGACTGGTAAACAGGCTATATTGCATAAAGCCAAGACTAAGCAGCATTAGTTGAGAAAACTACATGACTTCATTCATTTGAAGCTGACTGAACTTGGCAAGAAAGGGCATAGAACAGTACACTAGATTTAGAACAAAATGGTTTTATATCTAACTCCTTTAGCTTCTGTTTAAAATGCTATAGAGTTTACTTTCTGGTTCTCAGACACATTCCATTAAACATAATTTAGGACAAAAATGAATTCAAATTGAAAATGCTGCATCGCAGTTACTGACTTGCACGAGAGTACTTTCCATTCTACTCTCCTCTGGCCATAACAATGTTGGAAAAATTTCCATGTTTAGAAAATCAAAACTATCATACATGCACACGGCATTTTTTTCTTGTTTTTCTTAACTTAAGTTTTTTCTTAAGTTAACTTAAGTATAAATAAGTGAAAGAATATAGGTATCTTCCTATTTAACAAATATTAAGACAAACTCTTTTTAAATTTTTTTAGTGTATTTTATTGGAAGGGCAAGGGAACATGCCATGAGGCATATGTGGAGGTCAGAGAAGAACGTCACAACTAGCAGGAGTTGGCAGTCTCCTTGAATCATGTGGAAACCAGGGATCAAATGCTGACTGTATCCTCAGTCCAGATGGTAGGTACTTTAGCTGCTAAGCAATTAGCAGACCCCAAACACATTCTTTATGTTTGTTTCCTCTCTTCCAGCCCTTTGCTTGCAGTTTTCCACTGATGGTATTATCCACCTTCTCTATGTTGATGATATTATTATTCACCAATGAGCAATTTGCAAACCCCAAACAAATTTTTATGCTTGTTTCCATTCTTCCAGCTTTTGCAGTTTTCTACTGATGGTATTATCATCCACCTTCTCTGCATTGATGATATTATCATCCACCCTCCTCTTCAAGTTAGCCATGAATGACAGCTTTAAACTCTCACCCAGTGCCTAGCTAACTACCTTTAGTTTTTATGCCTGTCTGCTGCCCTCTTCCCTCTCTAGACAGTAAATCAAGATGCTAAATGTTCTTAGCTTCTGATGCTTTCCAACCTAGAATCTTGTGATGATTTCATCCCCCAATCTTATTCCAGTCTATTTTCTCTTGATCTCAAATTTAATTTTATTTGTTAAATATTTAGTTTTTGTTTGTGCAATTTGGAGAAAGGTTTTCACAATGTTGTGCTGGCTGCACTGGGACTTGCTATGTAGACAGGCTGGCCTGACGTTTACAGATATCCTCCTGCCTCTGTCTCAGGAATATGGGAATTAAAGGCATGGGCACCATGCCTGACTCTATACCAGGTTGTTTTAAGATTAAACGCCATCAATTTTGTGTCTTGTATTCGGGATTCTTCACACTTCATCTGGACTCAATCTTCTCTTATTACATATTAATCATTGTTCCTTAAAATTCTAAAACCACACAATTCATTTGTCACATATTTTTAATAAACCGATTTATGCTTTGAGGCTCAATTCATATATAACTCTTCCATATTAAGTAACCAACTTCTCCATGCATTTCCAAAATATTTATATTTAAACCAATATAGTTGTCAATGAAAAAATTTGTCTTTTAAAAGCTGGGGCCCAATTTGGGAGCACAAGGTGCTCAGGGGAATTATCTTTCAGGTGACTTTCAAGGTACCTTCTGTGCACCCACTACAAAATTAAAATTAACTTAATACAATTTTACTGATTTGAGAGAAACTGTATATTACAAATATTTGACAATTTTGGTAAAAAAAAGGATGTCCTGGATTTAATTGTTTCTTTAATTTACACAATTACTCATAATTTTCACTGAGTAATACAAATATCAATTTAGACAAGAATGTTAAGGGCTGCATCTTGAGTCATACTCGCTAATTGAAAGGTGTGAGTCTACTGAACAATTAATGCTGAAACTTAGAAATCCCGATTCAAACAAGATTTGACATACAAAGAAGGCTTTGAATTACCTCTGTTAGAATAACAAGGCTTAAAATGGGGACAACATTGATTTTTGTTGAACATCCACAATGGAAAACAGAGAACTGATTCAAATATGGGAATCTAATCACTAGAGAAACTGATTTTTATTATGGAGTCAAGTAACCAGAAGAAAGAAATGGTAGAATTTAAGAAGGCAGTTAGAGGAGGTGGGAGAGCAGAGTTCTAAGAAAGATACTTTGGCAAAGCCATCTGCATAAAGACTTTACTAAGGCCATGGGAAGTCTGTCTTGACATAATGTCTGATGTGTAAATAAGGACTCTAAACTGTCCAACATCAGGAAGCATGCACTGTGGCAAGAAGTGACCACCAAGACAAACAGAGGCAGCTGCTGCAATCCTGTAAAATATGGAGGCAAGGAAAACAAATAGAATATGAAGGTGAGCTTCCTAATTATTTTTAAGAAGTTTATCCAGTGGCAACTGGTAAGAGAAATTTGGTTTAAGCTGTGCAACAGGCTGAATGGCTATGGGAGTTAGAGGACTTAGGAATTTAGCAGATAACCTAGATACAGGTTAAAAACAAGAGATGAATACAGAGACATATAGTGCCTATTCTAGATAACAATTAAAAGAGGGTAACACTATGGCATAATCCTAAAAAGAGGATTCTAATAGGATCAGCTAATAAGATATGAGATATAGGTATGTTAGTATGAAGATCGGGATATTCTTTGAAAATTTTAGGCACAGTCATTGGAGGTAGGTACTGAAAGTTGGAAGAGAAAAGGCTATAGATTCCTGATTAGGAACTATCTACAAAGGCATTTAAAATTGTGTGCAAGAACACTTCATTTGGAAAGAGAGAAAGAATAAAGAGAAATAACAGGTAAAGATAATTTTAGCATTAGTCTATAATGATTTAGAGAGAATGACTAATTACTGGTGCTGATAGTCAATACTTGGACTGTGTTGTACAAATAATTTAAACTCCTTCAGTGTTGTGAAGGTCAGAGGCATAATAGCTGAAGAAAGAACACATGACTTATTAAATGTTAGCATGATAGTTCGAATAAGATGGCCTCTATAGACCCATTTATTAGGATGCTTGATCACCAGGAAGAGGAACTTCTTGTAGTAGGTGTGGCCTCATTGAAGAAAGTGTGTCACTGGAGGTGGTCTTTGGGCTTCCAAATGCTCAAGTCAACCCCACTGTCTTTCTCTCTTCCTGCTTGCCTGCAGATCCAGATGTAGAATTCTCAGCTACCTCTCGATCATCGTATCTGCCTTCATGATGCACGTTTGCTTGCCATGTTGACAGTGTCTAACCTCAGAATCTGGAAGCTGTCCTCTATTAAATGTTTTCTTCTATGAGTTGTCATGGCCACTGTCTCTCTTCACAGCAGTAGAATACGGACAAGCCAGTCAGTATCTCAGTAAGTTAAGTGTAATCCTGTGCCATAGCATAATGCTCTGGCAGTGATGATTATAATTACTGTTCTTATTCCATCTACTAGAAAAATAGAGAAACTACAGATGCATGAGAATTCGGGAAGATGAAACAAAATAGAAACCACTCTAAAACAAGAACACCATGAGCCAGCAACAAGCTGGGTGTTCTTTGGGTGTGTTCTGATCTCGACTTTTTACAAATAACAACTCTAACCTTCTACCAATCACTTATAAAAAAAATTACCCTCAATCATGCCCATAAGCAAAAGCTGAAAGGCATCTATGATATGGCTCTGATGTCTGAGAAGTCACTGCAGGCAACAGATGGTGATTAAAAATAGCAGCCTTGAGTCACCTGTGATAAGACTTTAGGTACCCAATTACTTCATCCTTCTCCTAAACTTTGTCAAATTTCTAAACTGAATTGTCGAGCCAAGACTTTCTTGACGAAGAGCAACGAACCATATAGCAAACAAGCAAAGGAGAGATGCCTCACTGATGATATTAACAGAAAGTGTAATGATTTTATTACATGTTAGTTAGATACACAGATATAACCTCTTATAAGTTTGTCAAGGTGTTTGCACATATAAAGACATCGAAATGGAAAGAAAAGGTTTGGTGATACAAAATGAGTATAGAAAAAGAGGAAAAAACATTTGTTTCTGAAATTTCTATGTCTATGGACTGCCTTGTCAAAATAATAGAAAAGCTTTTTAAAAAATTCAGGCAAGTTGATATTTTATTCTGTTTCCTTAGCAGAAAAAAAATGCCTCCTCTAATTCGAAAACAATCACTCCCTAGCATTACTGGGGACAGATCTTGAAAGAACAATAAGATGGGACTGGGCTGTTCTTAGCAAAGACTGTCTTCTCAAGCCATCGAGGTCTGTGTCTCATGGCTGAGATTTAAATACATCTCCAGGAAAACGGACAAAAATGGGTCCCTTATTAGATGACCCCAAATCAGGAGTTTCGATTTAAGAAAATACTAAATAAGAAAGATAAAAGATGGTATATTCATGAGGGCTTTGGTTTTGCTATATACTTTATTTTGCTTGGTAATTCTCATCCAGAGATTTTTGCCTCTTCATGTCAGTACCAGTGAATAAGAAATAACACTACCGTTTTTAGACTCAACATTATATAGCATACTTAGCATGATTTTGACCAATCTTTGTATGCTCTCACTTGCTGATGAATTAATTCATTCACATTATATTTCCAACCATGGCACAATCTGGCACATGGGAACAGAGTCAAAGACAGAAAGTTAGCAATGGCTGGAGACTGCAACACGAGTAATATAAGTTACTATGAAAACTCAAAGAAGTACCAAAAAGTTACTGACCCTAAAGAGTGTTTTCAGTAACTAAGAAAAAACAAGGTGCATATTTCTAAGGGAGTCACCTATAAAATCCTTTATAACAGTGTCAACAATTACCTTTGATTTGAATTCAAAATGTGGATATGGGTCTGTCCATTATTTGGGAAAAAAAATGTGCCAATGACACCCTGAGAAGAATGAGTTCTGATTTGCACATCAAAGAGAAACAGTGTCATAAGAGGAGGAAGAGGAGAAATGAGCATTGGTTAAGCATGGAACACTGCTTGCTCAAGACAGGTACACAGAGGACAGACCTGTGCTAAAGAGTCTTCTTTGGGGGAATCTGACCCCTCAGATTTCATCTTTATATGTCATGTAGATGGAAGTGCTTTGAAGTTTTTTAAAGCAAATAGCGTGACAAAATACATTTTTTTCAAAGAAAATTCTGAGACCAATATGTAAGAAAAATGGAACATCCAAGAAAATTTTACATCAGGTGGAATGTGACAATATCGATGTAAACTCACACAGCAGTGACGGTAAGAAAGCACACACAGAATTGGGATGATCATGTAGACAGGACATTGTGGAATATGTGGAGAAAATTGCGTGACAAGTTTTCATCATTGCCTACAATCCAATGGAGAATCATTTATGCTCCTTCTTCCCAGGGACAAGGTCATGACAGGGTTGATATCGAGTGACCTCAGACGCCACAAAATGCACAGCATGTTTTCAACTCTAACCTCTTTTTCTTTGTTTTTGGTTTTTGTTTTTCTATTTCTTTTTTGTTTGTTTCTCTTTCTTTTTTGTTTTTATTTGTTTTTGTTTATGTTTTGGTTGTTTTTCAAGACAGGGTTTCTGTAACCCAGCCCTGGCTATCCTGGAACTCACTCTGTAACCAGGCTGACCACACAGAGATCCACCTGCCTTTGCTCCCAAGTGCTGGGTTAAAGGTGTGCATCACCACCCTCTGACCTAAATCTCTTTTCAAGAATTCATTATGTTTATATAATATAATATGGGAGGGAGAATGAGACTAGGTCCTAGACGTAAATCAGGCTTGTAATGAACTTGCTGGGGTAGGCAAATTAACCTTGAACTCTTCACCTTCACTTCCACCCCTCTCTAAGTTCCATGCTGTACCACCACATTCAGGCCTCGCCTCTTAAATCCTCTGATTAATAAGTAGTGAGAGTACTCTTTTGGTCTGGTGAAGTGGAATACTGTTCACTTCTCCTGTAACTGGAACATGATTTCTCTAAATTCATATGTAGCAGTATTTTTTTATTAAAAAAGGAAATGATACAAGCAAAATTATGAAGATTGAACAGTTTATATTTAGTAATGTATATGTATGTATGTACGATGCACGCATGCAACAACAATTAGTGAGGAACGAGACTATGGAAGCAAGGCAAGAGGGGTATATGAGAAGGTTTACACAAAGGGAAGGAGAAAGGGACATAAATTTAATCGTAAAAATAGAAGAAGTATAATCTTTTAAGGCTGGAGAAGAAATAATTGAGTGGTTAAGGGTGTTTCCTCCTGCTATTGTAGATTACCTCATTTGATCCAAGCATCTGTGACTGGTTGGTTCAACAGATTCTTGTAAGTCAAGTCTAAAAGATTCACAGCCCTCTTCTGGCCTATATGGGTAACACATATACACACATGCACACACAGAGAGACTATACACTCACACAGATACACATATACTTATAAATAAAAGTAAAATTGTCTTTAAATAAACAAAGAATATAGGAGAAAGAAGCTGAGACTGCAGCTTCATATGTTATTACCATAGATGAACACGAATATACACGTGGCCGGGTGATGGTGGTGCTTGTCTTTAGTCCCAGCACTTGAGAGGCAGAGGTGGTGGATCTCTGTCAGTTCAAGACATAGACTACAAAAGGGAGTGTCAAGGAAAGGCTCCAAAGGCTACACAGAGAAACCCTGCCTCGAAAAACAATCAAAAGAAAAAATGCACACACATAACAATTTCCGTGTACTTTTGTGAAAGCCTAGAGACTCACATGGAAGAACCCAGTGATTTGAATAGAACCACATACTCATTTTTGAACTCATAGGGCATGTTTTATATGTGTAAGGATTAATTCTAAGTAGCTTAGGAGATAGTTTTATCTTTCCTATTTTCTTAAGATTGAATTCTGATGCTGCAATGATACATTTCTAAACTTCATAGGCAGGCATTATCTTAGGACCATGAGAAACAAATGAGTTAAAGGTTACAATCGTATATGACACAAACTGCTAAGAGACTTTGTAACACCTTGCTAGCTCAAAGATCTCATGTTGAACAGGACAAATGGTTGTATTTAAATAGTTGCATAAACATGTAAGTGCATATGCAGTGGTCTAGTGTTTTAAAAAAGATTTAATTGTTAAATATACTTAATATTAATAGTCTAATGTTAAAAATTATTATACTGAAATTTTAAAAATTGTATTAAAGGACCAAATGAAGATGAAATTCCCTTTGATAAAAATTTGAAGTTGGCAGAATAACTAAAGAACTCTCTCTAATCGGGGAAGATTTAAGCAGGAAGGTAATGAGATTAAGGTCACCTTTGGGATGGTTTCACTGGCTTTTTTATACCTACTAGAATGCACTGCAGGGGATGCCAGACAAGCAGCCGATGCATTGGTCCAGGTAATGGTTAACAGTTGTGAGCGTGCATTTAAGAGACGATGAGAGATTGCCACACTTAAGGAGCATTTTTTAAAAGTGAGATAAAAATATAATGAAGACAAATTGGCTTGCTCAGTCTATACATAGAAATTCAAGGCAAATGTTTCATCCTCACACTGATGATAGGAACACAGGCACTTATAAGAAGAAATACACTGACGTGAAAACTTTGAGACATTGAAAATGAATCTGTAAGTACCTGGTGGGCGGTGAAACTAAAGGAAAGGATTGGAAGGAAACCATTACTTTCTGCCGGTTAAATGTGCTGTTTTTTTTTTTAATAGTCACGATCATGAACTCTTTTGGAAAGAGATAAATCCTTGTCACGTGAAATAAAAATGAGTGATAGTGACAAGGAATCATTGCTAGTTTTAGGAGCTATTTTCCCCCCACAAAGGAACAGTTCTATTTGCATAAAAGATAATGAATTTGAATGGCTGTATGACATGAAAGCTAACAAAAATATCATCATTTCATATGACTATATATGTTATTAATAAGATGGTCTCTACAGGCCCTGCAGAGCGGGATTGTGCCAGCAGTCTTAATTGTACGTCACTCTCATGTTCCTGCAATATTATCTTCCAATGATGGAATTACAAATTTCATATTCTGCAAATCAGTCTCTGAAATCTCCCTCTTGCAGAACTTGAGTGATATTTTTACATTTTGGTAACCAACCATGCTGGCAACGAATCAGTTTTGTTTTATAAATGTAAATTAAAAATATGCACAAAGTCCATTTTGCTACAAAATGAAAGTGGTAACTCTGAATTCTTCAGTTTCATGAACCTTAATTGTTATATGTTTTCCTAGTTACACAAAGCAGAGCATGTTTTAAAATTAGCTCTAATAGAAAACAAACAAGAACGCCAAAAAATAAACCGGCCTTTCTGGAGAACTTTAGTTATTTTTGAATTATTCCAATGATATAAAGCTAAAAAAATCTACTAAATATGGTTGCTAAAAGATTTCTTTCTGCTTGATTCAAAGTTATTAACTCTCAAAACTGCGAAGAGTTTTTAAATAGCCAGAATGATTCATGGTAAGCATTAGGCATGCATTGATAATAATAGAGGAAGCCACTGATGATGCGCTGTTAAATGCACAGAGTTTTAAACCAGCCCCTAATGGCTAATCATTACACCCATAGATCAATGCATCTTTCAGCCTTCATCTGAGAAGGCTCTGTTTTGCGGGAGACAGCGATTAACACAGTGGACCCACCATTGGCGAATGTGTAGAGAGCAAGAGGCTACAGAATATTCATCCCTAAATGGAAAACGTTCTCCTCCAACCACACTACCCCTCTGAAACCTCAGACATCACTGCAGGGAAAGGGAAGAAAGAACACAAGAGCCCAAAGTCAGTAGATGGACTACCGAGTATCTTGTAGAAATTGCAAGACAGCTGCACATATGAACTCGCAGCTGTACAGATAACATGTGTAATACTTGTGCACAGTCCAGGTCAGACCAATTCCCAGACTTAGAATAGAACTGGAATCACAATTCCAACAGTATCTGTCAAGCTGTTAGTAACTCTTAGCTACTGGGAAAGGGAAAGACCAAATTCTGCAGAAAGTATACTCTCCCCCACCCCCTGTATGTTAACCATTCTCCAGTGGAAGAGTATTTATCCAGGATATTTGAGGAATAGAAATAGGTCTTGAAGGATTAAAATAAAATCACAAAGTTAGATTGATAGTTAGTGGGGAGTAGATCTGGGAAGAGATGAGAGTGGGAACAAATATTATCAAAACACATCATAAAACTCTGAAAAACTAGCAAAATGTAATTATATAAATGAGAATGAAAGCCATTTGCTACGCATCTACTGTCTATTCTGACTATAAAATAAAAACTAAAAACAATAATTTCACATTCATAATTTTCACACATAAAATTTCATAGTCAAATATCATACATTTTGACTTACATTTGAAAGCACACATGAAATCTGCAATATGGCTTCCATCTATACAAGAATCACTGTGTCAAAATATAGCACTAGAAAATTTTAATGGACAGGTTATTTGAATTTACGTGAGATGATGAAATCAGGTCAATGAACATAGAGTTTGGAGACTTCCCCCTGAGACCATTGCAAACTTCACACTACCAGAGGACAAGAGCCCAGTGATTAGGGAAGCTTATCTCCAGGGGTCTCAAATCAATCCATTCACTCAACGAATATCTTCTATTACCTAATATGAGATAATCATTAATCTATGAACCTGAAGAAAGCAACAACACAGTTCAAATTCTTGCCCAGAACAAGTTTACATTCTGGATAAGAAAATAGAATCAGAAATCAAATGGCTGGCATTAAGAGGAAGAAATTTAGTAAAGTGGGTCATTTGAAGCAAGTTAGAGAATACAACTATCAGAAGCTGAAGGAGGATTGCTAACGAGCAATTGATGTGAACAACTGAAAATCATTTCTAAAGTCTGATGGGAAGGAGGCAGGAATTTACTGATGTGAAGACGAGAAAAAAAGAACACTAAAAGGGGCAGACAGGAATTCAATATTTTAAAATACTGAAGGATTTTCTATAAGCTATCAGATTGAACTAGCAAGCAGATTTATGAGTCTGTGAGAGCCAATGAAATAACTACAAGTAAATTTAGGGTGTGCAACACAGAATTGGTTTTTTTACTGTACAAGAGCATCCGAGGTCTATTTGTGTTGTGGGGGTGGAGGTGGGGTTGTATAGGACAAGGTTCTCTATGTTACAGGCCTGGCTATCATAGAACTCACTTCAAGACCAGACTGGCACTCAAGAGATCTACCCTGCCTCTGCCTCACAAGGCTGGAATTAAAGACACATGCCCCCAGGCCCAGCTACAGGTCAATTATAATACAAGCTTCAAAACTAAAGGACAATTTCAACACTCAGGGATCAAAAAAGAAGAAAAAGTAAATTAGTTCATAACAAACTGAAAAAGAAAGCCAACATATTTCCTTAAAAAGCTTGAGAAATCTATCCGATTTGGCCAATACAAATATTAAAGCTAATGTAGAGAGAGGGTGGTTAAGTAGATGAGAAGCCATCTTCATGCTGTGACTCAAATACGAAAACTATTATAATGAGGAGCTTGGTGCATTGATTCAAGATCAAGGGAAAAAAGTAACTTAGTTTTTATTAATTTGAATGCTTTATTGATTAAGAAGTTCCAGTCTGGGCTGGGTTGCAGTTTAATTGGAGAGTTTGTATTTAGCATATGTGAGGTTCTGAGTCAATTTCTTTGCACAATAAAGCAAAATAAAAGGCATGAAGGCATGGAGGAAGCGAGTGGAGGCTGAAAGGTAGGAAGGTGGGAGGGAGGATTGGTGGGAGGTGAAGGAAGTTATTTACAAGTCTGCTTTTCTTAGAATTCTGATGCACAGTGGGTACAGAATGATCGGGTTAAAAGCTGATGGAGTGGTGGAAAAGTATCTCACAGGCGAAATAATCATAATCATACTAACATAATAATTTGACGTTAAAAGTTCCAATGCTTTTGTCTTATAATTATTAGCAACAAAATTTTATGACATTCACAGAATCATAAAATGACAATATAATTACAATAATATCAAGAACGAAGTCAGCTTCAGGTAATTGGTTTCACACTAGTTAAGAAAATGTCAGTTGGTGTACACATATGAACAAAGCACGCAGTTCTGTGAATGCTAACAGAAATTCTACGGTCTTTCATTAATTTATTATTAATGAAATAGTAGAATTTTTTTTTTCTGTTTTAGAAAACTTGTGAATAGAAGCTATGTCCAGCCAACCATCAGTCAAAGCGGTGTATGGTGAAAGTTCTGCCTTATCCCATTTTCCTATCCCATTTCACCTCAAGAGAAACTAAAACAGTGGTAGATTCATGAATTCATTCCAAGGTCACTTACAACGACAGCCCGTTTACTACTGCACTACGTGTCCTCTGTCAGCTTACGTTATTGGTGAAATGTATTAAAGAACTGTATGAGGCAAACAGACCATGAGCTATTACCAACACAAGATCCTTTCTGAAGTGATCTAATTGTTTCAGCTGCCTTTGCAAACACACTTAATTCCATCCAAATCACTGCAGGCAGTGCTGCTCCACAGAAGAAATTTGGTATCTTCAAAGTGATTCCATTGACATTCAGCTTTGTTTTCTCCGGTTGTACCATTTTCATACGTAAGTGACTAAATACGATCAAAGAAAACAGTTTTAGAACAGGCCAATTTCAGGACATCCTTTGGGGATGGTAGCAAATGGCTTTAATTACCAGAGACAGAGTCATCTCAAAGGAGTGCTGTCTTCTATCTCAGGAAGTCATCTCCTGTGGCACGTTCAGTCTGAGGAAGACAACAGCTTCCCCAGACACAGAACAGTATCTGCTGTACAATGAGGGCAGTGGCAGGATGACTGCTGCCTCTTCCAGATGGCCCTCACATTCACTGGTCTTGTTTTATGGAAGGATTGTTTAAGCACCTTAAAGATTATGTTTCGTGGTCAAGGCAGTTTACCTTGGGTTACTCCTGGGACAGGTTGCATCAGCTCATATGTCCAAATCTGTACGTGGACATTGTAATCTTCAACCTGACTCTTTGAGTTCAAGTGAAAATGGCAAGAATTACAAGGACAATTAACTGAGAAGCAAAGGGAGCAACTATGTATCTAACATATGTATCTATGATCTATAAATATAGCTCCCACTTTCGGGAAAAGGCCAAGACACATGTGAGAATGAGTATCAATGCCTATCTTAACTTAAGACACTGACTAGCTGTCCACCACTTAGGGATGATGACGCTTTTAATAATCACCCAAGGCTTTCCTGATATCATGCCTTCACTAGATTCAGCTATATTACATACTGAAAAGAAATAAGAATATAGTCTAATAAGAAGAGATCAGGTACACACTAAGTTTAAAAGAAAAAAGGCTCCAAATAGCTAGTTAGTGGGGGAGTCAATTTCTTAACTTTGTATTAGCTAAGAATCAACATGGAACATTACATTTATAAGAGATGAGGCAAGGAAGAAATTAGGTACATTATACTTTATCAACCTTTTTGTGTTTGTATCTCAGTTTTATTGATTGTGGGTTTTAAGTACAAGCAATATCTAAATGTATATTTCAGCAGGAATAAAATATCTTGGCTAAAAGAAGAAATGAGAAATACAAGTAAATTTTCCTTTGAAGCCAATCCTGTTAAAGCAAGTAGCATGTACACTGCCGTCTTATTTTTTCCTTCAAAGGTTGTACTCTAAATTGAAATGTCATTGATACACTTTTATAAATCCAGAACTGCTAGTTCATGTATATTTTATTCTCCATACCAATCCTTTTAGGACATAATGAAATGCAAACAAACAGAAGAGACACTAACTGGAATCATGGTGCCCTTCTTAATGACATATCCGTCTGCCTGCAGAACCGTCTCATCATCTAGACTGCTGCCCTCACGCCCATAATAATTTGACAAGTGCTGGTTGATTCCCTTCCAAGCCCATTTACATTTAGAAATATGTAGCCATAGCAGACATGTTTCCATTAATTTATAAAGTGCTTCAGTTATGATGAAAGGCAAAATGACTGGTTTGTTTCCAGAGCACAGGTTACTGTTATTATCTTTGTATCTCACGGTTGGTACAGAGGTTTTGAATATTAACTGAAATCCAGGACAAATCTTGCTATGTTGCAGAAGAGAAAATATTTGGTTAGAAAGGTGCAAAGCTGTCCATTGTATCATCTTTCATTAGGGCCACTTAGGCCAAGATATGGATAAAATGATTCATCCCTTCAACTCTACAAGCCATTATTTCTAATTAAAAACTACCCCATAAATACCCATTTTATTATGGCATCTGTATGGTAAATAAATTTAGGCTATCAGTAAAACACTCACCCAAGATATTACCTTAAAAAATTACTTCATTTTCAAGTGTATCTTCCTAATTAAAATGACTATTTCCCATCCATATTTCTGAACTGCAATTTATAATAAACTCAGAGCCTTTGAATATCCAATACTCAAACAAGATGAAGTCCTAAATTTGAAAATCACACTGCTTGCTGGATAGAAGACAAATTAACAATTTCCTGGCCTTTCCCCAATACATGCATGAAAACCTATAGTTCTGGGCTGGAGAGATGGCTCAGTGGTTAAGAGCATTGCTTGCTCTTCCAAAGGTCCTGAGATCAATTCCCAGCAACCACATGGTGGCTCACAACCATCTGTAATGGGGTCTGGTGCCCTCTTCTGGCCTGCAGGCATATATTGTATACATAATAAATAAATAAATATTTTTTTAAAAAAACCTATAGCTTTTTCCTATTCTATGAGAAAGAGAGTAAGTAGATCAAACTCCAGGAATCACTGTTTCACAAACTAACAGCAGGAACCTCAGGGCTAAAACACAAGTAAATTCTATCTTTTTAAAATTAGTATACACAGTGCCTATGAATACAGAAAGATATTCTAACATATGTATCAATCTGTTATCAATGACAGTTCAAAGTGCCTGTTTTCCATCACATGAGGTTGAAATTCTCCTCCCCTTTAACCCTTCTGCTCACTTTGCTCCCCTCCTTACATTTCCAGGAGTGCAGCGCAGTGGGACAGAACGATAGTAAGGGTTGTGCTCCTTTAGATACGGGAGGGAATGTTCATCTCATAACATAACAGGGACCAGGGCAAATAGTTTCCTTCACAAAAATTATAGATCAACAGACACTAAGGAAATCTGGAAAGCCATCAGGTCATACTTCGAAAACCTGTACTCTACAAAATTGGAAAACCTAAAGGAAATGGACAACTTTCTGGATAAATATCATTTACCAAAATTAAATCAAGACCAGATAAGCAAATTCAACAGACCTATAACTGCTAAAGAATAGAAACAGCCATAAACGGTATCCCAACCAAAACAGGACCAGATGGTTTTAGCGTAGAAGTCTACCAGATTTACAGAAAACTAATACCAATACTCCTCAAATTGTTCCATACAATAGAAACAGAAGGAACATCGCTAAACTCCTTTTATGAGGCTACAATTACCCTGATACCCAAACCACCACACAAAGACATCACTAAGAAAGAAAATTACAAACCAATCTCACTCAAGAAAATTGATGGAAAAATACTCAATAAAACACCAGCAAACCGAATTCAAGAACGCATCAGGAAAATCATCTACGATGACTAAGCAGGCTTCACCCCAGAGATGAAGGGATCATTCAACATACAAAAATTTATCAATGTAATACACCAAATAAACAAAGTGAAAAAGAAAAAAAAATCATCTCATTAAATGCTGAAAAAGGCTTTGACAAAATACAACATCGCTTCATGATAAAGGTCTTGGTGGTAACAGGGAAACAAGGAAAATACTTAAACATAATAAAGGCAATATACAGCAAGCCAACAGCCAACATCAAACTAAATGGAGCCCACTGACATCAGGTATCAGACAAGGTTTGCCCATTCTCTCCATATCTATTTAATTTAGTACTTAAAGTTCTAGCTAGAGCAATAAGACAATGAAAGGAGATCGAGGGAAACAAATCAGGGTGGAGGGGAAGAAGTCGAACTCACGATTTGCTGATGATATGATTGATAGTAAACCCAAAAGTTCTACCAGGGAACTTCTATTTTTTGTTGTTGGTCTTTTGGGTTTTATTTTATTTTATTTTATTTATTTTATTTGTTTTGTTTTGTTTTTTGAGACAGGGTTTCTCTGTGGCTTTAGAGCCTGTCCTGGAACTAGCTCTTGTAGACCAGGCTGGTCTCGAACTCACAGAGATCCGCCTGCCTCTGCCTCCCGAGTGCTGGGATTAAAGGCGTGCGCCACCATCGCCCGGCTTGGGTTTTATTTTTTGTTGTTGTTGTTGTTGTTGTTGTTTGTTTTGTTTTGTTTTTCGAGACAGGGTTTCTCTTGTAGCTTTGGAGCATGTCCTGGAGCTAGCTCCTGTACACCAGGCTGGCCTCAAACTCACAGAGATCCGCCTGCCTCTGTCTCCCGAGTGCTGGGATTAAAGGCGTGTGCCAATACCACCCGGCTACCAGGAAACTTCTACAATTCATAAACACTTTCAGTAATGTAGCATAATACAAGAATAACTCAAAAAAAATCAGTAGCCCTCCTTCATTCAGATGATAAATGGTCTGAGAAAGAAATCAGAGAAACATCATCCTTCACAATAGCCACAAATAACATAAAATATGTTGGAGTAACTCTAACAAATCTCAAGCCTCGTCTATCAAAGTCTTTAATGTCCTTATCTGATCTGGTTTCTGTTACCTGAAAACACTGTGATTGTGACCTGTGCACTAATGAAATGGTAAACAAACACTGACTCTGGCATTTGGAGGGAAAATGAAATAGATGCTTAGGGATCAAGTCAAACCCAGAACTAAAACTAGGTACAACTACCAATACTTAGAAAGAGTTATAATTCAAATAGATTATTGCACTGGAAAAAAAAAAAGAACTTTCATTACACCAGAGTCATGTGGGCTGAATCTCTCCCATTCTCTCTCTCTCTCTCTCTCTCCTCTCTCTTCCTCTCTCTCTCTCTCCTCTCTCTCTCTCTCTCTCCTCTCTCTCTCTCCTCTCTCTCTCTCTCTCTCCTCTCTCTCTCTCTTTCTCTCTCTCTCTGTGTGTGTGTGTGTGTGTGTGTGTGTTTGAGAGAGAGAGAAAGAGAGAGAGAGAGGAGAGAGAGAGATGGGGAGAAGGAGAGATCAGAGACAGAGACAGGGAGATGATAGAAAATGATGACAGACAGATATAGACAAATAGATAGTCATAGATAGATGGAACTGATGTCAAAGGTACTGCCAATATTTTACAAGTATTAATTCGCTTGACTCTAACAGCATACTCAGGTAGACATTAATAACACTTCCCAGGTTATATACATGAAGAAACTGGAGCAACAAAGGCATGACAAACTGTGCCAAGTTGTGTAGCTGTTAAGAACGAAGACAGCATGCTCCCAAGTTTACTCCCACCCTGCATAAAATATACTGTCTCTAAATTTGAACGCGAAGCATTTTTCTGACACTAGAGCTTTCTGATATAAAATATGTTAATATCTAAAACTGGAGATTAGTTTTCATGAAATTTTCTTCTGTATCATCTATGGTGGCATCATCCTTAACTTTCCGATCATCTTCTTCTTTCTTAGGAAACAGTGTTATGCTCCTGTTCTAGCTCCCTATCTTCTCCATCTTAACAGAGGTGTTCACTGAAGTCCAGTGCTTCTATATGTTCTTCTTACATATTTCTTCCACAGCTGATGGCAACCATTTAACACTACACTCAACTGTTCTCCTAGTGTTTAATTTTTTAAGTTAATAACTTTTATTTAAAAACATACAAGTAAATAATTCTCACACACCAACATTTACCCAACACAAACTAGCCTGAATTTTGAATCCCCCAAAAATGTGTGCACGATTACATGTGTACAACACAGCCTGGACTTTCAGAGATCTCACAGGCTGAGAACTTTACAGTCATATCTTCTGCCTACAGATTGCATCTCTCACTCTCCCTGTGAGTTCAACCTATTCCAACAGTGGCAGGGCTTGAACTGGCCTCCACCTGGTCACTTTGTACTGTCACTGCTCTCTCAAGCCGCTTGGTCTTGCTATACCTCCCAGTCTAGGAGGATGCCACTGATGATGTCATGATTTCTCAGTCCACTGCTGTAGCGTCCAGTAATCTCCACATGCAACCAGAAGTCCAAATGCCATTTGCTAGTCCTACCCACAATGAGTGCAAACTCTTATGATGTTTAAAAGTCCACAATTCCTTGTTTTGTGTATGCTATTCCCTGTGTGCTAACTCTAACGGAATCTTCCCATCACTGATATATTAATACTGTTTTTAATTTACTCAAATGGTTAATTTGAAAAAAATTTTCTGATTATAAATTCATGGAGTTAAATCACAATCCTATATATTCTTCACCTTGGAAATCTCTTCCTGCAGTAAAAATATATAAACCAGCTAAATGCAACTATGAATTTGACGTCTGTAGAATTTTAACCTCAAAAGAAGACCCACTTCATAACTGAAAATCTCAGGCATGCTTTTTTTCTCCAAAACTTGATATCAAAATTGACAAAATATAAAGAATATATGTCAACTTGACTTCTGAATAAATATAAGAATTGGAATTATATTTCATCATCCCTTATGTTTATCAAAATATGACTGTGAAAATTGCTTTTTTTCTCTCATAAGCTTAAAAATCTTTATTTCTCAAACCAACACAACAATTTATAAGTTGGTATAGCTTTAAAAATGTATGTTACATTAACTGTACATTTCTGAAAAGGCTTTATTAGAGTCATAGACTTATCTGGATGTTTACAGAACATTTTGGAAAAATTAATTTTTATTAACTGTATTTAGAACATATCTTGGAAGACTGGAGAGAGATGGCTCAGAGGTTAAGATCACTGGTTGTTCTTCCAGAGGGCCTGAGTTCAATTCCCAGTAACCACATGGTGGCTCACAACCATCTATAATAAGATTTGGTGTCCTCTTCTGTTGTACATGTGAGTAGAACACTGTGTACATAATAAATAAATAAATCTTTTAAAAATTATCTTGGAAACAGAGTTAAAAAATAATATAACCAAGTATGAAACAAGATGCATTATGATACTGCCATGTTTCCATAACTGTGTGAATGTTTAAAGTGGTAATGTTTGTTATAAAATACTATTACATATTACAAACATAAAGTCAGTATGTTTGCCATAATCATGGATAAACATACATACTAAGAATAATTTTAATGGACACATAGGAATAGCCATATAGTTAATTGTTTTAACAAAGACATTCTAGTTGGTTATAAATGTAGATATACCAAAGTTAATTCTCTACATTAAAAACATTATACACCTATTTGAATTCATGGACTCTACAATTAGGATTTCAACAAAATTCACTAACAGCACAGGTGCTGCTGTCCCTTTCAGCCTGGACAAACAGGGAGAAACAAAGCAGTGACTGTTTTGTTGGTGCCTTTGACTAAAAAGAGTTGCTTTAGCAAATCATGAGTATTAACAATGACATGAAACAAAGAATTAGAAAAAAGTATAAAGTTTTACGATTTAGTTTGAAGCCCAAAAGTTGAATAAGTATTTTAAAGAAAATAATAATAATAATAATTAATAATAATAATAGGAGTAGTAGGAGGAGGAGGGACTAAGCTATGATCAATGAGGAAACTCCATGTTTACTTATAAATGCTTGTAAGTTTTCTGAATATCAGATCTAGTTTTATAGATACAAAAGAGCTGTACTATCAGGCTGTTTGACTTATAAGAACTTAACATACTTAAAGAACTAGTCACCATTTGACTTCTAAAAATTAGTTATTTGAAAATGTAAGTCATTTTTGTTGAATATATTATTCATATTGGAATCATGACTTATTTAGAAATATAGAATTGAGAAACAGTCCCATTTATTTCCCTAGGGTAAATGTTAGAAAAATAAACAGTTTAGTTAGGAACAAGAAGTACACTTTTATTTATTTATTTACTGTACATTGGGGTTTTGCCTGCATGTATGTCTGTACCAGGGTATCAGATTCCCTGGAACTGGAATTGGAGACAGTTGTGAACTGCTGTGTGGGTGATGGGAATTAAATAGGGTCCTGTGGAAGAGCAGGCAGTGCTCTTAACCCCTGAGCCATCGCTCCAGCCCCAAGAAGTTATTTTAAACATCACAGTAAAACACTTCATTTTTGCGGCTGATACTATGCTTAGGCCTCTTGTTATTCACATACATCTCATTTGATCCGTGAAGAAACTGTGTGAATTTGTTTGCAAGATGCCATTTGCCAGTTTTATAAGACTGATAACAGACAAGTATTTCACCATGGGTTCTGTAATCATTGTGAAACAGAGCTAAAGTTTAAATATAGGTCTTCCAATAACACACCAAAATAAGTAGGAAGGGGTTACTCATTTGGCATGCAAATATATGCAAGATAGACAACAGAGAAGAAAGATTTTGCTAAGAGTGGCAGCTATGCACACATGAAGAAGTGAGTCTGAATCCTCAGAACCTACTTTAAAAACTGGACATGACTTGCTGCCTATAACTCCAGCTTAGGTAGCAGAATCAGGCATATCTTGCCAGTTTGTTGGCCTGACAGCCTAGCCAAAACAATTAACTGACTCAGTGTGAAAACAGTCTTAGAGCAGGAAAGTGGAGAGTCAATAGAAAAAAAACAGAGTCCAGCTCTGCTGCTGAAAGTGCAACCAACTGTGATGGCACACAGACATTCATAGTGTATACTACACACACACACACACACACACACAGAGAGAGAGAGAGATGAGAGGACGAGATGACGAGAGCAGAGGAGGATGACGAGAGCGAGAGAGAGAGAGAGAGAGAGAGAGGAGAGAGAGTTAGTTTACAATAGAATAATATACAATCATATCTAAGGTATTTTAAAATATATGTGCATATTTTAAACTCTGGGAACAAAAAGGAAAACAGACTCCTGATGTCTAAAAAAAAATCTTACTCAATACATGCTACATGAAATTTTCTTACGTTCTTTATGTAACTAATTGCTTTAAAAGCTATAACGTTGAGAACAAGACTAATGCAATGCCACTGAAGCTATTCTCAATAAACTATCACTAAAACTTGCGGCATAAGGTTTCTACAGTGTCTGAAGCATAAACATCTGAAAATTGACAATTATTTTCCTATACATTTGACAAGTCCTACCTTGTGTCACATATTCATGCAAATGAGTCTTTAGCCTCATTCTCAGATAACAGCATTAAGAATTGAACCACTTTAATCCCATTAATACAGCTGAAGAAAATGAGCAAAACAATGATTGGGCTTCATTGTTTAACCAGGATGTTGTTTTTTCTATTCAACTACTCTTTAATAAACAGTGGTATTTTCTATTGCAGAATTGATCAGTTTGTACCATCTTAGCAAAGTAAAAAGGTCCTTTGTGAGAATAAATAGCTTTCTGTCTCTCAATATGTATGTGTAGATAAGACCTCTGTGTGTGTGTGTGTGTGCACGCACACGTACACACGCACATACAGCCAGAAGACAAACTATAAGACCATGTTTAAATTTGTAAGAATAATCCAAAATGCATTTGTTAACACTTTGAAGACAAAAACTCCTAAGTTGTTCAGGGTTTACAACATTCTCAATGTCATTAAAATATGCTCAATTTCAGACTATCAGGGGATGGACCCAGCAGTCAGGTAACCACCCAAATCCATTCTCTATTTCCCCCTTATTAATGAAACTGAAGTTCTCTTGGCAGCAGTTCAGCTCTCACTGCAAGGAGAATTTGCATTTCCATTCTTCAATATGGAAGAAACATGTGACATTTTGTCAAATGAAATGGCAACGGACGTTTATACACACAATATTTGTAAAATCTATAGAATATACAGCAGAGACCCAAAGTGTTTCTTGTTCTTTGCATCACAGCCACCATCTCAAGAGTGAAGAGAATGGTCTCACAGGAGAACAGAAGACTAGGACTTCCTAGCTTTAAAGGCCTGCCATGCCAATAAGACAGGATTTTATTTTTTTAAATTCATCATAAGTAATCTAGAACAACATTAACACTCAAACGGAATAACTGCCTAAACCTAATCATTATTCCTTAAAAAGTACAGCTACTATCAATATGTAATCAAATCGATCCTCTTTAAAGTACTGCTTCTTTTAGAATTTCTTTCTTTAATTGGTTTGTTGGTGTGGGGGGCTGGAGATTTAGTCCAAGGCCTCAAAGATGATAGCAAGGGTTTCTTTTCATCTCTGAGCTACATTCAGATTTCTGAACTATTATTCTTCAAGCTGTCCTTCTTAAAAATATCTCCCTTACCAAACTTAATATATCCAGGTGTCTTCTTGGAAAAATAGACTCAATGTGGGACAAGATGAGATCTTTTTTATACTTGCGTTTGAGTCACCTAAAGCGAAAATTGAAAGTTCATCTTAATCTAATTTAAAATGTCTATTTTCACTCTATTTAACATTAAGGGCAATGCATGCATTCATTGATTTATTTTTTTTCCTCTGATGCTAGATTTAATGTAAGTGACTACTTCAAGTTCCTGGGGTTATGGCTTCCTACCATGAAAGAGTATACCTTGCACTTATATGTGTATACCATTCTCAGCAATTATTGGTCTCAGCAGGTCATGATGAAAGAAAGAAATGCCTTTCAGTGTTTCCCACTACAGAGGAGAACTGGACATTTCACTGGTCCTAACAGATGAGCTACCATTAAGGCATTGATGCTGTTACTATAGAGATCATGTTGACCTCCTACAGATGCTTATGTGGGATGTCACTATTTTAAAGACAATTTTCTTTTCTTTTTCCTTTTTGCAGGAAATAAATATTAAGGGGCTTCCTTCAGCAAGCCTGCATAGCAGTCCTCCTGTAAAAATAGAAAGGAAGAGAAAACACTTTGATGGAGATGTACTTATAGTCCCAGACTCATTAAATGATGGGGTTTGGCCTCTATCCATGAGTGCATCTGAAATGTCAGGAACTCATAGCAAAGAGTAATGCTGTCACTTGTTCTGATTATGACAGCCAATCAAAGTGTGAAATGCATGAAGAGTGAGACTGTGCCATCTAAATGTAGGGGAGGGGGTACCTGGTAAGATAATTCACAGCTATTTAAAGGAATCAATAACTCTAGAAATGCAGGAAAACATTCCAAGGCACAACACTAAAAAGAGAAACAGAGCTGACTGGAAATTGTTAAGGAGGCTGTGTTTTGGATGTGGAAAATATGGATTTATATGAGCTTTAAACATAAAGTGAAATCATTGTCCCCAGGAGAATATTTTGAGCAATTCTGGTGTGTAGATATTTTCTTCCCGCCCCGCCCTCCCGAGAGGGAGATGTATCAACAGTAAAGGCAAATGCCCACGAAGGCTGGTCATCTGAGTTCAGATTCTGAGACCCACATGGCAGAGGCAAAGAACCAGCTTTGCAGTAGTCCTCTGACCTCCACATACAAGCTGTGGCACAGATATCCAAACATATACTTAAATGCACTAAATAAAGAAATAGCTTTAAAATTGTTAGGAGTCCAAGGACTGGGCAGTGGTATCGCCACAGTTTTAATCCCAGCACTGGCATTTAGAAGGCAGAGGCAGACTCATCTCTGTGAGTTCGAGGTAAGCCTGGTCTGCAAAATAAGACCCAACACTGCCAAGGCTACACAGTGAAACCCAGTCTCAAAAAACCAAAGCAAACCAAAACCAACCAACAAACCAACCAAACAACAAACAAAACAAAATCTAAGGAGGATTATCTTAATTTCCTCAAAAATTACACACGCACGCATGCAAACACACACACACACAACACACACACACACACACACACAGCATCACCAAGGAAAACTTTTTTCCAAACCTGTTCAAAACAGAAATGAACAATTGCCTCACCAGTGTGGGCCCCCACCTCCTATGTTACCACTTCAGTATCAATCAACTATTCAAGCAAAATGACTTTTCCATATATTATTTCTACATGTGCTGATTTAGTTTTCAGATACCCATTTCTTCTTCCATTACCACACACCAAAATGGAAACAAATGATGGATCATTTGCAGAATTTGTGAACTGTTCGTCTCTCACTATATCTTAGTCTTAGAAGAAAAAAGCCATTTCTTTTCAGAACTCAGAGTTCGTGATTAGCATGGCTGTTGACTTTCTAGAAGATGACACTTCACAGTCTTTCTCTCTGGCCCCCTAACTCTTAGCTTCTTCACCACCCTCTCTTCCTGAGTAACTTTCTCAGAGTAAATGTCTTGTAGGGCTGAGCACGACTAACTTGTCATTATTCTCAACACCTTGTTCAGCCACAAGTCTGTATTCCCCAGAGTTCCCATATAAAAGAGAGGCCTCTCTGATAAAGGATGAGATTGCCAGTTGTCTATAGCCTCCTAATGCACAGTGAGAAGCACACTGAAACTGAAAGAGTAGCCGAAGAAGAACAGAATTAAGTTCCACCTGTAGTCTGTCACCACTCCTGCCATGGTTTTCATGGTTTGTTTTGTTGTTGTTGCCTCTTTTCTTCTTCTCTTCTTCTTATTCTTCTTCTTCTTCTTCTCTTCTTCTTTCTTATTCTTATCTTCTTCTTCTTCTTCTTCTTCTTCTTATTCTTCTTCCTCCTACCTCCTCATCACGCTAAGCATCCTCCTCCTCCTCTCCTCCTTCTTTTAAGCAGGGTTACATTGGCAGGTATGATTGCTTCCTGTGAAGCTGGCCCATCAATACACAGGTATGGACAGAAGAGGGCTAATGGGACCCTCCTCCTCACTTTAATTTCCCACTGATAGACTCCGGGCAGAGTCTAGGCAAGCAAAACATCCATGTAACTAAAATAAAACTAAACAAACCTTTAAAACATTACTTTAAATATTTTGGCCGTAATATTGAGAAGGAAGAAAAGAAGAAAAATGAGAGGAAGAGAAGGGAAGGAGGCACAAAAACAATATAAAAGAAATGGTAAAAATATAAAAGGTGCCGTACGCCTTTAATACCAGCACTTGGGAAGTGGAGGCAAGTGGATCCCTGTGAGTTCAAAGCTACTCTGGTCTACAGAATGAGTGCCAAGAAAGGCTCCTAAGCTACACAGAGAAACGCTGTCTGAAAACAAACAAACAAACAAACAAATAAAATAAAAATAAAAATATCAAAGTTTGTATGACTTAACATAACTTAAAAGTTAGGATTGTTTGGGTTTTTTTTTTTTTTTGAGACAATGTTTCATGTAGATCAAACTGGCATAGGATTTATGATGGGCTTATGCTGAGCTTGGAAGCCTAATCCTACTGTGACCACCACTCATGTACTAGAATCATAGGCATACACCCAATGTCAGGATACACTCATTATTTTAAAGATAGTATTTCAACCTTAGGCTAATAATAATGTATCAGTTTTTAACACTGGTATTTCCTTCTTGTACTCTATTTTGTATTAGTAATTTCCATCACATGCCATGTTAACATTAACATGGAAGTAACATTAACATGGGTGAGACTAAACTTAATCACATTATGATTGTGCTGTAAAATCCATCTTTCACAGTGCCCATCTCAGTTCTACATGAGAAAAAAAATCTGAAATGGTTCTGCAAAAGTATAAGGAAATAATTACAGATATTGTCTTTCAATAATTGCCAAAAATATGAATTATTAAAAGTAGTAACATTTTGATAAGTGACTTTCATGAATTTTGTTTTTTGAAAATGCTAATTTCTAAGATAGTTGAAAATATAACAATATACCAAAATATCTCTTCTTGAACTAATGATGTCCTCTAGCATCCCTATTACTGAAGCCGCTAGATGAACACTGTCACTGTACTATCTATTCCCGAGAGAATGTTAAGCACCGAAGACACTCCACTTGAAGCTTGTTTTCTTCTTGGCAAAAATGGCCTTTGGGCAAGGAACTGCTTATGCATCGACCACTGACAAAATGCATGAAGTCTGGACAGGATAAGCAGGATACAAGAAAAAAGACTGTCAAACCTTGCCAAGACAGGGTAAGATGGTTTTGAAAAATTTCCTGCCTCTAAAAATGGTCTGTCAGTTACTCTAGGCCTCAGCCAAAGTTGGTTGCTCCAATGTTGTAAATGAGAGTTTGGGTGATTGCCCAGGTAGCCAGTTGTCTCTGTCATTTGCTGCATATTTTGTAAGTTGCTTGATTGTACTTCCTGCGTACTCAAGTAATATTATTTCCCTTCTCAGGTCTTCGACAAGATAGTCATAGTAACTTTTCTCTCATGACTTGGCCAAGTTATTTAGAATACAAGACTTAGACTCCTTAGGGTAGAATAGTTATTGAAACATTTACCACGTTTCTTGCTTGATATTGTTTATATTGTCTATAATTCTTATTTTATACTTGATATTTGTTTTTATTGTATATAATTTTGTATTAGGCTTAGAACTCTGCTGGAAATCCTTCTGTCAGCCTTTAAGTTACCTGCCCAGTTGGGTGTGGCCTCTTATTCTATAAATGCCAATGTAAATCTTGTGTTCCCTCTCTCAGTTGCTGTTTCCTGTTCAAGAAGAGGACAGTGGTCTGAGTCTACCCCTAAATAAATAACCCTTTATTATACTCATTCTGAGTATAATATTATTATACTCAATTCTGAGCTTTTGTGGGATTTCTTTTCAGTATTCATCTTCACTGTCACCACTAAGAAACACCTATGGCATTCTAATTTTACTACAAAACTAATAACAGCTATAAATAAGACTATGACATTCTTCCCACTGAGACACAATAAAGTAGTAAAAGCTACTATGTTGTTCCAGCAGTTGTATTATTTAGTTAAGATCACCATATTTGGAAAATTAGGTGGGTTAACAATACCAAAATCAAACTCAACTGGCTCAACTCGTCTCAGCACCCAAACAGAAGAAAAGAAACGTTTTGCTATTATTATTGTGAAGACTAATAGTGGAGAAGTTACTTATGTCTTCAGTGACAAACTAATGAAATCTTATTTTATTTTAGTTGAAAGAGCTACTGTAATGTTTAAAAAATATCAGCTCTTGTAACAGCTATGGATTATGACGAAAAATAAGTAGAAACATAACCCTTATGTAGATAGAAATAATGGAAAACTATCTGTTTTTGTAAAAAATAAACCTATTATATGTTTATTATCTCTGTCTTTTGTCTTTTGCTTTTTAATATAATTTCAGAACCATTCATTGACCAAAGACCTACTAGAATCAACTAAATGAAAGAGTGTAATTATCTGATTGTGGGAAGCACTCATTTACATCATGTTACCTGAAATAAGACTTGATCCCATTACCAAAACTAAATGAAAGATAAAATCAAATAAAATCTGAAAATAACAGTCACACATTCTTAAAACCAAAAAAAAAAAACCAAGTTGGCAAAATTTAGGTAGATTATTCAAATTAATTAACCTTGTCAACTGCTGCTATTTGTATATTATACAAGTGACAATAAATTGTATATTTTTGAAACATTTGGTATTGAAGAATTCATAAAATTTAACAGATATTAACTAGACCCAGAGAGTAAAAAGTTAAAAGAATTCCAACTTCTTCAAGTAAGTTAGCACCTGTGCTCTTATATCCGTGTGACACCTTCTGTCCCCTAAATTGTTTATTGATGGACTACTTCGGACTTAGGGCATAATTTTCTGACTTCTCATGATTGTCTTTCATAGTGATAATTTTCAGTCACAAGTGAGTCACCTAACTTGATAAAAATTTACATAATCATACTTAGCAACATTTGCCAGGAATATAGATTACCTGCAACCACCAAATATATAGGAATTATTTGAAAAGTGCACAATTTATTAAGCTCCAGAGAACCAACTCCATTTAGGTCTTGTTTGGCACATTATCCTAGGTAATCGATGGTAACTTTGCTAGGAAAATTGTTTTTAGGTTGACAGAGCGTGGACCTATTTCTGGATTTTGACACATCAAATATAAGTTGCACTGAAAGAAGTGGTACTCATCCTCCTCACTACTGAACTGGAGGGTTACAGAAGATGCTGGCTCAAAGAAAAAGATTTTTCTCCCCAAAGAAATATCACAGTCGGGCCTTGCTCCTCAATATGGTAACCATTGTTAAACTGTGAGGAAATAACAAATGAAAATATTTTCTTTACACTTTGAAAAAAAGGGAAATCAATAAATAAATAAATAATCATCTAGGTCATTAAAGACAAAATACTCCCTGACTTAGAAAGGATAGACAAGAAGAAGTCAACCAGTAGCAAATGAGAAATATTGTCACAAAAGTCATGGACTCACATGTAAGCATCCCACTACACCCAAAACATCACACTAACCTGGGTTTATACCCAGAGGTATTTCTTTTCAAGAAAGCATGGCGCGTTAACAACCGTCCACTAATGGTGAAACATCAGCCAGAACCTGCTCACTTGTCTTGTTCCAAATCAGAGTACATTAGAAAGCTAATTAATATTAGAAGAAAAACCACTGTTTAGACTTTCTCTTTAAAAAAATAACAACAAAAAAGTATTTTAAGTACTTCCCTCTAAAACTATAAAATAACATCTTGTGAGTCCCAGGGGAGATGAGTAAAAACCATGGGAAAGTAATGATTTTCAACTCTCTGAAATCACAACTATAAAAGCCTACTTTCCACACAGCATTAGAATATTTTCACTTTTTACTGAAATAATATCTGGTCAAATAGTTGGCTTATTCATAAACCACAGCATGGAATATTTGTTGCAAATACATAAAAGTAACTTAAGAGATCTTGGTTTCCAGGAAGAAAAGTACAGTCAGATTTTTGCCTATTTTTCCAGCTAAATAAAACTTTATTCTTCTGTATTATCCACCAAACAGCATAGGAAACCTCTAGCAGATGGAAAGAATAAAGCAGTAATGCCTGGTAGAGATATTCTCATGCAGGAACAGTCTTCGGTTGAGCTTGTTGGGATTTCTTTTACACAAATTTTCAGCAACAAAGAAAAACCAGATATAAACATGAAACAAAGATACTTTAAACAGAGCTGGACAGTTGGCTCAGTGATTAAGAGCACTTGTGGTTCTTTAAAAAGACCCAGGTTTTATTCCAAGAGCCCACCTGAAGACTCACCACGGTTTCAGGCGCCATGCATGCATGTGGCGCACAGACTTACATGCTGGAAAACCACATACACACAAAATAAAATAAATCTAAGAAATTATTTCAAAAGAAACAGAAAATAAGAAAAGAAGTGAAAAAATGTCTCAAGTTAATAATGTGTGTTCTCTTGAACCCATGGTCCAAGATGAGAGCAATGTGATACATCATGAAAGTTGTATATGCACATACCTTACTTTAGACGAGTAAGTAGAGTTATCTATAATGTCATTTCCTTCCATATCAACAAAGAATAGGGAATCCTGTATTACATGTGTCCTAGGTTAGCACAATGTTGATAGAACGGCCGGCTGTGTCCTGCCACCCGGCTAGCTTTACCCAAATAATTGTATGGAAACTGTATTCATTTAAGCACTGCATGGTCCATTAGTTTCAGCCTCTTTTTATCCAATTCTCACATCTTGCTTTAACCCATATTTAGTAATCTGTGTAGCACCATGAGGTGGTCGCTTACCAGGAGAGACCTTAACCTGTGCCAATCTCAGAGAGGAGAAGCATGGCGACTAACTATGGTGACTGCCTGAAGCGTCTCCCCAACTCTGCTTCCTTTCTCCCACAATTGTGTTCTGTCTACTCTGCCTATCTAATTTTCTGTCCTCTTAAAGGGCCAGGCAGTTTTTTTTATTAATCAATGAAAGTAACAGACACTCCTCCATCAGCACAAGACACCTCAATGTTCCTCGTCAAAAGGGGTATTAGAGAAGTTTCAGAGGAGTATGGGCATGACTAAGCAGAAAAACAAGGAACCCCTTACCTACAACCTAAATTGAATGCTTTCATGTTTTTTATTTATTTTAATTTAAGAGTATGAGTACTTCTGAATGTTTTGCCTGTGAAGGTCAGAAAAGGGTTTTAGATCCCCTCTAACTGGAGTTCTAGGGAGTTGTAAGTCATCATGTGGAAGCTAGGAGTTCACTTGGGTCCTCTGGAAGAGCACCAAGTGCTCTTAATCATTGAGCCATCTCTTCAGATAATGCCCTTAATAAACATTGGACAACCACCCCACCCAGCAATAGCAAAGCATGCAGTCTCTCACCCACCAAGAAGACAATGATGTGAACAAAGCCAAGGGGAGTAGTCTTTCATTGCACACAAAGGAAGCAAAGCTGCACTCTATATGTCTATAAAGATCCCAGAGAGAATGGCACCAAGGTGGTGTAGGAGTTCCTTCCGTTTGTGTATTGCTTTCATTGGTTAATGAATAAAGAAACTACCTTGGCCTAGTTGATACCGTGGAATTTAGGTAGGTGGAGAAAACAGAAATGAATTCTGGGAGGAAAGAACTGGCAGTCAGATAGAAACCATGGATCCTCTGCCTGAGATGGATCCCAGTTAGAATCTCTGGTAAGCCATGGCCACATGGCGATACACAGATTAATGGGGATGGGTTAAACTAATATGTAAAAGTTAGCCAATAAAAAGTTAGAGCTAGGGCTGGAGAGATGGCTCAGAGGTTAAGAGCATTGCCTGCTCTTCCAAAGGTCCTGAGTTCAATTCCCAGCAACCACATGGTGGCTCACAACCATCTGTAATGGGATCTGGTGCCCTCTTCTGGCCAGCAGGCATACACGCAGACAGAATATTGTATACATAATAAATAAATAAATAAATAAATAAAAAAAAAAAAAAAAAAAAGTTAGAGCTAATGGCCAAGCAGTGTTTTAATTAATATAGTTTCTGTGTGGTTATTTTGAATGTAAGCTAGCTGGGCGGCCGGGACAAACAAGTGGGCCTGCTCCTTTACAATACCATGGCTCTCAAGCCCATCTGCTAAGATGTCAACAGAGTATAACTGTGAATTGGCCCTTACCCCAAGCTACTGATAATAAAACGCTTCTAGGCTCTGCAATGGGTCAGAGAGAAACTTAAATTTTCATCTCTAGGCTAGTAACAAGACTGTTCAACTTCCCTGATTTTAGTTATAATAAACAATCCAACTAAAACAGATGATTTAAACCAAATCCATGCTTTCATAGAACAATACACAACATGTAATGAACACCCCAAACTTGCCATTGTCAAGATTCACAAGTTTTACAGTTATTATCCCACAGGGGTTTCTAGAACAATCATCCCAATATCTAAATGCTCAGTTATAAAACCCCATAAAAAGAAACACCTAACAGTCTTAACAAAGAACAAGAACTATCAGCAAAGAAAAAAAGAGTGAAGAACTTAGTAGAAAATTTGGAACATGAAATTTACAATTTCTGTTAAAAATTTACGACATGATGCCCTTAAAGGCAACAATGATGGACAGAAGGAAGAAACAGTTACATTTACGACAGAATAATACAATCACCCGATTTAAACATAGGCTCCAGAAAAGATCAAAGAAAAGGAAGGAAGAAAAGCCTGGAAAGCTGACAGAAAAGTTGCTGTTGCGCATTCTCCTTTACCTGGAGTAGGCCTCCAGGGCTTCCACTGCTGTCAGCCAAGGGACTCATTGGCTGAACTGAGAGCCTTGGAACACTGGCCACATGGGGCTGCCTGAGACATACATCCTGCAGTCCACTGAGGTGGAGACGTGAGGAGTGGCACACTAATCAGAATCTGATTTTATTTATGGACAAGATGACTGACAGTTAACACCGCCCTAAATTTTAATCTAGACAAGTCATAAAGGCTTAATGAATTCTCATCTTTAAATAGATTTGTTGCTTCCATTCGCCTGAACCTTCTAAGTGACTCTCTCGGTAACATCTTTCCTGAAAGGGTTAGGAAATCTCTGATGCCTCCAAAGCAAAGCCTGCCATTTTGTAAACACAATGTAAGCATTCCTTCTCGCAGCTCAGGTTAGGATGTCCTTGAAATTTCTCACAGGCCACGAACGTGGAGAAAACAGATTTAATAAGATAAAGGAAACTGAGAATTTTTATTTCTGGCAAGAGACAGCGAAACAAAGAGCTACTGGTCAAATTACATATAAATCACAAAAGTTCCACTAATGATTCAAAGGTACAATTTTGGTATTATTTTTTAGTACAAGCACAGATTGTAGCATATTGGAAGTAAGAGGTTACATTTTAGGCAAATAGAAGCTCAGAAAACCAATGGAAGAATTTGCATACTCTATTACATTATCATCATGGAGGAGGCAGGAATGACAGGTACTATTAGTGCCAACACTGGGTGCCTATGATGCTCTGAAGAACTTCATTTTACTTTTGTGGTATCTCTGTCACTAAATTAATGTAACTTAAATCTCATGAGAAAGCACAAAGAGGAAAACTAAAACCTTTCTGTAATTATACACAATTATCCTATTTATCCCATAAACATCAATGTCAGGAAATAAAAAGAAAGTATTCTGCAAAAAAAAAAAAAAAAAGGAAAATTCAAGATTCATAATCACTGAATGTAACACATGATCTGGAAATTTCTTTTGTCATTACAAATATTAGAACAATCAAGACCACCGGAATGTATTTTGTGGACAAGGATGTCTCTGTGGCACCTAATCACTACCTTCACTCAACTTCTCATTCTTAAAAGCACCAACATATGGACTCCAATGTTTTACAGTCATCTTAAGTTTTTAACTTTGCATTAGTATTTGTAAGCAAATGCTTACAGACAACAGATCATATGTAGCGTTAGTGTCCCTTACTTCCTGTGATCCTAACTTCCCGGCATATCACCAAGATGGGGTCTCAGTTGTTTGATATGGACAGCTGCATCAGCATTTCTTCTCTGAGACGATCTTGGAGAGCAGGTGGGAGGAGGGACTATAGCATCTCTGAGCTTGGTCAGAAGGTCAATCCCGCAAGCACTAAAATTTCCTCCTCAGATATTCAGAAAGGGTCCCTAATCCAATCCTGACCCAGGTACTAACATAATGGAGGAGTCGGGTAAGGAGTCGCAATCATACATACTTACCAATAATAAAGGAGTATGTTAATTTGAGGAGTGGGAGGGTCATGGTGGTTAGAGCAGAAAGAGGGAAGGGTGGAAATGTTGTAATTACAGCAATCACACACAAAACTCTCAAAAAACATTTAAACTTCAAAGATCATTAATAAGCTGGAGGAAGCTGCAATCTCTTGGAGTTTGCCTTGCTGCTGTGGACTGGCCTACAGACTCCAAGAGACTTAATCGCTCTTTCGGGGCCTGCACTAACCATCTGCAACGAGTCCTGCTAATTAAGCTGTCTCCATTTACACTTTAGGTAACACTCTCTATCACAGTGATTTCCTGATTTTCATCATAGCTGTGTTTAGAGATTTAGCAAATCAAAAACAAAAAGACACAAGCTATTATAATTTTACATTAATACCTTGAAAGAAGTAAATAAGGGAAAATTCAAATAGCTGCGCAGATTTTCATTTTCCCTAATAGTTTAAATGAAATTAAAAACACACTTTC
This sequence comes from Arvicola amphibius, assembly GCF_903992535.2. Lineage (NCBI taxonomy): Eukaryota > Metazoa > Chordata > Mammalia > Rodentia > Cricetidae > Arvicola > Arvicola amphibius. The sequence continues at coordinate 22,818,848 of NC_052047.1, forward strand.
AACGCCTCGAATTAATTGTTATGAAAGGCTAGTGGTTTCAGTCATATAAACAAAACTGTGACTGCAGGATGCTCTTTTGCTCTGAAAGTCCTTACAACATATGTTCTCCCCAGTTAAGGTCCAGAATAATTTTTTTTTCAAAAATCTGAAAAATATTTGAATTTTGAAGAATGTTTAAAATTTCAAAATAGATCACATATTCAAGGAAGGCATAACAAGACCCATTCTTCTTATGGGCTACCCTTATAAAACAAAGGTCACTTTAATTTTGTAATTTGAAATGTTTTACTTTTGGTTTAAATTTGTATTTTTTAATTTTATCTGCATATATGATTTTTTTTTGCTTTCAGCTATGAATATGTACCACATGCACAGTTGCTGCCCATAGAGGCCAGAAGAAGACATTAGACTTCCAAGGAATTGGAGTTACAGATGGTTGTATGCTGCCATGTGGGCTGGAAATGAAACCTGGAGCCTCTGGAAGATCAGCCAGTGCTCTTCAGCACTAAGTCATCTCTTCAGCTCCTCCCCGTATCCTTATTAAGATTTTGCTAAAAAAGTTGAAAAACGTATGTTGACTTTGCCTAAACTAGATTACTTTGTAAGGAGTCTCTGAACGCATTTCCTTTAATTGATTCAATAACTGATAGCATTTTGAGACTCTAATTAATTATTAATTAATAAATTAAGGCTGCAGTAATGCTGTATCTTTCAATAAAAATTTTGAAAACTAAATGATATGAGCTTTCCTAAAAGGAAAACCTCATAACAGACATAACTATAGCTTCAATTTTACAACAAAATAACTTTTTTCATTGATGTATATTTTAATTTTGGTTAAAATTATAACCAGAAGAGCAAAATAATGGGAAAGGCCATACCAGCCTTGATACAGATTATTTCAATAATGATTCTCTAACCAAAATGACTGCCAGCAAATATATATTAAAGTCAAGATGAGGGCTGGCAAGCTGGCTCGGTGTGTAAAGTTGCTTGTCATAAAGCCTGTGACTAGAACCCACAAAATGGAAGGAGAGAAACAAGTCGGGCGAATAGTCAGCTGACCTCCACATGGCTGCCTTCATGTGTGCATGCATACACACAGAGACACACATCCAGACTTCTACACACGTGTGGGAAGAATGGCATGACTACAAAGAATAAATAAATGATTAAGAGTCAGGATGAGACATTTGAGAAAGTTTGGTATTAAAACTATAGACGTATTTTCAGATTGAAGAACCAAGAGTTTTCCATCTGACTGTTGTTTTCTTTGAAATAAATGTGAAAGAATAAATTAGATACTGGCGTAGATAAATTTTATGACATGTTGGACTTATCAGGAAGCAATAAAATATTTTTTCATCAAACAATTCAATTTATTTATTTTCATTAAATTTCTGTGGGGAAAATTTAAAATTAAACTTACATTTGAATTTCTGTCTAAATCATATGTTGTTAGGTTTAAGAGTTTTTGAGTGACTAAATTTACCTTATATAAATAGTTTAGGTAGCGTCAAGCATTCATTTCCAACTGAAATATTGGTTGAGTAGGGATCTTTTCCTTTAGTGTCAGAAGAGGTATTAGGAAGAGAAGCTAACATCCCGATGAGTTATAAAGAGCCACTTTAAGACCACTAGTTGAAAATAGACTTAATTTGCTAACTGGGGTCTGGCAAGGTCCAAGTTAGTAAGTTCACAAATTTGGAATGTACTGGAGAAAAAGAAAAATTTTTACAAAATAGTATGACATTAAAAATTTTAATTTAATCTAATATGAAAAAGACTTTGTAGTTTGTTAAACTTTGGTGAATTTCCTGAAATCCAAGTTATAAGTTTTAGCAAGTTCTTTCATTTTTAACTCACTTTTCTGTATTAGAACACTATATACATAATAAATATATAAATCTTTTTTAAAAAGAAAAAAAATAAAGAAAATAATACAAGCAGAAAAGAAAAAAAAAAGGAAGAGAATGCTTGTACACCAGAAGAGAACACTAGATCTAATTACAGATAGTGATGAGCCACCATGTGGTTGCTGGGAATTGAACTCAGGATCATTGGAAAAGAAGCCAGTGCTCTTACCCACTGAGCCATCTCTCCAGCCCTGTACTATTTTCTGTCAACTCTTGCCCCTATCACTTTTACCTTTTCATCCCTGAAGTGATGGAATAGAGAACAGCACCGCAAACATTCAGGTGGGTGTTTCTGCATTCCTCAATGCATTCTTCACAAATACATGTCAGAGTGTTCACTACAGAGCACCGATTTATAATTTTGAGTCCCAGATTTACAAAGAATCCTTTCATTTACTTATTCCATCATTTATTAACAATTTCCACTGAGTTCATTTGGTCATTTATTGAGTTCATATGCTTATACTTATTGCTTCAAAGGTCTGCATTTGCAAAATTAATAGTTAAGTATATGCATTACCTATGAGCTAATCCAGCTTCCTCCACTCTCTAGAGATTTGAATTGCTACTGCTGTTTTTAAACTCTTCATGTAATTCTAAAATGATGACAAAGAAACTATTCTTGTGGAGTGTGGAGACAAAAAGTAAGATTCAATGTTAAGACTGATCCACACAGGTTCATTTTCTCTTACTTGTGTGCATCACCATGTTTTTTATGAGTAAAGAAGATAAGAGAACCCTGTGATTAAATCAGTGATTTAAGAAAAGGAGATTGACAGATTAACTTTATGACCGTGGTATTGAACTTTCAAATTAATTCAAATCTTAAAGGACACAGATTATTTTCCCATAGATATTAAGAAAAGGAGCTTATATATATGAAGGGCTTATATACTTCTATATCAGCAAAGAATGGTGGAAAGACAGTCAGTGCTCTTAACCACTGAGCAGTCTTTCCGGTCCCAATTTAAAAAAATAATAAAAATTCATAACATTTCATTTTAACTATATTAGGTAATATCTCCTAATAGTGTCACTGGAGCTAAAACACAAATTCTTGTTGAATTACATATGCAACTATTTATCTTTCTTAGAATGCCATAGGAATGCAATAAAGTCTATGTGAATCGGGCTAAAGTAATTATACTCACAATATTTAATGTTTTTATGTTGAACCTTAGTTGGAATATAAAATCATTCACTCTCTTTTATGACAGTTGGAACCACAGAATGATTTGTGGCTTGCAGCACACTGCTATTAGCAGAAGGAAATGCCAATGACATCACTGGGCCATTATAGCAGATAAGCTCACCTATTACAGAACAATACTAACAGTGTTTTATTTTTTTTTTTTACTAACCTGGCTTGTTGAATATGCTGTGCTGAATATTTTCTTTTCTTCAAATGCAGTATTTGTTAAAATATTTCTATCACTTGTCTCTATTTCTATAAACATATTGCCAATATTTAATAATGTCTAATATCTAGTCACATCATTGATACTTTTTTATTTTTATGGTTCTTTAACTTTATTTTATGTGCGTTGGTGTGAAGGTGTCAGATCCCCTGCAACTGGATCTTCAGACAGTTGTGAGCTGCCATGTGGGTGCTGGGAATTGAACCGTGGTCCTCTGGAAGAGCAATCAGTGCTCTTAACCACTGAGCCATCTCTCCAGCCCCACATAATTGATTCTTTTATACTCTAATGAAAAAGTTGAAACTAAAATAATACAAATTTCAAAAATCTTCTCTTTCTAAAAATAAAAGTGTATTATCATCTATCAGTAAAAAACGAGCAAATACAGTTGAAACAAAGAATAAAATCCATATATTAATCAAGGAAAACGTGAAGATGTAATCACATCTTCTCAGCCTCCTTTATCAATACATTTTATCTTTCAAATATATTGTTAGCTAGTGTAAGAACAGCATGGACCTCTAATTGACTATCATAATCATCACTTTGTTTGGCCCAAGGAAGGTAGCTGCCCACGTTATTCTCTGAGGCAGGGTCACATATCACACTGTCACCTTTAGCACAATTGCCAGAGAGTAAACAATACGTACATCTTGACCTCAGCTCAGAGGCAAAGCTTGGCTTTTCACTTTATCTGTGTAACTTTGCATTGGATTTATATTTTCATTTTTCTCACCTATTTCAGGAGAACCAAACAAAATCTGTTCTCAGAGTTGATACATGTGAAAATTAAATACTCTAATTTTATATGCAAATAGCAGGTGCTCAGGGCCTTCTCAATTGGTGCTAGCTATTTTCATTCTGAGTGGTTTTACAATTTCATTGAACACCTCCGTTAGCAACAATTGAAGGCTGCTTACTCCTGGAAATATTTCTGACGTCTTTCGAACACATTTGGCTGAATAACACAAACTATAATTCAACCATTACCCACATCTGGCATGTTCGTATTATGTTTGCTTAGGGCTTTAGTGACAACCAGATGTTGAACTACGCACACCAGAATGCAGGCTTTTCTGCTGTGGCTGACCACGACATGGAGTTATTAATTGCCGAAAAATCTAGCACTGGGCAATGTGAAAAACCTACCTTCTACAGCCACTGAAAAGTTGCTTCTAACACAAGACTGACAAAATAGGCTTGAGATCCGTGATTCTAAGTTTTAGCTGACTCTGGGTTTGTTTCTTTGTTTGTTTTTAACATACGGCTCATAGACTTAACAGTTAGTTATAAGCTTTAGTTTATACTGTTATCTCAGGACTATAAGTGATTCCAATCAGCTGAAATAAATGACATATAGCTTTATATTGTCTTTAGCTTAACAGAACGCTTTCAAGCTGTAGGAAAGAAGCAAAGCAAATACTTTTTAGATAATAACTTTCAATGCTGATAATAACAAAACAGGCACAAAGAAACTGAAAAGAAAATATGAAAAATCACACAACATCATATATCCTTAATTTCCAGAAACATTTATTCATTAAAAAATAATCATGACCCTTTCTAACTAAAAAGTTGTTTTTAATTCTGCTGGCTAAATAAGAAGTACACGTTCCAGAAAATGATTTCATGAAAGAGAAAATAAGAATGTTTTATAAAGGTGGGTGAGTTGAGTGATAAAGATAGATCTGGGAAGAGATAGGAATGGCTAAATATGATAAAATGCATTGTATGAAATTCTAGAAACATAATTTTTGGAAATAATATTTCTATGTATATTCATGACTGTAAGTATTTACTATTAATACTCTTCCAAACAATATCCAGGAAAGAGCTTAGCAATGAGTTTGTGGCTAAGTGGGCACCCAGTAAAAACATCCTTATCCAATTTTATTTATAGTCAACTGACTACACTTAACTAATCTATCATTTTCTATGATCATCTTATATTTATTTTGATTAGATTCAAAACATTATACTTTCAACCTGTAGAAATCATTTTTGCAATTTAAGCCATAATTTAATGGCTTATAGCACATAAATTGAATAATTTAAAATTAAATAATTATATGTCATATAAATATATTATTACTCAGTAATTCCTTCTTGATCTTTGAAGTCATGAATAGATTTTCCCCTTTTGACTGATACTATGATGCATGTTTTCCAAAAGGACAAAAGTGGCATGGTACTGACTGGATTAAATATTCATTGTGTCAAGATGTTTGGTTTTAACTCAGAGCACTTATAAAACACCCACTTACTAAAAGTCTTTCCCACTTCTCTAAGGAAGTATTTGTACAGGCATCTTCTGCAATAACAGACACTAAACCATAAAGAAATGCAAAATGATATGATTCTATACTTTTCCTTGGTAAATTATTTTAAGGCCAACAGAGTTAGGTTTGTAGACCATGGGCTCATTCTGGATTTCTGCAGACCAAATTGAAGTTGCACTGAGAAAAGAGAAAAGGTGCCATTAGAGAAATGCAGCCTCAGATGCTATCTAAAGGTGCCACTCTCTCCACATAAGGGCATACTAACCCAATCAGAAGACTTTACACTCTTGATTAGAAATTGGTGATTGGCGATCAAGTCAATCTCCAAACTTCCAATCTTTGAAGATTGAAAAGTAAGACTGATTGCCGCTCAGCCTATTAATTATACATTTGGTTGTCCTGGCAGTCAAGCCCCGTGCTGAGTGTTTCCAGAAGCCCCTACACATCAGGCATCTCAGACATAGAACCAAAGGTGAACTGCACACTTATCATTTCAAAAATCACCAACATTTTGAGAATTTGTGTTGAAATATTGGGGAGAAACAAAATGAAGAGTTTATCTTGTCACAGAATTAAGGCTTATAGGATAGGTGTTTTCATATGAAAAGACACAAGGTGACTTTCTCAAAGCATGTAAACACTCAGCAAAGGCCATGCAAGGACAGAATGGCAGCTGGATTCACATCAAGAACAAAGTCCATACAAAGAACTTACGTTGTGGGATATTTGTAAATTGTGTGAAAATATATTGTTGTGATTGGTGTAACAAAGCTTAACAATCAATAGATAGAAAGAGGTAAGGCAGGACTTCTGGGAACAGAGAAGACTCAGAGGAAAGGAATGGCAAAGTCATCAATCAGCTAGACAGGAAACAGGAGGTACAAGATGAAAAAAAGGTAAGAGATCACAAGGCAAGGATTAGTATAAATGGGTTAATTTAAGATATAATAGATAGATAGGAACAAACCTAAGCTATAGGTCAAACGTTCATTATTATAAGAAGTCTCCATGTCATTATTTGGGAGCTGGCTGGTGGGACAGAGAAAGACTTGGTATGGATGTTGCACAATGTGGGACATATATTTCCACATAGGACATGAGAAAGTTTAAAAAGAAAGCTCCAAACATACAAATACTGAACCAGACACAGCTTCCTATACCTGCAGTTTTTCAGGCAGGCCTCTATGTACAGAGTCACAGCTTGTGACTGTTGTCTGCAGTAGAGACAGTCACCAGAGCCATACACCACCACGAGTTAATCTGAGCTCATGTGTGGTGGCTGGCATGGCAATTTAAGATTTGCCACACTTGGCCAGACAATGCTGTAGGTGCTAACTTGGAACCTCTAAAAGGTTTAGATACTAAAGATACTGAGGATGCTGAGATACCGAAGAAAAAAGAAAGAAAATGGGTATAGACAGTCACAGAAAAAAAAGAAAATAGTTTTAAAATAATAAATTCTTGTAAGTGATATAAAAATAAGCAGTCTAGAGAACACAATGTCCACATTCCTAAGAGGCAGGGTGGGTAGTTTTTTGTCATTCAGTGGGTTATGGATGCTTATCATAATTCAGTGAAGATATAGGAATATAAGGTAAAAAGATAATTATCCATCTCAAATATTTTACATTGGCATGAATTTTCATATTCTGACACAAATTTAGGTTGTTATACCATATATATGTTTCTACTCTTTTTAAGGTACTGTACCTATTTAACTCATTTAAAATATAATATAAAGTTCTAGTTATTGAAAGCTAGTATTACAAATTGTAGGGAAATTTAAAAATCCAGGTTAGTAGTTAGTCATCTACAACAATCAAACTTGTCATGTTAGATATATTTTCAAGGATAAACATATATTTTAGATAAATAAATGATCTTCAAATGCTTCAGTGACCTATAGAATATGGCATTTAAGATGTTTAAATACCTAAGGCTTTTCATGACAGTGAGACACATTTACTCCTGGCAGCAACAAGCTGTTGCAAGGGGAAGGCTTCTTGTTGGTTCCTGGCTGCTCAGACCCAAAATAATCACACAAAACTATATTATTTAAAAACCTCCTTGGCCATTAGCTCTAGCAATATTATATCCTTTTTAGGTCTCTGACAAAGTTGAACGTGAAATAGTTATCGTAGTAGCTTTCTTTGTTACAAAATTCAAAAAGAAACTTATACAAGAGATGTAAACTTTAAAAGGTTGGGAAACAAATGCTTATGTAAAACACATTTTAAGGTCTAAAAAGATATTTTAAGGATGGCAATACAAATCATGGTAGAAAATGGTTTCGGTATAAGATTCTGGACTCATTAAGATAGAATTTTGGAATTTGTCAAATACAGATAGACTGGACATTTTAAATGTAATTCTTATTTGATAATTATTCTTATGGCATATGGTTCTACTATGTTACAGTTAAAATCTTTATTTTTTATTTAGACAAAGAGGGAGAAATGTTATGGGATATATATACACTATGTACATATATCAATGTATTGCTATGATTGCTGTGTATTGGTATAAGCAGTATATTGCTGTGATTGGTATAAGAAAAAAGCTGGTCAATACCTAGAAAGAGGTTAGGCAGGACTTCTAGGAACAGAAAGGACTCAAGGGAAAAAGACAAGTGGATTCAACAGACAGACAGAGAAGAAACAGGAGGTCCTAGAAAGTTAAAAAACCGTGAGACAAAAAATAAATTAATATAAACTGGATAATTTAAGAAATAAAAGGAAGTTAGGGACAAGCCTAAGCTATACACTGAGTTTTCATAATTCATAAATCTCCACGTCATTATTTGGAAGCTAGCTGGTGGGACAGAGAACGACTTATTACAAACTAGATCAGCTGTAACTTGGGATATCTAGACTACACAACTGTAAAAAAATAATTTTAGAATACTTAGCCACCAAAACGATACTTAAGTATGGTGCCAACGTAATTTACCCTAGTTGATAACTAAAACTTTTGAGATGCAATAGAATGAGTGAATGATAAGAAAATGGCTGACAAGAATCCTTCCCTCCGAATTCATGTTTTAATACAAAAAAGTGGGAATAAATAGGTGAACAACCTTTACTCATTCTGCTACAGGGAAGAAAGGTGACTTTCTAGAAGATGAGTTTAAGAGAATGATGCTCATTTTCTTATTTCTCTCTTCTTGTCACTACACACACTCAAATTCAGCATACTACTTCACATTCTAAACCCCATAGTAGTGTTCTTCTACCTAAAGCAGAATGTCAGTAGCCTGGTATGCTTGGGACTGTTTACTTTCTGGATGGAACACTTGTAAACTATTATGACTTAAGAATGAAGGATCCCCTTTGTTGGCTATATCCTCACCAGTTAGAGGGAGATGCTGGAACAAACTTTAGGATGTGCCTACTTGGAGCAAGTCGGTCTCCAGAGGTCTGAATGTGAAGGTTATACCTGAACCTAGATCCCCTTCTAGTTCTTTGCTTCATGTTCCTAATGAATTGAGTGGCCTCTGACACACACAAGGGCACCATTTTATTCTGGGTCAACAGACATGGCCAAAGAATGTGAACTGAAGCCCCTAAACCATGAATGATTTCCTTCCTCTCAGTTATTTATATGAAGAACTTAAAATCTGACTAAAAAATATGTCATTTTGGCTCCTTCAGGAAACCACAGTTTGTAAGTACTTATTAACATTCTGATGTGTCCAAATCCTTGTTATTTTTCATCTTGATTAAAACTTGAATATGGGAAAAAGATAGTGTATGTTGAGTGGGAGATGGCATCACCATTTTTTAAAAATCATGCAATATGATATCTTTAGAGAAGACATACAGAATAATTTTGAAAAAAATACAAAATAAATAAAGAACATTTTTCATGGATGTAGACAATTTTAAATCTGATATACAAATAAAAGCCAAAGCCTCTACAAAAGAAAATGCAAAATAAAAACCCCCAAATCCCCAAATCCAACTTGTTACTGTATAGCAAAAGAATAGCCAAGATAAACCTACCACAATATTTCATTTTGTCTTGCAAAGTAAGAATATGTTTCCACATTTTGTAACTGTTCTAAGTCAAGGAACTAAATATATTTACATATATTTTTAACATTTTATAATATAATAATCATATATAATATAATTAATATGTGTGATTATATATATTGAGATGTAAAGATTACATGTCTCCCAAATTGAAGTTGCACTGGAGCAGGGCTATGTCCCTCTTTATTGACACTTACTATGGCTAAGCTTGTGTAGGGAAGTAGTCTGTTAGGGTAGTCCTCCCTCGCATCTTGCAAAGCAGAAAGTGGCTCCTTAATAAACAGCGTTCTGACCCTTTCAACAGATTAATGATCTATAAAGTGCCATTACAGACAAAAGCACTCAGCCACACCTAAATATTCATAGAAGAACACTGAATTTGCATTATGTAATATGAGTGTATTTTATGTAATATTGGAGTGTATCATAAGAATTACTAGTCTTGTTAGAATTTTCTATATTTCAAGACTAAAAATGGAGAGAAACCTGTCCTTTTCCTTATGTTTTGTGAAATGTCACTAGCCCATATGTTCCTTGAAAGATAAACTGAGAAGATGTCAATCTCAGCAAAATTAAACCCTAACAGTGGCTTAATAAAGTGTTACTCAAATACATGAAAACCTCCACTTAAGCAGACCACTCTATTTCCAGGGCTCAAACTAGGCTCAAGCATAGTTAATACACAACTTTTTTCATTTTCATTTAAATTACAAAAGGTGTAACATAATCCTGTGATGATTATCTCCATTCTTGGCGGAATGTATGCTTCAAAATGAAACATTCTGTACACATGATTTGTGTGCTGTGACCGGTCACTTCGTTTATTTTAATTAACATGTTGTTCAAGCTCAACACTCAATACAACTTGAATAACTTATTTTCTGTTCTGAATTAGACTAATTTCCATGTTGATGTCTACATGCATATAATAGAATGAAACTACGAATAGCTATCACAACATCACTATTCCAATGAGACAGCATAGGCAATGCACCAATATTATAATTCCACCTCACAACATTTCAAAGAAAAACTTTTAAGTGTGTGTGGGGGGGAAGAAAACCTTCTTCCTTCCACAGGAACAGTCAGAAGTTCCCAAAAGTCGGCATCATCAGTTATTTTAACATGGAAAGAAGTATGTAAATAGGATAAATTTTAAGAAATCAAAAGGAGCTAGAGATATAGTCATTAAAATCCAATGAAAACAAGCATCCACACGAGAACTCTAACAGACGGCTCAGTGTATTGCACAAACACGTGACCTACCATTAAGCAAATATAATTAAGGAAAGGGGAACTGTAGTTTTTCTTTTTTTCCCTCCCTCTCCTGCCCCCTTTAGTAACTTTAGCTACACATATGGACCATTTTGTTTTGCTTCTGGTTTACTTTCTCTTAATCAAAGACCCTCACTGTAATGCCTTCACACAGGGCTCAGTGTTGCGGTTACCATGGAAACCATAATTCTGAATGTCCTAACTTGTGTGATTAAAATTTAACACAAAGTAACATTGATGGTCTCCCACATTTCGGGACCACCAATATCCAATTCTAATTAGCAGCACAGTTGCTGGCTTGGAAGGAATAAAGAGCTGTGGCTACCCCAGCCTCACATTGCAGCTCTTCCCTGGGAACACCAGGACAATATATAGTGCCGAGTGAGTCTCTTACAAAGGCCTGGTTCAAGCAGAGGCATTATTTCTACTTAACTTTCTTATCCCTTGGAGAGAATAAAGCATATAGTCATCTTTATATATACTAGAGGAGCTTTTAAGTTTTTCAAACTGTGATGCCTATTGCACATGCCTGTTCATTTCCAGCAAAATTCTGCAATGGTCTGACAAAGTCATGCAAAAAAAAATGCATTTTATTTCCTCAACTATAATAATGATTATGTTCATCTTTACAGTTACTACACAGCCCTTTTTACATGGAATTAGCCTTTCATATTTTTACCACTAATTTATGACTATGGTGGACATATCCATTTGACATTTGCCAACTTAACGGAATCTTTCCCTTTCCACCCTTCTTTTTAGAAGTGTTCTGGAGGGAATTGATCAATTCCTGACACTCCCTTCAGGAAATGTCGTCTCTCTCTTAGCGGCCATCTTAACTTCCTCCGAAGGAACGAAGGACACTGGCACACACATGTGCCTAGGAGCTCACTGCTTCACCCATTCCGAAGGACAAAGGCATTAGTCAGTGCTACACTTTAAATAAGGAAATTATATATTGACACTCTGGGACCTTTCGCTTTGTTTATCATATATAAGAGAGTATATGAGCAGTAGTCTTTCTCTTTTCTTAAGTTCCACAGAAAATTATTTAAGTACATAGGACAAAATCTTAGATATTAAACATTTAGAGTCAGAAAGATATATTATCTAGCTCCAGCAATCAACCTTTGGGGTGCTATTGAGGCCCAATTTTCAAAGGCTCCTTGATATAAATGGTATGAGAGCCATTTTGTGTTTAGTAGTTTTGATCCTTTTCCACAGATGACTGATATTTCTCTTACTAGTTGTTAAAACCTTTTCCCACTTCATTTACAAACCTAACTAACTATAAATACGTACCACAAGAGAATCTGTGAATTAGAGCTATAAAATTAACAGAACTACCTAAAAAAGATAAAATAATCATACTATAAAATATTATGTTTTACATGATTTCCATCATTTAAAAATTTAAATTTTAGCCCCAAATACTCCATTTGTAGCAATAATAGCCAATTTCAGAGTCAGGTTAAACGCATCTGCATTGACCTTTACAGACTAACTGTTAATTTCTTTCGTGAAAAATATTTTAAAAATCATGTCTAACCCTGAAACTTACACACAGTTCATTTAAAGGTCATAGATCTTTAAGAAAAGATATAAGTATAAGTTAAATGAAGAAATTTTTACCACACATACTGCTTTGATATTTGAATACATAATAATTTTAATGAGGCTATAGACAACCTCTACTTCTGAGTACTTCACACTCACAAGTACAGGGTTGTCCTATACTACAAATGGTCCATTCAGGTCTTTTATTTCTAATTAGAATATGTGAATAAATTCAAGTGACCCTGGAGTAAGCTATTGTTTCCTTTGTAGCTTGAAAGGGTGAAGAAGGAAAAGGCACGCAGGAATGAAATCGTCAGATAGGGGTCCTGAGAGTGTGTTATGCACAGATGTAGAAATGGTAAAAGCACATGCAAAAGAAAAGGATAATAATAGTAATAAAATAAAATCCTTTATACATTCTTGGCCTCAGTTCTGATGTGGCTACTTAAATAAATGTTAATTTTAAAAGATCCTCTGAATATGTCATCTCTTATTTCACAGATGTGCCAAGGGTTTCAAATATATATTTTAAATGTGTTCTATACCAGATGTTCTATAAATACAGTTAAAAGGCTAGAAGAATATAGGAAGTCCAAAGGTAGGGTAGGCAGCTAAGCAAAACCCGGGGAAGCCTAGAAAAGACAAAAGGACAGGCTTGCTTCACCAAATAAAACTGAACAGGGCTGATTCTACACAGGCTCGCCATGAATTAATCTTGGTAAGAAGTTTGGCTGGAGACTTTAAACATAATGCCTTTTTCTGTCTCAAGTGTTATCAGAAACAACAGGTGGCAAAGGAGCTCAGGCCAGTGACACAAGATTCCTATATTCTTCAGGTCGAATGGTTTATGGTTGCTGTCCTTTCTACTGGAATTCCTTTTGTTTTATTTTATTTATTTATTTTTTAGTTTTTAGTAAGTGTAGTCAGATTTGAGCAACTAAAGTGTACAATAATGATAGCTACAAGTAAATAATCATTGCTTAGAAAGGAACATTACCCTTTTGCTGCCTCTATTACACAACGTGTTGTAGATAAAACTGTTCAACAGACAAAATAGTTGTGACCTTGGTTCCAGCAAGTCAAGTGAGCAATATTACAGCCAGTGTAAATCAAAATGACATTTTCTAGGCTTGCTAGACAGTTCAGTGGGCAGTGAGGACTGCCACCAAGATCAAGACCCGAGTTCAATTTCTGGACTACACATGGTAGGAAAAAATAAACTCAAGCAGGTTGTCATTTGGCCTCTGCATGTGTACAATGGCACGTACAAAAACACAGGCACATAATTTTTTTCACGTAAAAAAATACAAATTTCCTCTCCCAGATTAACATACCAAAATGTTACTAGGCAACCTGATGCATATATATGCATAAAGTTTTAATAAGCATCTAGTTTGTGTTGATTTAGACGATTACCAGTGAAATTAAATTTCTTTTCCCTTAGTTGAAAGATTTTATCATTATCTGTTGAACATGAATATGGTAAAAAGGCAAATAACATTTTAACACTAAAAACTGAACTCTAAATGTTGTCAAAAGTTCACTTACTGCTTTGGCTAAAGTTAAATGAATTTTGTGGGCGGGTGATCTATGTGTATTGGGAAAATGTCAAGCATGTGAATTGAAAAGCACAAGCTGCGTGTAGCCATTTCACAAACAAACCAATTCTTCCTTTCTCGGTTAAAGTCGGTGATAAATACAATAGAGAAAAATCTCAATTCAGATGTGGGTTTAACAAGTGCTTTTATAAATAAAGAGTGCTGGGTAGAATCACCATTAGTTCATCATTCCTTGTATCTCTGTTAGCATTAGAACAACATAGCAAGAAATGTTCTCCCAGAAGAGAACAAAGGCTGTGTGTGACATTCTTCTCCACTGACAGTCATTCCTTGTCTTCTGCAGCAATGTTTTCTTCCCTTCCTATCTTCCTTCATTCCTTCTTTCCATTGTTTTTTCCTTTTTCTTTTTGGGTGACAGGTTTTTTTTTTGTGTGTGTGTGTGTGTGTGAGTGTGTAACAACTCTGGCTGTCCTGTAACTAGCTCCGTAGATCAGACTGGCCTCGAACTCACAGAGATTTGCCTGCCTCCTCCTCGTCTAGCCTCCAGAGTTCTGGGATTAAAGACATGTCCCAACAATGTTTTCAAACCTGCTTACTATTAAATCTGTTCCCTGGTGTTATGTTGGCTCTAATTTCCATAAAAATGTTTTCAGATAAATTATCAGTTTCTGATTTATTTCATGTGTATATGCTCAGCTGTCTTGGATATGAAAGCTTTTGTTTGTTGAGATATTTTCATAAGAGGCTTCCATGACCTTTTAGAACTCATAATTACACCATATTGAACTTGAGGGATCAACAGTTAGATGGTATGTTTTAAATGTAGATGAAAAAAGTTTAGCAGTGTGAGAAGAAAACTTAAAAAACATACATCAGAAAAAAAAGTTAACAGAAATCGCCTGGAAAACCTTTGTCAACAGAGTTTTGTGATGTGTCTTTCTTCTCGATAGTTGGAACACCAGTTCTTTGAAATGGTGATCTCAGGATAACAGCTACAACATCAATGGGTTGCTAGGATACGAAGCACATTTTTTTCAGGGATATTTATACTATACTAAGATGAAAATCAAACTTTCATTTTCAACTGTTCATTACTAAATTATCAATGTATTAAGAATTTAAAAATATTGTCAATGTAGGGTAGTTGATTGTTAATGACATCGATTCAAGGCAAACACAGTTTAATAAAAGCTTCATTAGTGGAAATAGTCACCAAAGATTTATTAACTTGTGTCGAAGAACACTGAGATACAATTTAACCAAATATATGGGTTTAGAAAACAGTTTCCTAATTCATTCATAAAATGGTGAGTTTACATGATGATATATGCATTATCAAGTTTAGGAAAATCTCGCCATTCACAATTTTTGGCAACAAAGCCAACAAATAACTGCTTGCCTCCACTGTACTTTAAAAAAGCAATTTGAGATGATACCCCTAGGAATTAAACTCATAGATAAACATTTCAGCTAATTACATATTGTTTTCAGAACACTGAAGACAGCAGTAGGCCAAATCAAGAAGCCCAATTCCTTTTCTTTTTAAGCAATTTAATTCTATTTCTAATTCTCTTGCTGTACTCATTAGGAATTCAATAAAAGTATGTAAGATGAGCTCTGGTTAGATGGAAAAGATACAGAAAAGCATTAAGCTTTTAAATTTAATAAATAAGAGAAAGTTTGGCTAGCATGTAGCCGAGAAATGGCAGAGGCATCAAAGACTTGTGTGAAAGTAGAGTGAAGGCTGCTCTCCGAGAACCTGCATCAGAGCTGAGCGCGCTGGGATTTGTGAAGTCTCTTCATCTGATCACTTTATCTTAGCTTCAATGAATTCCTCACATTTCTGAGACATCTTCCTTTAAAAAAAAAAAAAAAAAAACTACCATAGTAACATTTCTTTTCTGTTTTTGTTGTTGTTTGTTTGGTTTTTTGAGGCAGGGTTCATTTGTGTAGCCCTGACTGTCCTGGAAGTTTTCTGTAGACCAGGCTAGCCTCGAACTCAGAAATCTGCCTGCCTCTGCCTCCCAAGTGCTGGGATTAAAGCTACGTGCCATCATCATCCAGTTTCAGTAACTATTTTAAAGATAACTTATTAAGTATATAATATAAAAGAGCACCTTAATAATCCTTAAATTACTCTTATTTACCAATACTCTATTCATTGTCCACAAAAAAATGAATGTCCTTCCAAACAAATTAAATGTCATTAGAAAAGTAATTTGATCTTGAGATGTCCATTTTCTTAGAATATGCATCCTATTTTAAGGCAGTGAAATTTTAGGCACCAACTACCAGTTTCTTGCATTGCTTTCAAAATCCTACCACAATACTTGAAGAGCGCCACACAGCCATCTGTAGACATTTCTACCACGTGGGTAGCTGATTCCTCAAATCAACACAGCATCAATATTCCACAACACGGTGTGCATTGTGCACATGTCCGATAATAATATGAGCTAATTAAATAATAATAATGTTTTATTCTTTGAGACTGATAATACCTGTCAGCATTTAAAAAATAATATGTAAAGAATCAGGGATTACTGCGTGTGACACATAACCAAGAGGACTCTTATTCCTCAGGCTCCTTAACGTGTATATGTTTGAAATTATTTTCTCAAAAATGCACTCTCAGTGGCTGGAGTTGTGGCTCAGAGGTGAAGGGTACTGGTGACTCTTACAGAGGACCTGGTTCTGTTTCCAGTAGCCACATGTAAGTTAAAAATCTAATTCCAGAGCATCAGCTGGCCCCTCCCATGATCTATTAGTACCAGACATGTGGAACACACACACACACACACACACACACACACACACACACACAAAAGCATGTAGGTAAAGCACTCGTGAAATATTAAAAAATAAATATTTTAAAATGCATACTTATTTTAAAAACATAAATTTATCAAGGATATTATACTTCACAGTTAAGTGGGTGCTAATTAAAAAATAAATTGTTGATATTTAAAATCTTGTTAAAAATTAAATTCTTGAAAATCCTATAAAAAGATAGTTGTGTTAGGAGTTTATGTTTTTATGTGTTTAAAAGTAATATTTAATTTCTATCCAGTGTTTTGAATATCAAAATTGAAAAAGCACTAAATAAATTGGTAATCTGATAAGATTCAGGTTTTTAGAAATGCTGTGGACTCTTCCCCAACATCACCATTGGCTTTTCATTAATTTTAATTTTCAATCCTTTTAAAACATGCTTAATATTGACTTCTGATAGAATCAGTTAAATAATATAAAGATAAACTGTTTTGCCCAATGACATAAGATCATTAGAGAATTGCAACATCATATTTTTTTTAGAGCAAGAAAGTCCTTTACGAATAATACAGTGTGGCCCTCACTAATTGTGCAAATGAGAATACTACAATCCAGAGAGATTATGAGATGCACCTCTGGTCTCATAGCAAGCTAACACCAAGATAAAACCACAGTGAAGACAACCTGAGTCTAGAGTTCTTCCCAGGAGAACCACATTTGCAAGTTTTCTATAGTTTACTCTCCGGGATATGGAAAGAGACTTTTACCTGACAGGTATAAGATAAAACCTGTTACTATATATCCTGTTACAAATAGCCAGTGGCAATTTCATGTTTAGATACTACATTTATTTTTATTTTCAAGTTCAATTATTTTAATCTGTATGGTGCTTATATTATCAAATCGATTATGAACATTGTAGATAATTTTTATGAGGTCCTTTCTATGTAAAAAGCACTAGACATGTGAAGTCACATTAAGTAAGCAAG
The DNA here is from genome assembly GCF_903992535.2 of Arvicola amphibius. Classification (NCBI taxonomy): domain Eukaryota; kingdom Metazoa; phylum Chordata; class Mammalia; order Rodentia; family Cricetidae; genus Arvicola; species Arvicola amphibius. The sequence continues at coordinate 22,836,647 of NC_052047.1, forward strand.
TAAATGTGGCATGAAGTCAAGAAAACTCCTTGTGGGTGGCAAAGCTGCCGTCATTAACTGTAGGAACAGATGTACAAAAGAGAATGGAAAATGTCACAGAAAAAAAAAAAAACATATCATTTTCACTTAGTGTTGTAAATTTTCCACATACATTTAGAAAACAACAAAACATTCAGGCCTTCCACAATTAAGCCAGTGTTGAAATTGCTAAAACTCAGAATTTTAAGAAAAAGCTTTCACAATATCAATTTTTATAACAATGACAATTTAAATAGAAATATTAAAAGAATGGTATAAAAATAAAGTACAGAAAAAATTCAATAATTCCCTGACTATATGACCTAGTAATTCTACCTTAGATGGCTCTGAAAACTCATGCACACACCCACTTGCATACATGTATGCTGTGGGACAATGGTCTGTACCCTGTCAATTTTATTTTAAATAAACACTGATTGGCCAGTAGCATACAGTAAGTATAGGCGGGGAAACCAGGCAGGAAGTAGAGGCAGGGTAACAAGAATTCTGGGAAGAAGGAAGTTTCAGTCTGTCGTTGTCAGCCCGACAGAGAGGAAGCCAGACATAGAGCAAGCAAGTTGTGACTGCCTCATTGAAAAAGGTACCAAGCCACGTGGCTACTACAGACAAGTATTATGGACTAATATAAGTTATAAGAGTTAATAAGAATCCTGAGCTAATAGGCCAGTCAGTCTGTAATTAATGCAGACCTCTGTGTGATTAATTTGGGACTTAATGACTGCAGGAACAGGCAGGACAGGAATTCAGTCAACAGATGTGTGCTCACAGAAACACTATACATGAGTGTTTACAAGTCTTCACTTTTATCACTTAATTAAAAAGCCCAAAGGTTTATAGTAGATGAATACATAGACTATGATATGCACAGTACTCAGCAATAAAAATTGAATGAATTAATGATGCGGTCCACAAGAACAGAATCTCAAAGGCATTATGCTGAGTGAACACAGTTGGGCTCAAAAGGCTACATATTGTACATCATTCTGAAAATTTTAAAAATATGAATTGAGAAGAACCTATAAAAGCTAGGGATAAGAGGATTACACAGGTTTTGATTAACTGGGAGAAAGAAGAGGAAATGTTTAGGTGATAAAATTGGTTGGTATTCTGTTTTGCTAATCATGACTTCCCCACAGCCCCTTATATTTCACAGCATTTTATAAAGAGAAAACAAAGGTTATAGATGGAAGTAGATAAACATTAGTTCCAGTTCAAAAAACACATGGTTGTTAAAATCCTCAAACATTTAAAGTGTGTAATTTCAAACTATGAAATAGACAGGAAGCTCAAATGTATGTACTCAAAAATAATCTTGAGTAAATGTTCCCTCTAGTGAGATCATGTCTTCCCCCAAATTAAATATTCAATACAGGACTGGTGGCACAAGGCTGTAATGAATACTTCTCATGACAGAAAACACAAGGCAAGGGAAGAAAGACCCTGAGTTTAAGGCATGTTTGAGCTCCAGAATACACTCAGATCATACTTGGGAGTATTCCCTTAAAATGTGTATTAAAAATTAGTACAAAGAGGGCCATGGCTAAAATTTGCTGGTGAGGTGCTTTTAGGTTCTATCTTTAGTACTTCAATGATTAATCAAGCAATACATTCAATACATACACATACATACATACATATACGCATACATAGATACATAACCGAGCAAGACAAAGTTTAGACATTTTAAAACAACTTTTCAACATTAAAGATTACACAAATAAAGATATGTACACCAAAGAAACTGATGCCAGCACACTTGGTAACTGGTATTGATTTCATTACCTTTTGTTTAAAAAAACAAAATGAAACTGTGAAAACTGATTTATTGTTTTGTTTGGGTTAGTAAGTGATTCTGTTGTCTGTCAATACGGCCTTTCCTGATCACTGTTTCATGGTGATCTGCTCTGCAGTGTAAATGGCTGACAATTTCAGCTGTCTGCTACTGATGGGCAGCTATCTATCCAATGTCAGACGTTATCTTTATGCAGATTTCCAAAGGCTGCCGAGTCCGCACATGAATTCTGAAGGGCACTAACTATGTGGCTGACAGTGTGTGACAGCCACTAAGCATGGAATAAGTAGGAATGAGCATATGAATAATCAATGAGCTTTCACTCTGCCCCTGGCCAGCTTCAGAATCCTGCACTCTCTCTGTGGCCTTGAAATTAATTAGAAATGTGATTTCCTAGTAAATCGAATTTGTTTTAATTTTCCATAAACAAATGAGTAAAAGTAAGAGACACCAGTGACCTTAAGTCTGATGCATTATATATCTTCTGGAAAAATTTCCACATAAAAATGAAGACTAGCATCAGTCTGGATGCTATTTCTCTAAAACAGTATATCACTTTTTATTTATATTTATATACATAGTGAATAAAATATGTGTTAAAAATTACAAAACATAAACTACATACAATAAATTATATTATTATATAAAATAAATTATATATTATCTATGAACTATTTACTTATTTCTCACACACATACACACACATTTACACACACATGCATATATATTTATATTCAAAGAAACCTTACACTTTGCTATCTACACAGTACTGCCAACAGCATGGTCAGTTTCCATCCTGATACCTATTCCTACCATCTGCTTTCCTCTCATCCTTCAAATGCAGTCATGAAGATCTGTCAACTTCACTTTGGAAACAATCTCACAGGTGTGACCACCACTCAGTCCCAGCAGTTGCCTTAAACTGGATTTTCATTTGACAACAATTGAGTTATTACAAGAATATTCCAGCTAATCAATGTCATACATTCACATTGTCATCTGTGATATTTCCAGCTGTCTTTTATGAGTCCATGAGCAAGGCCAGTGATCTATCATAAAAGATACATAAAAGAAGAAATAGGCATCTATAAATAGGAAATATTTCCTAAATACATGAACTTATTGTGTGCATATGTATGTGTGTAAATGAGCATGCTTGTGTTTGCTGTGGGTATGGTGTATATATACTTATTAGTCTTATCAGTGTATGTGTGCACACATGTATGCTTGTGTGTACATGATTGTGAAGATCAGAACTAGACATTGAGTGTCTTCTTCAACTTCTTTCCATATTTATGTTTTTGAGACAGTGAAGTTCATGTTTTTGGCTAGGCTTGCTGCACACAGATATTCTCTGGATCTGCCCATTTCTGCTTCCACAGTGCTGGGTCACGAAGTATGCACTATCCAAGTTCCTACACCTGGGTGGCAAGGAAGACATTATACTACAGGAGATACCTCGCTGAGGCCCTACAGGAACTAATTAAAAGAAGCAAGGGAAAAATATCCTGGCATAAAACAAAAGAGGCAGTGCCACAGAGGACTCTTAGGTACTTATGACTTTAAACTTTTGTACAGTTAAGTCCAGCATGAGAAGGGAAGTCCTAGGTAAGGAGATACGGGTATCTGAGGAGAGTGGGTAGAAGGAAAACAAGGGCTAAAAGCTCTTGTTTTCAGCACATGGTGAAGCCACGCCAGCTGGAGAGTCCGGGGGCAGACACTGAGTTGTGAATTATGACAAACGTGGTAACGATGGGCCAAAGAAAAATATCTCATACTGCTTTTTTTCTACACAGCACGGGGCTGAGACTGGACTCAAGGCAGTAGCCAAGGGGGGTGATAAGAAGTCTGGCAGAACCTGTTGATGGATACGCCATCTGTGGGAAATTGTCTCAGCATTACTCCAAGTGTTTATACCTAGGAACTGAAAGAGTGGAGGCAACAACTATACTTCTGTGTGAGAGCAGTTTTACTAAACACCCTCCATTGTTTTGAAAACTTTCATTTGATGTTGTATACTTAAACACACTCAAAGAAGGCCTTGACTACAGAAAGGATGGCTTCTCCAGTGTATCCTTCTTGAGTCTCAAGAACTGATACAGTATTTCGGACATGCTGCACTCCATTCTAATGCTATGTAGTACAAAATTTTATTAACCTCTAACTACACGAGGGAACAGAAGCACAGGCATGGCAATAACACATGAAAGGTCATGTGTCCAGATTATCTCCAACCCAGCACCACTTCCCCACGCTTATATAGTTTGCATTGTGTGTCTTATATTAAAATGGAGTCTAGAGGCTCCCGGTACTGAGACGGAGCTAACGGGTGGGCTACAAAAGGAGCAGTTAGGGGTATCTGGTGTGCGGAATATGTTCAGTCTCTTGATTTGGTTGGCAATTATTTAGCTTTCACTGCTTGTCAAAACAGACTGCATATTTTTTTTTTTTTTGTTTTTTTGTTTTTGTTTTTCGAGACAGGGTTTCTCTGTGGCTTTAGAGCCTGTCCTGGAACTAGCTCTTGTAGACCAGGCTGGTCTCGAACTCACAGAGATCCGCCTGCCTCTGCCTCCCGAGTGCTGGGATTAAAGGCGTGCGCCACCACCGCCTGGCCAGACTGCATATTTTTAAATGGTAAGTTTAGTTCACATTTATGCACCTCTATATTTGAAAACACAATGAAGAAAGTAGGGACAGGAAGCAAATAGGCTGGAACTATACCGACCCATTTGTCCACAGGGAGATTGGTTATCTCCTAGTACATAATCTGTTCTTTTGTTTGTTGTCTGACTGTTTCTGACTGAAGGTCTTCTGTCATCTTCCACTTCAGGAAATATCTCACAGAGTAACTCTGGCAGGCCTGAAAATATCTCTAATATCTGTCTGACTCTGCCTTGAATCCTTGTGTTTAAAAACATCACCACCATGCTCAGTCATGTACTAGCTTGTAATGAGAGTATCTAGGTAATACTCGATTCAGTATTTTCAAAGGAATTACTGAGGAAGCCTGTTTCTGTTAAATTACTTTACTTCACTGTATCAGTGACCTAATTTCAGTTTTAACTTAGTAGATGAATGTCTACAGCATTTAGATATTAATATAACAAGCTAATCGATTCTGAGTGACTCGATCATACCTACTTTTAAAAAGAGGACGAATGTTGTTTACATATGCAAATGTATGGAGAGGAAAATCGGTGGCAAAGAAATTAAGGATGAAAAACTTTTAAATCACTAAACTGCATTCAAAACAGACTGTCTATAAAGGCAATTGTAATGTTTCCATAATCTTAAGTCACTGCCTGTGTTTAAGGTTATTTATAAACTTGGAAAATACATTGTTGGTAGTTTGTAGTAAATAACTATTATTTCAATGAATCAAAATTCAAGAAATATCAATCAGTTAATAAGAAAAATAAGAAAATCAGAAGCCCTGATTTTTTTTGCATATTTATAATAATTTAAAGTTACTTTACAAAATTTAATTTGAATATTCCTAAAAGACAATACGAGCCTGGCATTGTTGTACACAGCTATAATCGTAAAACTCAGGAGACTGAAGGAGAAGGATTTTGAGTTGGGGTACCTAGTCAGAAATTATCCCCAAAAACAACAACAACAAAAACAACAAAGAAAGAAATCCTAATTGTCACCATTGAGTATGAATAAAAAGATCTGCTTCATATTTTATGACTTGCTTGAGAAAATATGTAACAGCCTAATTTTATACTCTGAAAATTTTCACGTTGAACTTAATAAATATATTTGTAGTAAATAGGTCAGATTGGAAAATAATCTGCTTTACATATAGAACATCTTGATAATATAAAATAAGTATACTTAAATTATTAATTTCACATTCATTTATGTATAAAAATGGAGAGCAAATGAAACAAATTATACAAGAATGACATCAATGCACTGTCTTGGTGTCCATGTATCAAAGGGAGCAAAAATCTTGGCATTGTTGTTTCAGAACTATTAACATAACGCTAATACAGTAACAGAACTATCAGTTCTTTCCAGAGCAGCAGCCACAAAAAACTACTTCCTTTGGCCAAATTATTTTTCATAAAGATAGAGTGCATTTCTTCACAATAGCAAGTATGCTCAGCTACATTATTTATTGTTCAGAAAAGAAAATCTATTTTCCCAAAACACATAAGATATTAGAATATCATTTCAAAATCTATAAAAATACTTAAACATGCTGCATCTTCAATGTTACTAAGTCTCTTAAAACATACATCAACTTGAGTTCACGTATTATAAATTTATTTTTAAATATTCAATGATAATAATCTATGAATTACCTTAATTTGTCCTTTGATTGCTAAAAGTCCATGGTTTTGTCTTCTGACTTACTGAATTCAACATTTCTGTAAAAAATAAAATAGAAGACACAATTAGATGTCAAAAATACTTTCTTTGAGCATGTTAACCAAAGAACTAGTAATGTTTTACTATCTGAGATGTCTACTTCCTTGCAACACTTAAGAGTGTCCCAGCAGAATGAGAATAAGAAAGAAAACTGGAAAGATACAGGATATAGTTTTAAATAAGATTGTTCAATGGTCATGGGAGTGACATGTTTAAGTATATAAATATTTTCCTGCTTGAAAGACCACACAAGACTTCAAATAACTTTTTAAATTGCCAAGAATCTATAGCTTCTTACAACAAGCATTTATTTCTAAGACTTGAGACCTGATCAATAACTTCTACCATCTGAATACACACACCCACACACACACAAACACATACAGATAAACCCATTTCATCCATAGTTTTCTGTCCCCCCATAAATGAGTTTATTAAAGCAATTTCCAGGATATTGTATTCATTTTCTTAAAATCATCAAAATTCCATTTTTAATCACAAAAATAAAAATATGTATGTCAAACTTAGTACCAAAAATATTAAAATGATGTTGTTCTTAAAAATATTTTATTTGGAAATTTAATGTATCCTTGTAGCTCTGTGACATTAATTTTAAAACTTTCTAGTGAGTATATTTAAGAATTTACACAATTAACATATCTAGCAATTATTCTAAAGTTAATTACACTTATTTAGTAGCAATAGGAGTATTTTTGTTTCTCCTAAAGGGTTAAGTTACTATACACACCGCAAAATAATAACAAAATCCATTATCTCTTCTACCATTTTGCCCCCAAATGAATAAAGAATTAGATATGGAGCAGGAAATCAATACCATGGAATTAAACAGAGTTCTCCTTAATAAAAATAGCAAGTGATTAAAATTAAATCGAATATTAGTAGAAACTATCCTCTAATGCAAATGTTTGACATATTAGTCATTTTGAATTATGAAAGTAGCAGGATTTGCTGTATTTCATAAGTGTTCAGCAGCATTTGTGTACTTAGTAAAATTTTATTCAAGGGCAAGCCAACTACACATTTGAATCACATGCTTGACTACTCAAACAAGCAACTCTTTTATAATCAATTGCTCGAACTACCCTGAATAACCTTCCTTCAACAAATCTAGCATTCTTTCAATAACTAATGACCTGATAGATTACTTCCCGCTTGCTTTTGAAAAATGATATTTATCACCTTGAAAAAGTTTTATATAACTGGATATTCATGGGTCACGGCAGAAGCCTGCCCACAAGTATCATGTCCCTTTAGATATTTTGCATCACCTCGGAAATAAATTTCTAATTTAGAGATGGCCAGTTTTTCAAATTTCATCTGCCCTCAAACATAAACAAACAGGTGTTCCTATGCAGCCTTACCACCATGCAAATATCTGTTCCAAACACCACTTAGAGTGAAGGTTACATGTTAATTGGGGCTCTAATTTCCCTACGTTGTATTGGTTCCTCCCATAGAAACAAATTGCCTAACCAATTCTGACTGGGCAAATCAAATGTTAGCATTTTCCTAGGTCAAAAACAAGATGTTGTTTATTGGAAACTGTCTACATGGTTCTCACATACACTGAGATGATAAAGGAAAGCCAACGGTTATTGAATTTGCTTATCTAGCCACTTCTAACAACCCTGGTTCCCTTGATTTTTTTGTTTGTTTGTTTGTTTGTTGTTGTTTTGTTTTGTTTCGTACTTCTTTTTCCTCTATAAGCAGAGATAGTCTTCAGCTTGCAGTGGAGCTATTCAGCACCACGATGATCTACTCTTGAGAGTCAGTCACTTCATTTATTCTCCAGAGGACAAAGACTAGCTTGCTAAAACCATCTAGAATCACAATGAAAAGGACAAATAGACAAGAAACCTAAGGAATGGAAAGGAGGAATCAAGGAAAGAGTAATGAACAGACAAAAGAGCAGAGAAAGGATCCTTATCATCGGATAACTAACTATGTTATAAGATAACATGGATAAATTCATCTTTTATTTAATACACTTAATGTAAAATGGACACTCAACAACCGATATTGTAAACAGTTTGAGTATATGATTCCCAAGGAAGTGATTGGTGATGTTGTAATGTAATTAATGCTTTTAGCACCTGATTAGATTTTCATTACCTTTCAGTTACACACGGTTCAAAATTAGCATAAAAGCAAGCCCCTAAAATCTCTGTAATTCATCAGAGGGCTGGAGAACTAGACGGGGAGACTTTGGGTCTAAAAACTATATTTACATTCGTTAAGTAAAAAATTAACCTATGTTCTTGATCAAACATTATAATTAATCACATATAAAAGGTAACAAAATAGATGTTGAGGTAAAATAATGAATTGCAAATTTATAAAAATCAGTAAATAAGTGATAAATATGGTTCAAATTTTCCAGTTCTTGGAGAGAAAAATTAAAAGGAAGATTATTTGTAGATGTTCAATATATTTACTGTTTTGGTCATGCCTCAAGGTAGTATACATTCAAAAGGAACTGAAAAAAATTAAAAGAATACTCAGAATGTGGCCAGGTGGTGGTGGCACACACTTTAATCCCAGCACTCGGGAGGCAGAGGCAGGTGAATCCCTGTGAGTTCGAGGCCAGCCTGGTTTACAAGAGATAGATCTAGGACAGCTAGGACTGTTACACAGGGAAACCTTGTCTCGAAAAAACAAATAATAATAATAATAATAATAATAATAATAATAATAATAATAATAAAAGGAATGTATACACATTCCAGCTATGAAGCAGATTGAGGCAGAGACATGGGGAACAGACATGTCTATATGCACACAGGAACATTTTATTTATTTATAGGCTACATGCTACCTTTGTTTTTGTCTGAAGCCATACACATATTTTATACATAATAAAATCCTCACTGTGTAGCAAACACTGTTTTAATTACTTCATATTGTCATTTAACTTTTTAAACAACCACCAGAAGTTTGTTTAGATATTTTTGTCTCTACAGCCAAAGGAGATGCCAGGTGAAAAATTCGGCACTTTATTCCATGAACTCTAAATTCTGGTTCTACATGTTCAAGTTTTTCAAACAGGACTGCATTATCCCTAATCATTTTTGCTGAAATATTTAAATTGAACAAAAGGTAAGCTTCCATAAATTATTTTCTCAGAAGACAGTCTCAAGCAGTTTGAGACACTGCTTGCTGCTGGAGAAGCTTCACAAGTTGATAGCTAAATGATCTATCTCTAAATAGCCCAAGACAAATTAGTGTTGGACCACAATGGAAAAAACATTCTATTTTTGTATTCCTCATATACTCATTCCAAAATTGTAGAAAATGACCTATTGAAGTGCACCAGAATGGTTCACACGGCAGTAAAGAAGTGACAAGAATGGGCACCACCGATCACTTTGCAGACACTTAGTGTTTTGCAGCAGCTGGCAATGTTGGTTGGGATTGAACCTGGGGCCTCTGGAGGTCAACACAGACTGTGCCACTGAGCTACACTCCCAGCCCCACTCTCATACTTAAACTGTTCACTGACCACTAAACTAAAACTGTACAAGTGAGAACATTTTTCATAAGGTGATTTTTCTAAAAGTTAGCCCTCAAATCTGCCTTGCCGATAGTGTGGCAATTACCTACAACCTTTCTCCAATGAGGGTTTCTTCTCAGTAGGCTACAAGTGTATCATACTGCATACCATAGTAATTATGTTTCATAATTTTCTAAATTAAGAATGGACTCTGTTTGCCTCATTACAAACATCATTTACAAAATAAACAACAACAACAACAATAACAAACTGACCAATAACTTAGCCCATTCCTAGTTAAAAATTCTACTGGACAGAGCAGTCAGAATGCAATGCCTTCCAGGGTTCAGTGAACCACAATCCATGGCATGCAACTGCCTAAAAGTGGCATGTGAAGAAGGCCTGAGTAGGCCGGCAAATATTTTTCCCCAATATCAATGACAAGAAATTTAAAGTTTCCAAAAGAGGTGATTTAGGTTAAGAGAAATTAAAAATTCATCTATCAGGTTAGGAATAGTTAATGCAAGATAAAATATTGAAATTATGTGAACAACAACAGGATCTTGTATTAGATTGCCCATAAATTGTCCAAACTCTGTTTGAGGTCTTACTGGACTTAACATTATAACATAAACTAAATATCAATAAAGGTAAAAAGACTGATATCATAAAAGTGTGTGATGCAACTGAAATTAGCAATGAAAACTAGAAATCCCTAAATATATACCAATTATAAACAACAACTAGAAAATACTTTAAATTGAACAAATTCAAACACAGCATATCAAAATTTTTGGGAGGCAGAAAAAGCAGTGGTAAAGGCAAACTTATACTGTAAAAATTTTACATTAGAAACAAAAAATTACATAAAATCCATTAGCAGAGCTTCTACATTAATCAAACAGAAGAAGGAGCTAAATGTACCATTATTACAAAGGAACAGCAACTAAAAGAACACATAAAGTTTATTGAAGACCAATGTTAAAATAATTACTAATTTTTAAAAAAAATAACATGAGTCAGTTTTAAAAATCCCATTAATTGCTTAATGCTACAAAAATTTCTCACTTTATTCATTACGCTCATTATTAGAAATGACAATATAACATATTTACTCATAAATTTTTCTTCTACTGATAAAATAAAATTTTTGGAACAGCTAATAGACCTTTAAAAGATATAACGTATTTACATGGCATAAATATATTAGTCATTATATGTACTTGTACAACTCTGAACTTTGGTAGTGATAGTCATCTTGTCTGTCTACATCCATTAGATAGGGTAAGATAGGCAAGATCGGGTGACAGGGTAAGATTGGGTAATATAGGTAAGATAGGGTAACCACATCCCTCCATCCTCTATCATACTAAGCCATTCCATAGACTACCATACCAAATCATACTATGCCCTTGGACATGTATGACAAAGACAAAGGAACAATTCTGTAACTGCTGCATACACAGCCATCCTGCTAAGATGTTCAGATAGGACAGTATAAACACACAGAGCTTTAACTCCTCACAGACAATCAAAACCAAGGACTGGGTCTTTTATTTCTTTTAGGCTTCTCTTATATGACACTTCTCTATAAATAGACATGGAAAGATCTGGAGTGAAATGAAATCTATGTGTAGTCTACAAATATATATAATTTACTTATTATAACTTACTATGGAGATTATCCCAAAAGTGCATTATAAGTTGAAAACACGTTAAGCAATTAAAAGCGCATATTAGACATAATCTACTGAGAAATACAATTTAGCAACAAAGCCACTGTAGAGTTTCTTACTGTTATGGTCATGTGGCTGAGAGGGATTCAGAAAGCTACAAAGGCTTCCCAAAATGTCAAAAAAAAAAAAAAAGTATGGTAAAGTATGTCTTGGTCACAATTAAAATTCGCAAATTCCAAAAATTTAGTTTTTACTAACTGATTACCAATTTTGCCCAACACAACACAAAAACCGTAAATTGAACCACTGTAAGTCAAATTGGGGACTGTCTATAGGAGACCAACATTCTCATTCCATGAGACTGTGGTATAGACCACTGTACTTATGTGGTATTTTCTCCAGGAGTCTCTTTTAATATAGGTTTTCAGCCTTGAAGAAAGAATAAAATACAAAATAAACAAAGCAGGTCTCTATCAAGAAAGTAAAACTACACAAAGTCAGCCATGGGGACCTCATTCTTTAAGCGTGGAAAACATGGGGCTCACAAGTGTTTTAGCTTATTGTTGGTATAATAAATGACATATTACTCAGACATATGCCTAAATAGGTGGAAATCCCTGAAAATATCCATACCTTATGAATTCTAGCATCTTATCACAAAAAAGAAAAAGAGAAGCTTCCATCGATGGAAGAAGACGGTAGAATATACAGCAGGTGCAACTAGTGAAAGCTGGAGCAAGCCCCAAGTTAAAAAACCTCTGTTCACAGCAAAAGTTCCCTACCAGCAAAATGCATACCCGGATGGGCAAAAACTCCCCTTTACCCTGCGTAACACGATGGCAGTACAAAGATCAGAATCATGTGTGCACAACCTTAGGAAGACTTGGTGAGGATCCAGAAAGATGCTTTCCTCAGCAATGTCTGTTTCGATGCTCTGCTTTAGAAATAGTTCTCAAACTATCAATATAAAAACAATCATATAATTTATCCTGTGCTCTTACTCTTCAAAATGTCTCTGCTATAACTGTAATTACACATGACATATTTGCCTACTGATCATGGTTTCCTACTTCTCTAATAATGGGAATTATCACACTTAATTATAATAGAATGTGCCTACCCTTTATACTTCTAAATGATCATTTTCTTAAAGAAAATACTGTAATCAACCTGCTATTTTATCATGAAATAATGACGATACAATAATATATCCTTAAAAATTCAATAAAAAGATTTTGAAGTTTATTTCATAAGCAATTAAATCATAATGATTTGGCATTAAAAAAGTTGTAGTACAAAAGTGGTTATGCATATCACCAATGCTTTGTTTAAACTTCAGTAAAATAGAATGATTTATAATATTTAATATTTTTCAAGATGCTTAATCCAAGAAAGAAAATTTAACAACACAATTCCGAATAGGAAACCACAATCCATAAAGTACATAGAATTAATTTTCAAAATATACCCACAACTTACTGGTACTGATTACTGCGAATGTTGAATGTATATTTCAAAATTATAGAGTAGATAATAAACCAATCACTTGCTTTTTTATAACAGATAAACTTTTGAAATGTTGCCCATTTATTAGGTCCCTCTGAATACATTACATGTTCCTTTATCCAGTCCACATTATATTGAAATGCAAGGTAAAATAACTGGCTTTAAATATGTATTATATATATTACCAATAATCATTTAATTTCCTTTTTTTAAAGCCAGACTCTGGAACTCCAAGTTATTAAAGAAGTATGAGTATCTCAGAATTATGAATATAGAAAGTTCATTTCTGCTTAGTGTCTAAATTATAAGCTAGAAATTAAAAAAAAACTACATCCAAGTAGAATAGAAGACCAGTAATAGGAAAAGATCATTTGTTAATCATTCTGAAAAGTATATTTTATATTTTCATTTTATGGTAAAGTCAGACAACATAGACGATCTGTATCTACTACATAGTTATAAAGGAAAAAAGGCCAAGGTTATCCTGTAATGCTACCAACGATTTCCTAGAGATTTATCATTTTATTTTTAAAGATTCACTAAATTTTTGTGTGGGGAGAGTCTTTAAATGTCAGTTCTAGAGAAATGGTTTTCACCCCCTTGTTCTAGGAGGTTATGTAAGTCAGGTAACATCTACCCAAGGAAACACAGCAGAAGAAACCTTTGTTATTTTGCAAATGATGAGAACCGCTATTTAATGAAGTGCTTGCAGACATTTAAAATAGCTTGGGTTACCAGGCCAGACACTGATTCTTATATGCACTTTTCCCAAAAATCTGCATTCTTCTGGCCATTCAATAAAATCAATAAATGTATTCTAACTAAAGTTTAAAAGGCTTCTGGGAAGCGACCTCTGCCAAAGTATTTTGGGAGGGTGCCAACTGTGTGCAGAGGGGTGGGATCAAAAAGCAGAAAGTACAAAATAAAGAAACGTTTCTGAACACAGAAAAAAAAAGAGCCTGGCTGGAGTTCTAAAGTGATTAGCGTACGCATCAGATATCAGATTACCACAACCGGGCTCCTCTGCCTTCCTCGGCATTTCTTTTTTTCAATCCCAGTCCCATACCGACTGCAATTCATTGCAGGAGGCTATATTTCTCACTCTGTCTAAGATTTCAAGCAGAAAATCTTCTCTACTGATGTGTTTAAAATAGTGTGCTTTGTGCGCCACAGTAATGAGTTCTCTATCTCAGACTGCAACATCTGGAAATCAGGACCAGTGTGGCTTCCAGTCAGGAATCAAGGAATGTGTTTTATAAAGAGGTCACACTGCACTAAAGTTCGATGAGCTGAACTCTGGAGAGGTTTCCACCAGAGACATGATTATGTTTTATTTCCTATACAGAAATCTCTGTCAAGCAGAGATGAGAAGAAAAACCCATATACAGACAGACTAAGAAACATCTGGAGCTCAGAGGGAAACAGAACAAATATCTCTTAACTTCAAAAATGTTTTTCTTTTCAAATGTGTCAACCTCTGAAACTTGGACACTGCCTTAAGAGGAATATTTGCCTTCACTCTTCATAGATATTGCTGCAAAACTGTCTTTACTTAGTTATCAATACACACAATAAAACCATTGATAACCGAAGCTTTCCTTGTTTCTGATTCCAAATCACCATAAATTGAGAAATTATATTGGAGATGGTGAGACGGTTCAGAGAATAAAGGCATTTGCTGCCAACAATGATGACCTGAGTTCAGTCCCAGGGACCTACTCTTGGGAAGGAGAAAGTCAACTGCCCCAATTTGTTCTCTGACATGTACAGCAGCACACAAAAATACACACAATAATTATAAAAACAATAAAGAATATTGTATTAGTATTACATATAATAAAACCTACCACCTTGTTAAAGTTTAAAGGAGATATATATATATATATGTATGTATATATCTATATCTATATCTACATCTACATATACATCTATATCTATCTATATCTATATCATCTTTTCCTTTTGTGGACATTGCAAGTATCTCACATTAGGAGTAGAATATACTTTCCAAGAGTCCAGTGGGTGCCTAAAACCATGGCTAACACCAATTCTTCTGTATCCTGTTCTTTCCTATGCATAGATATGATAGAATTTAACCTAAAATTCCTGTGCATGAATGGATTAACAATATTAAGAAATCATGAAATAAAACAACTACAAAATATCCTCTGACAACAAACATATAAATATGCTTTGCTTTTGTTCTAGCAATAAAAATACCTTAGTTTTATCTTTTCAATTAAGGAATCACTTTATGACTTCATTGTCATTACAGTGTCTATACCTTAATATTGCACTTTGGGGTCATCAGTAAATAAAGTCAGCTCTCCTGGACACACTGCAATACTACTGCAGTCAGTTTGAAACTACCATAGCTATTTAGCGACTACCCAGCCAATAGCACACAAAGTATGAATTACTGACATCTCATTTGAGACAAAGCAGGATAAGGTAATCTGTCATTGCACTATTTACAATAGTATAACATCTTCTACCTACCGATACCTCTTTAGAGAATTTTCTATTTAATATCTTTATGTCACAGTTAGCCTCAGGTAAACAGAGCTGTAGAAAGAAACATACTACTACATTTTTTTAACATAGTTCTATTTACTCCCACATTTTATGCATATAAAAAGCATAGCATACAAAACTATATTTATGTGTTTGAGTTACCACATATATAGAAGGGAGATCTCATATCCTTATTCTCAAATAATTTCAACTAGAATTTTCTAAATAAATAGCTCTGTGGTGGGAAAGTCTACACACACAGAATTTTTTTCAAGAGTGATTAATGTTACCTACCTATAAGATATCTACACAGCTCTTACAAAGTAAAAAAAAAAAAAAATCCCTGTTACACTGCAATGTGCATTTCAGAGTAATAAAAGTCAAAGAACAGCAAACCAAAGAAATAAATTATCTGAATTAAATTTACAAAATTTACTATTAGTAAATTTAGTTTATACCTTACTAAATGTAACTATTTTGCATATATATTATGTGCAAAATAGTTACATATTATATATATAATATATATTATAAATATATATATTCCAAGTTCCTTACATATATGCTTGTATTGTCAACACATAAGACAGAACTCCTGTGAGTTTTGAACATCACGGCCTAACAGTGAGCCATGAGCAAGCCTGAGCTACAGCATGAAACCTACCTACATAACTAACACCAAAACCAAACAAAAAAGGAATAAATCTCACAGACACAAAGGATGTACTAATACTAAAATATTTTTATTTTTCCCCCTAGGAATTAAAGTCTCAAAGTCATATAAATTTAAATATCCAAACTATAATGATACCTGTATCTGTAAATGGAAATTGTTATTTCATATATTAATGATAGTATTTAAAATTAAATGGTAGTGCTCTATGAGGAAATTGGCGCAAGGCATGCAGCTCCCTTTTTATGGGATTGTTGTGTTATTATTCCACCTATAAGAGTAGCATGCTACAGTTCCTGGAGTCAAGCCAAGCCCTAAAGGAAAGTAGGTGTTTCTAGAAGAGA
This sequence comes from Arvicola amphibius, assembly GCF_903992535.2. NCBI lineage: Eukaryota > Metazoa > Chordata > Mammalia > Rodentia > Cricetidae > Arvicola > Arvicola amphibius. The sequence continues at coordinate 22,853,082 of NC_052047.1, forward strand.
GTAAGCCTGAAATCCTGGGCTCCCAGCAGTTTGATCATAAAAGATTCTTTTTCCAATATTTAGCAAAATGATTAGTAATAGCTTTTAAATACTATAGCATTTGGTTTTCCATTTCTTTTTTTTCTTTCTGTCTTGTTTTATTTTGGAGTTTCTTCAGAGAGAACCTTACTATGTAGCTCAGACTTAACTCCCGATCTAATAACTCAGCCTTGCATGTAAGAATTATATGGGAATATGATTTAACTCTGTGAAAATTTAATAGGACTTCAGTTTTCCTCCTAATCTGTATTCTATGAGAATGTATGGAAATGTAAAATGTATACCAAGAAAATCTATTTGCATAGTTAGCATACACACACACACACACACACACACACACAATGTTCACATGGTCTATAAAGGTCCTTCATGGATTAAGAGCACTGGCTATTTTTCCAGAAGACCCATATTTAATTCCCAGCACACACTTGGCAACTCACAACTATCTGAAACTCCACTTCCTTTTATAGCCTAACTGAATATACCAGACATGCACACGGTGAACAGACATAAAGGCAGGCAACACAAACACACACACACACACACACACACACACACACACACGTACACACACTTATGAAGATATAACTAAAAAAAACCCTGTTTCCAGCCAGTTTTTTTTTTTCAACATCCAATCTAATAAATGAAGAATCACCACCAGAAACCCTGAAGACAGGATGGCTAACTGGCCTACCAGGCTGAGTAAAACATTTTTCCTGTACCCATGGCAGTCACAATAAGTGCTGTAAATTCTTTCCAATGCACAGGTTGTGGTGTGTAACTATTTAAACTTCAGCAATATCATTAATATAATGGCAAGAATAACCCAGCACCACCAAGCAGTAATGTTACAGGTCAACTTATCCAGTCAAAGGACAACTGGGATCATAATCTGCACTGTGTTAACAAGCCCAGTGGAGAACCAAGACAAACGTACTCAAGCATCGTCTAATGCTACTTGGCAAAGTTGGGAGGACCTTGGACTTAGCATAGAGTGGGGAACCCTGATGGCTCCTTGGCCTTGAGAGGGAGGGAGGGGAGGTATGGGTGGAGGGAAGGGGAGGGAAGGGGGAGAAGGAGGGGCGGGAAGGGGGAGGAGGAGCGGAAGAAAGTAAAAAAAAAAAAAAAAGAAAAAAAATAAATAAATAAAAATAAAAATGTGAAAAAAAAATTAGATATAGTTTTCTGCTTCAGTACGGTCAGCAAGTTGATATAATTAACTCTACTCAGGACAGAAATATTTCAAAGCCTGAGCTATATACTAAGTGATAAGGGCAAAAGGGATTCTGTCCAAACCTTGTTTTATTTGCTTAGATGGTATTTATTATATCTGCATTTTATTATACAGTAGTAAAAAAATTACAAGGCAACATCCTGCTATTTCCTTCTGAGAAAAATGATACAGGATACTATTAAACCTCAGTACAGGCATCCACATGGCAGGGTGCTCTACTTGGGACTTTATATTATGTCTATAACAATTGATGCTTATGTAGCTAAGGGTAAGGCTGGCCAGAAGATTGCCACTTAAATGTTCCACAGATTCATAGTCTGATAAAAGTTTAGAATGTTGTTATAATCTGTGGTGACTACATATATTCCCAAAATATTTATCTCGCTGTATTATATTTTGACAGATAATATTGCTACCATATTATCAGACATGTTAATACCTTAGGAAAACTGAATTCCAGGTAAAATGAAAACTCTAGTTTGGTCTTACTATTGAATAAAGAATCAATTTGCTGAGAGTGTGAATGTGTCTCCAAAAAGAATTTAGACCCAGCTCTGGCAACTGCATGAATATCATCTTCCCCTCACCATCATACTCGTTCATTTATAATCATATGTTGAAACTGTTGCAGGTTTATGGAATGTTTGTTAAACAGAAAGATCTTACTTTTGTTATTTAAGAGAAACATGAGAGCCAGGTGTGGAGACACAAGGAGCTTCAATCCAAGCCCTTGGCAGGAAGTGGCAGGCAAATCTCTATGTTTGAGGCCAACCTTGTCTACAAAGAGAAATTCTGTCTCCACAACCCTTCCCCCAAAAAGAGGGATGTGGGATTGAGGATGGGGGAAGATGAGCATATAGCTTAGGGCTAAGGTTTGTAGATTTGTGTGAAATTCTATTAGGCTATATATATTCTATTTAAGCTTTGGGATAATTGATCAGAGCTTCAGAAGGTCTAGGAGTTGCCTTAGCTTTGAAGCAGGAGCAATCTTTAACAGCCCCTGTGGGGCGACCTCACCAGCCCCGGCTGGTCTTAAAGCTGAAGCATGCTGTCAGTCAACAGCAGCACTTACAGTGTCCAGGAGGCCAAATGCCTCCAGTGCAGGGCTGATGTCATCTCACGGAGATGATTTATCCCAGTTGTTCCTGGCTGTCACATAACCTATTTGCTCAAGGTGTACTCAATGCCTTTTCTATGGCCCATTGGATTGTTTCATTCAGAAACCTCAGAAGAGCTAAAGAGAGGAGATTTTACATAACAGCACAATGAATCCTCCAGTTTGGTAGATGGGTTTCAATTGTTTTTCTTACCATTGTGATTACTAATTCAAGTCAACTCAACAACAATTCATTTATTCTTTTCTTTCTTCCTTCCTTCCTTCCCCTCCTCCTTTTCTTATTTTTTTTAATAGTTTTTCAAGACAAAGTTTCTCTGTGTTTCCCTGGCTGTTCTGGAACTTACTCTGTAGACCAGGCTGGTCTCAAACTCAGAGATCTTCCTTCCTCTGCTTCCTGAGAGCTAGGATTAAAGGCATGTGCCACCACTACCCAGATGAGTTCACTTGTTATAAATGTTATTGTTAAGACATCTTATTTTGAATCAGAGAAAGTCTAGGCAATGTCATAAAATTATACCCGTTGCACAGGGATGATCCATCTTACCTTTTATTTTTTATATTATTTTTACCAAATTAATTTCTGAGAAAGGCATTATGCTTAATCGCCCTTCCCTACATTCAACCAAAGAGAAAATATGACAAACTTCCATAAGAGCATGAATACAAAATGATTCTTTATTGTATCTATGATAACATCGTGTATGATATAGTCATCCAAGTTTGGAAGCTGACCTTTATGAAAGAACATTTCAGCATTATCATAAGCTACATGGCAATAACCTTCACTGCAATTATAAAATGATGCTGTTTGTGGTCTTCTGCATTCCCAGTCCTTCTCTCCAACTCTAGCCTGTTTGAGTATATGGTGAGCCACTGAGAGTGGCCTCCTAGGTTTCTCCACTCACGTCCATGCCTTCTTTTACTTAGTCAGTCAAACATTCGAGATCCTTTCCTTTAAACCTATTATGTTTTTAACATTATCATGTTGTATGAAAGGGAAGTAAATTAAGAGCTCTGCTTTCTAAGACACTGAATACCATGTATAACAAATTTATATGTAAAAAAATCCTTCAAAATATATGAGACGTTGCTTTATAAAGGAATTGAAAGTTACCATAAAAAAGAAAACCTTGAGTAGCAACATCCAAATCCAGGAGCAAAATATAGACATCATGGCGTAATGTATATGCTAGTATTTTAAGTTTCATATGCTTTCTACTGCTTAAAAAATCCCCAAAATGTCAAGATATGTTATATATTGAGTGACTGAACACAGTTTCTAATTATCATCATTATCATAATTATCATCACCAGTCATCATCATTTTAATAGAGGTGGTGGAAGAGAGAGTTTTCCTATGTAGGCCATGTTTGCCTTGAACTTGTTTATCTTCTTCTGTCTCAGTCTTCCCAGTGGCTGGATTACAGATGTGCATTAATCCTGTACAGACTTGTCTCTTTTGTCACAGATTCCACATGAAGCATGTACCACATCTCCATCAAACCAGTAAACAACAGAAGATTCTGAAGTCAAGCTACTGGTTTGCAAACCAACTCTCATGCCTAATAGCATGATATTGCATTAAATTATTATGCATCAATTTGTTCATCTATAAAATTAAAACCAGTAGCTATTTTTAAATGTTACTGAGAAGACAACATCAAGAAGGCCATGTAAAATACCCAGAACTATATTAGGCTCATGACCAATGAGGGATTCCCCTCTATGATATGAATATGTTTTATTACCCTTGGTTAATAAAGAAGCTGTTTCAGTCAATGGCTTAACAGAGTAAAGCCAGGTGCAAAATCTGAACAGAGATATATATACAGAGAGTAGGCAGAGCCAGAGAGATGCCATGTAGCTGCTAAAGGAGACAGATGCTAACACCTTGTTCAGTAAGCCACAGGTTAATAGAAATGGATTAATGTAAGATATAAGAACTAGCTAGAAATAAGCCTAAGATATTGGCCAAACAGGTTGCAATTAATATAGTCTCTCTCTGTGATTATTCAGGTCTGAATAGCCTGGAAAAAAAGCAGTCTCTTCCTACACATAAGAAGAACAAAGCATTTTTATTCATGAAGGCCTTAAGCAATATACTTTATTTTTATGCATATGATTTTAATTATAACTGATTAAAACGAATAACATTATCCCCATTTAAAACACAATAAATCTGCAGCATGGGGAATTTAAAGGTGGAGTCACAAATCAATTTATATTTAGAATATTCGGAAGGAAGAGAAATAAGTTGCAGGTTTCCATTACTTGGTCTCACAACCTACATGTGGGAACAGTTGCAGGAGTTCAGATGAGAGAAACGAATACCACCAACTGAGGAGCATATATCAGAGTAAGCAAAGAACAAAGTGTTAATTAACTAAATACTAGTTTTTTTTTTTTTTTAAACAAACCAACCACCTAAAACTTAAAGACAAAAACAAAAATTACTCCTGGAAAGACCACGATTCAGTCAGCGGGAGGAAGGCAAGACTCTCCTAAGCATATAGCTAGGCCTGCATGAACACGCCACGTCCGAAAACAGAGTTGAGACAGATGCCACACACACGTACAGACAGCTTAGTGAAGTCGGCCACCCAATACCATTCTCGAAGAAGTAGCTCCAGTTCCTCTACAGCTGTCTGGGTGACACAGAAGTTAAGCAAAAGGAAAACACACTTCGGGGCCATTCGTGGCACACTGGTATCAATATGCTGTGGGCTGAGCCCAAGCATATGAAGCCACGCCTTTGACTGGTAGAGCTTGAAAAGCAAATAATAACAACAGACATAAAGAGACAGCTGAAGTGGGGACGATGTGTTTTTCCTCATAAATACATGCATGATTTTAAATGCATGTTGGGGTCATAAAATCATCCCTATCCTCAGGATTTCGTATTACAACTCATGGCTTGCTTCCTAGATTTCCCCTTTCCATTTCTTCAATTCCATTCACAACTGGTATTTATAAAAGAACCCTCATTTCTAATAATTCTAACCTTCTAAATAATTTTAAACAACAATCTATCATCTTCAATGTTTCTGATTTTCTCCCTGTCATTTAGAGCTCTCCCTACCATAGTATCAAAATTGTTTGCTAGACACTGCTCTAAGTCTTTTTCATGAGGTCGTCTAAATTGTCTTCACAGCAGGAAGTGGCAGGGGTGTGTTACTGCGTAGGATTTAAGATTTAGTGACCAATATGAAAATTAACAAGTTGCTGGTTCTAGACTGGCAACCAACACCATGTAACCACCAGGTTGGACTCTTAACTATGCTTCGTTTCTCTATCTTCATTTACTCATGAAGGTTTCACTCAAAAATAAGTACTTTACAATCATCCTACTTGCACACCAAAATCTTCTCCTCATCTAATAACATGCGGTTCCTGCCAGTACCTTACATCTATGGATAACTAGGTACAGGCAGGTGATTATGCTGCACATCAATCATCTCACATATGACACACTGTCTCTTGAAAGACAGCCAGGGCTGTTCAGAGAAGTAGCTACATAAATGACACTAGAGTTGAATATCGACTGTACAGTACAGATAAAAATTAGTGATGATATTTATCACTAATATTTATATAACGCTTGAATACTAAATTAGGCGAGACCAGCAATTAATTAATCATGGAAATAGAAAAGAAGCATCCACAGCAACAGACGGTTCTTAAAAATCTCTGAAATTTGGGGCCCCTAAAACTACTGAACAATAAGTAAGTTTCCAGAAAAATGAAAGAATAAAACTTAATAAGGGGATGAAGAAACATTGCTTCTGAGACCAACTCCACCACATATTACTGAATTTCCAGCGAAGTGGGTGCTCAAAATTGAACTGTGGATTTAATAACGTGAACAGTGGAAAAAGGAGACAGACGTCCAATGAGAACGACCAATGGGCTTGAAAGCAGGTGGATGGAGAAAAAAAAAAAAAACCCTGCAAACTTTTAATACGAAATCTCTCCCACGGGCTTGTATGCAGAAGGAGTAGTCCCAGCTGGTGGTGCTTTATTTGAAGTTGTGAAAACTTTAGGAAGTAGGACCTCGCTGGAGGCAGTCGCTCCCTGGGTGTTAAAAGACCAACTTTGTCCATGTGGCCCTCTTATGTTTCTGCTTCCTGGTTGTCTTGAGGTTACCAATTGCCCTCCATCATTCTCTCGGTGCAGTGATACTTAGCCTCAAATAAGGGTCCAAGGAATGGAAGCCACAAACCGTGAACTGTATGAATGAAACTGTAAGCCAAATAACCATTCTTCGTTCAAGGTACTTGTACCAAAGATGATAAACCGACTAATGCAGTAGCTTTTATCCACAGAAATACTCATAACTGCATATGAAAACTAAAACAGAAAGAAGATTGCCCAAGCTTAAAAACTGCAGGTCTATGAGCTATACTTTGCCTTTGGAAACACAGACCCTTCCTTAGCTCATAAAGCTCCCATCCCACACAGAAGTAACTGCTTCCGATTCTGTTTAGAGTAATTTCTTCTTAGAAGTGCTCGTCCCATATGCAGAAATATCATTTAGTTGGCTTTCCACCTTCTGATTTTTCTTTTAAATCAAATCAAAACAATCAAATCGAAACGTGTATTATTTTGGATAATCTTAATGAGAGTAGTAATACTGCTATGGTAGTAAATTTTCATCAATAATCTAATATTTTCCACTCCTTACTTTCAAATTGTAATAAAAACCTATGGCTCTTTACGCCTCAATAAAACTACCCTTAGCAAGTAAATTACAACATTTTCTCAAACATGCTTTTAATATGATGTGAACTAAAGAAAGTAGAAATCTAAGATGCATGTATTTAATAGCAGAATTATTTAAACATAAAATAAAAATGTAACATGTTTAAAATATTTTAAAGATTTTTGTGAGCTTACTAGTTTTTTTTTCTAGTTCTTTATGTGTTTCTTAGAAGACATGTTAATACTCAGGGGAAGCCAATGGGAAATTAAAAGAATAATGAAATACTGTCATTCAAAATAACTCAAAAATTCTAATATATTACTTGATAATTATTTTGAAATGAAGCTATTAAGAAAAGTTTTCTTATTCCTATTAAATTTGCATCATACATAAATAAAAATATTAATGGTAATAAGCAATAAATTTAGTAGGATGATGCTACAGCATCAAGATGGGGATACTAATTTATTTTATAAATGTAAGTAATAGGTTATTACTTCTTATAAGATGGGAAATCAACCTAAAATTCCCCCATGCCACAGAGAGTGTAATGGATACATGTGGTAGGATTCAAAATCAGTATGATTGACTAGATAGGTGATTTCTGCACATATAATTTGACCACCATTTCATTGAAAAATATTTAAAGCATTGTGTTTTGTTGTTAAATTGCCAAACAGTAACTACTAAGCCTTGATACATCCAGAGAGTATTTAGGGATTGAACGCCCGATGCTGTGACTGGTCCTTCCAGACTTCAGGATGGAACTTTCCAGTCACGGTTATCTTTTGACACTTAAAATCTCCCCCATGTATGGAAAATGATGAAGTAAATCTGTAAGTATTTTTATAAATAAGAAACCGTAAGGAAAAATTTCTTTGGTTTGTTTTTAGTGTAAAATAAAATCAAGCAAAGAAAAAGTGAAGAACCAGGAACTTGAAGAACTATTGAAGGCAATGGTTTCGTCAAACATGCCATGCAATGAACTGCTTTGTTTCACTACAATATTATAAAAAGCTTGCAAAATGAAACACTCTGATTAGTACAACGGATGAGCAAAAGGGTTGTGTATATGGTCGTTAGTTACATAACTGATCTTTTTCCTCTGAGGAAAAATAATATTGAGTTTTTCTTCTTAATGTGTGGAGTCATTTTTACCACATTAGCTGAAATGGCGTTCCGTTTCACTAATACCAGTACCCAGTGTGTTTGATATAGCCTTAAGTGTTTTGAAGAAAAGAACAAATAAAATTCTATGTACACCATTATTTTTAATGTATAAATACATTCTTTCCTAAGATCACTGTTTTTTGAAGTGGGTATTTCTGACCATCATTAAGAATGGTCTGAATAGAGCCGGGCGGTGGTGGCGCACGCCTTTAATCCCAACACTCGGGAGGCAGAGGCAGGCGGATCTCTGTGAGTTCGAGACCAGCCTGGTCTACAAGAGCTAGTTCCAGGACAGGCTCTAAAGCCACAGAGAAACCCTGTCTCGAAAAACCAAAAAAAAAAAAAAAAGAAAAACAACAACAACAACAAAAAAAATGGTCTGAATAAGAATGTTTGACAGTTTGTAATCTAAGTATATAATCACAAATCTGCTATTTGCTTCTGATTTTTGAAGAAAGGCAATGAATTAAAAAGGACCACAGATAAAAGGAACAAAGCTGGTTTGATGTGGATAATCCCTGCACCAGTAGGATACTGCAGCGTCTCTCTGAGCCTCTCCTGGCAAAGTTATCCCACAAAAGGAGCATCTTCAGCGACAGAGTTGATCAGTGACAAGAGTCCTTGAGGCACAACTTCCAAGGTACTGAGGACACAGCGTCAGGGAAGGGGAAGGAGAGAGACAGACAAAGAAGGCACCATGGAACTCACTGGCAGGCCGGTCATGTAGAGAAATCAGTAATGAGCTCCACGGTCTAAGGAGCTAAAAAGTTAAGATGAAAGTTTCTGAAGGAAGAAAAAGAAACCCAGTGCCTTTCACTGACCACCATACATAAACACACACACAACAGTACCCCACAGATACCTGTCACACACACTACGAATGTCCTTCTGGGAGGGTTCAACAATTTAAAAATACTAGTTTAAAATTTTACCAAAAAAATGAAAATTAGAATCAAAATAACAGAGCAATAACTTTTGGGTGGCACTTCAAAACTGGGTGCAATTACATTGAATATTATCTCTGAAGCCAAAGGACTATGAATAAATTACACCCTTCAAACACATATCCAGCATTTTCTTTCTTTCTTTCTTTCTCTCTCTCTCTCCCTCTTCTCTCTCTCTCCCTGTCCCTCTCCCTCCCTCTCTCTCTCTCTCTCTCTCTCTCTCTCTCTCTCTCTCTCTCTCTCTCTCTCTCTCTCTCTCTCTCTCTCTCTCTCTCTCTCTGTGTGTGTGTGTGTGTCATTCTTTGCTAGATATAACTCCCTTAATGGGCCCCGGCACAGCTGTACAGAGAGTAAACCCAATCCACATCTCTTAAAGGGAGAGTGGTCACCTTGTACTATGACAGTCCAGGTATGTGCAAACAGACATGGGCACTAAGAAGTCAATGCATGTCCTCCACATGGAAAAAATATCCATTTTCATTTCACAACTCCCACTCTTGGAACGATAAAGCGAGGTTTCCATATTTTCATATTTACCATCACCTTGGAAGTTGGAGAATGCTTTTATACCAACTGTCATATTTTATGTGTTTATACAAGGAAGGAGCCAATCATTGAGGAATGACTAATGTATCATTAACAAGGATTGAGGAAATTATCAAATAAGGAGGGACACAGAGCCATGTATATTCTAAGAATGTAATATATGCTGCTGAGAGAAAGGTGCTTTGGAAGAGGCTTAAATCAAACCTAAAATAAGATCATCAAAATTCAACGAGAATGCCATGCTCAAGGAGACTGAATCTGTTTAAATAAATTTTATGTTATTTGACCCTTAAAATTTATGTACAGCAAACATACCAGTTTTTATTGGGCCAAGTTTTAAGATGAGAACTTTGAATATTAGCTAAATGCTTCACGTAACATCACCCAGAAGACAAAGCATTCGTATTATAAAAGAGGTTTGCATACTCCTATTTTCACATAGGGAATCTAGTCTTTAAACTCGGAAGGACCATAGGAAAGGAACCAAGGATAAATTATTCTGGTTCACTGACCTTAAACATTCTGATCAATTCAGACTGTGAGTGACGGAAAAGTGGAAACTGGGGACTGACCTGCTCTAGCAAACATACTGAAAAGTGAAAAGAGAGCCTCAGAACTGTGCAACTTCTCATCCCAAGGCAGGACAGAGACTCAAGGTGAACTCCAGAGCTTTTAAAAAGAGTCACAGCAAGGTCATGCTGATAAATTGAAATGAATATGACTTGGAACTACTCATAAATCATGCTAATTTCTTCAGAACCTACTGTCCTGGCCTCTCTGAACTCAGAGGTAATGGGCATATTATTCACATACCTGATTAATAATTTTGAAAATTTTACATCTCTTACAATAGCCTATTGAGCTAGAGTTCAAAGGTTATGTTCTGTTCAGGTCACTAAAACACAAACCCCCTCTCCCCTCTCTATCTTTCTCTCATACACACACACACACACACACACACACACACACACACACACACACGCGCGCGCGCGCGCCTTTTGAGGCAGTATGAAGTTGGAAGAAAAGAGTTTAAATAAATATAAAATACATGCAGTTTTTGCTACTACACACTTTTTCTAAAAAGCTTAACCATTAATATTTTCTCTCACTATACTCTTCCTTCATTCTTGAAAGTATATGTAGTTCTTAACAAAGCCTTTTAAATAATGGGGTGAGTACCAACCCATCTAACAGAGCAGCATGGATTACCGGTTAATAGCTTGAGCAGCTGAGTGAAAGAGGCCTCTTTTTGATTTTCTAATCACTCTTTGAGTATGAATAAGTGCCATCAACTCTCATGTAGCTCAGTTTGTACCTCAATGACAATTAATTTCAATAGTCTCATAATTAAGTTTTGAAGATTAAAAAACTTATGAAAGTTACTTAGAATTCAAATGCTATATAATACACAGCAAACATTAGGTCTACTATTAGTGTTGTGTAGGGTAGGGTAGGCTAGTGCAGGCTACTATAGCATATTTGAGAGAGAAGATGAGATACACACAGCATAGTTTTATGTAAGCTCTTATTAAATACAAACTTGACAGTATCTAGAATCATCTGTGAGATTTACCTCTGGGCAAATCTCATGCAAGTGAGATATGCTTTAAATATTTTTATTACTTTAACCTTAACTTTTAAAGTTAAATTATATAATTACAACATTTCCCCTTCCATTTCCTGTTTTCAACTCCTCCCATAACTCCCTTTCCTTCACTCTCAAATTCTTGGCCTCTTTTTCTTAATTGTTGTTACACACAGGCATATATTCTACTAAAGACAACCTGCCCAGTCCCTACAATGTTACTTATTAATATGTGACCACACTTTGATTGTTTTAATTAAAGAAGAAAGGACCTGCCCACCTTGGGCAGTTCCATTCCCTGGTTGAGACCCTGGACTTATTAAGTGCACAAACGTGCTGAGCAGAAGCATGCCTTCATCTGCTTTTTTCTCTACTATGGATTCAGGTAGAATAGTTACTTTCAAATGTGTTTTGTCTTCCCCGTTGCTTCAGAGCACTTTTTCACAGCAACAGGAAAAGTACCTAACACATGCCAATCTGTGCCATCATTACAGGAAAGTAGGAATCTACAGTTGCAAAATTTATGACTATAAAAGTAGACTCAAATTCTACAAATGGAGAGTAAACTATGAATCACAGGTGTATGACCATTGCCAGACCTACAAAACTGCCCAAACCCTTCTAGTCTTTCCTTATCCCTTTTGGGACAGATTAGAAGATGAAACAAACAACCTCTCCTCTCATATTCCTTTATTCTTATGTTGTACTATTCTTCTAATAGCAATATTATGTTATTATATTACAAATACTATTTAGGATGTCTGAACTGCAATTTTTTTTTTACTGCAATCCTAATACTTTCCTAACACCCCAACATGTTTTCCTTTCTACAATAATAGATAGATTTCTGTGTGTGATACATATGCATACACATGCAGACCTGCATGAAATTCACCACGTTAACACAGAAAATGTACATATATCTGCTTACACAAAACAATATATGAATAAATGAGAACTTGAACCACCTGAATCACTTTTCCAAAGTAACGAGAAACACCTACTTGGGGAGTGCCAATGTTTGGTTCCTTAAACTGGGGAAGCTAGACCATTAAAGAATCCTAACAAGAGATTCTTTAACCTAGGGCCAAACACGTGGAAGGATTAAATTCCTGTTTAGTCATGTTACACTGCAAGCCTGGGTACTTAGGGCTGCGAATATTTTCAGTTCATAACTTTTCACTGAGATCATTAGATGCCTGTATGTACAAGGTAATAATTAGCAATAACAGAAGCAGTACTGCAACACTGTGCGCAGTGTTAGACTTCTGCCAAGACAGTTATTATGAAAGTCTAGATTTGCCTAAACAGAAAAAAAATTCCACCAACATGCTTTAGGAAAGACACACCTTTACATAGAAATTAAACTTCCCATTTCGCCACTACTCTCTTGTATACAATTCAAAAGCACAAGATGTACAATAATGGCCGAGTTAACTGAAGAACATTACATTTAAGGTTCAAGTCCCATTTATTCTTACATTAAGATGCTCAGTTAATTTCTCCAGGTGATATTAACATGTCTAATTCTTTTCTTTGCTGCCAGTCTGAAATTCTGTCTACAACTCCTAACCCCTGTGGGATAACTTAACATATACTTAATGAATTTAATGAACATTTCACATAACTAAATATATTACTGACTGATTGACGCCACAGACAAGGTCCTGCTTCTAGGTGTACACAAAATAAAAATCTGTAAATATAAGTGAAAGAATTGTGACACCTTTAAGTATTCAGTGGCTAACTCGGGAATGAGGAGGGAAATGGTATTGGGTTAAAATCCATGCACAAGAATTAGTCAATTCTGTTTGGCTACATTAAACAGATATGTTCTATTGACAAGGCACAATTATCAGAGCCAAGAATGTACGTACATTACACAGAACAAATGCCTGCAGATCAGAAATTTTAACAGCAGTAATGGAGTATACTTTGGCTTTTAATACTTTATATGAAACACTGTCATTATTCTGTTTAATCCTCACTATAACCAAAAGACAAACACTAATATACGCCACATAACAGAGCGCAAGGGAGAGGGCAATATTGTCTTTCGATAATGAAACTCTTAGAAATGTGAAGTTGTCTAAAAATTTAAAGGAACCATGTCTGATGGTATGGTTAACATTACACTTAGGGAGGGAGAGGTTTAATGTCTCAGGAGTCATAAGCTTTTCACAGTGACACAGGTCTGTAGTTCCTTTGGAGAACAAGGCAGAGGATGGGAAATGCCAAGGCACACTAGGCTCCATATTGAGAATCTGCCCTTCAAAAGTTAGTTAAATTATTAAATGCGCATATTTTAAATGGAATATTGTATATTCTCTAATCACTTAAAGAAAAAAAACAATAAAAGCTTAATTATTTGAAACAGTCCAGCCGCACGATATAGTCCTACAATCCCAGCAACTCAAAAGTTTGAAACTGGAAAATCTCAGGTTAAAACCTCCTTGGGGCACAAAGCAAGTTCCATCAAGAATTAAGGAATTTCATGATTACCTGCCTGACAGTAAAAAGACAGTGGCCAAGAATTCAACTCAGTACAGTCATTGTGATCAGGCACAAGGTCCTCGATTCAAACCTCTGTTCTGCAAAATGATTAATCAATCAATTAATTCACGGAAATTTAGTGCAATGAATGGACTTAAAAACAGCCGTTGCTGTTTTCTACTCAGCATGTTGGTGTGATCGTCATGGAGGACAGGAATTCACAGATGACACTTCTGAGAAGTCCCTCGCTAAGCTTTTCTTAGCATTCAGTCTGCTCTGTTGTTTTCAAGGATAGCGCTGCACATGCTGAACAACTTGTCAGGAAAGCATTACTTCACCGATGATAATATGTTTTAACTGTATGCAATAAGTTAAATAAGGTAGCTAAAGAAAGGTCTCTATCTCAAATACTTATTATCTCAGCGCCTTAACTTACAAATGCAAAATTCTTAGCTATAAATAAAGCATTAGTTAAAAGAACAGTTAAAAGCCCCAGATTTTTTTTAAACTTCATTTATATAATTACTGTGGAGCTGGGGGCAGATTTCCCTACTTCTTAAAACAGATTTACCTAACTGCTACAGTAATATTCATAGGAGTATTTTATTCAAAAATTAATCAGTGAATATTAAAAGGTAGATTTATCAGCTTATCAAGCCTTGCAGTTTATGGAACACTATCAAATAAAATGATATAGTCATGATTTAGTTAGCTATTTAAAGTCATGATTATATCTGCCATATTTTACACTTGTGACTAGGCCTTTCTCATATCCTAGCTTCTATATTATAGAAATTTATTTTTATTCATTAAGTAACCTTAATTCTGCCTTGTAAAATTTAATTTGAGGATTAAACTTCCATGTCCAAAAGAATGCAAGTTATGTCAATATATTGTAGAAATGCACTGGTCTTTGAAATGCTTCTGAGGTGTTTATTAGAATAAGCCAAATTCTGCCTCCACAGTTCTATTTTATGCTAATATATGCATTGTATGTTATTATTGATGAACTCTTAGAAAAATGATTACAGGATGTCTAAAAACCAGAATGACTTTTCCTAAGAAACAAAATTAAAGATGAACAAATGCTTCCCTGCCCATTCACAAATTTTCATTGTAACAATTTTGAGTTTTATGACATAATTATATACAAAAGAAACCCCAACCACATAGAAAAATAATTGTAGTATAATTACTCCTATTATAAATTTTATATGTGCATATGAAAAATAATTGTATTTTCTTCTGTGTTATGTTTCATTATTTGAGGCACTTTGTATTATTTTATGTGTGTGTGTGTGTGTGTGTGTGTGTGTGTGTGTGTGTGTGTGTGTCTGTGTGTCATGTGTGCTGGAATACCTGTATGTAATGACACACACATGCTACACATGGGTGTGATGGTGTGAGGCCAGACTGTTTGTGAAAGAGTCTCTTGTTTTTTGCTGCTGTTTACAGCAAGCTCACTGGCCTTGCAGTTTCCAGGGATTCTCCTGGGTTGGCCTTCTACCTCAGCCTTAGGGGTGCTGGCAACACAGGTACCTATTACTGTGCCAAGTAATAAGGAAGGAGTTCCAGGGCCCGACACGTGGGTCCTCCTATGTTGGCTTCTCATTTTCCTAATTTGTATTTTAAGGTTGTTTTTTTTTTTTCTCATATATATTTCCATTTTAAGTTCAGAAAAATACAAAACATGATACAAGGGCATTCTCCACATTTCCACACATGCAGAGACACACTAGCAAATCAGCATATTTGCCATTAATAAATGATAGATAAGAAATGGGGTCCAGAAAGATGGTTCCGTGGTTTAAATACTCCTGACTCAAGCATTAGGAACTGGGCATGGATCCCTAGCACGGAGGAGAAAATGGCTGAGGGGTGGAGATAGGGGAGTCATTGTGGCCTGCATGTCCAGGGAAATGATGATAGCGTGCGCATGCTCATTCAGGGTCCTGTTATGTAAAATAAGTCAGAGCGCAGCTGAGGAGGACGCAGAGCTCAACCTGTAGCCTCCACAAGTCCTCACCCACTCGCCCTCGCACACAAAGAAATGATTTATTAGGGCTGGAACATGCACTTACAATCTACCTTGAGAAAAAGGAAGTTACTCTCCAGGAAGCTTGCTTACATAGAAACAAAGGTAATAAAGATTCATACCAGATTTATTAAAAAAAAGCACAATTACACCAAATTGCCCTTTTACCATGATAAAAACAAATTCTCTAGACATAAGATTCATAATAATGGGCCAGCAAGGGAAGATTCCATTGCTCAAGGTGGCTAATCTTTTGCTTTTGAATGTGAGTTAAGGAACAAAAGATTTTAACATTTTGCTCATGGAATGTCTAAGATTTTCTGATTCTCTGGTTAT
Organism: Arvicola amphibius; assembly: GCF_903992535.2. Lineage (NCBI taxonomy): Eukaryota > Metazoa > Chordata > Mammalia > Rodentia > Cricetidae > Arvicola > Arvicola amphibius. Next base: position 22,869,280 of record NC_052047.1, read on the forward strand.
CAAAACGTAAAGCATCGTGGTAGGACTTTTCCCTGGAAGTACTCATTACCTTCCCAGGCACTTCAAGTGTAAATGTTGAGATATAACACTCCCTTGCATATATTGTAGTCATTGTCTAAAAATGGATAGGATTTAGGTATTATCATATGCTTTTGGTTGAAAACAGCGCTCTAAGCAGTTGTTAGACATTCAAAACCAGAATGCTGTGCTATTTGACACAGAGTGCTCTAATGTTTCAGTAATACATTGAATGATTCCTACTGTCCTAAAACAGTAATGTACCTTCTCATAGTCCCAGCAAGTCACTTTGTCACTAGGAAAGTAGGATCAAATGTAATATACCTCCCTGTCTTGTAAAGGGAAAAAAAAATAACTATACCTGTGTAGGCAGAGGCTGCCTGTTCATTCCCAGATCAAGAAATTTTCACTTGGGTAAATGGATCGTACATACATAGTTTTAAATAATTACCATCATTAGCAGTTTCATGGCTAGCACACATACTATATGGGATGCCTAAGGTTTCTAATATGCCTGTTTTATTCAAGGTGCTGGAGAAGTTGACACTCTCAAAACAAGTCACCCCCTGCAAAAAAACTGCATATTAGCAAGAATATGACCTATGGCACCTTCATGGATTTATATAAAGCTATCATACTCCTCAAGAATTTATTACTTCTGGAAATATTTCTTTGTATGATATGATTTAGAACTATTTTAATCCTTAATATTTCTAATTAGGTCTTCTTGAAGTGCTCAAAATTCTGTTTTTGTTTTGTTTTGCTGCTCAGTCCTACATATAATTTTTTAATCTGAATAATATTGCCTATAGCACAACTGAGGTTGATCTTAGATGCTTTACAACATGACCATAACTATCAAAATTCATTAGGACTACAGATCATCAAACTCTGAAACAAAAACCTAACGTTAAAGAGACTTTAATCCCCACACACCTGCCTCTCTCCTGACTGCTGACCTCAGTGTGTTTCTGTGTTTCTGCAATGACTCCATATTCCCTGAGCACAGGACCTGATGCATTTAGTACATAGTGAGTTCTCAATCATATTTGCTGGATGAATAAAAACCCTCCATCCAGAGTCACATAAGCTGTTCCTAACCCACTCTCTGGCAGCAGCATAATCCCTCACAGGGCTCCTTGAATTGGAAAAAAAAATAAGATCTCATAAGCTTCTTTGTAACTCAGAAGAATTTTATAGATTACACAAACCAATATTGGAACTTCTTTCAGAAATGTAACACCCTGCTACCAAATAGATTCTCCAGAGATGGAAAAACACATTCTTTGATATATTTGTTCAAATTAATGATAAAATGATGAACATTTATAAAAAAAACAGAAAAAATTCAACAGTATGCTAGAAGAATTTATTTTCCAATAGATTCTATGACCATCCTCACAAAAAACCTAAATGTGTGTGTGTGTAAGTGTGTGTATATGTAAAGCTTTTTTATAATCAATGGATCATTGGGTTTATTCTTTCACATGAATTTTTTTGAAGTCAACATGAGCTTTCTGTTTGCCTTAGTAAACATCTTTTTATGAAACAAAAATCAATAAATTAAATGTGCAAGAACTCAATCAACATTACAGCCAATAAAACAATTAATTTTTAGAAATAACAAAATATGTAATTATTTAATCATAACAGTTATCAAAATTAAACATAATTTAATTGCTTATTCAGAGTCATTAATTATGTAGAGTTGAAAAATTACACTATTGAAGCAATCATTTAATCATTACAGCTACAAAAAATGTGTCTACACACTAAGTCATTATTTCTGCTATGGTCTTGGGAAATTACATACCATATTTATAATAAAACCAACATAATTATTTTAAGATGCATAACTAATTACATTGGCATGAATCTTTAATATGTTAACAGCATATGAAATAGCAAAATTTAGAAATCTTTTTCTGAAAAAAAAATAAACGAGACAATGAAAGAGCAAAGAACCAAAATGACGTGTATAACTTACATAGCTCTGAAAAATTATCCAAACTGCATAGCATAGCCCTCATTGGTGCACACTGACATAACATCATTCCAAGACAAATTCTTTCTTATGGATGACTACAAGCTCGGGTATTATTTTCACCCATCTTTTAGCTCATGTAATAAACTTTCAGAGAGGGGGAAAAAGTGGTTATGACTCGCCTGACTTTCCTGATGCCAGGAAATACCTAAATTTACAAATTCTCTTCAAGGGACTAGGAGAAAGAATCAGGACTTTTGGCTGACCTTTTGAGGGACATTATTCAAGGATTCTTAAGCTGCAGAATTACAATTAGTCTCTGACGGTGACTTTTGTTAATCAAGTTTGCCTTTCTTTGAACTTTACAATCCTGTCCTTGCGTGCATCTGTTTAACTCTGACTTGCTCTGGCAACACATCAGAATCACCAAATTATGCAAAACAACTGTTGGTAATTCTTACACATACATGCACATGGGAGAAAAAAACTCACACCCTCTTTCACTCAAGTGACTTTGAAAAAAGTTCATAAATAAATCTATATTCTCACTGAGTGATGACTACAGAATAAGGAATTACTTGCTTCAGTGTAAATCGCAAATCATATCAATTGCAGGGGGGAGGGCATTCTCCATTCTTATGTCTCTCATATAACATACAAAATACTGATCTGAAGATAGTACTTCTTAAAGAAGGTCTACTGTCACCAAACTGCCGTGTTATTTTACTTATGGATGATAGAGAACACAAATCCATCCTGGTGAATTATGGGAATGTTGAAATGTGCCTGTCCTAAATATTCTGAGTGACTGAGCAAGTACATAAAGTGAAGTTATAGAGTCATAAAATAAAGGATCAAAGATAAATAATACAAAAGATAATCTGGGCCAGCCTTTCTCAGAACTTTTTATTTAAATCAAAGTTCTATGGGGAAAAATATCAGTGCATAAGTCCCTATCAAGTAATGGGTTATAAATGAAAATATTACACTACATTAAGCCATTGTTTCCCAGTATGAGTTCCCACAGGCTCTAAGGCGTAATGATCCACTGTGAATTTGGAAAGGAAACAATATGTTTCGTTTCCCAAATTCACATGACTACAGAAATCTTTGTTTAAGTGTTGCATCTGAGTATAGTAAGTTTTAGAAAATAATGACCTTGTCCAAATACCATAATTTACACACACTAGAATGGTGAAGTGGCTTTCCATTGTCACCCTGTGAGCAAGCAGTAGAACCTAGCTACAGTTTATCACTTTTGATTTGAGATAAGGCACTTTGCCAGAATGATTTGATTTAAGGAGAGGGAGCAGGCCTTCTGAGAATTCAGTACAGATTCACTCTCTGTGGTTTCAGCTGTGCTTATTCAACCACAGTTTGAAAAGGGTAAATCAAGATTCCAGAATTAAATCATATATAAGCCTGAAATCATGCGAGGCTCTGAATAGCATGATGAAATCTCAAATGTCCAGTTCAGTTTTGCTTCAGAAGAACATCATCTCTTTGTCCAGAATACCTATATGATATATACTTCCTTCCCCTTCCTCGTTATCCATCTTTAAATCAGCTGCCTCTATTACAATGATTGTGTTCCACTGTCTTTAAGAAGCCCCACAGGCTATGCTAACTTCATCACAATGCTCACCATTCCTCTCACTTCACTTCATTATATACATAGAGAAATTGTTATATTGTCCCATGAAGAGCTATAACTACTATACATAACAGCTTACCCAGATAGAAACTGATCATATTCACATGACTTCTAAGTTCTTGTTAGAGTTATTCTATTTTATTTTTAGTATGTAGTTACATTATGCTTAATTTACACATTAAATTTTATCTTCAGTTTGTAGGAGTAGAAAACAATGATATGCATAGAATAGGTGGTGTAAATCATCCAGAGACTCTATTTCACTGCGTACTCTAGAGCAGTAGTTCATGATCAAAAGCAACCTCTTTGTGGGTTGAACAACACTTTTATAGGGGTCACCTAAGACCATCTGAAAACACATATTTGCATTATGATCCATACAGTAGCAAGATTATATTTATAAAGTAGCAGCAAAATATGGTTGGGGGTCACCAGGACATGAAACACTGTATTAAAAAGGTGCAGCTACAGGATGTTTGAGGACTACTACTATATAGATGGGGGCTGCCACACTTGAAAGAATTCAAGAAAGTAGAATTCAGTGGCCTAATAGAAGTAAATGGGAAAGTTAAAGCATTAATGATATTTTATAAGGCTCCTGAAAGCATAAATGGAGACGATAAGATAATATAGCCAGAGATGTAGATATAATTTGTGCAGATTGACACTGAAATACTTTATCATAATAAGACACTAAACAATCACAGCAAGGAGATGAGTTCCTGGAAAATGTTGTACAAATAGGATGGGTTAAATCCATGATTGATTCAACTTACTAAAGCACGGTTTATTTTCATGAGTAGAAGGTGTTGAAACAGGTCATGGTAGACTATTCTCAAATGATTAAAATCACAACAAAATCCACCATATTGGCAACAAAAGAGGTAGAAGCTATGAATACAGGCAACAACCATCTCAAAAGCATGTGGCTTATTTTTAGAAAAGGTAGGCACATGGACTTGTGAGGAATAAATATAGAAGACATGGTCTCCTAGGGGAACACTCAGATACCTGAAAATTATGAAAGAAACATTATATGTATATAATTTTATGGAGAAACAGTCTTGAAGTTACCACTACCATTGTTAAATGCTTACAAAATTCAGCACTCCTATTGTTGGCTTCCCTCATAATGCTTGGGAAACTGTAATAAATGACTGTTTGTAAATTGTCTCACTATTCTGAGCTTTTTCAGACTTAATAAGACAAGCATAAGTTATAAATTTAAACCAAAATTATAAGTTTAAACCCAAACTATAATGCAAAATTAACACGAACTACTATTACACAATTCAAGTGGTCTACAGCCTTTTAGTCCCCTGAAACACCAGTTACCCTAAAAATTCCCAATAGCTCAAGGGCATGCTGAGATAGCTCTGCTCCCATGCCATTGGCCAGACCATAACTTGCACATAACAGTCCCAGGGAAAGTTTTTAAAGAGCATAAAAATCTGCATTAAGATAACTGGTACTTAAGCCATGGTTTATAAAGCATTGCTTGCTCCGAGAGACCATGTCAAAACACAGAAAAGACCATTTATAAAAGACACCCCCTTTCTTCTCATTCATGTGTGTCAGAAATTCAAAACTAGAATAACAAGAAGTATCAAAATAAAGAGTATGTCACGTTAGAGAGCGCTAATGGCCTACCAGTTGACTGGTTCATTGGTATTTTAGGTCTCCTGCGATGCGGCATGCATGCCTATGCTCTAATGTGACATTTTAAAAAATCAGAACTGTGAGAAACGAGCGCTATAAAATAGTAAAATAGGGACTGAAAACAAATGCATTGGCTTGTTGATAGTGACAACACTCACTTTGAGGCAGTGCGGTGTGTAATATAAAATAGAGCATTCCTCTCTTATTAATATTTCTTTACAAATCAAATATTTTACAAATATCTATAAAGAATATGATTATTGTGAATTCTGGAGTAAGAAAACTTACCCAATCAAGATGTTCATTTAGAAATATATGTATTTGAGAAAGAATGGATACTCTTTGGAAAATGTTTTGATAATATTTGATAAAGCATCCATTATGAATTTAACAACTCCCCTTGTACTTCCATCTTTAAAATTAATTCTCCAAAGTGATTTTCACTAAGGCACCAGGCACTGTGCATGACTTTTTCTGCTGTCTTCAAAGCAGGGAAATCTAAAACCAGTGCAAAAGTCCAAGTAAAGGGGAACAAAAAACTAAATTATATCATACATGCACACACACACACAGACACAGACACACACACAAGCACATATGTCTATGGATATTATGGTACAAAGAAATAAATCTATCTATCTATCTATCCATCTATCTATATATATATATTAACAGACAGAAAGCTTTTAAGAAAAATTTTAAGTGTACAAGTTTTTTATACAAATGAGAGAACATTTTGTAAAAATGCTAAATTCTTATTTTTAAATGAATAGATAGCTTAGTTACATTTTATGCACACAGAAGATATATTCATATACATATTCTGAATTTATGAATACATTGGCATTTGTGTGAGTATGAATAGACTAAAAAGAACTCCATAAAAATAAACATATATTAATGTAACAGCATTTGCTTATGAACAATAAAATTTGATGTTTATGATTTCTGCTTTGATACTTAATCTATGGGGTCATGATTTAATATTGTAATAATGTATCAAAACCTTCCAAAAATATGATACAAATATTACCAAATACTCCCATAAATATTACTTTTAAAAATAACTAAATGAGATATTTCTCAAAATTATTTTGATTTGTTAAATTATACATTTAACAATATTGTTTTTCATTGAATGTATAAACCAAAAAATGGCACACACAGAATGTAAGAGGAAAAATAAAACATATATATATTGAACATAGATGTCATTGGATGGAGAAAATGACAGGGCCCCACATAGGAGCACCGGACTGAGCTCCCAAGGTCCTGATGAGGAGCAAAAGGAGGGAGATCATGAGCAAGGAAGTCAGGACCATGAGGAGTGCGTTTACCCATTGAGACGGTGGGACAGATCTAACAGGAGACCACCAAGTCCAGTTGGAATGGGACAGATGGAACAGGGGACCAAACCGGACTCTCTGAATGTGGCTGACGGTGGAGGAGGACCGAGAAACCAAGGAAAACGGCAATGAGCATGAACTCTACAGCATGGACAGGCTCACTGTGAGCCTTGTCAGTTTGGTTGCTCACCTTCCTGGACTTAGGGGGAGCTGGGAGGACCTTATACTTAACATAGTGAAGGGAACCCTGATGGCTCTTTGTCTTGGAGAGGAGTGGAGTGGGAGTATGGGTGGAAGGGAGGGGAGGGAAGGGGGAGGAGGAGGGGAGGAGATGGAAATTTTTAATAAAAAAAATGAGAAAAAAAAGAAAGCTTTAGGGAAACAAGTATATCTGAATGTGTGTTCTGCTGTTTCTGCTCTCCAAAAGTGAGCTGAATTATAACTCTGAGAAAGAGAGAGGGAGGGAGAGGGAGGGGACACAGGGAGATAGAGGGGTAGGGTGGGAGGTAGGTGGGAGGGAGGGAAGGAGGGAGGAAGAAAGTTATAGAGTCAAAAAGGAGAGCCAAAAAAAATTCTATGAAAAAGACATTATTTTGTACAAAACTCAAAAATGAAAAATTACAAAACCAGAATGGGCAACCCTCTGCTAAGTAGCAAGCAGTCAAGTGTGGTTAATAAAGTTATTATTGTGGTTACAAGTTATTCCTTGTAAAAGAATAAAGAATATACAATTCAGTCTGAATCAGAGAGTTTGTGGTTCTGACGCCATCTCCTATCTAAGGTACAGCTCAATCACTATGACTCAGTATTCAGAAAACAGTGCACCCTGGACGGAGAGCTTGGTACTTGAACTACCTGTACTTTTCCCCTCCCCAAGGCAACCAGAAACAGTTGAAGGATTTATCCTAAACAGGAAATCCAGTAATGCTCCTCTGCCCTCCCCCCTAGTTATTTTGATCAAACTGAATGCTTCTTCCTGCCTAGAGAATTCCTGCCAGAACACCTCCTCAGAGATTCAGCCAGATGGCAGAAGACTGGCTTCAAAACACCTGAGCTTCCCACTCTATGCTAAGACCGAGGTCCTCCCAGGGAGAAGGAGGGGAGGGAAGGGGGAGGAGGAGGGGAGGGAGGGGGGAGGAGGAGGGAAGGAGATGGAAATTTTTAAATATAAAAAATAAACCATGAGAAAAAAATAAAAAATAAAACATAATTGACAAGATAAAAAAAAAAAAAAAAACACCTGAGCTTCAAATCCCAAGGACCAAGAGACATAAGATTGTCTCCTTGGGCTCCATCATCATACAGAGTTGATGCCAAACAGCAGAACCATCCTTGCCAAATCAGGGGGATATATAAAGGACAGACAAATTTATAGTAAGCTTTTCAGAATATCTGTACAGCTGTATATTGTGACTAGAACAAATTCAAAAGAAAACAGAACTGGAAGATTTATTTTAAGAAGTTGACATTGTTACTACCATTTAAAATACACATGAAAATTATTCCTGGTATGAATGATTATTTAGTGGGTGAAACTTGGTATTAATATATCCAGTTCCTGTGAGTTATATATCATCCTTAAATATTCAAGATACAGTGAGGCTATAAAATATGCTACTCTTCGGCCAAGCATACCAAACCCAAAACCGGCATACTCATATCCTGTGCTTCAAATTCTGACAATGAAGAGTAGGTGGACATAATATTTGACTTAAAATTCTAAAATTTCTTTCAGCATAAAATCATCCTAATTACATTGTTAACTAAATCATAAATAAAATAAGCATATGCTTACTCATGCCGTCAGCAAGTCCCATTTGCAAATTAGCTGACGACCACCCCTGTCATCTACATAAGCATATGGAAGTTCGGTATATGTGAAAGAGTGTAAGTCAGAACTGTATATACATGCTTTTATTGAGCCTAAGAAAGGAGACTGTGAGTTACAAGTATTCTTTTCCCTTACACTTAGAGATTGAAAGCGGGCTGGGGGAATAGTATGTATGTGTTAGAGTTCACATGCACGGGTCAGAGTACAACGTGGAGGTAAATTATTTCCACTATATGGATTCCAGGCAGTGGACTCAGTTTGTCTGGTTTATCAACAAAAGCCTCATGAGGAGAGAAAAATGTATAGCTCAATAAAATCAATTAAATAAATTAATGCCCAAAAAACCTTATGAGCCATCTCATAAGCCTCTTTCTTATTACTTTAATATAAATTGACTAGTTACTTGGGATAGGAAGGATTTTCTAATCCCTTATCCATTTCACTACAATAATAAATGTCATAAATATTCTTATAATTCAGATGAACTGAGAACTTATGTATTCTGATGAAGGATCATTCATTCATTGGTTAAATCTGACTAAGACTTATTGAGTCTACAAAAAGTTTTATACAACTCATCAAATTATCACCAGGACTTACAAACAAATGTTGTGGTATTAATTAGATATGCCTTTCTATCTGTGATAAGTGGAATTATTAGAACGCTGAAATGGCATTTCTGAGCTCTAGACAATGTGATGTATATCAATAATTTTGTTTTATTTTCTTAGTTTATCTACAAACTTTCAGAAAACTTAAGTAACAAACATTCATAAATATATGTGTTACATGCTGCATTTTATATCTTTGGTATTTAATAGTTTTTTATGAATGTAAGGCAATCAGCATAAAGTATAAGCTGTCCAAAATTCACATGCATGACATTTTCAATGTAACAATAGTTCAACTCATGATTTTTCTCCCTCATGATGATGGGAAAATATATTAATACAACTGATCTATTCTACTTTTCACCCTCTGCACACTGTTTTATAAGCTATGCAGGATACTCAATATGATCATAGAAGAAGGTTTTTGAACTATATGACTTGACTGAGCTGTAAGATAGCGAATGTATTCAGAGCATACTTAAGGCAGAGTGGGCTAACTTTTGCTATTCAGAATGCTTACTGAATTAAATGGTTTTTAAATAGTATTTATAACTTATGAGGAATTTCCCAAGATGAAAGTCAATTATAAGTTGAAGACCATCTTTGTTTACAGGCATACAAAATCAGGAATTATCTATATATTAAAACAGATTTCTATCCATTCCATTGAAAGAAACAAAACTTTGTAATTAGATCACTTTAACAGACATGAACACTCTCATACAGATTCCCTTTTTTGTGTTCTTCCTGATCCTCAAACACACTGATCCTCAAACGTGGAGGTCTGGTGTATTTCTATAATCTGTAGATTGCTGAGCAGAAACAATCTGCATCAGGTTGATCTTTCCCTTTCTATCGATTTCTCTACCTTGTTCTTTTCTGTTCATATAAAAACATCTACACTAATATAGATCAGTGATATACATATATATATATATATATATATATATATATCTCATGTATATAGAAAGTGTGAAAAACACATAATACCATGGAGGTTCCTCAATTCTATATTGACATGAAAAGGCTTAAAATAATACTCTGAAGACACTAAAGTGAAAAATAGAAGGTCTTTTCCCAATAATTAAGGTGTGTCAAAAGATTTACTACTTTCTTAAACGCATCATGGACCTGCTGACACACACCTTTAATCCCAGCTCTTTGGAGGCAGAAGCTGGTAGATCTCTGTAATTCAAGAGCAGCCTAGTCTCCAAAGTGAGCTCCAGGACAGCCCATGCTACACAGAGAAACCCCATGCCACTCCTCCAAAGTAAATAAACAATACAAAAGACTTTCTCATCCTCTTCTCTACTTATTACTATTAAGCTGTGAATGTATGGATATGCAAATACAGAAGACCTCATGTGAGAATTTATGCAGGTTAGTGCTCTGCCCAAGCAACCAGAACACATAATAGGAAAAGACTCTTTACATCTCTTAAGAAGCAAAAGCCTCTCCAAGGGAACAGCTGGCTTTCCATGTCATGTGTATGTTCATCTGTTCACTGGTTAAAGGAAAACCTGCATTGGACACACAGTACACAGCAAGTGTCCAATGACTTCTCCTGAGATCATTTAACTATCCATTCACACCAATCCCTGTAAAAAGAGTGAGCACACAGTTCATTTCCATCTGACTGAAAGGCTTCAACAGAAACAAGAAGAAAGGAAAGAGGCGTATCTTGACCTTCACAAGCCCCAACAAGCATCCAGAAAGGTAGGCAATGACAAAACAAACAAAAGCAGAGGCCTCTCTAAAAGGGTTTCGGCATCCCTCTACTGTCTCTTGCCGGCCTCCCTCACCTAGCCTTCTCTCTGAAGGACCAGGCAGGAACTGGGAGAGAAGACAAACAAATCTTCTCTGCTTAATTTGTAACTCTCACTTTCTGCTCCCTGGAGATTTTGTCAGTGAAGTTCATCTCAAAACCACCTCAACTCCCGCTGAAGAAACGACATGAATGAATGGCAAAACCAGAGCAGCCAAAGGAGGTGGTCACCAAGAGGCCAGGGCACTGCTTCCCCGGAGATGAGAGATCGAGAAGATCCACACAGAACTGAGGTGGATAGAATGAGGGAGTTTGCAGGAGACAGGCAGGCACTTCAACAGCACTGGCCAGGAATAACCAACAAAGCAACCTGCCAGGCAGGGTGACTCAGGAAAACAAAGGCTGATTCATTCACACCTCCACAGGTAGATAAGGAGCCAGGAATCTCACCCATTTTTGCCTAAGGAACAAATGGGGTTTGTAAATTAGAAGAACCATACGACACCCCTCCTCCCCTCTCTCGCCAAGTACTACTTTATGAAAACACAGAACAGAGTGGTGACTCTCTGTATTTTCCTTTTCTATTTTCAGAAAATCCCCTCTTCAAAGCTTGTGGGGAAAAAATGGGATTATAAGAAGATTAAGAAACACAAAAGGTGCCTTTGTTGCGCGGCACACTGTTTATACCCAGATATCATGAAGCTTTGCATTCAAAACCCAGTCGTAATGGGGTTCCACAGCAGAATGGGTACAGTGAATGCAGCCACCCTGAATGTTGGTAGATTACTATACAAAGGGCAGTTATCCCACTGAGAGGGCTGGCAGCTTGACAGAGGACCAACAAACAAATACTCTGAAAGGCATAATGAGTCCAGTTTCACCCTCCCACCTCCCAGTCCTGACACACTGAGGCAAACAAGTCGCCACAGTAACCCGTGCTCTCCACTCTGCCTAAGGCAGAGTAAAGCTGAACCTACTCAGCACAGGACAGTCCTGGGAGAACGGGATTCCCAGAGCCAGCAGAAACTCACCTTCACAGGTCCTCCATGACTCCAGAAAGCCACGCAACATAGGCACCCAGGAACCATGTTCAGTCCTCACAGAGGGTGAATAACACCCGAACCATTGCTCAGAACCATCTCTTGTTTGGAGTGAAAATGAAAAACAGCCACCCGGATTCATTCTCTCACAGAACCAAAGCACTTAAGAGGGTTTATTTCAAGGGCAGTTGCTGGGATCTCGAGGCCAGTTTGGAAACCAAGCTGAGGACAATTTGTGTAATCTCTCCCTCATCTGACTGATACTGACTGCTGGGAAGCCCTCTCCCGCTTTTATCTCTGATACAAAGAACTGAGGTGTGCAGAAGACGAAAAAGCTACAAGGCTGACAGATTGAAGAAAAATCGAGTCAAAGTAAGCAAGCAAACAACAGTAACAATAATCAGACAACAAAAAGCAAGGGTCTGGGGCAGCTCTTATCTCAGGATTCAGGAGGCTGAGGCAGGCAGACCTCTGGTTGACATGCAAGCTTCTGGTCGGCCTGGGCTACAAAGTGAGACTTCCTCTAGAAAAAAAAAAAAAAAGAAATGGGGGAGGGAAAGGAAGAAGAAGAGGAAGAAAAGGAGAAAAGAAGAAAAAGAAGAAGAGCTTCTTAACAGTGTAAAGTTGGACAGTTGAAATGTTGCAGATTCACAGTAAGATTATATATAAATATATATTTATTTATAACAAATTATAGCACATATAAAAACATTATATATAATTTTCACTGTTCTTTACCAGAATTTTACAAAATATGCATATGCACACACACGTGTACACTTTCAAAAACACACACACATGAATTTTACAATGAGTAAATTTTAATAATCAATAAAATTAGAAATTATGTGATCATAGTTTCAGGTGTGTAAGAGTAAAGCATTAACTGAAAACTTCTTTGTCTGAGCATCCACAGTGCTACACGGGGCTGCAATTCAAGAGTCACTTGAAAAGTGTGTTAAAAAAAAAAAGAGCCAGGTGGTAGTGATGCACACCTTTAATCCCAGCACTCAGGAGGCAGAGGCAGGAGGATCTCTGTGAGTTTGAGGCCAGCCTGGACTACAAGACCTAGTTCCAGGACAGACTCCAAAACTACAGAGAAACCCTGTCTCCAAAAACCAAAATATAAAAAAAAATAAAACAAGCAGCAAGTGTGGCAGCACATTACTGCAAATTGCAGCACCTGGGAGGCTCAAGGACCACGAGCTTCAGGCAAGCCTGGGTTTATGACATGGTGGGGCCCTGTCTCAAAACCTGGTGGAGAGACAGACGGAAGGGGATGAGACCTGCACATGAGCTTAAACGAAGTTGTTTACAGGAATTGAAATCTTTTCAGACACTGCAGCCCGGGAAAACTGAAGCTAGGCTCACTCACCTGCACTGACCATTCTGCTCTTTCTGTCTGACCTCGTGCCCTATCCTAATAACATCAGCTAAAGACTACTTGGCATGTATTTGAGCATTTATTCCTATTTCCTCAAATCATCAGCCAATCTTTCCCTGACAGATACCACTGTCAAATCTCTTCCTTTTTGTGCCAGCTAAATTGCTCTAAGTAAAAAAGAAACTGACATTCTACTTTTCAAAAAAAATGAAACTTTTTGACATTTCAGGATGTTAATAGATGGATAAACTGTATTACAGGCATATCCGTCCTTTAAAAGAATTTGACCCGAGTAGCTGTGTGCCGTGCTCATGCATTTATAATTGCACCAGCTGATGAATGAAGAAAGATGAAGTACAACCATATTTCAAGGGCCATGCTGAGCCTGCTCCTTTAAGTGACAATATTAAATAGCAAGTGGCATTTCTTTAACAAACTGAATAATCATAAGGGTAAAACAGCATGAAATGGAATCTATGCATTAAGACTTGCTACTGGGGGGTATTCCTCTTCCTAGTGATGAAAATTCATCCTCATAAGCCCAGGAAAAAATTATCCACATAGATAGAAAGGCTTGTTTAATAAAGGTATTTTAGATGCTTTTGTTAAAAGGATAACTATTAACTCAACATTATAACATTATATTAAGCCAGTTCTATTCCTAATAAACCATTTCTATTTATCTTATGTAACTTCTCTACCAAAGGACAGCAGAGACTATTCTATTTTATTTCTAGTTTACAAGTCATTTTTAAATATGTTTTAAGAGGGGAAGTTTCAAATTCAATTTATGTGAGGGTCTATCAGTCATTCACTTCTGAAATGAGGAAAGCAATATTCTAACACATGAATCTAGAAAATCTTTAATCAATTCTGAGGTAGGATATAGTATAAAATGAAGTTTCATCACGTTTTAATCTATTAGGATGGAAAAAAAATCTCTTCCTAAGCCCAGCGTGATGACTAGAGCCGTCCCGGTGAGGTGCTCTAACCTCACTCTCAACAAGATCTAGATGTATAATCTTCTCTAGGAATTTTTAATTATACCTTATAATTTTTTTCTTGGTTATTTGTAATAAAAAAATTAAAAAGAAAAAGCAATCCACCTGGGAACATCTTCACACAACATTCTCAGCATTCCAAGATGCATGCAGAGCATCTGACTTCTGGAGGCATTTTTTCCAGACTTGTGCAGTGGCCTTCGGCTTAAGTCAGAGTCAAAGTTTCCCCTTGACAGCATTCAGCAGGGGCCTATTTTCATAGCCAGGATTCTAATTCCTCCTAATTAAAGTTTAATATTTCCCCTTTCATTTTCCTTTTATGCCAAATATTTTCCTTTAAGCTTTGCCGTGAGGAATTAATATCTCTGATTAGCAGATCTATTCCACATAGTATCTTTTTCAGTGTTTTCTTCTGCTCACTCTAGAATGCAGGAACACGTCATGGAAAATTCCCAGGATAGACCCCCCATCCTCGAAAGTGACCTTGGATAATATGTGAATAAATTCCTGGACAGAGAACTAAGCTGTATTAGAGAAAGTTCTTTAAAATCATTTGCAAACCAAACAGTATATTGAAAAATATTTGAGTGTTACTAATATCACAAAGCTCAATAAAATTATAGGATTGAGAAAGACCAGAAAAACATATCCAGGAAAAAAAAAGGTACCAAACAGTGCTCAAAACAACAAAAATAGCTTTTAATTTAGAATACCTACGATATTGTACTATATGCCTTGTAGTGGCTTATATGTTTTTAAAGGAACAGAATACTGAAGAAAAAAATCCTTTTTTACAGAACTTAGAATATCAGAATTAAAATCTTATTTTGAGCCTGATGTAACAGACTATTCCATGTTGAAAATACTAGTGTTATCTGCAATGCTAGTGCTATATTGTCAAAGGCAAAACAATACCTTACATTCCTTTTCATTTCCCCAACAAGTGATGACAGAAAATATAGATTAAGTAAGCCTTTTCAAGTACTGATGGCAAACTTAGACACAAAAAAGCCAGTTTTATGTATGTATATTGATAAGATAGTAGCTTTTTAAGTCATGAGAGCTATATGCACCTTGCCTCATTTCTCCGAAGACAGCAAATAAATCTCCTCATTTTATATCTCTGCAAAGTGTACTATTTATCACCTGGGTGAGAAGTTCACCCATTAATGGAACACAGACTCTTTCACCCTGCCAACAATACAATCATCAGAGCCTTCAGCAACAGTAAATTCTTTAACCTCGATCTCATACATGAGCATGTTTTTCTAAGTCGGGATCTGAAAAGCTAGAGGTGACACCTTTATTTTTCATTATGGTTTAGTTTATCTGCATTTTCTAATTAATATTAATTATACAAAAAGAACATAAAATGTAAATATGACTATGAGAAAGGTGAAATGAGATGCTGTTCCCCCAGTTAGTTGAGATACTTTCTTACAAGCTAAAAGCTAACTCAAATGTCATTGATAATTTAAGTGATATTTTTATTTTTGTGTCATCCTGTAAGCACATATTTGAATGGATGTTCACATAGACCATCTTAGTTCTTAGCAGTCACCAGCCTGTGCACTTACATTTCAGGCACAAATCAAACCATAATTATCAACAGAATGCCAAATAACTCTCCACCTCAATGAACTAGGTTTCCAGAAAGAAGATAAAGGAATATAAAAACACATTATACATTAGTATTCTTTAAATATCTGTAGGAATATGGTCCTGGCTCAGGAGGCAACCATCACAATTCTGAAGTAGAGATTTCATAAAGCCAAAAATGTGGTGTGTGTGTGTGTGTGTGTGTGTGTATGTTTGTGTGTAGGTAGGTACATGCATGCAAAGGCATGCCTGTGGAGTTCAGAGGGCAACTTCGGAAAGTCAGTTCTTTATTATGAACGTTGTATGTGTTGGGGATCAAACTCCAGTCTCCAGACATGGGAGCCAGCACCTTGACCTATTTAGCCATCTTGCCAGCTATGATATTTCACTTTTATTATATCCTACTTACAAATTAATGTATGAAAATATTTTCAAGAGTTAGTAATAAAATAGAAAAATATCGAGACAAGGAGTTCACATTTTATAGAATTCTGACCCCTTTCAATCACGATATTTGACCCTCAAAACTGACAAAGTATCAGCGATGTTTTCTTGTTGAATTAAAAAAATGAATTAATGAAGACCAGCACCGCTACAGTTTTCCTTCTTGTGGTCTTAGTTCATTTTCACGTCAACCCTAATGGGAGTGAGAATAGAAGCTAATATTAAATCTCTAAATATTTGTTTGTCTGTGCATAATAATTCCTGTTTCCACTTAACTTGTAAAGTGACTTCCTGCTTTGGTAGGAACTGAATGCCTTAGAAACTGTTTAAATGTTTCTTAAAACAAATTCTGATTAAAAATTACCCTTCTTAGGCTCTGGTAAATCCCTACAGTATTGTGCCTTCATTAGCAGTACTGAAAAATGCCTCAGAACTTGCTCTCCTGTTGCCCAAATTCAGATAAAAAAAAAAAAAAAGATTTACTTGAATGTAATACCTGCGCTGAAGCGAAAAACTAGTCTGAATGCCACAGGTAGCTTCATCTTTATATTTCCAATAAAAACTTATGTGTAGCAATGAAAAATTGGAAAAGTCTTATCATAGATAAAGAATTCTAATTTATATGCACAATCATCCAAATGTACATTCCTTTATATGCTTACAAATTTACTCTGCTAGAAATTACCTACCCATATGGTGAAAATCACCATAAATAAGTTTAATTGTGAAAATAATTTATAATCAATGAAATGCTAATAAATCCTGAAATTAAGAAAACAGCCTATGTATTGAGCAAAATAATATAAATGAACATTTCTATCACAATATTAAAAAGTACATAAAGTATCTTGCACTTTATTTTAAGGAACTAACATCAGTAATAAATTTTAGATTATAAATCAAAGTTAAAAATTACAACCCATTATTAGTGGCAGCATCAAAGAAAATTGTTGGAACACAATGTTAAGAATCATAAAATTTATAGTACATATAAATTTATTTATAACTCTCCTAAGATTATAAACCAAATATAACGAAACATGTATGCAAGTGACTTTTTCCCCATCACCATTCCCTTCAGAATTTTCACATATCATTGCCACAGTTGCTGCTGAAGACATTGCCAATACAATCTTTGTCAATGACTCTAGCAGATTTCAAATGCCAGAGTTAATCATTGCTAATTCCATCAAAACTCTTCAGAGAAACAAAGCGCATATGCATGTGCGCATACACACACACACACACACACACACACACACACACACACACACACTCACACACACACAGCCTCACACCACTTATGAAGCACCCAAATACCACAATTTGGAATTTCCTAGACAAAAATTTGGTGGCATATTTTCAGTCCAAACCAAAGACTTGAAAATCCAAGAGAGTCAATAGCATAATTTCTGACCCTCGTCAGAAAATATAAGAACTCAGTGCTCAGAGTGCTCAGTTATTTTATGGCAGGAGAAGATGAACATCTCATCTTAACGGAAACTGATCACTTCCCCAACTCTTTGTACCACTTTGGTCCATATAAAGTGTCATCTAGTTAGGTGACACCTGCCCTAATTTCATAATTACCTTACTGCCACCAATTTATGTGCTTCTCTCAGGCACATATCATAACCTTCATCAACAGTGTTGTGACAACTACTTAGATATGCCTATCTCTGTCAAGGCACCACAAATTATTAACTGCCACAATGACTAAATGTACATAATACTTAGAATTGGAAATAAAAACATTTAAATTTTTTGTTTTGTTTTTCAAGACAGATGTTATCAGGAATGGAATGAATATTTTCAGACATTTGCACAGAGACCAAGAAGTGACGGTGGTGGTGCACGTCTTTATTCCCAGCACTCGGGGGGCAGAGGCAGGCGGATCTCTGTGAGTTTGAGGCTAGCCTGGTCTACAAGAGTTAGTTCCAGGATAGGGTCCAAAGCTATAGAGAAACCCTGTCATGAAAAACCAAAAACCAAAAACCAAAACCAAAAAAAAAAAGAATGAAGCAGAGGCCAAAAAGAATCAAAGAAAAAAGGGAATGTGCCCCAAATGATCTTGCTGTGCTTTGGACCTTAAGTGTCACCAACAGATCTGTATTTAAAGGTTAGCTCCCTGATATTGTTATACATTTGGCAGTCATTAATTATAAGAGGCGTGATCTAATGGGAAGTCTTCTGGTCATAGTAGCACACCCCCTTTCTTTCACTTTCTAATGATAAGTTGATTTGTTCTGTTCTCATTTGAAGGTGCTGCCTCCTTCCAAACAATATAGGCAAACTTATTTCTTACCATATATGATGAGCCAAAAACCAATTGCTTCTCTAATCTGATTATCTCAGTTTTTATTATAGCAACAGAGAGTTGACGAGTATGGATTTCAGAAAGGGCCCCGCTGCCAGGGAGCAGCGTGTATAGGATTTCTGAACTAATACACTACATTTAGCTCAGACAGCATGCAGAGCTCTTTTGTCACTGATCTCTGAAAAGGTAGTCATTCTCCCACCTTTTTATATGAGGGAATACTTGGTGGGTGGTGGTGGCACCTGCCCTTAATCCCAGCACTTAGGAGGCAGAGGCAGGCAATTTCTATGAGTTTAAGGTCAGCCTGGTCTACGGAGAGAGTTCCAGGACAGCTAAGACTGTTAAACAAGGAAACCCTGTCTTTAACCCCCCAAAAAAAAGAAAAAAAGAAAGAAAAGAAATAACATATGTTGACAATCATAAAGTATATTAAATACCCAAACCCAAAGCATATAGGTGACATCAAAGGAAACATAAAACCACACTAATTGCCTGAGAAGAGAGTTATGACAGAGAACTTTAAAAAGTGCCTTACAGAATGTATATGATATGTAGGCAGAAACAGATGTCAGAAAGGGCAGTGGACATATTTAAGAAATGTATTATCAAATATCTAGAGATTTTATTATTCACTCTGTAATTGTCTCTACTCTGGGTAACTGTTATTATCCTTTTTTTTAAATCAGGAAAGCCAAATGCCTAGTGTTATCAATAAACTTAATCAGAAATAAGGGAGGTAAAAAAAGGGAAAGATTTGAAAGAAGCATTAGAGGACTGGCTTTTCACTTCAAGCAATGGACAGCCTGGATCTCTATTGGAAGTGTGTGTCTGTCATTACTCCTATCTGGTGTGGGACAATTCTATATTCTGTCAATTATGTTTTAAGTAATGCTGATTGGCCAGTAGCCAGGCAGAAAATATAGGCAGAAAAACCAGAGAGGAAGTAGAGGTGGGGCAATGAGAGCAGGAGTATTCTGGGAAGAAGGAAGCTTCCTCCACAGTCCTGTCCTGACACCAAAGAAGCAGGATGTGACCTACCCTGCTGAAAAAGGTACTGAGCCATGTGGCTAACATAGATAAGAATAATGGGTTAATATAAGTTATAAGAGCTAATAAGAAGCTTGACCTAATGGGCCAATCAGTTTATATCTTATGGATACCCCTGTGTGATTTTCTTCGGGACTTGCTGGCCGTGGGAACTGGGCAGGACAGAAACCCCAATAAGCAGGCCCTCATGTTACACCTATCCAAGGGTTCAAGGCTATTGAACAACTGAGTTTATAGTAGCCATCAGATTTTGCCTATTTTCTTTCAACTGTAAAGCTTCTTTTACTTTATGAAGGTGTTAAAAAACCATCTTAGTAAGATTGTCAGGAGTAGACAAGTATTTTACTCCTGTGCTAAGAACAGAGCTTAAAATGTGGATCATTTTCTCTAGTTGTACAGAAGAAAGGGAGGAAAATAAAAAACAGTCAGTCCATCCCTTGCAAGTTAGCTTCTTGGGTGAACAAGAAATTCAAGTCATCCAAAGTCTAGGTTATTGGAAGCAGGCCAAGTCCTAAATGCGATGATAACCAAAGACAGTTCTTTACAGAGAACTTTGAGGGAGGTCAGTCTTAACAAAGATGGCAATCGAGGATGGAATTCTTTCATAAAGCACAAATGGGCCAGAGCAACCTAATCACATCACACTACTGACTGGAGTCAATGCTCAGCTTGAGGAACTATGCAGAATAATACATGAAATAGAGGAAGTAGTGGGAAAATTCAATAGTTGTTTAACGACCCAAAACAACTCAGATGATTAGTATGAAAGGAGACAAATAATATTGATTAACATTACTAACACACCATTCTGGGAAATAGCAGATTTTGAAATACAATTGCTTGAAATATGCAAATGAAGTTTCATCAAAGACTTATGTGGCCTTGTTCGGTTATATCTGAAATGATAAAAAGTTAACCTGAACAACAAATAAATAATCAAGAAATTCCTACTGTTTGTACTATTTTCTCCAGTGATTGGCACTGCTCTTGTTGTTATATTCTTTTAGATATACTCTATATAAACATGATTTAGACTGCCATGTGGTGGTGGCACATGCCTTTAATATCAGGAGGTAGAGATAGGTGGGTTTCTGTGCGTGTAAGTTCGAGGCCAGCTTTATCAACAGAGTGAGTTCCAGGACAGCAAGCTCAGTTACACAAGAAAAATCTGTCAAAAAAAAAAAAAAAAAAAAAAAAACTCCTCCCTGGAAAAAACAAAGATTTCAGCCATATGTTATCCTTCTGTCATTTCCTCCTTGCTGTAAAAAATGCCCTTTTATAGCCACTGAAACCATGGGCAGAGATCTTCCAAATTTTACCTATGTATGTGACCAAATCCTTATAAAAATATCACGGATTCTTGAGGAATAAATATCAGAAAGTAAACCCCATCTACACCATGAAGATCTTAAAAGATTCTGATGCTGCCCTGAGTTGTTTTCCCAAGGGGCTAGAGTTTAAATTTCCTAAGCTTGATTTAATGAGCACTTATTTAACAGACACAATTGTGCCTGCTATCCCCCAATGAATACTAATAGCCAATTTAACTGGCAGAAGTGATCCAGTATGGGATAACTATTAAAAAAATTTCCTAATGATTAATATATGCAAATTTTTATCTAGTCAATGAAACAAATCAACAATAAAGCATGCCCCAACACCTATTTCATCTTGCATTGCCATTGTATTTGATCCCTTTCCATGATGATTTCTTAAAATATATTTTGACAGTTACAAAAGCCACTTCTATTTCTTCAACTCTCATTCACATTTCAATATTTTATAGTCCAAATTCCATCACTGAAATTATTGAACAGACTCACAGATTAACAATTAATATGTCATTTCTCAGCCTACGTGTCTATACTTTATTGGAACATTATATTTTTGATTAATTCATTTTTCTTAAAGCTAGTTCTTTGTTTTATGTAATTTCATCAATCTCTTTTAAACCCTCAAATTCTTTCTGTTATCCCCTTTATTTGTATTCTTTTACTTTGCTTCTTGTGATACACAATTTTCTTTATTCATCTTGTCCTACCTTAGACTTTCAAGTATCACCTCAGTGATTATGAACACAGCCAGTATCAATATCATGACTTGGCTAGAGTCTCAACATAAAGCTTCTAATTTTAATATAATTAGATGGCTGGTCTTACAGTACTAGAGTTATTTTCAACACAAAGTCTCTTACCTAGTTCAACTGTGGTTGAAGGTCCTTCTGTCTATGTGTTGTTTTCATTGGTCGAATAAAGAAACTGCCTTGGCCTTTTGATAGGGCAGAAATTAGGTAGATGGAGTAGACAGAACTGAATTCTGGGAAGAAGAACAGACAGGCAGAAGCCATGAATCTCCTGCCTAAGACAGACATAGGTTAGAACCTTGCTGGTAAGCCACAGTCACGTGGTGATACACAGATTTAATAGAAATGGTTAATCAAGATCTGAGAGTTAGCCAATAAGAGGCTAGAGCTAATGGGCCAGGCAGTGATTTAATTAAAACAATTTCTGTGTGATTATTTTGGGGGTTAAGCTAACCAGGTGGCCAGGACGAAAAGCAGGCCCACTCCTCCTGTAACACAATTGCATACCTGAAATCCAAGGTACTTTGTAGAGTTACTTGTAAGGTTCAGTTAGGCTGAGAGTTCAAGGTCAGCATGGAGAACAAACTGAGTGACCATCTCATACAAGATCAATGAAATATAAATGATTTTCATCACTCTTTTATTTCAGTTATTTAAGAATACTTTTTAAATATTCACATCAGCTGCTGAACATATTCTTCAAGTTGTTCAGCTCACTGTCCGTATCTCAGAAGATATTTAAGAAACGGTTAACCCAAGGAAGCATTCTGAACTGATCTCTAGTACTGTAGTTCATCTCCCAATTTAGTAAAGTGCTTTAATATGTCCTCAGACCTCCTGCTCTGAGAAGACCCCAGGCACTTACTTTGATATTTGATTTGAAATTTGATTTTTCTCCAAGAACCTTAGCCAATCTTTTCTGTGAGTGTTTGTGTGTGTGTGTGTGTGTGTGTGTGTGTGTGTGTGTGTGTGTGTGAAATGTAGAAGGCAGAGGTCAACATTCAATTTCTTCAACTATTCCTGCACCTTGTTTTCTAAGAAAGGGTCTCTCCCTCCCTGAATCTGGAACTCAACGATGTAGCTATGCTGGCTGGTCAGCAAACACCAGAGGTCTCCTGTCGCCCACCTCTTCAGAGCACTTCCATGCCTGGCTCTCTGTGTAGATTACCAGGATCCAAACTTGGGTCCTTATGCCTGTGTAGCAAGAACTTTACTGACTTATCTATCTCCTTAGCTCTACTTTAGCTGCCTTCCTATTCTAGATATGGTGGTTTAGCCTGTTTCATTCACATGCATATAGCACCAACTCTAGTGAGTCTAAACCTTATAATTTGAACTTGTTATAAATTTATTTTATTCTTCTTCTACCCAAATCAGAAAATAGTTTCAATGGCATCCCTATTGCTTCCCATGGTTTAGACATGCTGTCAAACTTTGGTGCTCTATTTCAGTGTACTTAGATTATCAGAGTGCCTTATCAATGCTTCCTCTGTCTCTTCAGAAACTTCTTTCATCAATGTTGCATAAAACAAATAAAAAATGTTAACAAATAAAACAAAAACTATAATTTTTTACTTGCAGCTCCTCAGCTAGAAAGTATTTGATAGGAAATGTTCTAGCATTATTCATCAGTGATACATTAAACCCTGCATTGGCAAGCACAAAGTCACCACGCTCTATACCACCAGAAACCAACATCTCATAAGGTAAATATCTTTCTATGTAGACTTGCAGAAGGTTTTAATTCATTACATTTGTAAATTTGAAGAGTATACAGATATAAAAAACTTCCAGGATCAAAGAGTGACTAAGGTTAAAAAGAATAAATGCTGTAAGGACATATTTTTCAAAATGTATATACGTACTGTAACCAGTAAATAAAGGGGAAAGCACTTAGCAAAAGTCACTGTGTGTCTTATGCTAGACGGAATGCTTCTAAAGCCTTAGCTAGTACGTAGATTAAAACTAAAGACAATGGGGGAAAAGGAGAAAAGCTCCCTGAACACCTCTAACTTACAGCTTCGTATTAACTAACCCTCTGGGTGCTTTCACTCTTCATCTCAGTGGCTTCCTTTCTGAATCAAAGCAAGGAGGAAAATGAACTCAAAGTGAAATGTAGCATCTCTGTCTTGTTTGAAGTAAAATATAGAGTTTTGCCCATTGAGCGCCACGACTTTCATTATTAAAATGTAAAATACAAGTTCTGAGCTCTGTGTAACAATCCACAGAACCCTATATCAAATAAATATTTTAAACTATCTAAATATATATTTATACTGTAGACCGTAATAACTCTACGTTAGCATCAATGATAGCCGAAAAACTACTGAAACATCAGGAGGTACATTTTTAGCTCAGCATGAGGAGATTTAGCTGAGGGATTCCCATTAATGTCAATATGGGCTGTATGCTTCAATCTTAACACAAGCTGTGTTTTACTTTTATCCGAAAGCACACAAGGAAGAGCTCCCCCAAACAGAGAATCCTAAAATTTCTAAGAACTAGTTTATCTATGTAAATAAATACCCATCCACTGTTAAGTTCGTGAACATAGAGTAGTCTTTTTATTCTGTGTTATTGCTTTCACCTTAAAAGCAAATCCAATAATAGTTGCTGTAAATTTTAATTATAATAAATGATGGCTGTCTTCTGGAGTAATATTAACCTGATAAACCTAATCTAGCAAATAATTTAATTGAATATTTCACTGAAAGTTCTTCTGGAGAGTTGCTTAATAGCCCTATAGTTATCAAAAATATTTATCTAATGTCCCACTAAGCTACTTTATATGGTTTCTTGGTGACTAGGCAATCTATAGTCTAAAAGAATTCATTAAATAATTCTGAGTCTTTTGTATTTATTTTTGTCATATATTTTTTACAATTTTTTGCCTCATATAACCATATAATTGCATTTAAATTTTAATGATCTTTTATAAAATGTGAAGGGAGTTTTGAAAAAAAAAAAAAACAAAAAAAAAAAACAAAAAAAAAACATCATTTGCTGGCAATAAGAAAACAAATCAGGTAATTTTTAGAAAATTCTAAAACAGAATTTTTTCAAAGTATTTTAATTTGGGTAATTGGATGACTGAAAAAGCAATTTGTAATAAATAAAATGTACCCAACAAAAATTGTGGATTAAGGCAAATTACATAAATAGATTTACTTACTATGAGAGGTAACAATGGGTAACTACCAAATATTTTCATTTCCATGCTATACTATTTGAACAAAGTGAATTAAGTAAATGCTCATGACTATAAATATTTTCTGTATCAAAACTGTGGAATAATATATACATAGCAGCTGTACTAATTAGAATTTTTATTGTTATGAGGAAACACCATGATGAAAAAGCAAGTTGGAGAAGAAAGGGTTTTTTTGGCTTACACTTCAACATTGCTGTTCACCACTGAAAGAAGTCAAGGAGAAGATTCTGGAGGAAGGAGTTAATGTAGAGGACATGGAGGAGTGCTGCTTACTGGCCTGCTTCCCATGGATTGCTCAGCCTGCTTTCTCATAAAACCCAGGACCACCAGCCCAGCGATTACATCACTCATACGCGAGGTCCTCTGTGATAATCACGAACTGAGACAGCTGGATCTAAAGGAGGCGTTTCCTAAATTGAGGTGCCTTCCTCTTTGATGACTCTAGCTTGTGTCACCTTGACACACAAACCAGCCGGTATACCAGGTAACCAAAAGCACAGAGACTCCCAATCTGTCAACATGCAGAACCTAATGACTGCGAGGTGCTCAGCCCTAAATGGAACATCCATATCACACCCGTCCCAAAAGGGCTAAGAGATAATAGAACAAGAGAGGGTAGGCAGATTGTCAGGGCAAGGAGTGGTTCATTAGATGAAAGAAACTGCATTTACCAGAAATCACGGAGCAATCACACTTATAAAGACCATGACAACATGCACATGACCTGAGCAAGTCACAGACTGACAAAATCCTAGCATATGGGGTAAATGGAGACATGAAATCCCAATACTAGTTGAAGAGCTATTGACATCTGACAGCTGCTGGAAGAGGGAGATACAGTTTTCTTTAATGATGGAACCACTGGTAAACTGACCACACACCTGAGCAGGTCCCACTCCCAAGAGTAGCAGCACAACACAAACTGGACTTGATTGGATAAGAAAAAAAGAAAAGTAAATAAAATTCCAGGCCAGGCTCATCTATAGAGCGAGTGTCAGGGTAGCCAACACTACACAGAGAAACACTGTCCTGAAAAATCCAAAACATCAACAAAAAAAGAAAGAGAGAGAGAGAGAGAGAGAGAGAGAGAGAGAGAGAGAGAGAGAGAGAGAGAGAGAGAAAGAGAGAGAGAGAGAGAGAGAGAGAAAGAAAGAGAGAGAGAGAGAAAGAAATGGGGAGGAAGGGATAGAGTGAGGGAGAAAGAAGGAAATAAGGAAAAATAATTTTTAAAAAAGAAGGAAAAAAATTATTAAAGTTGATGGGAAGGAATAGGAATGTGAAGATGTTGATTATCAGAGTTGAAAGGACCGAATATATCCAAAATAAATTGTGTGAAATTCTCACACAATTCATAATGATATTGTTAAAAAGAGATATTTCAAATCCCTGTTCCCATTACATATTCAATAGTAATAGCACACAGAGACATAGAACACAATCTCATTTATTACTTTATTCCAAGTGACGGTGAAGGATTAAGATTTTCTTTTCCTATAACAGGAGAGAAAGTTGTGGATATTCCTGCGTTTGCCCCCACACTTTCAGATTAATAGTCTCTGTAATGAATGTAAAGTACTCCATTTCTAAGAATGTTTCTGTTTGTTATTATCACCGAAGAGGCCACACAGAAGCTGTACTTCCTGGTTCCTGAAGACACCACTCACCAGTTGTCATTCCGGGTAAGTACATTAGACTCCCAGCTTGAGGTTTGCTTCAACAACAACAACAACAACAACAACAACAACAACAACAACAACAACAACAACAACAACAGGCAGAATTAACATGGGACTGCTGTAAAGGAAACACAGACTAAAGATGAAATGTAGTTGCTACTGTTACACCAACATAAAATTCTACTATTTGAAATATCCCTAGAATATTAAAATTCCCAATGGGAAATCAAAGAAAATCCACTTTCAACTCTTCACACCTAACGACTGAGTGCCTGGTGCCTCCTTCATGGTGCAGGCCAGTCAGGACTATCTCACAATGCAGGGTGGCAGGCCTGCAGCAGACAGTGGGTTTGTTCGCTCGTTCTGAGGAGAAATCTGGAAAATTCTACTACTGCTCTGCCTCACAACTCATAGCCTTTTCCAACAGTATCTCATGCTCCTTCACACAATCCAGAGATAAAGGAATATGTATTGGCCCTTTTGCAGATCAGAGAAGCTAAAGTTTTGCAAGATAGCAAAATCAGAAAGAAAATGATTATTTTAAGTTCCTGTGAGCTGTTATGGAGATGTACTGAAGAAAGACATCTCTCCCTCTCCCTCTCTCCCTCTCTCCCTCTCCCTCTCCCTCTCCCTCTCTCTCTCTCTCTCTCTCTCTCTCTCTCTCTCTCACACACACACACACACACACGCACACACTACTTCAGATGAATGCCAAGTACTTTTTATAGTGAATGAATTAGTAACATTTATCTTTAGTGTTTATACCAGACTAGAGAGGAATATATGATTTAAGAAGTATACTGTTTCCCAGCACTCGGGAGGCAGAGGCAGGCAGATCTCTGAGTTCGAGGCCAGCCTGCTCTACAAGAGCTAGTTCCAAGCTGGGCGGTGGTGGCACACGCCTTTAATCCCAGCACTCGGGAGGCAGAGGCAGGCGGATCTCTGAGTTCTAGGCCAGCATGGTCTACAAGAGCTAGTTCCAGGACAGGCTCTAGAAACTACAGGGAAACCTTGTCTCAAAAAACCAAAAAAAGAAGAAGTATACTGTTAATAATATTGTTATATACCCTACTTATTATACACAGGGGAAAAACTTGTAATTTTCAGTCTTTGTCTTTCATTTTCCAATCTATAACTATGGTTAAGTGACAGCATTTAGTTTTCAACTAATTTTCAATCACACTTCACAGTTCGATGTGTCCTTCAAAATTGTACTAAATGAATATACGAAGAAAAAATCTACTAAAATATATGCAAGAGGAAAATGAGCATGCCAATACATTTTGTCTTAAGGAAAGATGTCTGTGCTTCTTATAATTATTTAAGAAACCTGGCATAACATAATGAATGTATTCCAACAACCCCTGGAATTAGGGCATGAAGAAAAGCTGTGTTTAAGGATCCCATCAACACTTGAGATAAATATGTCTCAAAAACTACTGGGGTATTTTATTCACTCCCCAATTTAAATAACCATGTCTTCTTTAGCCATGCATGCTGCTAGCTAGGATATAGGCTCCCAAAACTTCCCTTTGATGTGGTTCTAGAAATGTATGGATGTTAGAAGAACATGCATTCGGGTCACACAATTATAACCACACAGTCAAGTAGACCAAAGTTTTGAGACATATAAGGAGATTTAAAAATCACTGTTGTTTCCACTCCCATAAGTTTCAGGGTTTAACTCTTTCTCAACCCTTTAAGAAAAATGCTTAAGACAACACAATCTGCACTAATTTCTATATTATTAGGAAGATAAAACAGGCTTAATAACTTAATCTTGCATAGCTTGGGTGGAAGATGGGGACACTGAAGGAAAATACTTTCATAATGTCAGGACCTAAGCAGACAAGCATTTTGTATTTTAAAACATTTATTTTTTCCACTCCCCCTCTTCCTTTCCATTTTCCTCCATCTGCCACACCCCATTTGTCTCTGTACCCATACAAATACATGCCATGGCACATGTGTGGAGGACAGAAAATGATTTTTGGGGGGGCATTTCTCCCCTTTTACTATGTGGGTCCAAGGGGTCAAACTCAGAACTCTGTTCCTCTGCCTTGGTGGCAAGCTCTTTTATCCACTAGCCTATAGGATCTTTAAATGGTTGTAAGTGGTGGAGCAGAAAAAAAAATCCATTTCATTTCCTGTATCACTCCAAGTCCCTTTCTAGTTCAAAGTTCGCATACTAGCAACTCATTATTTTTCACTGGGAACGCGCAATAGCCTTGCCATTCATCCGGTTCCGCCTACTCTTGCCCTTAGCTCACCTCCAGTTAACTATCCAGCCAGCAAGGCAGTGGTATCTTTTCACAAGATCAATTAGGTATACCATTCCTACTTATCACTATCTAACTTCCATCTTTCTTACACTGGCATTTTAGAGGCCCGAGTCATGTAAAGTCATGCCTATCTGACGCGTCACACTAGTCCAGCTACATTGACTCATCTAGGCCTAAAAACAACATTTGTTTCGGTATTCTTGCATTTGCTCTCCTAGACGGTGCTCCATGAACAGAATCCCATTCTAATCTGTGTCTCGCTTCAAATTTTACTTCTTAATAGTCTTTACCTAGCCCTCACTCTCAAGTCAAGCGACACATACCTAATCTAAATTATTTTAAACATGGGTATCACTCTCTGGAATAAGTCTTAGTAAATTATATAGTAAAGCATTATTATTGTATTATCACCCGAATGTATGTTATTACCCTACCCACTGATCTTTTGATAAAAGTCTATTCAAGCATTCCCTGCATTATCTGTTTAATTAAGCTGAGAGACATTATTCAAGTCAGATAGTATTGTTTTTCTAACTCCTTAATGTCATTCTAATTTTTTAATGTTTTATGACTATAACTATACACAATAATCCAAGTAAGATGATTTGAAAGCACATTCATCTCAAAACCATAAAATATCCTGCATCAACTTCATTTATTTATTAATGAAACATGTATGTACACTAGGATGACCTAGAATCTTCCAGCCCACTACCTCAGTCTCCCATGTGCTAGGATTGCAGATACGTACTATTTTATCTCTGATATGTGAGGTTTTCATTTGTTTGTTTGTTTGTTCTGAAGGACGAATAACTACAGCAAACACAATGTACCTGACCCCCCCACAGTCTTCCTTTCTCCACATACTGACAGTACTTTCCCTGGGTTCTTTGCAGAGGTCTGTGTGAAGTTGCAGCAATCCAATGGCCACTGCTCTGCAGAGTTGGGAGTCTAGGTGTGAGTCCCAACAGCCAGCTTCAAATCTAAGAGCTGCAGGAAAGACTGACTCTCGAATATAATCTTGGTCTTCTGGCTTTTTATCAATGAACCATATGCTCCACAAGGAAGAATAACACAATTAATCTTTGTCTACAAATCATCATTTATTTAGAGAAAACATAGCCAAGAAAATTACCCAGTACAAGTACAGGGAAGACACAAATCTTAGAATGAAAAAAAACCTGTATTTATCAGCACACAATGGCCTGAAGTACCTTGAATACACTAGGAATATAAAAGTTATGGTTGTATCTTATCAGTATTGTTCATAAATGTTGCTGGCTGAACTAAATGTTTCCAACGGACAGTAACTGATCTAGAAATAAAGAGATAAATAGGAAGCTACAGAAAGAGATAATTTAGTGAATGATACTACAATGGCTAGATATCTACAAGGAGAAACATAACACCTAGACAAGGCCTGCTATCTCTCACAATTTTTTAAAAAAAATTCTTAATTAATTTTTTTCCCCAGACAGTATATTCCAATCATGTTTTCTTATTCCTCATCTCCTCCCAGGTCCTCCCACCTCCCCCAAAATCCAACTCTACTCTTTCTTACTCTCTTCCTTTAGGAAAGAAGTAGTCAAATACAAACAAACAAAATACAAACCAGAATTTTAAAAACAACAAGCAAACAACAATAACACAAACTAAATCAAGAAGAAGAGCCAGAAAGAAGATTTAGTTTAGACAGGAATAAATTTGACATGAATTAGGACAGCCTTGCCTAAGATCTGTATACCCTACTTATTGTTTCTCTATCAAAGGAATAAAACACATCTCAGATGCTGAGTATATATCTGAAACAATGGCCCGATTAAGAATATACGCATTTCCTCTCTCCAAGTTTATTTTTATAATATGTCTAGCATATTTAGAAGAATTAAATTTATAGGGTCCAGAAGCACGTGGAATAAGGAGATTCAATTCCATTATAGTCCCCTGAAATGGAACCAGGAACAGAAGCAAATGAAAATTTCATGTATACAAAAACTCCTAAGCTTTGACCCATGATAAAGGGTTTCCTAGAAAGTCACAAATAAAAGGTGTGGACTCATAGTTTCCCAATCTCTTAAGGGAAAAAAAAAAGCAAAAAAGAGTTACAATTTAATTTGAATTTGCCCTTTCATTACCCATGTGATTACCTAAACTAAATAATCTTTACAAATAATCTCTTTTAAGAATAGGATACAGCAAGACTTTGCTGGTACACTCCTCCTAGATAAAAGGGTGGAGAGAACAGCCCTTACTGGAGAAAACCACAGGGCTGACAGTACTACCCAACCTTAAAAAAAAGAGTAGGATACAATTCTGTACCCCGAGACCACTTGAACACAGCCAGGAATAAGCCAGGTCCCTGGTAAAACTTGGAGAGTTGCTTATTGCTTATTGTTCTTGACAGAAATAAAATAGGTTCTGCTTTTGGTGGGTGCCTCAGGCTTTGACTTGCTTATTTGTATTGTTTGAGAGTATCTCTATGTGGTCCTAAATAGTGCAGAAGCTGGTGTAGACCAGGCTGCCCTTAAACATGCTGTGATTATGCTGTTTCTGCCTTTCCAGGGATGCCGTTGTAGATGGCAGCAACAACGCCCATCTCCGATTTACTTCTGAGCATTTTTCTTTCTTTTTTTCTTATTTTTATGGTTTATTTAACTTTATTTTATGTGCATTGTAGGTGCCTTGGTGTGAATGTGTCAGATTCCCCAGCAACTCGATCTTCAGACAGTTGTGAGCTGCCATGTGGATGCTGGGAATTGAACCCTGGTCGTCTGGAAGAGCAGTCAGTGCTCTTAACCACTGAGCCGTATCTACAGCCCCTTTCTTAGCATTTTCCTGAGTTACTTTCAGCTGTCTACTTGATACAACTTAGGAGAACTCAAATGTGAAATTGGGAAGATAGGATTGGCCTGCCGGTGTAGCTCTGAGGCAGTCTTCATTGCTAGTCCTTGTAGGAGTGCCCAACTCACTGAGTGGGGATACAGTTTCCTGGGGCAGCTGGGCCTGGGCTCTATAAGAAAGCCAGGAATCACGAGGTTGTGAGATACCAAGAAGCGGAGTTCCTCCGCAGCCTCTGCTTCAAGTCCCTGCTCTGCCTGAGTGTCCGTCTGGCTGCCCTTAATGACGGACTGTGACCTTGAAGTAGAAACCGAAATAAACCTTTTCCTTCCACAAGCTGTTTTTAATCAGTGTTTTTATCACAACAACCGGATGTACCTAAACATCCCTTGTATCTAAGTCAGGAAAAAACCAAAACAGTCAGAAGTCAATAGTGTGGACAGCCTGACATCTCTACTTAAGAACTGTCATTTAATAATTGATCTATTTAATAATTGTCATTTAATAATGTATGCTATTTAAGTGTTAAACAGTGCATATGCATACATCTTTTGGGCAGTACAAACTATGTACCAAGTGCCACAAATTCTAAATTTACAACTTATGCCCACATGAGTGCACCCTGTGTGTATGTGTGTGTGTGTGCATGCGCACATGCATGTGGTTATATATATATATATATACATATATATATATATATATATATATATATATATATATGCTTGCAACAGAGAAAAATAGGTGGATTAACATAATTCCTTCTTTCCTCAATATCCTTGGCAGGAAAGACAACCCCCCCACCGGTACAAAAGCTGTTCCATCTGCCATTCTACTGCAAGCGCAGTTCGTTTCTTGGAAAGATGATTTATGGGACAGCCAAGCCTACCTTTCATTAAAAAAATATATTATTGTGGAGATTGTCCATGAAATCTCTGGTGAAATTACAGAATGTCTAATACTCTGAACCCAAGGGTTAGCAGCATTTTCTCTTCCCATTCCCTCAATTTTTCCAATGAATGACTCAGGTTCATGGTCTTATGTGACATCACTGCTCAACTACACATGATTTATCAAGAAAGGTGTTTTGTTAAGAACCCAATTCTGGGTGTGACAAATGATATTTGCTAATGAACAATAGGTAACTGTTTTGGTTGAAGTATCTGTCTGGCTAGTGATTCCACACAGGCAAGGAGTAGATGATTTGCTGGAAGCACTACAGTGGTAACTGCTGTTTTCTAATATATTGACTGTGTCATAGGCGGGACGAGATAAACAGTTAAGGGTTTACAAAGATGTCCCCTTGGGTTTCATAGTCAGATATTTTGCACCAATCAGGGCCCACTGCCATCTTTCAATACAGTGCATTCAAATCTACTTATATAACACAATAGGCAGATTCCTTTCTTTCTAACATTCTCACTCACCTCAAAAGTCAATCAGAAATAAAAAATATTTAAAACTTTATTATTTTCCTTATTAATAATAATGTATTTTCAGTATCTTTGTATTTTCTTGAGAGTCATTTAATTTGACTGACTAGTCTTGCATCAACATGAGAAGCCAAATGTAATCAAAGGATTCTACAAATGAATGACAAAGAAGCACTGTATCTTTTCATAGGACTGGATGTTCAAACACAACAATAAGTGGAGGAGTTAGCACTGCTTGGTGTGCTCTCCTAGCCCTCTCACTGCCAGCCGTCTTATGAAAGGTTGGTAAATCTTTAGAATTCTTTTTTTTTCCAGTAGGGGCTCTAAATTTGCATTTTAATAATTTCTATTTTATGTTTCCACTAATTTCTCATCCTAAATAGTTCCCTTTATTAATAATATACAGGCTATGCATGATTTATTTTTGTAACTGACTGTTACTTCACTAATGGTTTGATTTTCCTCCGAATTTCAGATGCCATTAAGCTGTCAAGTTCAATTAACATATTAGTAATAAGCTGGGGATAGCAAACAGGTTAAGAATAATAATCACACCTCAAAGCAGCCCTCAGAACACTGACTTAGGAAGACAAAACCATGTTTCTTTAACTCAAACAGATCTTTCACGTGTCAGAAAGAATGAGCAAGTCGCCAGAGCAAACCTTGCTGCTGTTTTCCAAGGGATCTGAATTCTCCAGCTTTTCCCTCCCAGATGAGTGCTTGAGACCATTTTAGGAGTGTGTAGTTGGAAATTATATTTTCAGATAACCTACATTTTCTAAACCAATTTTAACAATTCTTAAAAAAAACGCCAGTATGATTGTAATTCCTCAAATGTTTCAGGAAGGAAAAGGGAGAGCGCAAAAAAAGTATTTTCATCATTCATCCTCCAACCAACTGGACAACACTTGCTGTCAATTATCCAACGATCAGATCCAGGACAATGTGCTAGGTACCATCACTGTACCTCAAATTGGTTTTCTTCTAAAAGTTAAATTACATTTTATACACACAGACGCCTTAGTTCACGCTGCTTTTGTGTTTTAAAAGCATGTTTCTGCTCATTAATTGACAGTTGCAATTCATGAGCATATTTGTCACAGAAAGTGCGACACATAAAGGATAGTTTCCTTTGAGAATAAATTGCTGACTTTGAATCAGTAGAATATAATAACCAAATAAGACCTGAAAACTATCATTAATGCTAAGGCTCCCTGATTTATATTCCATCCACGTGACTGACTTGATATGTACATTTGGGCAAGGCATTTATGGCTAGTATTTCTTACTTCTCTACCATGTAAATTAGCAATAGAAATATAACCTCATGGTTTGAATTCGAGGTTGGCGTATCATATCATATGATGTTAAGCAACTAAAGAGTCACCAAAACATTTTATGAATTCTTAAGGCCTTGTAGCAGTACATTTTCTTCATTAGCAATTTTCTGAAACATGTCTCTAGGCTCACAGTAATAGAAAAATAACCTGGAATACTGCAACTATGGCTGTAAATTTCCCCTTAGCACCTAATTAGTTGACATCGAGCATGGCACCTCTATGCATTATTATGAGCTTGAGCTTCTGCGTGGAGAGGTACTACATTAAAAACAGAATTTTTGTACAAGAAATTCAATAATGGACCTAAAGTATTATACATGCCATATGCATTCAATAAGTATATTATTTCTTTCCTTCGTTCTTTGCCTAAAATAGGAGTGAATTTTTATTTGGCCATATAGTAGGAGAATGTTAATGGATCAGGAGTCCTTCGGCTCCATTTATTGTAAAGACCTACTTTTTGATTCATAAATTATAAATAGAAAGTTTTGTATTAGTGAGGATCTGGGGAACAAGTGAAAAAGGAGAGAAGCAGAGAAGTTTTTTGGGGTGATAGGGAAATTCTAAGCTTTTTTTAAAAACATTTTTTATTTATTTATTATGTGTACAGTGTTCTGTTTGTTTGTTTGTTTTGTTTTGTTTTTCGAGACAGGGTTTCTCTGTAGCTTTGGAGCCTGTCCTGGAACTAGCTCTTGTAGACCAGGCTGGCCTCTAATTCACAGAGATCTGCCTGCCACTGCCTGCTGAGTGCTGTGATTAAAAGTGTGCACCACCACTGCCCAGCCAGACAGTACATTTCTATATGAACCAAGAATTATTAAACAATTACAGAAAACCATCAAATTTAGTTTACCATCATGGATTGACTGAGAATGGTCCCCGTGTACTCAGATGTTTGAATACTTGGTCCACAGGTGACACTGTTAGGAGTTTTAAGAGCTTTGGCCTTGCTCGTGGAAGTTTGGTACTACTCCAGGCCTGGAGCTTTTGAAGGCATACCCCCTCCTGCTTCATTTTCTATGTCCCTGCTTGTAGTTCATGATGTGAGCCTTCAGCACACTACACCAGCAGCCTGCCAGTTCCCCACAACATAGACTCTCAGTCCTCCAAAACGACATGCCGAAATATACCTCCCTTCTCTATGTTGTTCAGATTTCTATTTTTAAACACCGCAACAAAAAGTAACTATACAGTTACTAATATATTTTTGGTTTTTTGAGATAGGGTTAATCTGTAGTTTTGGAGCCTGTCCTGGAACTTCTCTTGCAGCTCAAATTGGCCTCAAGCTCACAGAGATCCACCTGCTTCTGCCTCCTGAGTGCTGAGATTAAAGGTGTGCGCCACCACCGCCTGGCCTACTAATATTTTTTATTTTAAAATTATTTTTAATTTTTATCTTGATTTTTTTATTGAAAATAGTTTTTTCATGCAATATGTTATTATTATGATTTCCTCATTCCCCAACCCTTTCTAAATCCTTCTCATCTCCCCTTTCATCCAAATCCACACCGTTTCTATATCTCTATACTGACATTTTTAAGCTGGGAAACTGCATGAAAATCTAGATACTGTGGTTCAGTTTACAACTCAGAATATCTACTAGGAGTGAACCCACATTTTCTCAAAATAAAGATTTATTACTGAGGCCAAA
Source organism: Arvicola amphibius (assembly GCF_903992535.2). Taxonomy (NCBI): domain Eukaryota; kingdom Metazoa; phylum Chordata; class Mammalia; order Rodentia; family Cricetidae; genus Arvicola; species Arvicola amphibius. The sequence continues at coordinate 22,905,491 of NC_052047.1, forward strand.
TATAAGCCCCTTCCTCTTTAAAGGCATGGGTCCTGCCAACTTTTAACACAAGCCTCACTAACTCTTCTATCCATTCTACAGTAACATACACAATAGAGCCATTCACTTTAAACTTGAACATCCTTTGGAAGGGTAGAAGAAGTCACATAGTTTATAACAATATGCCTTTATAATATAAACTAAATAATTTAACTAAAAGGATATCATCTTGCAACTTAAACCTAATCCAAAATTCTTTTCTCAAGGAAGACAGTCACTAATAAAGTATTGTAACAATAGCATAGAAACTTAACAGGGAACCATTAAAAAATATCTGCAAAATCTTCTTTTTCAATAAATTAAGTGACCTGAATTATTTCACCAAATACATAAGGCACAAATGTAAATGGTGGATAACAAACCATTAGTTGTCGATTTTTTAATTAAACAACACTGCCTGCAAATTTAAGGCTCTAAGCATGACATAGGGTGCTGCCCATCCTTGCTCACATTTTGAGTAATGGCATCCAAAGCCCAAGCATGGTAAAGCAGGCACTAGGACTGGTTCCCTTCCTGGAATGTCAGGTGCCCTTCCCATGATACTTTAGATGAACAGAACTTCCTATCAATGGTCCATAATGTCACTAAGCATTCACAGTGTGAGTCACACTCATTTTATAGATACAACTTCATAGGACATACAAAGAAAATTCTGAAAGGTGCAGGCACAAGGAATAAGAAACATGAACATAGAAAAGGACCAGCAAATTGGAATTTTTTTTTTAAAAAATCTTGTCTTATTAAAATGGGATACATTACAAAACACAAAATCCTCAGGCATAGCATTAAACAATATCTTTAAAAACACCATAAAAAAAAAAGGTTATGGATCCCTCCACTGCCTGTTGCCCTTCAGGTGTCTGCTATTTAGCAGTGTTACCTAAATGGGGAAGATGGGAATATTTAGTAAGTGTACCCAATAATATAACCAAACGAGCTGGAAGCCTCATTGCCTGAAATAAGCAGGGGCATTCATCTAAAACACTGCTGTGGGTGTTCTCTTGAGAACAACACAACTAATGGATTAAAATCAACCACCACTTCGCTACGAAATGAGAAACAAGATCGCCTCAATCACCAGAAGGGAAAACCGATGCATACCAGGAGTCCTTTACCTCTGCGAAGGCTCCAGAAGAGCTAGCCAGAAGGGTTGTTACAGCACACATATTCTACAGTGATCACCAGATGCTACACAATCAACACTGTATCACTCATTTACCTGGAGAGTCTGTCACATCTGTGCACAGCGGTCACAGCTGTATCCAAGCCAGACAATGAATGTGTTCACTCTTGGAAAAACAAGGCATCTCGCATAGTCTCCTCTTATGGAACACAGTGCCCTGGGAATGGGGCAAGGATTTTGGAGGCATAGTTAAATGCGTACCTTTACATTGTAGCCGGGAAAGGTTTAGTGCATGTTCATTTCCTTCTAATACACCCTTCGTGTAAGCACTCATGTTTCAGAAACACAACGGGAAGACCATTTTTATAATTCACACTACTTAAGAACACAGAAGCACTTATTAAAAAACAAAACTCAAAAGAAATCTTTGCTAACCTAAAAAAGAACTCACTTTCACATACTGTAAATGTCACTTGAAAAATAAAATATGTAAATAAATAATCAAGCACTCTTTCTAATAAAATATATGATTCCAAACAATCAAAAAATAGCATACTGAAGCATACGACGGTTTTTACAGAAGATGTTTCAGTCACATCTCTTCCTGAGTTTATAAAAAGCCCCACATGTGGGACTCCTTAATACAATACTTGCTAGGGAAGGGGGGTACAGATATGAGTAAATCAAAGCTTATCAGTAACACCTTGAACTTTCAACATTTACATAGGATTTTTCTTGGTCCAGGAAAACATTCTAAGCAGGTAGCATTCATTCCATCATTAGTGCCTATCTCAGCCTAGGAAGATGGGGCTCTGTTTCCAGAACACAGGGATTCTAACAGGAAGAACATGACACCAAACTTTCTATGTAGGCATTCCAACAATTACCTCCGAAGCAAGACTACTGAAGAAGCAAATGATGTCAAGCATCTCTCTCTCTCTCTCTCTCTCTCTCTCTCTCTCTCTCTCTCTCTCTCTCTCTCTCTCTCTCTCTCATACACACACACACACACACACATACACACACACACACACACGACACAAAGGAGATTTGTTAATTTCATAACATCAAAGCTCAACTCTGGTCACATCATACTTGTTGATATTTGTACTCATTGATTCAATAATGTTCCAGAATATGAGATAAATATTATGTTTACTCATACACTGTTACTTTTGAAGTTTCATTTATTGTTGTAAACCTACATATCTTGAAGTGACAAATGCTTCCTACTTGTGATTGCAGTAAAGTGTTGCATTATTTCAGGAAAGCCCTCACCAACAGAGTAAGTGTACAGTTGTTTAGAATGACTGTTCTAAGCATGACATCATCAGCCGCAAAAATTCTAGCAGTTTTTATAATCAAATTACTTTATAGTTGTGTCTTTTGATTAATGAATGAGTCAGAATTTTGTTTTGTATGTGTACTTTTCAATCATTAGCAGTATGTATAATGATACATGATGCTGGAATTGTTTGAATGTGAGCAACCAAGCTTTCAAAGGATTACACATAAAATAAAGTTCTGTTAAGGAACTGAATGCTCAATTCCACAAACGCTCCAACTTTTAATTTAAAAATTTGTATCTTTGGACAAAAGGAATTGCCGCCAACCCTGAGGACCCAAGTTCAACACTTGAACCCCCAAAGTTGAAGGGGAGGATACTCTCTCACTAGGTGTCCTCTTATTTTTCATGTGTACTATGATGCTTGGGAAACACATGCATGTGTGAGCACACACACACAGAATCATTCAGTAAATATCTCAATAATCAATAAACTACTTTTTTTTAAATGGGGAAAAAGTCCAACATCTGATTATTAGATAAAAGAATTGGACGCCCCCACATGAAGTCTCCATTAGTAGGCTATATATCACTATCTTAGGCTCTATGCAAATTCTTTCCTCCAATCCGTGACCTGTGACACGGTACCTTCACTCACCCTCCCATCCCTCTGCTTCATATTCTCACCCTACTATTTCTTATCTCCTCCACTCTGTCAATAAAAGTCAAGATACAGTTACTCAAGGACACAAGGATCTCATGGAAACCTGTCCTCCAACAGAAGCTTACATCCTTTCTCCCCTTTGAGTTCATGTTTTCATTAATATCACATATTTATCATTATCTTTTGCTTCTATGATGTGTTTTGAGACCAGAGATGATGATGTCATCTTTACATTATAATCTGAAAATCACATGGGAAATTATCTCCTGGGCAAATTTAATGTATGCATAACAGATACCTCCAAATAATTTCTAGCCATTGACTTCTTGGCTTTGCCAAATTTGATTGGTAAGTTATTGATATTGATTGGTAAGATCTAGACTTTGATTCTTTGGGGGGGGAATGGTGATTTCTAAAGCCCAATAATAAGTGTCTAAAATATTAGCCATTAAATATTTGGTGAACTATTTCTTTGCTCCGAATATTAATAGCCATTCTATGATTATGGCTTCAGAGCTGTCTTCCTCAGAACAACTGATATTTATTCTTACGGTATTCAAGGAAATATTCTTATCACACGGCTGACTTGGCTTTTTCGCCACCAGGAGAACAAATGGAGGCAAGCATTGAGGAAAGATAACTGCTAGTCCTTTTGTGGGAGGTAAGAAATTTTGACACCAGTGAGGATGGCTGGAAGTGTATTTAAAATATTGACACAGGATTGGCAGCTGCTCCCATTCTGCCTGAAAGGTTTACTACTGGCAGGGACTCCCAGCAGCTGCTTCTTGGAAATGGGAGAAAACATTTGGACAGTTAGGATAGCCTGATTTCCCCCCTTAAAATCTGTTTGGCAAAACTTCCTGGCACTTAATAGAATCCTGTAAAAAAAAAAAAAAGATTTTTTAATGTGTTCACATCTCTTTGTAAAACTTATATTGCCAGTATAGATAATATGTTCAGAATCTGTAATTTACACAATTTTCTTATTGCTGGATAATTTCTCTTCGTTTAGCTTTTACAAATCGAGACTGGATTACAAGGTAATATTAGTATTTTTAATAAAACGATTCTTCATAAAGAAACTTTCTGTTTGAAGTGATGATAATTATTTTTCCGGGGGAGCATTTTTTAACAGGAAAACGAGCTTATAACAGAGACAGTGCTCCTCCACCACACTGATAAGTTCAAAATATTCATTAAGAAATCAGTTTAACTGCGTTGGGACTTTTGAGAATGCATTCTTAAGCATTAGTGACATTTACAGGCATAGTTCAAGCCTCTTAACTTAGCCCTGCAAGCGTCATATGGTATAAACCAGCACAAACCATCTCCTCCACTCATGACCTCTGTGTAAGATTGTAAGATAACCACTACCCAGGGACATGTCATTGTATACTCAACTTTCATAATAATTTTCTGAGCATTTCCTTTCCTTAATGGGTGTTCCCCTCTGACTTTAACTGCTTTTTCTCATTCACTTGCAAGTAAGACATGGCCTCTGTAGTGCTACCCCTTATCTGAGGCAAAGCAATCTAAAAGATATTGATTTATGATGGCTATGTAATTTACACACTCTGCAATTTTCCTGTATGATTTATTCAAAAAATAGATTGTACATTAAGCTTGGCATTCATTATCCAAGCCTGTTCCAGTTTCGTATTAAACCTGTATCACATTTGTTTGGAAGATTTATGAATTTCAAGTATATGTAATTGTTTGGCAGGTTTTAAAGTATTTGAAAAATCAAAGTAATGCTATAGAAATATTTGTGCTAAAACACTGGATAAAAACCATTAACATTGGATACTTAAAGTTACATGAAGATAGACACTGGTATTAAATATATATATATATGTATATATATAAATATATAAAGTCACTACAACCACCTGATACCCACAAGGAACTCTGTAGACACTCCCCTCGACAAAACTGTTGTCAACAAGGATATCTTTAGGGACCCAGCCCTGAAACACAAGCCAAGGTCACGTTTGAGGAACGATACAAGACAAGGCAGAACAAATGGTTTCTCCAGAAGCTTCACTTTTAGGTATGTAATATATAATACACATGTGTGAGAAGCATAATAAACATGAATTTTAATAGTCACATTTCAAGAAAATAAATATAACCAAAATTATAAGAACTATCCATTAATAAGTGTTATTTTAGAGCATTTATCGATCTATAAAAAATACTCACTCTTTGCACACTATTATTGCTTTCCTACCAAAAAAAATCCTAATATCTGATGATAAAAATGACAATACATGAATACTTTACATATAAGAATAATGGGTAGCCCTAATTATTCTGCCATAAAAATCTCATTTTCGCAGTAATTTTTGAAGAAATTTCCTTTAGTGCTTTGAAATTGCTAATGAAGTATGAAGTTTTAATTACTGAGTTTTGCCAATAATTGAGGAGATATAAGCCATTACTTTCTAAATGTTACCTAGATTCTTTCAATAACTGCTAGATAGAAAGATGTATAGATGATGGATAGTTAGATAGATAAATAGATGCATAGATAGGTGATAGATAAACCATACATAGATATATGGACAATGGTATATATTTATTGATGATAAATTAGTTGTCAAGTCACCAAAGAAAACTACATTTTCCATATAACCCAAACAGAATTAAAATGTGTATTAATTGTTAATTTGTCAGGCTGATACAGATTCTGGGAAGGAAAACTAGTAATAACAAAAACAAACAAACGAGCAAAAAAGTCAAGTGATAGGCAGAGGAGCTAACACGCTGAGGATAGATGCCACCGATTCCATTGGTGACATAAAATACACTACCAGCAAACTAATCATAGGGTTAGCACTGTATCTCATTAGTTTTACTTCAGAATAAGAAAGTAATCGAGTATGCTGACAGAACCATAGGCCTTCACCTAAGACATTAATTGAGCATAGGTGCTTCAGAGACACAGAAGAGTGAGAACCTGGCATCACACGATGGGATTCCATGAACGTATACCCACAAGAAAGCTTTTCAGTGAGATGTGCAAGTGAAAACTAACAATATTTGTGTTTTGATTGTAATATACAACAATGTAGTCTAGAATGATGGAACTGAAACATCTTAAATGAGAGAAAGGAGTAGCAGTGGCCTCTTTTCCTTACTTCTGGGAACCGGCTGCTTACTGTCGAAATGGGCAAGTTCATGTAGCCTGCGAAAGTGGTGCTCATCCTGGCTGGACGCTACTCCAGATGCAAAACCATCATTGTGAAGAATGTTGATGATGGCACCTCAGACTGCCCTTACAGCCATGCCCTGGTGGCTGGAATTGACCGCTATCCCCGAAAAGTCACTACAACCACCTGATACCCACAAGGAACTCTGTGGACATCCCCCTCGACAAAACTGTTGTCAACAAGGATATCTTTAGGGACCCAGCCCTGAAACACAAGCCAAGGTCACGTTTGAGGAACGATACAAGACAAGGCAGAACAAATGGTTTCTCCAGAAGCTTCGCTTTTAGGTATATTTTTGTTTACATCATTAAAAGTTTAAAAAAACAAAAAAAGATAAGAGAGAGAAAGAAAAGACAATGAACAGATTTCTGCCAGAAAAGTGGCACAAGACAAGCCACAAACTTAGAAAATTATGTTCCATTGTACTCAGAGTTATATCATATCATTAAAAAACTAAGTGTGCTTATTATCTTGAATATACAAAAGTAAAATTTTTATTACCTCTATGCTCTAATAGTCTTTCAAAATTTATAAATATTCAAAGGATTGCAATTTTGATTGCATAGTCCCTAAATTATGAAAAAGGTGACATGTGATTAAGTTATGGTGGCCTCTAATAAATCATTTGTAGTCATTTACTTGGAAATGGGACCTTATATAACCTTTCCTATTATTAAAACATATCAATCGAATCAACTTAATTTTCAACTCAGATATTGCTTTTCCTACCTGCCAGAGCACATAATGGGGCTTTTACTAAATATGAGTAATTAATTTTTAACTACAGAAATAAAAGACTCTGCAATTTGAGGACTTGATTTTCTTATTATTTTTAATGTGGAAATGGTTGCCCTGATGGTTATTATTTGGCTGAATGGATTGCAGCGAGGCTCCCTGGGCAGCTGCTGACATAATGACTGATTGTGTGCAGCACGGAGAATGGGAATGATAAATTTTGAAAGGCTCTGGAATTTGTGAATAACAAAAGTAGCTATAGTTTCTAAAATCTAACCATTTGTTCTCAGCAACAAAAGAAGACTCAAAAGCTTTTGTTTAATGAAATGACTCAAAAACAGGATACAGATGAATTAAGGGTTATCTCTACCAGCAGAGTTGAGCAGGCAGCTTGTGTGCCCAAGGAGGGGGATCACGAGTGCAGACTGGTTAACAGGGAATAAATGGCATTAATCTGATCTTAGCCCCTTTCAACACTATTCTATTCTCACGGCACTAATATCTTCATTTTTGAAAGCCTCAGAAAATTTTAAGTAACTTCTGCCTAGACAGTTTCATTATTATTTGGAAATATTCCATTATCAAAATATTACTTCAATGAATTTGTGCCAAAAACTACTGCAAATAATTGAAAAAAAGTAGTCACAATCTCTGACTGCAACGTACACAAGTTGCATAGTGTTAAGGGACCGATTCTTCCGATATCTCACTTTCCTTTTATATAAAGTGGCTATTTTTAAGACTGAAGCGCTAGGTAAGTAAGATAGCATGCTGGACAAAGCACTCCAAGAAAGGCCAGTGACAGCTGTAGGTGTGAGAGGACAGTAGCAGTTGTACCATTGCCATCCAGAGGAAACCTAAGTGACCCTCACTCTGGCAATGAAGGAGTGTGGTACCAACTAAAGAAGTATAAAAACTGATGAGAACGTAAGAGTTCTGTCTCAGTCAAAAGCCCTCCTTCTATTAATCTTTACTCTGCTATGTTACTGAAAGGACAATGACTCAAAAGCAAAACAAAACAAAACAAAACAAAATAGCAAGATAAATGAAATGCCTGGTGGTAGGGATAGGAATTGTTTATATTCAGGATAAAACCTTAAAACTGAAGTAAAATTTTACCATTGCCGTTAGTAAACTTAATTTCCTAGAGTTTCAGTTGTTCCTATAGTTGCCCTAAGTTTGTATAGTAGTCCAACTTTCAACTCCTTAATGAATAGCTGTACATAGCGGGAACCAAGTTTTGCATATGCACTGTATTTTTCTCATGCATTATAATATGATTATGATAGTTGTATAAATCAATTAGTTCTGATTATCTGTATTGTAATGAATAATATGGGAATGTGATCTACCTCAAATATCTTGTACCACCTTATCCTTCTTTTGCGATGATATGATACAGAGCCTACACAAGTTGAAATCAGGAGTTCCATGGTGAAGTGGTAAAGATTCAGACTGTTACTGAACTAAGAGGAGGCATCATATGCATGGAGATCATGGAACAAGAAGATGCTGGTGGCTAGACATCAAAAGCAGACAACGTCAGTAGTGAAAATCATACTTGGAGAAGCCTCAACTAATGGAAGTCTTATTTCCAAAGGCTTTTGGGAATGTTCATTGGGTCAGAAGTTTGTTTTTCTTTAGACCTCATTGAAGTGTCGTTAAGGAGGTTATAATCCTGATCAGCTGATCAAGTCCATTATAAAAAATCTGCTTCGTGCCAAGAGATTACAATTTCTGGTCTGGGTAGAGACCTAATATTCCATCTGGACCAAACCCATCACTGAGGTATCATGCCTAGGAAGGTGGCTTCAGTTTAAGTCATGCCAAAGAAGCAGAATAATTATTATTTTAATGAGACAACATACATTTCCTTCCCTAGATTCCTACCCTATCAGCTACTGTGAAGTTGTTAAAAGGTTAACTGGGTCTGTTCACCCTTCTACGCATGCCCTGGTTTGGCAAGGGGAAACTTGCTGTTTCCGTTTCCTTTGTATTTTCTAGGGATGCTAACCAAAACCTAAGCATGCTTTCCCTGACACTTCAGGCTACCTAACTCTTTCTCTAAAGCTCTGTTGCTTGCCATTTGGCTGCTTGTCTTTCAAATGTTTGACCTTTCTGCCTGTGTAACTCAAATGGCATTGCTTTTTCCTTCACACTGCTCCTCCAGGTAGCTGCTGATTTATAGCTTGCATGTTCTTTTCTTAAATGCTAATAAAATTGTCTTTTATGTTCCATTTGAATCTCTTCTTAAATTTCTTTATTAAATGTACTGAGAACCTCAAAAGATGACCCAGAGTTGCCAGGTATCATATGATGGTCACAATGGGACACTAAAATTTCTGGGAACATGGGTAATTTTAATTCTGAATGAGATTCGTGGACTATACTCCTAATCGAGCCCTTTAACATCTGTACAATTAGACATACGTCTACGAGCTGAGCATGGTGGCATACACCTATAATTGTAGCTAGCACTCAAGAGGTTGAGGCTGAAGAATTTTGAGCTCCAGGTCAGCCGAGTTACATAGTACACCAGGTAAAAAAGATAGAAGGGAGGGAGAGAGGGTAGGAGGAGGGAAGAGAGGGAAAGAGGGCGAGAAGGAGGAAGGGAGAGAAGGAGGGAGGAATAAAGAAAGAAAGGAAGGACAGATGGAAGCAAGCCAGTTAGGCATCAAGGCAGGCTGGTTTCATTGGGCTAGTGAATTTCAGTTCCTTCACCATTTTCTTTATCTTTTTTCCCCTCATTTTTTATTAAAGATTTCCATTTCCTCCCCTCCTCCTCCCCCTTCCCCCCCTCCCTTCCACCCATACCCCTACTCCGCCCCTCTCCAAGCCAAAGAGCCATCAGGGTTCCCTTCACTATGTTAAGTCCAAGGTCCTCCCAACTCCCCCTAAGTCCAGGAAGGTGAGCAACCAAACTGACAAGGCTCACAGTGAGCCCGTCCATGCTGTAGAGTCCAAGCCCATCGCCGTTGTCCTTGGTTTCTCAGTCCTCCTCCACCGTCAGCCACATTCAGAGAGTCCGGTTTGGTCGCCTGTTCCATCAGTCCCATTCCAACTGGACTTGGTGGTCTCCCGTTAGTTCTGTCCCACCGTCTCAATGGGAGAACGCACCCCTCACAGTCCTGACTTCCTTGCTCATGATCTCCCTCCTTTTGCTCCTCATCTTTAGGTGATTTATAAAATTCTGCCAATGACCTGCAACATACTCTTCCATTTGTTCCACACGCAAATCTTTCTCCACCTTTTGCTACTACATGAATGCTTATCCCCACTTCCTTATGAAACATCAGAGAACATCTAAAACCATCCATCACTTTACCCCTTAAGTTTCTTCAGCGAACATTTACAGTTTATGGTTTTAATTTACCCATTGCTGCTTTGTTGGATGCTACCCCCTCAGCAGTAGCAAATGATTTCCAGACCACTTCTGTCCAGATTCAGAATAAGCCAGTTGCCTGCTCAATACATTTGACACCAGGTGTCTGTGGCATGAACATTTTGAGTCAAGTCCCCAGTGAAGAGGCTAAAACTATGAGGTTGTGTTTTTATTTTCCAGAGTAATCAGACTGTCATCAGTAATAGCCAGGTAAATGATCTACTAATAATAGGAATTTGAATTCAAATTCCTCCACTTTCAATTATTCTCTTAGTTCAGATAAACCATCCCCCAAACAGGATGACCACCACCCTACTTTGTCATCATGTTACTGGAACACAGAATTGCTTTTTTTTTCTTTTAGTTTTCAGTGTGTGAGACTGTGCATTAACATATGCCTGACTTTCTCTTATGTCCTCACAAGCTAACTAACACACAGTACCTGGGTTAAACATGCCTTCTGTGTTTATGTCCTGCTACCTGCTTTGTACTTAGTGGACAGAGACATCTATAAGGCATCTTCTTCCATGACGGCTCAGTTCCAATACAGCTTAAGTCTTGCTCTGGTCATAACCTTTGGTCTCAATCAGATTCTGCTTATATGTCATTTATTTATAGGTTCTTTATTAAGAGACTCAACCTCTCCAGTAAATTTTACATTTTTCTGTTGTGGCTCATTCCCGAACCAGTTGAACTATCTCTTACTTGCTGTAGTCACTTGATAGCACTGGTTTGAGGGTATCCTGCATGAAATTTTCATGAAGACACAATGTTTTCTTGAACATTGAGCAGACACGTGTCCAGTACAGCTCTTCAACTCAAAAAGTTAATGCCTTTTCCAATGAATTAACCACCACCACCACCACACACGATGGAGTCAACTTTTGCTACTGGAGGTGAGAGCACAAACCCACCACACCATTCCCATGTATCTTCCTCCACGGTTTCTCTTGGAGATTTTTTTCACACATCTTCGCAGCTTCAGGAAGCACTTTTCATTCCTCATTGAGCCTAAAGCATTTACCATCTTCACTGTAAGAAAACATTTTATGGCTTCTCTTTAACATTCGCAAAGTATAAGCGTGTTCATAATTGGGACATCACTAGGTCAAATGAACTTGAATAGGATTACTACCGACTGCCACCCTTGTTAGATCACCTAGAAGGCTGAGCCTCCTAACTGGCTGGGAGAATATTTTGCATGGATATGCAGAGCAGAGGGATGAATCGGTTGTTAGGTAAGACAGAGCATACACCTACCCTATATTACCCAAAATACCGTACAACTTAAAATTCATGAGTTAAGCTGCAGATAAAAGCTCTTCTAAAGGACCCAAATGCAGGTCACAGGAACCACTTCGGGTGACTTACAACTGCCTATAAATCCCCTTCCGATCACCAGCATACAGTGGAAGACACAGACACACATAGATACTAGTGAGTAAAAATAAAAATAATCTTAAAAATGATTTAAAATATATGAATTTTCATTCATATTTTCAGAACATGGCTGACTTCAGGAAGATGAAGAAAAAAAAACCAAGATTTAAAATATATGAATTGAAAAAATCCACTGATTTTTTTTCATGGAGAATGAAAACCCAGAGATCCTGTTTTAGCATATTTGTATTTTCAAAAACCGTTTAAGAATTTTAAATATATAATTTGCCTATCTCAAGAAATTTTTATAAAACAGAATTTTATAATTTTATAAAACAGAACACAATGACTGCAGGTAAACAAAACCTTAAAACCCTGGTCTATGGACAACAAACAAACAAACAATGAATTTTCACCCAGAAATATTTTGGGGATCTGTTCAGTAAAGAATTTTAATGTAACTACTAAGAGTTCACTCTTTTAACCCAAAGTATATAACACTGAATAAACTGAACCATCACAATACACAATAAACTATAAGAAGCATGGAAAACACATTTATTAAGAAAGTGTTTTTATAAATGAATGTGTTGTACACTGATCTACAGTTTTCATGTCATTTATGTTGACTTAGGAATAGGACAGTTACACAGTTGTAAGTTTTAAGTAGAGAGTCAAAAATAGAAATCCAAATTGTGACCACTTCTACTTTCAAAAGGAAACACTTTTTTGACATGGCTGAACGTGCTGACACAGTGCTAAGTTGCTGAGTTCTAAAAATAAATGTATACAGAATTGTTCTTTACAAGGATAATATATTTTAGAAATATGAGAGTCTTCATTTCTAAATTAAGTTTCAAGCAAAGTTTTTTGTTATTTACACTTTGGGAACACACTGCGTTTTGACATGAAGCAATGCTGGTTTTGTAGGAAAAGAAGACCAAGTAAATCCCTTTAATTCTAATCCAGTATCTGTCATCCTTACAGTAGATGTATTTTAAATCCTTAAGCAATTTATATATCAAGATATAAAGGAAAGCATTAACTCCCAACGCTGATCTGTACCTCATCTATCTACTGACTTCATAAATCTACTGAAAGGCACACAGGGGGATCTGAGTTCCCCCAAGCCTAGGTTTGCAGACACTACCTATGAAAAAAATGAATTTGTCTTTGTTTCCAACTTCAGTCTCTCAGCTAACAGAGAGATTTGCTCTGAGTCTCTCAGCCTTCTGCTTCATTTCCTGCGACTCTCAAACTGTCAGGCTCTGGTCTATGGTTTCCTCCACTATAGCCAGCACGAGTCTCTCAACACCCAACTGACCACAGCAAAGGAGAAAAACCCAACAAAAACAGAACAATGCAACAGTATTGTTCAACTAGCTTTGCTTATGCATCAAATCACTGAAATTTTAATTTAAAAACATAAGATCTACCGAAATATTTAAAGATGCATATACGCCAAAGAGAGCGCTATCAAGTCTATGCTGGAACACTTATTCATCCCAAGCTTCATTAGGTAGAACATAAACAGAAAAGATAGTGCTATAGGAATTTTGGTGAAGTATGAATGTCCTAATGTCCTTTTAAAAAAGGGAATTGCTAACTTGTTTAGTCATTAAAAAGAAGTTTAGTATTTTTATGTTTGTTTTATATTTGGTTTTGTTTTTATTAATGATGTATAGAATTGGGTTTGGAAACTACAAATCAGCTTAGACTGAGATTCAGACAGCCGTTAACATGGAACAATGGTTGTAAAATCCAAATAGTAGGTCCACAGAAAAAGGAGGGAACTGGTCCCCGCTTCCATACTTAGCAGACTTTAAGATACCTGTAATAATAGGAATTCTAAATGCTATTTATGACCCACATTATTTTACCTAGAACTAATGAAAGAAATGTTGACTGAACTTTTACACGGTTGACTATCATAATATCTAATTCAGATACATTAAAATGTGGATATGCTCACCATGGAATGGATAATTTATATGTTCTAGGGGCTGTGTATAACCTTTTAAATTAATGCCCCACTTTATCCTTAAAATGTAAGCATTTCTTCGATTTATAAAGTGAAAGAATTGGCAAAGAGAGATACATATACCTGCTTTGGACAAGCACAACAAGGAAAGTCAAGTCTGGAATTTCACATTAATATTGGGGCTGGGGCCATGACTCAACAGATAAAATACTTTACCCCAGCACACATATACAGTGTGGAATAAGAGCCCGTCTATAATTCCATGAAGTGGAGGCATAGATCCCAAGAGCACGATAGTTAGCTAGACTTTGTAAACCACAGCTCTGGATTTAGACCCTTTCTCAGTATAAAGTGTTGAAAGAGATGAAAGGAGAATCCAGAAAACAACCTCAAGACTTCATACACACATCATCCATGCCTACACACAAACACACACACACACACACACACACACACACATACACACACACACACGTCAAATAAGTGAAATAAAATTAATTCCATGTTGATTGAGCCTTAATCAATGCCTATTTCTTGCTAGATAAGGATTTTTTATCAGTAGATTTGCTAGTAGGTCAGTGTGTTAAAAAGGGAGCTTATAAACATCTGGATATACATGTACCTCTTTACTTTCATCTGCATTTTTAACAAATACACTATAATCCAGAACATTTGCTTAATAATTTCCCACCAAGAATCTAGCTCTCATGTGGAACACAGAAAAGCACTTACTGATTATATATCCAGCATAAGTATAAACACAAAAATAATTAAAATAAAGCATAAATCTGCATGGTGAGTGCCTCTAATGTTTATATATTTCCACTTAGAAGAAATAGTAGTAGAAGAAATATTTTAAATACCATTTAGGGGACAAATAAATAAACATTAAAATTATCTATGCAAATTCTTTGAAATTATGGAGCTTTTAGGTTAAAAAATTTTAAAAAGCTTTCCTTGACAATTATATTTCACTAAAAAGTAACTATTTGGAAGTCAGGTTTCATGTAAGTCCGTTTTAACGTGCAAAGTAAGTCTGGTTTAAAATAAAAACAAACAGGAAGGGAAATGCCCACCTATTATGCCCACTCTGGTATTTGCACCCTTCCTTTGGCAAGATACCTCCTGGCTCTCCGTACCACTAGAGCCAGTGCTTGAGATGGACTTTCACTTCCTTCATTTCACGGCATCTCGACCAGCTATGGAATGCGGCTCAGAGGCTCACGAGCACTGCTCCTACTTCCTGTTTAGCTCAGCTCATCTGAGGCGAGTGTCTCGTGTTTGATAACTAGGTGGGACTGAGCTTGAGCAAGCTAAGAAGACGATAACCTGATAGTCTCTAAGATCTGTCTTTACCTCATCTTTCTGGGCTTCAAATTGGACCTGTGACCTTAGGAAACTACAGGTCAGAAGATGAAGCCAAGTCCCTCAGGTATATATTTGGTTAAAATGACTCTTGTTTAGCTGGACAAGAAGGCTCTATTTGTTTCCACACAATGGTGCAATCTGAAGAAACAGGAACTTTCTGAGAACAGGCAACAAAGGACACATAAAAAATACCCAAAATCTCCACTTTCATAAACTAGATAGCTCCTGCCTTCCAGCTACCTCATGGCTTTGTAGATTTTCTGACTTTGACTCTGGGTCTGCAACTTTAGAATTGACAAAGAAAAGGCCCCAGGCATTCTCTTTGTCTTTTATATTATTCGTTTCAATAAAACTGTAACTGGCTGTGTAGTATAGTCATATATGGACTGTATTGTAGGCAGTCTCAAAATGAGCAGTTAAAAAAGATACAAATTATAAATATATGTACATACCACCATCTCTCTACATAAACAAGATATTTACATACTGTGCAAGCTACCTATCCATTTGAACAATGTTCTGATTCCCAGTCAATATCTTTCATATGAGTTATAATTAATGATACTAGTCTTACAACTATAGCTTCAAAACTTCAAGTTTGCTTAATGTTACTACATTTTCTTTCTTTCATAGACAAATTTAGAATGCTTTATTAATGATGTAAATGAATACAATCTAATTTACTTGCTTTCTTGGGGTATTTTATATTCCAACCATAATGTAAAATGAATGTGTTTCAGTAAAACTTAAGGCAGTTTTAATTATGAAATAATTTTAGGCTCTCCTCTCCATAAATTAAACCGATTTTGTCTATTGCATCTCATGTAGACTTCAGAATTAATCAGGTCTATATATTTTTCTACCCTATAGAAATACTGAACGAACTTTAGAATACTAAACTAACTTTGAGCTAACCAGTAAATACTGAAAAGCGCGGTTCCCTTCTTACGTAAAATACCTCAACTTAAAAAAAGTGATACCCCCAACAACCGAAAAGTATATCCCTAACAAGCAAAAAGTCATCATGGCCAGACAGTGGCCTTTAATCTCAGCACTTGGAAGGCAAAAGCAGGAGGATTTCTGTGAGTTTGAGGCCAGCCTGGTCTACAAGAGCTAGTTCTAGGACAAGCTACAGAGCTACAGAGAAACCCTGTCTCGAAAAACAACTCCACCCCCAAAACATAAAGCTATCTTGAAGAAATACGGATGAAATATAACATCTTTAAAATCTTCCCCTAGTTTTAAAAATGGTCACGATATGCCATTTTCATTCTAGAATATCCAATTTTATACTTCTGCTATAACTATAGTTATTTCCAAGCACTTAACACAGCAACAAATGGGTATCTTACTATGAGAATGTATTAGTTTGCCCATGATTAAACTTTTGAGTCATTTACTCAACCTGTGGATGCATATTTACCCAAATAAAATTTTAGACCTTCAAAACTAAAATAAATATAGGAATATTTCTTCAAAACTAAAATAAATATAGCAAAGTTGCTATCTGTAAGGAATCATAAGCACGTAGGTACTAATTTTTTTTCTAATGTCTCTTTCCCATTGGGATCAATAATTTCACTTGTGACCACGGCTGTTTAAAAGACAGCAGGCAAATGGATGCAAGTAGAAAAAAAAATCATACGTTTTGAGGTAACCCAGATCTAGAAAGATAGCTATGTGTGTATTCATTAATAACTGAATACTAATTGTTAAGTAACTGATAATCCTACAATCCATAAGCTGATAAACATAAGCATATAACTGATAAGCTACAATCCATAGACCTCTTTGGAAAGGGGAAGTAGGGTGAACTAGAGGTGGGCGGACATGGACACATGAGCAGAAGGGATCAGGGATCAGGTGTGTGTGGCGGGGCATGAGTGGAGGGACAAAGTGTGAAGAGAGGCAGCTGGAATGGGGGGGACACTTTGGAGAGGTGGTGTGATAGTCTAATGCAGTGGAAACTTCCTGAAACCTATGAGGGTGACCCTAATGAGGGTTCCTACTAATGGAGGATGCCACCCTTTGTAGTCTTCCATAGTGAGTGAAGGTTGCATTTGGTGAAGGTGTTGGTGGAGTTGGGCCAGAGGGATCCCATGGAAATGCCCAAACTACCCAGGTTTATGCTCATATGAGGACAAAGGTTTGCTCACCTTAAACTGAGAGCGAGTCCCTATTGCTGAAGACAACATCTACACAATTATTGGATGTAGAGAGAGAACTTGTGCCCTAAGGTAGCTTTGACACCTGCGTTCTAGGCTCTTTGGTGTAAGAGGTACACGTCAGGCTATGGGAAAGAGAAACCTGGACAGCAACCCAGCCACAAAACCCTCCACCTACAATATTTTAGAATACTTAAAAGGCACATGAAGTTGCACCACGCTTCTTTAAGAGTGAAAGTTTTCAGGACCCATTATTAGCCAGATATGGTGGCATACACTTGTAATCCCAGAACTCAAGAGGTTAACGCCAGAGAATCTGAGTTCAAGCCAGCCTGAATTAAAGAGTGAGTTTCAGTATTTATGAAATAAAAAAGTTAAGTATTTCTCCCCCAAGGCCGACATATTAAATCATAACAACTGCTAAATTTGAGAGATTATCATAGTTTAAGAACCTGAATAATTTCATGCAACATTCCTTAGTAGTTCTATAGAAACTTATCCAAAATGATGGAAGGAAAACTATGATTCGCGGATACATAGCTCCTAAATGCCGTTGAATCTAGTATAAGTTCAGACATTGCCTCCTACAGCATAATAAAAAAATTGCCAATGTGCCTTTAATTTTAGTATTTGCTCAGCCTTATGATAGATAATAATCAAGCTGAGAATCTCTGGTATATTAACATTTAAGTTCCCTGAATTTTAAAAAAAAACTGATTCAGAGTTTCTCATTCTGATGGTGTAAGAGAAAAAGGAGTCATATAACTCTAAATGACTGCCGCACTATAGTATAAATTACAACTCTGTTGTAAAGATAATTATTGCCGTAATGTATATCCTTATAATCTACTGTATAAAATATAATAGACCAATTAAACAAAATTATTTATGTCAGTTATAAGGTTTGGCACAATTATAAGTATCTTACTAACATAAATTGGGGAAAAGAGAAAGATGGTATGAAACATAATAAGCTAACATTTCTGCGATTTTAATATTTCTCATTGGAAAATTCATACATTTTTTACAGAGTCTACACTGAGTACATCATTCTATGGAAGATGTTCAGTAACATACATCTGAGTCTATGCAAGAAGAAAAACTCAAACATCAGCAAATAAAAGGAAGATATGGCTGCTTTCAATCAGTACAATTCCTCTTCTATGTTACATGCTGAAGTCTACAAATCTGTACAGAAAAACAGTCCATAGAGCTAGGCATCATTGTGTGTATGTATATACATAAGCATGCCTGCGTAACTTTCCTTAACTTTTCCATTATTTTTCAACCCTTCTGTTCAGCAGTGTCTTGGATAAAGAAATATCCTCAAGTGGCCAATTTTGAATAGCCAGTTTTCATCCATGAAAGAAAAATCTTAAATGCCTGCACTGTCCTCAAAGTTTAGAAAAAACACTAGTACTAAACCAGAAAACTTAGATCTCAAAGAAAATTTTTCTTTCATGTCTCTATCATGCCTTTAACAAAACAATGGGGGTGGTTGCTAGCCTACTTTAAGCAGTGTGGAAGACATTATTTGGCCACAAAGATGTCCTCACATTACACCTTGTAGTGCCTGCTCTCAAGAATGAAGATGTCAGATGTATTTACCATCCTGTATTACAGCAAAGCATTATTGTGTGAGTTAGCGCTAACGAATGGGGCATGGTCCTTTGTTGGGTAACTATGAAACCAATCATACACTCTGCCAAATTCTTGTCAGTGAATGATGTCACATTCGGTTCTCGTACCATGATACCTGAATACAATGCTACTACAGATTGAAAAGAATTGTCCACCCAAGGCATTGACAGAATATGGGACTTCATTAATGCGGTTGTCAAGACTACAAAGAACCTGAATTATTTTTGACATCTTTCATTAAGAAACATGTGCTCTTTTAATGAATGTCTTTGTTAACTTGCTCTTTAGTAGCACAGTTAAAAATGTTTTACAACCAGAATTATTTCTTTGGTGAGATAAAAATAGCTCAGGGATAAGATGAGAGATGTTTCTAAGAGGGGAGGAATACTTCAGATACACATAACAGAGCAGTGGTTTCCTGGTAAAACCTTTTTACCCTAAATAGTACACAGCAAGGTACACCCTTCTTCTAGCAGCCCCAGTTGAAGGAGCCCAGAATAATTTCTACCTAAGTGGACAACAGTGGTCTACCGAATTAAAGTAGCATGGTTTCTTGCATACTAAATAAATCCATCATGTCTAATGAACTTAAAAAAACAAAACAAAACAAAATCAACCAATGGATTTCCTGAATTTGAAATACGATTACCACATTATATCTAAAAATTATGGGCAAGAAGGAATTCTGAAGATTCTTGTCCCTTTCTTTTTTATGCTAGTCACAGAAAATGTCGGGAAAAAATATTTTTAAGTCAATGAATGTAGTGAATTCATGAACCCCACACGACTTCCTGAGGACGGAAGGAATCATATAAAACTGAACCTCTGTGTTAGCTTTGTACCCCAGTTGCTGGTTAATTACAGTTATTTGTTTGTCTTTTTGTTTGCTTGTTTGTTTGTCTCAGTTACATAAATACCACCCAAATGTCAAACAGAAATTTTCTTTCATTTAATGAACAGTCATCACTATCTTAAAAGATTTCAATAATTTCTATAAAGCAAATAAAATTCATTCATAGAAAATTTTAATGTCTGCAAGAAATAAAAATCCTTTAAAAATATTCTTGTTAAGGGAAATAAGTTTTCATGGCAAGATGAAAATCTTAATTATTGAAAAAGCATTAAACAGGTAGCTTCAAAGTCCATTAAAAATAGTGTCCTATGATTGGCATAAATTTGTCATTGTAAACCATGCACAATATTCTATGGTTTCTAACAGCTGAGCCAAAAAGATAAATCAAGTTTTAACTTGTTGTATTTTAAAAGTGCACTGTAGTCCAATGCCAAGATACCATAAACAACTGACCATAATATTAAAATTAAATATTTTAATATATTTAATTTCCAGTTTTGTGCTTTCAGGGACTCTGAGCAAACTAAACATTGCACTATAGGTCTCTGATGAATGAGCTATAGAAGATGAAGCAAGGAAGGGGAAGAGAATAAGAGAAGGAAGGATGGAGGGAGGGAGACAGGGAGGGAGGGGTGAGATGGAAAAGAAGGAAGAAGAAAAGTGAAAGTCCCATGTAACAAGAAAAGGCAAGTGACTTTTTACATTTGTTTAAATACATTTGTTTAAATTTATTTAGTACCACACTAAATAAATTCACATTCACAGAAATGCAGTAATTGTGACACAGTCTCACAAAATACTGAGATTTCTAGCATAATGCCAGAAACAAAAACAAAAACAAAACCTGACCATTTCATCCCAAAGAACAGGAGAAAACAAACAGAATTACTTTCTTATCCTGAAAACAATGGGTAATTGTCCTATTCACCACCCTGGGGCACACGTTTCAGCAGGTGACATAGAAGTGCTCTGAGCAATATGGACAGTGGTGTTTGCACAATAGACCTGTAATGGAGCTAAGCTCAGGCTGAGTTTAAACACATGAAAACCAGTCTTTCATTTCTTCCTTAACCTAGGGTAGCTAAGGAAATGAAAACCGACAAACAAAAATCCCTTGAGAAAGACACAAGAAAATATATTTCCTCAAGTTTAGCATAAGGAAAATCATGAAAAGTGTTTTGCTTGTCCACAGATCTGAACAAAGGTGCATCTCTTCCCGTCTCTCACTCATATATATGACTATATGTTTTACTTTAGTGCTCGAGGGAGTATCTCAGATGAAAACAGAAACCCTGAACAAATGCTCTATCATTTGTAAATAACGATGCTGCAAATTTACTTAATGAGCTAAACCTACAACTGTTAGTTTTTTACATGCTAAAATTTCTGCTCTAATTATCATTTAGAGATATGATCTTTTAATTTATAATATATCATGTGGCAAATCTGTAATAATGTACTATACTAAATAAACTCAAGGTTATTTTTTTTTTCTTTTGAATGGTTAAGTCATCTTCCTTTTGTTCCCCAAAACCATACTCAAAAGCTATGGCCAGCAACATCATGAAATTTTCTATTTTTAAACACAGAGATAATTAGTCCAGTTATTACAAAAGATTAATGAAACTAACATAATACTTGGGAAAACAGAGATTGGTTTCAGTGGAAAAGAACTTGAATGAGTTGAATAAAATCAGAGAAAGGGGAAGTGAAAGCAAGGAGGTCAAAAATACAAGCAATATATTTAACAGCTCATAATAAAATATTTCTTATTTCTTTTTTCAGTTTTATAATGTATCATCTATATCACAATAGCATGCACTGTTACCTTTAGTCTAGGGATCTTAAGGAAAGAATGCAATATTTTGAGGAGAGTTTTTCCATTTTACCCTATGATAAAAAAATATGACCTCACAGCTAGGTAAATAAAGTTTAGCTTTGCTCAAGAAAGCATCTAGAATTTCTGCAAAAATTTAAACTAAACTATATTTTAAGTATACTATTGAAATTTCTTGAATGATTAAAAACAAAGATTATAAAATTAATGCATGCTTTTATACATTAGAAACAATATATTTCTGGATTCACCATTCATTCACATGAAGCTTTTAAGGATGTGTATGGTGAGACATCTTGGTCATGAGTAGGCACCATGTTGTTATTGAAGTTTCTCACTATTATGCACCTAGGGGTACAGACTTTAGGAGTTAAGTTAGATAAATATAAGGAAAGCAACTGGTTTTTGTTTCTCATAGAAGTAGACCTAACATGGCAAAAATAAGTAATGCTGATATTTCAGATGGGAAGTTAGTGGTCTGGTCTCGGTGGTTATGGAAGTTCGCTATATGCTTTAAATATCTCTTCTTCTCTAAGACTGTTGCAATGTGATGCTAATCTCTGAAAGATGTCTTACAATGGCAATATACCTCACATTTGAGCAGTTGAGTGTAGGAGGCTTGAAGTAAAGGCAATAAGTATCCCTTTATACTAGTTAAGAGGATATGAAAAGAAATTGGTTTGGATAGATCATTTCTTCAAGAATAAACCTTCAGAATACAATGGGTTAATTATTCCTGGGATAGGCACACAACCTTGTGATTGCATATACAAGCTGGTAAAGTTACATATCTGCAAGATTAAAAATAGAATGCTCTGTAATGTGAACCCTTGACTATGGATCATTGCAAGGTAGAGAGCGATTAAGGACATGGTATACTCCTCTTAAATTTGAACCAAAAATAAAGAAGCAATGGGGTAATTTTAGTCGTCCACTTGGTAGGATGTAAACTATTCCAGTCCTTGGAGACCAGTAAGAATTTAGAGGAATTTTGAGGACTAATTTAAGGCTTTGGCATCTAAAGTATCTTTAACTTCGTAGTAATCCATACATTGTAAAAATACTATCGTTTGCTTTCCTTTATCCTTGAACATTCAGTCAAGGCTGAAATATTCAGGAATGAGTTCTGTTACATTTTGGAGAACTGAAGAATCTAAGCTCTTCCATTTTTGAAAATTAGTTGCAGATACTAAGGCCAGTGTCCCTCTTTTCTGAAGAGTAAAGAAGTTAAGGAACATGTGATTATCAGGCCTGAGACAGCAGATCTC